>NC_071496.1:25466348-26066348 GCF_028500815.1 Rissa tridactyla
AGAAGGCTGATAATAAGGAACATCCCACCACAGGAGGTGCCGAAACCGGCTGAAAACCAGACAGCTGCTGGAGAACCTGGTGGGCAACAAGTTGAACAGGAAGTAGCAGTGTGTCCTTGCGGCCAAGAAGGCCAATCATATATTAGCAAGAACATAGCCAACGCATCATGGGAAGTGATTCTTCCTCTCTATTCAGCATTTGTGAGACTACACCTGGAGTCCTGTGTCTAGTTCTGGGCTCCTCAGTGAAAGATGGATATGGATATACTGTAATGAGTCCAGTGGGGGCCACCAAGATGATCGGGGGGCTGGAGCATGTGATGTACAAGAAAAAGCTGAGAGATCTGTGTTTGTTCAGCCTTGAGAAGAGAAGGCTCGGGTGAGATTTTTATTGCTGTCTAAAACTACCTAATGGGAGGGTGTAGAGAAGATGCACAGTGATAGGATGAAAGGCAACAGACACAAGTTGCAACAGAGGAAATTCTGATTTGATATAAGGAAAAACCTTTTTCCCCATGAGGGTGGTTAAATGATGGAACTCCAGCCCAGAGAGGCTGTGGGATCTCCATCTTTGGAGGTATTCAAGCCTCAACTGGAGAAGGCCCTGAGCAACCAGGTCTGCTTTGAGCAGAAGGTTGGATTACATGACCTCTGGAGGTACCTTCCAACATACATGACTGTATGGTAATGTGGGCAATCAATTTTGAGAGAACACATGAGAACAGGCTAGAAAACTCCTTGAGTGCCCAACACTGAAAAAGTCCAGACCTAATAAATCAGTAGACTATATTGTACATTGAAGAGAATAACAAAAGAAAAGTGAACGTAGATTACTTAAGACTGCTCTTACCTCATGGTTATAATTCAGTATCCCTTTTAAAATTTTCTTCAAGTTGCTTACCTATGACAGGAAGAGGAAGGAAATATGTTAAAAATGCAGGGAACACCTAAATAGATGATAAGTTACACAAATACTATATGGCCGAAGAGTAGAAAATCACACAAAAAAACCCTCCCAGACCCCACCATCAAGAATCACGCAATATACATCTATTTAAGTTCCCGTGAGAATTTCTGTCTGAACAGTTTAAATTAGCATAAAGTAAGTTATGCAGCGGTCCCTTGTGATCACATTTCTAGATGGTATCACAAGTTCACATGGAACAATGGAACCCAATTAAGTCTATAAAAAGACCATCACCCCCCCCCGAAAATTACACACCACATTGTCTTGGATGGGTTTTAGATCAGACACTATGATTTTCTAAAAGTTTTCTCTAGAGTACTTGTTTATCTTCAGATATTTAAAAAATAAAATTTTCTTTTCCTCTCTGCTTTTCTTGAAATATCCTGGTGAATCTTCTTACTCTCTAGAAACATACACCTCCAAGCCAAAACCCTTAATAAGCTCATATTTCACTGCTCAGTCATACTCTTTCCTCTCTAAGATACAGAAATATTTTTTTTCATGTTTTCATTAATTATTTCTACCGGTTCCTACATTTTTTCATTCCAAATCTATAACTTCTTTACAATTACATGACTTCCTTACAATAATCAAGACAAAATTCCACATTTCTTGGCAGCGTCTTCAATCCCATGCAAAGATAACTAGTGTAACAAACACTTGCACAACCAACGCCAAAGTTAAATTCCATATAAGCAGGAGGCTTATATTTGTGCCAGATTTCTCTAGTACTGAAGGGTTTCAGCTCACTTTCTGCTGAAAATTCATTTATAACAAGTATCCAATAGAGCATGTATTAAAAATTATGAAGATACTGTATGGATCTCATAGGTTATATTTAGAATAAAAAAATCTTCTGGTTGAAAATAACTTCTACAGATTCTTAGCCTATTAGTGTCATAAAGTATTTAGCAAAGAATTTAAACAATGGAAGCAATGTGTTATCTCATTTGACAGGAAGTTTAAATAAATAACTTCTGTAAAGACTTTCTGAAGAGGGATGAAGAGAATGGTTAGAAAGTTGAATTTTCCTGGGTAATCATGTCCCAGTTCAATTCATCTTATCTCAGACCTAAATAGCATACTGTCCTATGACAAAGTTTTACGCTACAGGTGATTACACTTCACAAGATGCATACTACTGACAACATCATACAAGTTGTGACATGAAATGCAAAACTATAACAGAGGGAGGAGGGAGGGGAAATAAAACAGAATGCCCACACTTTTACTTTCTTTAGAACAAGAGATATTAATATATATAATAAACTTTTGACATTGGACAGCCTCTTTAAGTTATGTATCTTCCAAAAAGATATGAGAACACACAACAGAAAATAAATTAGGAAGCACTATACTGATATTCAAGGACAAATTATGAACTCCAGCATAGCCAAAATGAGACCTGCTGAAAGCTAAACTGTTTCTCTCCAAAGAAAAGTTCAAGAATGCAACAGGCTATTCATCCCAAAAGATAAAGGAGAGCCCTGAACTTAAAAATGGTGATGGTCTGACCATGTCATTCCTACTAAACCCACCCCTTACAGAAGCAGGAGTCAAAACCTGAACAACTAGAAGCATATATAAAACATCCCTGGGCAATGTTCATCTTTGTCTTCATAATCATTGAACCTAAAGTTATACTGAAACATTCACCTAAACATCTAAAAAGACATACCAAACACTCTGGCAAACTAAGGTAAGAAATAGAGATGCTACATGACAATCTGCAGACAACAGCTGTTCCTGTAGCTCTTTTAATTGGATGTACACAAATCATTAGTTTATCTCCAGGTTTAACCCCCCTCTCCTGCCATCAAACACACCATTTTTGGTCTAAGAACTTCAAAAATTTCCTAGATGACTGCCAAATGGTCCAGGCCCCACAACCTCTCTCAGTGATCATGCACTGTCATAACCAAAGTCTACAGCACATTTAAGAATTATATCAATTGATTTTCATACCATTGCAAATAATACTGTGTTGACTGGGATATCAGTTTCAAACTTGATTCATTAAAAACCTTCCAGTTTGTAATTTGCCTCAGGCTGCTGCAGAAAGTACCGCAGAAAACAATGGGCCATGTTTCTCCTCTATCTTCTCACTGCACTACTTTGCAGTTTTAGTTTCCTGCTCTGTTTAGTTTGCCATTCCCTCCCCTACATCCACCTGGTAACTTCTAGGCTGACTCCATATTAGAACAAACATGATAGATAATAAGCAAATAACAGTCATTTCAATATCTGATAAATATTACCCAGTAACAGATGTGTACAAGGCTTAGTATCCAATTAGTGTGTAAAATCTGCACCTAATTAAGCATATTCCAATCAATGCCAAGAGTGTCAAAGACCACCAATGGGAAACTTGAATGGGCATTGATGTAATATATAATTGTACTGGGGGGAAATGGTTGGGGGTTGTTGTCCCATCCCCCCTCCTCCACAATGCAACTGTGACCCCCCCGCTGCACTCTAAAGGATGTTCATGTGTGGACCTCTGCAACTTCTCTTCCTGGCTGGTCACTGGGGAGAGTTTTCACTTCCTTTCTCTCCCTCTCTATCTCCATGTTTTAATTTGTGCCCATTGCCTCCTGTCCTGTCAGTGGGCATCATGAGAAGAGTCTGGCTCCCTTTTCTTCACTCCCTCCCATCAGGTATTTATATACATTTATAAGTTCTGCTCCCCCCCCACCCCCTCGAGACTTCTCCAGGCTGAATAGTCGCAGCTCTCTCAGCCTCTCCTCATAGGAGATAGTGCTCCAGTCCCTTGATCATCTTTGTGGCCCTGTGATGAACTCCAGTAGCTCCATATCCTTCTTGTAATGGGCAGTCCCAAACTAGACATGATAATCCAGATGCAGCCTCACCACTTCCGAGTAGATAAGAAGGTTCACCTCCCTTGACCTGCTGGCAACACTCCTAATGCAGCCCAGGATGCTGTTGACCGCCTTTGCTGCAAGGGCACATTGCTGGCTCATGTTCAACTTGGTGTCCACCAGGACCCCCAGGTCCTTTTCTGCCAAGCTGCTTTCCAGCTAGGTGGCCCATTTCTCCAGCCTGTTCAGGTGTCTTTAGATGACAGCATGACCCTCTGGCGCATTGGCCATTCCTCCCAGTTTTGTGTCACCTGCAAACTTGCTGAGGGTACACTCTGCCCTATCATCCAGATCATTAATGAGGAGGTTAAAGGCTATTGGCCCCAGTATCGACAGGGCCATGTCTGGTGACTTGACTTCAACTGCACTTTGTGCCACTGTTCACAACCCTCCGGGCCTGGTCATTCAGCAAATTTTCAGTCCATGTCACTGTCCATTTATCTAACCTATAATTTGTCAACTTCTCTATGAGGATGTTAAGGGAGACAATGTCAAAGGCTTTACTAAAGTAAAGGAAAACAACACTTACTGCTCTCCCCTCATCCACCAAGCTAGTCACATCACTGTAGAAGGTTATCAGATTGGTCAGGCATGATTTTTCCTTCATAAATCCATGCTGACTACTCCTGATCACCGTCTTGTCTTGGTTCTGGCGGGGATAGGGTTAATTCTCCCCAGGACACAGGTATTCCATGCCATGTGAGCCATGCCCACCCTGAGCTGCCGGGGGAGGGGGCAGGAAGTCGGGCTTGGAGTGGGCTGGGGTGTCCTGGGGTCCGGTGGGTGAGTGGCGGGGAGCGGGGTTCCGTAATCGTGTTTGCATATTCCTCTGTCCGTGTTATTGTTGTTGTTTTCTTGTTCCCTTTGCTGTTCTGTTAAACTGCCTTTGTCTCAACCCAAGAGTCTTGCCTTTTTCTTCTGATTCTTCCCGTATTGGGAAGGCCCGAGCAAGCGGCACAAGCAGCACGTGGTTCTTTGTTGCCATCTGAGGCTAAACCATGACAGTCCTTTTTGGCGCCCAACGTGGGGCTCGGAGGGTTGAGATAATGACAGAATCCAACTAGAGCTTGGAAAAATGAATTTGTTGTATGCATTTATTGTATTAGGTAAATAGTCACTGGTCACCATGTTGCTTGGTTTGTTCTCATGGCTGTGTTATGTAAATTCCTATATGGCTTATGTACTCCCTGCAATGCTGTTTATTGTGTCTGGAAGAGGGATGAGGATTATCATTCTGCTGTCCTGTGCGATATCAGCTTATGATATGATAACATCACTGTTCAGATGGTTATTTTGGGGTGTTTATGTGGTATTGCTGTCCTGCCCGTACATTGGGCACCGTCTCTCAGAATTTATTAATAATTACACCCAGTCTGTGGGGGAAACGGGGGGGGACACTTTCCCCAGCTCTTTTGCCTCCCTTTTCTCCTTCGGGTCAGGTATGACAGCTTTTGAGAATTTTGAATATCCTTGGGATGCTCAAACCAGCATGTTCCTAGTGTTATGTCTGCTGAATATGTTCCAGGTCTTGTTTAGGGTTAACCGACTATTTAAGACTACCACCCGGAGATCTGCTCCGAGGCTGGATAGTCAGGGGTGGCATGGCATGTGGGAGAACATGGGCAGGTACTTGGAGACCTTCTCACCTCCAGTGGTCTGGGACTTCACCCCTGAACAATTACAGGACCCTGATAAAGTGGTAGAATATTTGAAGGGAAAATGCTGTGGCTATTCTAGAGAGGCACAACTCACCGCACTGTGCTGGGCCCTGGCCAGTAGCTACCAGGCACTGCTCAGTATTATGCAGCACCCTCAGGGGGAAAAGATGAAGACCAGACCGACAGACACTGCGGCTACTGCAACCCCTGCGACAGACACTGTGGCTACTGCAACCCCTGCGGCAGACACTGCAGCTACTCCAACCTCGGTGGCAGCCACTGCCGCTGAACCAGGGAACCAACCCGTGCCAGTATCAGTTGCCCCCATACAGAAGAAGTACATGAAGAAATCAGTTCGCTTAGTAAGAGATGATGATGAACCAGAGATAATTACTCGATCCCTATCCTTGAGTGAGCTGTGGGATATGCGAAAAGATTTTAGCCGACTTTCAGGCGAGCACATTGTCACCTGGCTGCTCCGGTGCTGGGATAACGGGGACAGTAGCCTGGAATTAGAGGGTACGGAAGCCAGGCAGCTGGGATCCCTGTCTAGGGAAGGCGACATTGACAAGGCAATTGGGAAGAAGACCCAAGCCCTCAGCCTCTGGAAACGACTCCTGTCAGGCGTGAGGGAGAGGTACCCCTTCAGTGAAGATGTTGTATGTCACCCAAGCAAGTGGACTACCATGGAAAGAGGTATCCAGTACCTGAGAGAATTAGCCGTGCGGGAGATGATTTATTATGACTTGGACAATGCAGACTTACCCACAGACCCTGATGAGGTGCGATGCACAAGGCCCATGTGGCAGAAGTTTGTACGGAGCACACCATCATCATATGCCAACTCCCTGGCAATAATGGAATGGAAAGGTGAAGAGGGACCAATGGTGGATGAGGTGGCTGGCCGGCTCCGGCGATGTGAAGAAAGTCTCTCTTCCCCCCTTGTCTCAGCTGTGGAG
The DNA here is from genome assembly GCF_028500815.1 of Rissa tridactyla. Taxonomy (NCBI): domain Eukaryota; kingdom Metazoa; phylum Chordata; class Aves; order Charadriiformes; family Laridae; genus Rissa; species Rissa tridactyla. The sequence continues at coordinate 25,472,812 of NC_071496.1, forward strand.
AAACTGTCCCGGAAGGTCCAGCAACTTGAAGAGAATATGTCCTACTCCCCACCTCTATGGGCCAGCATCTCAGCTATTAGGAGCAGGCATTTCCCCACTCAAGAGAGAGAGTACAGAGGGTACACACCACGAGGCACCCTGTGGTTCTACCTGCGTGATCATGGGGAGGACATGAGGAAGTGGGATGGACAACCTACTTTGATCCTGCGGACACGGGTACAGGAGTTGCAAGGAAGGACAACCACAAAAGGGGATCCCTCCAGGAAAAGTGCCGCCCCAGTTTCCAGTGGGCCGTTCCCCAGACAAAGCAGAAGGCCTGATCTTGCTTCTGATCCTCTTGAGGGACCTTCCAAGTCATTTCTGCAAGAAGTGAGTAATGGATGCTATGACCAGTATTAGGGGGGCCCTGCCTCCGCCCAGGTGGAGGAAAGGGACAACCGGGTTTATTGGACGGTGTGGATTCGATGGCCTGGCACATCAGACCCACAGGAGTATAAGGCTCTAGTGGACACGGGTGCGCAGTGCACTCTAATACCATCAAGCTATAGAGGGACAGAACCCATTTGTATTTCTGGGGTCACAGGGGGATTCCCAAGAGTTGACTGTACTGGAGGCGGAAGTGAGCCTAACTGGGAATGAGTGGCAAAAGCATCCCATTGTGACTGGCCCAGAGGCTCCATGCATCCTTGGTATAGATTACCTCAGGAGAGGGTATTTTAAGGACCCAAAAGGGTACCGGTGGGCCTTTGGCATAGCTGCCTTGGAGACGGAGGAAGTTAAACAGTTGTCTACCTTGCCTGGTCTCTCGGAGGACTCTTCTGTTGTGGGGTTGTTGAGGGTCGAAGAACAACAGGTGCCGATTGCTACCACAACGGTGCATCGGCGGCAATATCGCACTAACCGAGACTCTCTGATTCCCATCCATCAGCTGATTCGTCAACTAGAGGTTCAAGGAGTGATCAGCAAGACTCGCTCACCCTTTAACAGTCCCATATGGCCGGTGCGAAAATCTAATGGAGAGTGGAGGCTAACTGTAGACTATCGTGGCCTGAATGAAGTCACGCCACCGCTGAGTGCTGCTGTGCCGGACATGCTAGAACTGCAGTATGAACTGGAGTCCAAGGCAGCCAAGTGGTATGCCACGACTGATATAGCGAATGCATTTTTCTCAATTCCCTTGGCAGCAGAGTGCAGGCCACAGTTTGCTTTCACTTGGAGGGGCATCCAGTACAACTGGAATCGACTGGTAGAAACACAGCCCCACCATTTGCCATGGACTGGTCCAGACTGCACTGGAACAGGGTGAGGCTCTGGAACATCTGCAATACATTGATGACATCATTGTATGGGGAAACACAGCGGAAGAAGTTTTTGAGAAAGGGAGTAAAATAGTCCGAATCCTTCTGAAAGCTGGTTTTGCTATAAAGCGAAGTAAGGTCAAGGGACCTGCGCAGGAGATCCAGTTTACAGGAATAAAATGGCAAGATGGACGCAGTCAGATCCCAATGGATGTGATCAACAAAATAGCAGCTATGTCTCCATCAACTAGTAAAAAGGAAACACAGGCTTTCTTATGCATTGTGGGTTTTTGGAGAATGCATATCCCAGATCACAGTCTAATTGTAAACCCTCTGTATCAAGTAACCCGGAAGAAGAATGATTTTAAATGGGGTCCTGAACAACGACAAGCTTTTGAACAAATCAAACAGGAAATAGTCCATGCAGTGGCCCTGGGGCCAGTCCGGGCAGGACAAGATGTTAAAAACGTGCTCTACACCGCAGCCGGGGAGAACGGCCCTACCTGGAGCCTCTGGCAGAAAGCACCAGGGGAGACTCGAGGTCGACCCCTAGGGTTTTGGAGTCGGGGATACAGAGGATCCGAAGCCCGCTACACTCCAACAGAAAAAGAGATATTGGCAGCATATGAAGGGGTTCGAGCTGCTTCGGAAGTGGTTGGTACAGAAGCACAGCTCCTCTTAGCACCTCGACTGCCGGTGCTGGGTTGGATGTTCAAAGAAAGGGTCCCCACCACACATCATGCAACCGATGCTACATGGAGCAAGTGGATTGCACTGATCACACAGCGAACTCGAATGGGAAACCCCAGTCGCCCAGGAATTCTGGAAGTGATCATGGACTGGCCAGAAGGCAAGGATTTTGGAATGTCACCAGAGGAGGAGGTGACACGTGCGGAAGAGGCCCCACCATATAATAAACTGCCAGAAAATGAGAAGAAATATGCCCTGTTCACTGATGGGTCCTGCCGGATTGTGGGAAAGCATCGAAAGTGGAAGGCTGCTGTGTGGAGTCCTACACGACAAGTTGCAGAAGCCAGTGAAGGACAGGGTGAATCGAGCCAGTTTGCAGAGGTGAAAGCCATCCAGCTGGCTTTGGACATTGCCGAGGGAGAAAAATGGCCAGTACTTTATCTCTACACTGACTCATGGATGGTGGCAAATGCTCTGTGGGGATGGTTACAGCAGTGGAAGCAGGGCAACTGGCAGCGCAGAGGCAAACCCATCTGGGCTGCTGACCTATGGCAAGATATTGCTGCCCGGATAGAGAATCTGGTTGTGAAAGTACGCCACGTAGATGCCCATGTGCCCAAGAATCAGGCCACGGAGGAACATCAGAACAACCAGCAGGTGGATCGGGCCGCTAGGATTGAAGTGGCTCAGGTGGATCTGGACTGGCAACATAAGGGTGAACTATTCATAGCTCGGTGGGCCCATGACTCCTCAGGCCATCAAGGGAGAGATGCGACATATAGATGGGCTCGTGACCAAGGGGTGGACTTGACCATGGACACTATTGCACAGGTCATCCATGAATGTGAGACGTGCTGCAATCAAGCAAGCCAAGCGGTTGAAGCCTCTTTGGTATGGAGGACGATGGCTGAAATACAAATATGGGGAGGTCTGGCAGATTGATTATATCACACTGCCACAAACCTGTCAAGGCAAGCGCCATGTGCTCGCAATGGTGGAAGCAACCACTGGATGGCTGGAAACATACCCTGTGCCCCATGCCACTGCCCGGAACACTATCCTGGGCCTTGGAAAGCAAGTCCTGTGATGACATGGTACCCCAGAGAGAACTGAGTCGGACAACGGGACTCATTTCCGAAGCAGCCTCATAGACACCTGGGCCAAAGAGCATGGCATTGAGTGAGTATATCACATCCCCTATCACGCACCAGCCTCTGGGAAGATAGAACGATACAATGGACTGTTAAAAACTACACTGAGAGCAATGGGTGGTGGGACTTTCAAACACTGGGATGCACATTTAGCAAAGGCTACCTGGCTAGTTAACACCAGGGGATCTACCAATCGAGCTGGCCCTGCCCAATCAAAACTTCCATGTACTGTAGAAGGGGATAAAGTCCCCGTAGTGCACATGAAGAATATGTTAGGGAAGACAGTCTGGGTTAGTCCTGCCTCAGGCAAAGGCAAACCCATCCGTGGGATTGCTTTTGCCCAAGGACCTGGGTGCACTTGGTGGGTGATGTGGAAGGATGGGGAGGTCCGATGTGTACCTCATGGGGATCTGATTTTGGGCGAGAATAGACAATGAATCAGATTGTGTGGTTTTGATTGCTAAGTAACCCTGTCACTGTATGTCCTCGTTACTATAATTGCTATCAGTTGTACTACAGTAAGAATCACCCAAATTAAGGACAGATGGACTTTGATGAAAAACCGAGTAAAGCGCAGTGGTGAAGGGATCAGAACTGACCTCAGCAGCTGGCACCCAGCAACTTCCTCAAGATCTACATCTTCAGCCCATGGACTGTGTGCAGGAGCCACACCAGGTACACCAGTCACAAGCTCCGAAAAATACAGCATGCAACAGGCCAGCACCACACACCATCTCACCTGCCCTGGGAGACTTATAACAGATGGAGCCCAAAGCCATGGACTAAATTAACTCACCAGACACTTTGGAGGGATGGTCCATAAACTAAGGGCATTATATCTGCATGAATATATATGTGTGTATATATATGACAGGGGAAAGTGGTGGCAATTCATTGGAACCTGTAAGATCTGGGCATGGCAAAAATGGTATGGAATAAGGGGTGGATAATGTCCTGGTTCCAGCGGAGATAGGGTTAATTCTCCCCAGGACAGGTATTCCATGCCATGTGAGCCATGCCCACTCTGAGCTGCCCGGGGGGCAGGAAGTCGCTGCTTGGAGTGGGCTGGGGCATCCTGGGGTCTGGTTGGTGAGCGGTGTGGGGAGCAGCGGGAGCAGCGGTTCTCTCTCCGTGTTATTGTTGTTGTTTGCTTGTTCCCTTTGCTGTTCTGTTAAACTGCCTTTGTCTCAACCCAAGAGTTTTGCCTTTTTCTTCTGATTCTTCCCGTATTGGGAAGGCCCGAGCGAGCAGCACGTGGTTCTTTGTTGCTGTCTGAGGCTAAACCACGACATTGTCCTTCATGTGCCTGTAACTGGTTTCCAGGATTAGCTGCTCCATCACCTTCCCATGTGAGGCTGACCAGCCTGTAGTTTCCTGGGTTCTCTTTTTTGCCCTTCTTGAAGATAGGGGTGGTATTTGCTCTCTTCCAGTCCTCAGAAACCTCTCCCAGTCACCACAACCTTTCAAAGACAATTTAGAGTGTCCTCGCAATGATATCAACCAGCTCCCTCAGTACTCATGGGTACAACCCATATCCCGTGGTATTCTTCCAAGTAAATACCTGAAGAAGACAAAGTCTGCTGTCCTGAAGTCTAGGCTTGTGGTCCTGCTTTTTACTCTGCTCCCTCCTCTTAGGATCTTCTTAGAAGTTCACTACAACATCTCATGGTCACTGCAGTCAAGGTTACCTCCCATTTTTGCAACCCCAACCAGTTCTACATTGCTTGTAAGTATGAAATCTAGCAGAGCACTTTTCCTTGTTGGCTCCTCAATCACCTGTGTCAGGAAGTTGTCATTAGTGCGCTCTAGAAATCTCCTAGATTTCTTGTGCCCTGTTGAGTTGCCCTTCCAGCAGATATCAGGGTGGTTAAAGTCCCCCATGAGGACCAGGGCTTGTGAACATGAGGCTTCTTCCAGTTGTCTGAAGAAGGCCACATCTATTTCTTCTTCCTGATTAGGCAGTCTGCAGCAGATACCCATCACAACATCACCCATGGTGTTCTGCCCTCTAATCCTGACCCATAAGCTCCCAACTGGCTCCTGACTGGTACCAAGTCATCTGTCTCCACAATTCCAATGGCCCACATTAGGGTTTCTGCTCTGAACTGCATTCTGCAGGAATCTTTGTCTCTCCACTTCAAATATAGGAGGCCAATAAAGACACCAACCTATTAGCTTTGGGGCCCACTCCACCCTGATCACACACACAACTGTCTTCCATGAAAAGAAGTCCTAAGAACACGCCTGTATCTTTGCTTGGCATGGGCAGATATGGGCACTTGAGTTTAATTGGAAACCAAGATATATTTTTAAAGGAGGTAGCTTTGAACACATTTCCAGATTATACTTATGTTGGGACATTAAGTGCCTCAGAAATTAAAGACACAGAAACAGAAATAACTGTGTTAGATACTAATTATCTTGACGTTAGGTGAATATCAGGCCAGATTCAATAGCCCAAGAGACGTGAGGCTGCCCCAGCTCCATGCCCCCAGGTCCAATCAGTAGCGAGGCTAAAGATGTATTCCCAGTAGGCATGCACGCACAAAGCACGCATATACACCACATATATATGTATATACACAGATAGATACACTCAGCACTCACACAAATACAAAGAGCACCAATGGCTTCATGCTGTTCCCCTCTCTGGCTGAGCAGGATGGAGTAGGAATGTATGTACATATGTATAATGTGGATACCTCCAGCAGCAGGGCTCAGATATTCAGTCTGCCCAGTAGCTGCCCCTGGATCCCAGCCTCCCCAGTTGCTGGCACTTGGACATATGAGCCCCTGAGGCTGCAGGCCCACTCAAGTTACTGGTAGAGATTGTCTCACTCACACACACATGCACACACGTGTACAGAGCTGTCTGGAACTCTCTTGGTTCCCTAGTAGCCAACCCCCCCATAGTCTCACCCTTACAGACACACACATACACAAGTGGGTTTCACCCTTAAGAGACCCCCAGACCCTACAGTCTCTCCGGCAACTGTCTGTGACTCCCCTGGTCCCTCTGACAGCCAGCTCCTACCATGGACTCACCCTCAGAGACACACACAGCCCCCTGACTCCCAGGTCACTTCATCTAGTCACTGGCTAGTCTGCCTTGATATTCACTAGTGATCATACACTCACTCGCACCTCAGCAGCATTCAGTCCAGTTGCTGGCAGTACAGACACACAGGTGCTCTGGCCCCATGTCCCACTCCAGTGGCTGGCACTTGATTTTTCTCACTCGGCTTTCTCCAGTCGCTGGTACCAAGGCACACGAGCCCTCCAACCTGTGGAATGACTCCAGTTGCTGGCACTCAGACACCTTTACACACACACATGCGCACAGACTAGAGAGCCCCTCACCCAGGGAGAGTTAGAAAGGAATTTAATAAGATAGGACAGACTGTGCTGATCAAGTACAGGGCATGGCCACACAAGTTTACTGACCAGGCACTCATTTACATGTTACCAGCCCTTTTTATCCCCTTACCCCTCTTTTTTCCCCGCACTTGTTCCTCCCCAAATCACTTAAACCCCTCCCTTTTTCTGACTTTGGTTCCTCCCCTAAGCATCCCATAATAAGTCCCGTGCAATCCCAAAATGGTCTTCCCCTGCATCCCATAATGTGTCCTATACTCCTAGGCAGCAACCCCCCCTCAGTCCGAAAGGTGCTCCAGCACCTTTGACTTATCTTGATGGATTCCATGCTTGGAGCACAGGGCTGACATTCTCCTGGAACAGCCCTGACAGGGGCTCAGACAGGGTGTCTGTATTGGGTATATGTGGCAAGGTTTTGGTAGCAGGGAAAGCTGCCTCTGTGAAAGGACATCAGGGGCTGCCCTGTGCTGGACACAGCTGGCTCCGCAACAGACCCACTGCAAGATAAAGCTGAGTCAATCAATGAAGATGGTGGCACCTTTGTGAAAACATATTTAAGAAAGGGCAGAAAACTCCAGGTAGAGAGAGAAGGAGGGAACAAAAAGAGTTAAAAGCAACAGAGGGAACCTGAATGTCAGAAATGGAGTAGGAGGTGCCCCATAGTGCCAGAGCAGATATTTACTGCAGCCCATGGAGGACCCACGCTGGAGCAGCACACAGTCTCTGCAACTTCCCTTCCCTCGGTTTTGGCTGCCTGTGTTCAAGGACAGCTCTGATATGGTGCAACTATGCAACCTGGGATCAGACTGCTGGGAAAGAGAGAGGTGAGAAACAGCTGGGAGAAGACTCATCAGAGGCCTCCCCACTTTGCTCAGGTGCAGCAGATGCCTCGCCCTTGAGTCTGAGCTAAGATATGCAGTGCATGTCCCTCACTAATCTGGACTTGACCCTCGGACTTGACTTCCTGGCTTGATCTCAGACCTGCCTTGTCACTATGGACTTGCACTGGACTATTGGCTGAACCTAGCTACTCTCGCCAGATCTGCCCTGCTCTCCTTGCTGTTGGACTGCGCCCTGTTGGTGAGGCCACTTCTCTCGCCTGCCTTGCTGTTGCCCTTGGTCCCAAGCTCACCTGCCCTTGCAGAGCACCCATTTCTGCTGCTCTCAAACATAGCATGATAAAATTAAGCAGATAGGCACAAATGTCTATCACAAGTCATTAACTGTTTAAAATTTCTGTTCTAACATATCAGCATCCCTTGACCACTGAACTATTTTTGTTTAAGGAATTTCATTCTTGTGAAATATTAGTAAGAGAATTAAGTTACTTTTTGGTGCTATTTCCTAGTTTCAGTGAAGGCTGTTTTGTTTTCAAAATGTATCAGTAGGAAATATTGGTTTGCATACAGTTAAAAAGTGATTATAGGAAGTATTTAGTTCTTAACCAGGAAAGAGTTCTCTCCATGTTCATAGATTTCTTTCTGTTAGCCACAACATAAAATTATATTTAAGCCAGTAATGAAAAATAGGGTTTTTGTTCCCAAATGGGGAAAAAATTAACTGCTAAGCTTAGTGATTACATAAGTTTTGCCCCTAAAATTCTATCTTCCGGGAAGCAAACTGTATCTGTGTTAGAACACAATATTTAAATAGAATGGGTCAGTTTTAATATACAGTATACCAACTGGCTGGATGCTTTATACTCTGCCAGTCCCTAGAGTTCTAACATTTCCCTTATCCTATCCTATCCTATCCATTACTCAAATCCCTGAAGCCAAAGTCTGTTCTGAAACCAAGATTATAATGACCTGTGACTGTACAGATTTATTTGAAACTAGCTGGCCACCAGGTACCCACCAAGCTGCTCTATCACTCCCTCTCCTCAACAGGACAGGGGAAGAAAATACAATGGAAAAGCTCATGGGACAGGGAGATCACTCACCAATTACCATCACGGGCAAAATAGACTCATCTTGAAGAAATTAATTTAATTTATTGCCAATTAATTGTAACAGAGTAGGACAATGAGAAAGAAATAAGAACAAATCTAAACACACCTTCCTCCCACTCCTCCCTTCTTCCCAAGCTCAACTTTATTCCCGACTTCTCTACCTCCTCCTCTGCCTGAGCAGCGCAGGGGGATGGGCAATAGGGGGTTGCAGTCAGGTTATAACACTTCATCTCTGCTGCTACTTCCTCCTCATGCTCTTCCCCTGCTCCAATGTGGGGTCCCATCCATGGGATACAGTCCTTCATTAACTTCTCCAACATGGGTCCTTCTCACTGGCTGCAGTTCACGAACTGCTCCAGCGTGGGCCCATTCCACAGGGTGCAGTCCTTCAGGAATGGACTGCTCCACTGTGGGTCCCCCCGCACAGGTCCTGCCAGAAAACCTGTTCCTGTGTGAGCTCCTCTCCACAGGCCACAGGTCCTGTCAGGAGCCTGCTCCTACTTGGGCTCTCCACAGGCTGCATTTTATTTCAGGGCACATCTACCTGCTCTGGCGTGGTCCTCCATGGGCTGCAGGGGAAATCTCTGCTCTGGCACCTGTAGCATCTCCCCCCCCCCTTCACTGACCTTGGTATCTGCAGGGTTGTTTCTCTCACATATTCTCATTCCTCCCCCATAGCTGCTGCTGCTGCGCAGCATTTTTTACTCTTTCTTAAATATGTTATCACAGAGGCGCTGCCACCATCGCTGACTGGTTCAGCTTTGGCCAGTGGCAGGTCCGTCTTGGAGACGTCTGGAACTGGTTCTGTCTGACATGGGGACAGCTTCTGGTGTCTTCTCACAGAAGCCACCCCTACAGCCCCCACACACTACCAAAACCTTGCCATGTAAACCCAATACAATATAGTAATTGAAAAAATACTTTTAATAAGACAGTGTCCTTGCAGCTATCAGCAAGTAAAACAAGTAACTAACTGAATAGAAAGATAGCTTACAATGGGGGGGCAGGGACAGGGGCAAGTGAGCCATGTATCCATTCTTCCATAGTTCTCCATACGCAAGAACATTCAAAGTTTATAATTGGGTATTTTTCTAAATAGCTGTGTCAATGGCGCTAAGATTACTGGTCAAAGGAAAAGTATCAGAGAAGTGGGACAACAACCCCTGCACATTCTGTCTTGTCATTCATTTTCCATTCTAGGCTGGATTGCTGGATTCTTTATTTGGTTTGTAATACTGGCAGCTCATACAAGTGGTTGACTATTACACCATATGATGTTGGATACAGAGCGGGACTCTGTCTAGCAACAAGAATATGCCTCAACAAGCTATCAGTTACTTGAAATAAACTGCTCTATGAGCAGCAGAACCAACAGAGCTGGTTTTGAGAGGAATGTACCTTGTCCCCCAGCCCACCCACACTGCCTCATCAGTTTCCCTCACTTCTGCTGGCAACATCATTGCTCAAGAGTGCTATACATAAGTCCAGAGTTACACGCGACTGGCCAGGCAGTGCACACAATACTGACAGGTCTGTTGGCCAAACCAAAACATGTACAACAGCAGTCCTCCCTACCTTTTTGTCATAAGGCACTTATTTGTGCATCTTCTCTATTAAGCCACTAATGTTCATAAGCCTGTAAGAACTAAAATATCTCAGAATTCTAAGTCGTTTGCCAAACATGGCTGAAATAGGTTCAGAAAGGCTTTTGCATGCCAGAACAAGGTGAATTTATGGGACACATGAACTGACAGACAAACCATGCCAGTATTGTTTCCCCAGGAAACTAGGTTGGAAATGGCATTTTAGGAAGTCACATATATCCTGATTTTGCCATCAAATGTGGTCAGCGTACATCTGAATTTACTGTTTACCTAAAGCTACACTGACATATAAATGGTTAACTGTGTTCTTTCAGGTTCTAAGCCTAAATGCTCCTGAATTACACCAGCAAAACTTCTACTGCCTTGAAGGTTTGCATAAAAAAAAATAATCAAGAAAAAGTACTAGCATACCAGGTGGCAGAAAAGATCTAGCAAATACAGTGTTGTTAACATACATGCTGATTATACACAAAACAGAAGAGCACCACTTTCTCCTCTACGGCTCAGTAATTTTGCAGAGCTGTCAAAGTAAAAAGAAACATCATTTTGCTTTTCAATGCAAACAAATTACTTATTACTTTGCTATTTTTATGCAGTCATTTCTCAAGCACAAACTTTTTTTGAAAGAGTAAATATTTTCACACTTTGCAATAAAAAGAGTAAATCCCTTTATTCACACTTCTCAGTTGCTCAAATGTTGATTTAAACATACAATTTATTTTAAGATTTATTTTTCATCTTAAGTTATTGAAACTTATTTACAAACTCAACTTTTGTTTGTTTTTTCTTCATTAAAGTACAGCATAATAATAATAATGTAACAAACAACTAAAATCATCTTACATTCAATATATTCTATTATAAAGCAAAATGGTAATTTAAAAAGACATTACTATTTAGAATCATAGAATTGTTAGGGTTGGAAGGGACCTTAAAGATCACCTAGTTCCAACCCCCCTGCCATGGGCAGGGACATCTCCCACTAGATCAGGTTGCTCAGAGCCCCATCCAGCCTGGCCTTAAAAACTTCCAGGGATGGGGCTTCCACCACCTCTCTGGGCAACCTGTTCCAGTGTCTCACCACCCTCATGGTGAAGAACTTCTTCCTAACATCCAGTCTGAATCATCCCATCTCTAGTTTTAATCCATTCCCTCTAGTCCTACCATTACCCGACATCCTAAAAAGTCCCTCACCAGCTTTCTGGTAGGCCCCCTTAAGATACTGGTAGGCCACTATAAGGTCTCCTCGGAGCCTTCTTTTCTCCAGGCTGAACAACCCCAACTCTCTCAGTCTGTCCTCATAGGAGAGGTGCTCCAGCCCTCTGATCATCCTCGTGGCCCTTCTCCGGACACGTTCCAGTACGTCCATATCTCTCTTGTAGTAGGGGCTCCAGAATTGGACGCAGTACTCCAGGCGGGGTCTCACGAGAGTGGAGGAGAGGGGCAGAATCATCTCCCTCGACCTGCTGGCCACGCTTCTCCTGATGCAGCCCAGGATATGATTGGCTTTCTGGGCTGCTAGTGCACACTGACGGCTCATGTTGAGCCTCTCGTCCACCAGCACCCCCAAGTCCTTTTCTTCAGGGCTGCTCTCAAGCCAGTCACTGCCCAGCCTATATTGGTGCTTGGGATTGCCCCGACCCAGATGGAGGACCTTGCACTTGGTCTTGTTGAACTTCATGAGGTTGGCATGGGCCCACCTCTCCAGCCTGTCCAGGTCCCTCTGGATGGCATCCCTTCCCTCCAGCGTGTCAGCCGCCCCACACAGCTTGGTGTCGTCAGCAAACTTGCTGAGGGTGCACTCTATGCCACTGTCCATGTCACTGACGAAGATGTTAAACAAGACCGGTCCCAATACTGATCCTTGAGGGACTCCACTTGGACATGGACCCATTGACAGCCACTCTTTGGGTGCGGCCATCAAGCCAGTTCTTTATCCCCTGAATTGTCAGTCCATCAAACCCATATTTTATCAGCTTGGAGACCAGGATGTCATGCGGGACAGTGTCAAAGGCTTTGCTCAGGTCCAGGTAAATGACGTCAGTTGCTCTCCCCTTGTCTGTTGATGTTGTGACCTTCTCGTAGAAGGCCACCAGGTTTGTCCGGCATGATTTGCCCTTGGTGAAGCCATGTTGATTGTACCCAATCACTTCTTTGTTATTCTTCTGCCTCAGCAGTGCCTCCAGGAGGATCTGCTCCATGATCTTACCAGGCACAGAGGTGAGACTGACTGGCCTATAGTTCCCTGGTTCCTCCTTCTTTCCCTTTTTGAAAATGGGGATTATGTTTCCCCTTTTCCAGTCAGTGGGGACCTCACCAGACTGCCATGACTTTTGGAATATAATAGAGAGCGGTTTAGCAACCTCATCCGCCAGTTCCTTCAGTACCCGTGGGTGTATCCCATCGGGTCCCATGGACTTGTTCACTTTCAGGTTCATCAGATGGTCACGAACCTAATCTTCACTTACAATGGGCAGTTCTGTCCAACCCCTGCCATTGTCTTCTGTGATGCCAGGAGTGTGGCTGGAGCCCTTGCCAGTGAAGACTGAGGAAAAGAAGTCATTGAGAACCTCGGCCTTCTCCATATCACTTGTCACCAGTTCTCCCATTTCCTTTCTGAGGGGGCCCACACCCTCCCTAGTCTTTTTCTTACCATTAATGTACCTATAGAAATTTTTGCTGTTTCCCTTGATCTCCTTGGGTAGATTTAATTCTAACTGAGCTTTAGCTTTTCTCACCAGGTCTCCTGCTGTTCGAACAGCTTCTTTATATGCCCCCCATTCCAGCTGTCCTTTCTTCCACCCCTTATAAAGTTTCTTTTTGTGTGACAGTGTGTCCAGGAGCTCCCTGTTCATCCGGGCAGGTCTCCTAGCATTCTTTCCTGCCTTCCTCTTTGTCGGTATAGTTTGCTTCTGGACACGGAGAAGGTGATCCTTGAATACTGACCAGCTGTCCTGGGCCCCCCCTCCCTCTAGGGCTTTGTCCCATGGCACTTTGGCCAGCAGATCCCTGAAGTGATCAAAGTCTGCATGCCTAAAGTCCAGGGTCGTAAGCTTGGAATACATCCTCCTAGTTGCCCTGAGGATCTTAAATTCTATTGCTTTGTGGTCACTGCAGCCAAGGTTATCCCTGAGCCTCATGTTGGTCACCAGCCCTTCCCTGTTGGTGAGAACGAGGTCCAGCATAGCACCTTTTCTTGTTGGTTCCTCTACCATTTGGAGGAGGAAGTTGTCATCAATGCATTCTAGAAACATCCTGGATTGCTGGTGCCTTGCTGTGTTGTCCCTCCAGCAGATGTCAGGGTGGTTGAAATCCCCCAAGAGGACCAGGGCCTGTGAACGCGAAGCCACTTCTATCTGTCTATGGAGGGCCTCATCTGCTTGGCTCTGCTGGTCAGGTGGCCTGTAGCAGACCCCTACTGTAACATTGCCTTCCCCATCTTCCCTTTAATCTTAACCTGTACACTCTCAACCAGCTCATCGTCCTTCCCCATGTGGAGCTCCATCGATTCTAGCTGGGCACTGATGTAGAGGGCAACACCTCCTCCCCTCCTACCCTGCCTGTCCTTCCTAAAGAGCTTGTATCCATCTATCCCTACATTCCAGTCGTGGGAATCATCCCACCAAGTTTCAGTAATAACCACTATGTCATGGCTTTCCAGCAGCCCAGTGGCCCTTAATTCATCCTGTTTATTGCCCAAGCTGCGTGCATTCGCATAGAGGCACTTCAGCTGGGCTGGCTGTGTCACCCTCTTGCGCGAATCCCCCTTGATTCCCTTGGGGTGTCCCGGTGCGTCATCTCTGGCTTACCTTAGGGCAACAAGTTGAGAGCCCTTACTAGGACTCCATCCCTCTGCCCCCGATGTGCTGACCCACTGTTTGTCACAGGCAAGCATGAAATTATTGACCCCTTCCCCCTTCAAATCTAGTTTAAAGCCCTATCGATGAGGCCTGCCAACTCCTGCCCCAGAATCCTTTTCCCCCTCTGGGATAAGTGCATCCCATTAGCTGCTCGCAGCTCTGGTGCCTCATATACCAAGCCGTGATCGTAAAACCCAAAGCCCTGTCTACGACACCAGTCCCGGAGCCATGAATTGACCTGCTCACTCCTCCTACATATTCCCTCGTCCATCGCTGATGTCAGAGGGATGGAGGAGAACACAACCTGAGCTCCTGGATCCCTTTACCAGTTGCCCTAAGGCCCTGAAATCTTTTTTAAATGATTGTGAGCCTCTCATTGCTACCTCATCACTTCCCACCTGAAAGACCAGAAGTGGGTAATAGTCTGAAGGGCTCACAAGGGTGGGGAGTTTACCTACGATGTCCTTTACCTGGGCACCAGGGAGACAGCAGACCTCTCTATGAAGCGGGTTTGGTCTGCATATTGGTCCCTCCGCTCCCTTCAGCAGGGAGTCACCTACAACAATGATTTTTCTTTTCAGGGTCAGTTTTGATGGCCAGCCTGAGGCGAGTTGGCCTTGGTGGCTCTTCTGGCCTTCGAGAGCCCTCTTCCTTGCTTACAACCAGTTCCTCCTGCAGAGCCCCATACCTGTTCTGCAAGGGCACTATAGGTGGTGCACTTCTTAAAGGAACCTGCTTCCTCCCTTTCTTTCTTTTGTTCCGTCGGACAGAGACCTGTTCCCATTGACCCTGCTCATGCGGGTTACTACGGGACGGCTGGGGGGCTTGCTGGTGAAAGGATATGGAATCCTCTGGTCCACTAAGAGTTACCTCCCGTTCCGTTTTTATAGAGAGCAGTTTGTGGAAATGGTCAATTTCCCTCTCACTCTCTCTGATGTTCCTCAATCTACTCACCTCTTCTCTGAGCTCCATCACTTCCTCTTGGAGCTGTGCCACCCGGCTGAGCAGGTCATCAACGTGCTCACACTGCACACAGCTGTAGTCAGCATTGTCCCCCGCTGCCAGTGAAAGGCTGTGGCATTGCTCACAGCCTCTGGCCTAGATACCAATATCCATTTGGGTGGGTGCTGGGAACACAGTCTTCCTCCTCTGAGTGGCCACCATCACTCCTTGAGTGCAGTACAGCACCTCGTGTCCTGCCAAACGAGCTGCAAACAGCAGCTGAAACAGCCCAACGAGCTGCAAACAGCTGCGGCACCCCGCCCGGGACACCCACAATCGATTTGCTTGCCCTGTGCTCTGCGGGCATCGACTAGTCACTGCCCTCCCGGTGCCTTCCCGGACCCTAAACGGTGGGTGTTGCTGGGTCCGCCCACAAGCTGTCAGCCCCCAGCACAGGCACACCGCTTTTCCCGACTTCTAAGAAGCCCCAAAAAGAGCTTTTCGACGGCCCTTTTGGCTTCAGATCGCTTCCACAGAGCAGACTTACCTGCCCTGAAGCTCGTCTCCGCAGCAAAGTGGAGCACAAACAATTTAAGCACAAACAATATTGTACTAAGAACTGATAAACAGATTTGTAGGAAAGCAAAACAAACCAAATACCTTTAGCCTCCAATTATCTCCTACTTCTGTTTTGATTCTGTTTAACCAGCTTTCATCAAAGTAAGTTGGATCTCTGAAAATACATAAAAAGTTAGAACATTTGTTAAGAACGCAAATTTCAAGTACTGATACTTTAGTGACTCAACATCTATTTTAGGCAGATTTAAGTGACTTACCTATATAGATATGGTCAGTATAAAAAAGTTCAGAATCCCGCTATTATTCATTTATCTAAGTATTTACACCCTGCTCATATCCCAGCTTTATCTGCATGCTGTGGGTAATTAATACTTTTGAGGAAACTGCAACACTTGGAAAGCATCTTGCAAATTTCTTCCATGTCTCCAAGTTGAAAGTGTTCCTTTCTTAATCATAGAATCATAGAATCTTCATGGTTGGAAAGGACCTTTGAGATCATTGAGTCCAACCATACACACACACACAAAAAAAACCCTACAATCTCTGCCACTAGAGCATGCCCTGAAGTGCCACATCTAGATGTTTCTTAAATACCCCTAGGGATGGTGACTCCACCACCTCCCTGGGCAGGCTGTTCCAGTGCCTGACCACTCTTTCAGTAAAGTAATTCTTCCCAATATCTAACCTAAACCTCCCCTGCTGCAACTTCAGACCATTTCCTCTGGTCCTGTCATTATTCACCTGGGAGAAGAGGCCAACACCCACCTCTCTACAACCTGTATTCTGTAATGTTACAGATTATCGGCTAATGCTGGGGCTTAAACTCTCTGGGGAAACTAACATGTTTGCAACACTTGAAAACATTAGTAAAATTAAGGTTTTTTCCCCACACATCAAGAATTACTATTGCTCGATGCTGGCTGCAACACTCCAACAGGAAAGCTTGAGAATGAACAAAATATTATGCCTTCATACACTCAAAAATGTTAAAAGCAGCACTGGAATTAAGTATTTACTACTGAGAACATACTTATCTGTTGTGCTTTCTTTCAAACATCACAGTTTTTCCAAATATTTCTTCATGGCAATTCTTCACAAAAAGATTTGCTATTACCTTTCTTTAAAGGATTTTCTATCTTCTGCACTCTGATGAAGCAATCAAGATAGACGCAGAAAAAGAGAACATCTATTGCTTGTATAGCATGCTGCTATTTCTATAAACCTCCTTCCTCTCTTGCACATCTTCCGTGAGCTACTTATTCATGACAACTAACACTCCCTCCCTCTTGCCCCCCAATTCAGAGACAAGATTATCTAAAAGGGTAACATTTCCTAATGCTCACTGAAGTCATATTTTCCATTATACAACACAGATTTAGGGCAGTGTTATGATCAGAAATAGAGAGAGACAAGGCATTAAAAATAAGTGGTATTAGATCAATACGCCAATATAAGGAAAGACTCATATTTCAGATGAAAAAGAATCACTACAGTCCAAAAAAGAATGGCATTTTTTGAAAGGGTAATTGACTCTTGAGAGTCAATGTAGTAGTCAATCTCCAGGCTTCAGTTTCACAAAAAGTAATCCTAATTTCTGGATTTAAACTATCACATGTTGCTGTCAAACACTATTAAATTTACTGCTGTATTCTCCAGAGAGATGCCAAGTGGACGTAATTGTACGTGCTTCACTGGCAAAGAAGACCAAGAGGACTTTCTTAAGTGGCCTCATCTTATCATCCTTAAAGGCCATGGTCGGTCATAAACATTTTCAGCTGCTTCAAGGCTGCAATGCCATGATTATGTCAGTTCTTGGCCTTATATTTTCATTGTAAAAAAAACGCAAAAAACTAGTCTGAAAAGCAAGATGGAAAACAAAACAGAAATGCCCACAAGGAGACATTTACTTGGGAGGAACTCAATGGCTAACACTGCATATGCAATATTCAACAAGGAAGGCATCAGTTGAGGAAAAAATGCAAAATTTAGGATTCTGCACATATTAACACACACAAGCTATGCTACACTGTATAACACTTGTACCCAAAGATATCTAGATACTAAACAGTCTCCAGAGATGGAAGAAAGGAGAAAACTTACTCTACTGTACAACAGAGAATTATTCTTTTCCACTGATACCAATAGATGGGTAAGAAATACTGACACTGATGAATAACATTACAGTAAAGAAAAAAAACCAAACACCACACCATGAAGAAAAAGATAACTTATCCAAGTAATAATCTATGGCACTTCTATCTGCTAGAAATATCACAAGCTGCACATTTTTAGCCAGACAGACCACTCATATCCAATCCATAATCATTTTGCTTTGTCTCAAATCTTTACTCTTTACTTTTGAAGTATTACATTCCCTAGAAGAATCAACAGTTTTGATGGTATACAGGCATATTAATTTTACTGCATTTCTTCCCTGTTTTAATCAGAGGGAATGGTAGCCTTCACATTTGAAGGTTCAAGCAAAGTCTACATCATTAGGAATAAAAAAGTATTTCAGCTCCAAAATGAAGGCTGATATTTTCAGATAAAATAAACTTAGCACTGGAGAATCCAATTCATTAGTACTTTAACCTGAATTTCAAAGATGATGATTTTAAGATAAAAATAAGTGTCCTTCAGGATTGTTATAGTGACACCTGTATCTGTAGGTAAAAATGCTCTTGCTTGCTTGCATCATGTTTATACCATATTTTATCATGTTCTACATTGGTGAAAAGCTTCTGAAGGTGTCAATAACTCCCTCTAAGTACCCTTTTCCACAGTCTCTTTCAGTAGCTTTATTACAGAGAAGTTCTGCTACATGGTTTCATGCTGATGGTCCTTGTACACCTGGGATAACATCTTATCCTAGAAAAAAAAAATAGCGACACCAACATATTTTCAAGATCAAAGGAGCTCCTGATCCTTCCTAGCCAGTTAACACAAGGGATGGCTGTTCTATCATCTGATGAACAGGCGATTTTCTTCTGCTTCTTTCATTGCCAACAAATTTTATGGTTCTTTCTCTCAATTAAGAATCACTCTGAAATTGCCCCTCACCATAAACTACTGTCCTAGTTTTGTTTTTGTTTCTACAATAACCTGCCTTGATAAGCACCTAGTAGACCATTTCCATGATGATGTAAGTAAAGAAATGGAAAGAATAGGAAGTTTAGACTTCTCAACTGACAACTGTCTTGTAATACTAGCCGTGTTCTATAGAAATATGCCTAGATCACTGGATCAGTGCAAGAAATGAACAAGCCCAACATCCTCAGACTTTCTCCAGATTTTTTATTGTAGTAGGCTGACCCCAGCCAGCCAAGCACCCACACAGCCACTTGTTCACTCCCCCCTCTCCCAGCAGGACAGGTGAGAGTAAAGGAAGAAGAAAAATGAGAAAACTCGTGAGTCAAGATAATGACAGTATAATAGGAGAAGGAAAGAGGGGATAAGAAAAAAAAAAAGAAATAACAATTCAAAAGGAGTCGCCTGCCACCTCCTGACACCCTGTCCCTTGACCAACATCAGCAGCTAGGCAGGATGCTGCCCACATTCCATGTAAGGTATGATTCTCTGAAATCACACTGCCATTGGTGGAGCCAAGGGGCAGTGTGAGTTTTACTTGCATCCAAAAGGCATTTGCACGATTGGCTGTTGCTGCCAGATGACCCGGAGAGCAAGTGGCCCCACTGGAGCCATGGCAGCGCTTATGATCCTGTGTTTGCTATTGGTGATTGGGTGAGTCACCGTATGGGTGCGTCATTGCTCCTCTTTCTTACTGCCTCAATAAAGCTTTGGTTTATAACATATTGTCAGACTCCATTACTGTTCAGACCACATGAAGTCAATTTTTTGTCCATCTTTTGTTTCCTTTCCCCAATGCAATTGATGTTATCAGCATCAACGAACACACATTGGTGGAGGACCTTAAATTAGAGGCAGCTGTACTGAGTGACACCCCACCCAACCCAAAACTTCAGGAAACATCATTTACAGAAGTAGCAGTTTGCCTTTCTCAATGGAAAAAGATAAACAATTTTTAAGTGGATTTTGACTCCAGTGTCCATTCTAAATTTGTCTTTAAGATGCACTTGCTGAAGTGTTGGAAGAGTGAGGTAAAAAACTTCAGTTCTTCATTGAAGATGACAGCTGTAAGTCAGAGACTACATGCCTATGATCCAGGCTCCATACCCTTATTTATAGTAATCTATTGCTTTTAGGCCTAATTTATTATTCACTATTAAACTTTAACACATGACTTCTGAATAACTTCTAGCACCCACCTGCCTTGCTGTTATGCATTTCTACTTATGTGTCAACTTTCTTCTACTTAGTGCTCCTTCTTGGGACAGAGAGGGAACCAGTGCTGCTGATACAGAAAAAATGACTGACTCCTCTCTTCTATTCTAACTCCTTTTATTTGTCTGAATGTTCCCACCTTACTTCAGTAAGTATCCTTTCTGTAGTACCTGTTTGAATTGAAGTAGCAAAATGGAGAACTTGACTAGTTTCAATTTTGTTTCTCAAATTGTTAACAGCAATGAATGCTTTCTCTTTGTATTCGCTACAATGGCTTTGTCTATTGGCTCCCTACCAGTTTTTTAAACTAACTATTTAGACCAAACATAGTGACTACATCTATGTGCCCACCTTCCACATTCAGACACAGCTGTCTATTGTGTTTGCTACCCTTGATAGCTACATCAAGCAATCGTATTTTTCCTTAGAAATCATGCATACCTTATCATTGTTTTAGAATTCTAAGATCAACTTGTTGCTGCGATTCCTTTGCTCCAAAGCTTTTCTCAATAGAAATACAGTCCAGGTTATTGTTAAAACCATACATGAGAATCAATATCTTCATTACACAAGTATGCAAAGTGGTAAATCTGAATTAGAGTTGACACAGGTTAAGATTGCCAAAGACTAATTTTGTTAGGCTCAAATTATTGCATGAGACAGCAGACTTGCAATTGCTTAGCTGATCTTTACTTAAACTTCTCTGGGTACACTGACAAAGTCAAACTAACATTCAGTATTGATGTGACAATTGCTAAGGGAAAAATAAAATTCAAGTGCTGCTACAGAAACAAATATTCACATGGTACATGCTTTTCTTTTTAAGAAATCACTTGAAATCACAGTTGAAAACAGTATCTCAGAGTAGATTTCCTTGCTTACTTGGTGGGGGGCACAGCATCCTGAATCACCAGTAACAGGTTAAAAGTTAAAAATACTATCAGTAAAGATTATTGAGGTCTGTTATTCAAGCTTTATTTTGCTATACAATCAAGGCATAGTTGTTTTTTTTTATATCACAATTCTGACCAGTCCTTGAACTAGACAGTTTAAAAAAGCTAACAAAAGAACAATGACACTTATCAATT
The DNA here is from genome assembly GCF_028500815.1 of Rissa tridactyla. NCBI lineage: Eukaryota > Metazoa > Chordata > Aves > Charadriiformes > Laridae > Rissa > Rissa tridactyla. Next base: position 25,493,652 of record NC_071496.1, read on the forward strand.
GCTGACATCATGAAGTAAGCGGGAATTGCACTCTATGAGGAAAACTGCACAAGTTGATGACTGATGAACATCCAAACTCAATATGCCACAATCATGTTTTTCTCTACCAAGTGCTCCAACAAAGAATTTATAGACAATTTTCATAAAAATCTTGACATTTTACAGAATTTACTAAGCTTGTTTACCATCTATGTGATTGTCCTGATTTGAGGTAAAACAGAAACAACTTTCTGTTCAGTAATTTTACTTCTTAGCTAGGCCTCTTCTAACTCTCTGAAATTAATAGCATATTGTGCCGAAAATGGTTCGTTTTCAGAGTGATAAGACCAATGTTTACAATTAGTGCCAAGGAATGGTACACAGAGAGGGTCTTGCTTATGCTTATCGCTATAACAACCAAGGTCAGCTGATTTCGTTATTTGCCCCATTGGAGGGTCGGAAGTGGAAAAGCATAGAGGGGTCCCACCTGCAGGGAGGAGCGGACAGGACAGGTGACCCAAAACTGACCAACAGGGGTATTCCGTCCCATCTGCCCCATGCTCAGTATAAAAGCTGAGGGATCAAAAGGGTCAGCTCTCTTTCTTCGATGGCCGATTTCCAAGGAGGACCCTGTCTGTTCATCTGCCTTTGATCCCGATCCGTGTGTTCCTGACTCCAACTCTGGAACCCGGTTCCCACTTGTCGCTGAGTCCAGTCTGGGGCTTCCCCAGTGCCTGCTGGTGACATCATCCTGGGAGCTTAATACGGTTTTGTATATATTGTATCTATTTCATGATTTTCCTTTTTATTTTATTATTAATATTTCATTAAAGTAGTTTAGTTTGTTCTAAACTCATAAATCCCTTTTCTCTCCTCCTCCTCCTCTCCGTGTGTGAGAGGTGGGGGAAGCGCATCTGTCGCTGGCCATTGGCCAATTTGGCCAAAGCCACGACAGTGATAAATTTCTCTTCTACTTTAGCAGGTAAGAGAGGAAGAATTTTACAATATTGAAGAAAGAAACAGCATCCAATTTATTATTAGACTCATAACACTGATAGTCACATTTCAGAAAACTTAAGAATATGCTATTTTAAATGTTGGATTATAACTACCATTTCTATCTTTTGTCTTCTTTTATGTCAACACAAAATACCTGAAGATTTTTCATTTATTTTGAAGCAGCTAGGACTGCCGACATTTGTGATTGCAAAGATTCTCTTAAAGCAAAGTATAAAGAGGACAGCATTTATTATTTTTATAAATAATTGATGCTTCACTTTCTTCACAGGAGAAGTATGTGAGAAATCTCCAGATGACTGTATTTGTTCTTTTAGTAAAATAACTGTTTCTTCAGAACTTCCATTAAAAAATCCATCTTTTTTCCACTACTAAGCTATTAGACTTATTTAGGCTTCCCACAACAGATATGTTTCTCTCTTACCTGAAACTTCTTCTAATGAAAGGTTAAAAAAAACTCTCTCTGAAAACAGGTAGTTCTAGATATATATTAACTACTATATTAACTACAATATATTAACTACTATGCTTATCTATGATCCCCCAAGAGCCAAAACACTGTGCACAGTGTCAAGTTTAGACAGCTAATACACTTGAACATAAGCATTTCAAAACATTTCATTCTCAAATTCAGATAGTATACAGAAACATCCTAGACTATATACTGGCATGCTGGTTTTAATCAAAATTTATTATTATCCAGCATAATAGTGATTTTCCCTTTCCTTTAATCAAAGAATGTAATGTCCTTGCATACCACTAAAATTACATTATCAAAACAAAGCCATTCAGCTTATAGAATTATAGAATAGTTAAGACTGGAAGAGGCCCCTCAAAATCATGCTCAAAGCAGGGGCAGCTACAGCAAGGGAAGCTCGCTAGGCAATCAGTTCCGATGTTCAAATCACCCTCACAGTAAAAAGGTATTTTCTAATCTTTAAATGGAATTTCCTGTATTCCAATTTCTGTATTTCAGTTTGTGCCCATTGCCTCCTCTCCTGTCAGTGGGCATCACCGAGAAGAGTCTGGATCCCTCATCTTTACTCCTTCATGTCTGTGTGTGGAAATGGTTTCCAGGACTAGCTGCTCCAACACCTTCCCAGGGATCAAGGTGAGGCTGATTGGCCTGTAGTTCCCTGGGTCTCCCTTCTTGAAAGCAGGGGTGACATTTGCTTTCCTCCAGTCCTCAGGAACTTTTCCCAATCACCACGAACTTTCAAAGACCAATCGAGACTGGCCTCGCAATGATATTGGCCAGCTCCATTAGCACTCATGGGTGCATCCCATCAGGTCCCATGGATTTGTGTGTGTTCAACTTGTTTAAATGTTCTCTAACCTAATCCTCTTCCACCAAGGACAAGTTTTCTTTGCTCCAGACTTTCCCTCTTGTTTCAGTAGCCGTGATTCCTGAAGGCTGGTCTTGCCAGGAAAGACTGAGGTGAAGGTGGCATTGAGTACCTCAGCCTTTTCCATGCCATTTATCATCAAGTCCCCTGCCCCATTCAGCAGTGGGCCCATGTTTTTCCTAGACTCCCTTTTGCTGTTCATGTACTTGTAGAATCCTTTCTTGTTACCCTTCACGTGCCTTGCCAGATTCAACTCCAGATGGGCTTTGGCTTTCCTAATCCCATCCCTGAACACTCACACAGTGACTCTGTATTCCTCCTGGGTCTCCTTTCCCTGCTACCACTTCTTATGCTTGAGTTTAATCAGGAGCTCCTTGTTCATCCATACAGGCCTCCTGCCACCTTTCCTTGATTTCCTGCTTGTTGGGATGGACCATTCTTGAGCTTGGAGGAGGTGACTCTTGAAAAAAAAAACCAAAAACAAAAAACAAAACCCAAACCAACGAGCTCTCCTAGACCCCTCTTCTCTCCAGGGTCTTATTCCATGGGATTCTTCCAAGCAGATCCCTGAAGAGGTCAAAATCTGCTCTCCCGAAGTTCAGGGCTGTGATGCTGCATTTTGCCTTGCTCCCTTCTCACAGAAGTCTTATTGTTTGATCCAAATTCCTCATGCCGCCCTGCTAATACAACTAAGACATGACCTGGAAAGACTAACTCCGGTTTCAGAGTAATTTTTGATGCCTGTTCAGTATTTGCACTCCCCTCTAACTCTCATAAAAATGATAGCAAAAGTGTGAGCAGTAACACTGACAAGTTTAGCAGCTTCATCTTTTCTATCTACTGCAATTCTAACACGTGATACAGTGTGCTATAACTTCAAATGCTGCCCCAAGCTAATAACTTACCTTGCACTGGCTTCAAGTGTTTAAGATGAAATTTAAGTTTTGTGAACATATAAGCTCAGTTTTAACCCAATTTACTTTTCAATAAAATTAGCACTAGATCAACATCTTGTCCAAATACTATTTTTTTAGGCTTATATTAACTGGTGTTAAAATAACTATCTGAAAGTTGGAGAAAAAAAGTAGTACCCATATTCCAGATTAAAAGCACTGGCTAAATAGTTCAGTTGAGTACTTACTGAATACTGGCCAAATTTGAAATAAGAAAATATACTCAAATTCAGACAAATGTACAAGTGATAAACTTGTGCACTAAAAATCATGAAACAAATTTGTTCTTACATCTTTTGGAGCACCTGAGCCATCACAACCCCATTCGTTAAGTCTTCCATAGTCTGGCATGGTGTTTCAGTGTCAAATGTCTGGATCTGAAGAAGAAGGGGAAAAAAAGAAGTTATTTTATTCTTTTACTTTTGAAAACCTTTTGGTGCTTATTTTATTTGCTGTTGTTAGAATTAAAAAGTACACATTTATTGTATGGGTAGAGAGGTAGAAAGTTTTATATTGAACGGCAATCAGTAAAACAAACTGGAGACATTGCTAAATAGCTTTATTTTTGCAACCAAAACCACTGAAAACTCAACTACAGCATATTTCTAACAAAGGGATTTCTGAAAGCATTTTTTAACACACTGAAAAAAATTGGAAATCAATGAGACTTGTGTTCTCCCATTTAAGCATTCTGAAAATCACACTTTCTCAATGTAATGTACATAAGAGAACTGGTTAAAAACAAAACAAAATAAAAAATAAAATAAAATAAAAACACAAAAAACCCAAAAAACAAAAGAAAACAACACAACACTGATTACTCAAAGTTCCTATATGTTCCAGAGAGATGTACTCCAAACCTAACTCCTCTATAATATGAGATGGAAAAGAGCATAATTCTTTGAGTACTAGCAGGTCTTTACACTGCTAGTTTTCCAAATATTTTGAAGCACTCATTTATTACAATTACAGACATTAAGGGCTGTATACAGAAGAGTTTCTGGTCTGTAAATGAAGGTTAAGTTACAAGATGCAAGCACTGCTAATTCAGAAGCATGGAAAGGGAATTTCAAGGATCTTATATATAGATGATGACCTGGGGCCTGATGGGATGCACCCATGAGTGCTGAGGGAGCTGGCAGATACCATTGTAAGGCCACTCTCAAAAATCTTTGATCAATCATGGTGACCGGGAGAGGTGCCTCAGGACTGAAGGAAAGCAAATGTCACTCCTATGCTCAAGAAGAGCAGGAAGGAGGACCCAGGAAACCACGGGCTGGTCAGCCACACCTCCATCCCTGGGAAGGTGATGGAGCAGCTAATCCTGGAAACTATTTCCAGACACAGACAAGAAGGAGTGAAGACATAAAAATCATCAAGAGTAGTCAGCATGGCTTCAGGGTATTTATATAACAAAAAAACAATAGAGCAATTGTGATGATAAAATGAAAATACAGTATACAATAGGTAATTTTTGAATAGCCTGAGCCTAAATCAACACTTCTTTCTGACTTTTTATCTACTTAATCATACTTTGAAATAATTTGTCAAAATTCCTTTTCTTATTGTCTTAAAAAAAAGATCATTGACAATATTGTCAATTGCAAATATATGACTTCATTTATGCACATTCACCCTTTTTAGGACACGTATATATGTGTACACGTATGTATACACACCTCACCAAGCAGTGATGAATTTCAGAAACACCACAGAAAAAAACCTGTCTTTTAAAACCAGAAGCATATCACAGAACAAAATATTGAGAACAGAGTTTACAAGAGTAGAACCACTAGTTTACCCTTCAGAGCATCAAATTCTAAAAACCTATATCTCTACTTGCCTGGTGTCAAAATAACATAATATATATGTCAAATAATATAATTGTATAAACACATTCTCAAAAAAAACCCACAACCAGTGTTGGTCTTCTGCAAGGCTCTTGAGGAAATATAGATAACAACATAACCTAAAGAATAATACCACCACTGTGGGGCAGTCTGTAAGGCCTCTTCCTGGCAACAAGGCCTGGATAACAACAACCGATAAGATAGGGATGTGAGTGTAACAGTGGGTGTGAATGGGATGCCCACAACTGTCTGAGAGGGCATTTGCCCCAAACTGATAACAATGAAGAGGATGATGACCATCAGCTGGATTAAATAGTAACTAGGGAATTACAGAAGAGACTTGTCAGGAAGCGGGGGTGACGTCATCTTAAAAAAAGAAGTAGAAAAGAAGCAGTAAAATTTTGCAAATGTGGAAAAAGAAATGGCAACAGAGAAACAGTGAAACTGGGTTTGATGCTGCCAGAAGTGGCCCTGCTGGCATTGCAACCTCCACCTAGGCCTAGCAAAGCAGCCTCCTCCCTCATGAGTAGCCTGCATCCAGCTACTGGGCCAGCAGTACAGGGTGCACCAAGTAGGGGTCCACCCCTCAGGGGTGCAAAGGTGACCTCTTGGGGGGCTTTCTCACTGGCATGTGCATTAACAGATTGCAGGGAGCAGCATGGGCACACCTAAAGCTGCAGCACCCGCATGTTCCACATAAGGGATGTGCAAGTAGGGTAACCCACGCTACCAGAAAGGGAGGTGTGCTTGTTACCCTACACTGCCTTGGGGGGGAGGGGGGATGTTAACTCTGTGTGTGCATGTGTGATTGTTTAGGAGTAGCAACAGAAGCATATTTAGAAATATGTAGGTGTTTATTAACATTTTGTAGATGTTTAGTATTGTGGTTTATCTGTTGTATTATTGATATGGATTCTGAATGTTCAATTGTTGCTGTTTGATCATGTATTGTTAATAAATCAATAGAAAACTTTGATCCTCATTTGATTTAAATTATGTGAAAGATTTTTCCCTGCAACACTCCACAAAGTTTAATCGAACAAAAATAATGCAACTATTCCCTAAAAGCAGACATTGGTTTATGTGGCAGAATAACATTCAAACCCATGAAGAAAACCAGTTATCACAGATGAAGACTGTCAGATTACTGGAAAACTGAACAGCACCAGAAAAGTATACCCTATTTAAACAATGTTTGACATGCAAAGGTGTATAGTTTTTATTTGACAGCATAAGGCAAAACAAAGTCCTTTAACTTCTCAGATAGGGTTTGGAGAAGAAAGCTTAGAAGACTAGTAGTTCAGATTTAAACACGTTTCAAACATTATGTTAAAAAGCATAGGTGAACACAGATAACAGTTGTGCTCCTGCAGAATAAAGAAGTCATTTGAAGCCCAGAACTCCACCTTCTTGCAGGTATAGCTTAGATGAAAAGCACCATCTTTATTGACAGATGGAATAAAGAACTCTTCCCCCAAAGGTATTGTGGTGGGTTAACCTTGGCTAAGGGCCAAATGCTCACCCAGCCACTCACTTCCCCTCCTCAGCAGGACACAGGAAGAAACTAGGATGAGAAAGCTCATGGGTTGAGATAAAAACAGGGAAATTGCTTACCAATTACGATCATAGGCAAAACAGACTCAAATTTGGGAAAATTAATTTAATTGAATTTATTGCCAATTAAAATAGATTCAGGTCGTGAGAAACAAAGAGAAACATTAAAACACCACCTTTCCTCCCCCCTTTCTCATGCCCAGCTTTACTTCTTCATTCCAGACTCCTCCCCCCCCAAGCAGCTCAGTGCATAACAGTTTCTCTCTGCCGCTCCTTCCCTCTCAGTTTTACCCATAATAAAGCTAAGAATACCTTCTTGCCTGTGTCAAACAATGTCCCTCAAAGCTTTATCTTATGTAACCCTAGAACAAAGGAAAGGCTATGCCCCATTAAATGATCTGCAACTCTGAAATATGCAAAATACAGACTTTAATTTTCCAAATCTTCTAATACACCAGAAACATAAGCAGTGTGAATACACACTTGCTGTCCAACTTAGATATCTAAATTCAGTTCCCAGTCAGTTTCAGCTCCCAACAGTCAATGAAACCTCCACAAAGAATATACAGTAATAGTCAGAAGCTTAGTTAGATAGCACAAATAATACCCATGAGCTCCTTGGTGCAGATATGATATCACTCTCAGAAGAAAAAATGAAAGACTACAACTTTGTGATTGGTGATCAATGACTAGAATAAAGAGGCTTAGCTAGTCTCCTGCAATCCTGTCATTCACAAGAAACCAAAACAGGTGCTTAAAGTATAGGCTACACAGGAGACACACAAAGACCAAAAGTACTATAGCATAAAAAGTAAGGAAGTAACTAAGAGGAAAGGAAAAACATAGCTGAACTAGTGAATTCCAGCAACTTTGACTTACTTCACAAATGGACCTTACAAAAAAAATACACAAGTACCCTTCTTGAAGGATCAAAGTCTCTGTCAGGAGTCGTTCAGATGGCCTCTAGATCTCCTATGAATGCAGGCAGATCCTTTCAGTTTGGAATGGGTAGCACGTAGAAGACACAAATACCACACTGAGGAAGTTTTTCAGCCAAAAGGGATAAAGTCAAATAGAACAGTAAGGACTGATACCACGTAAAGAGCTAGAAATACTTTCAAAATGGAAGTAGCCAAAAGAGAGGCCTTGAACAGTATTTACAGAATGCCCACTTCATGGAGAGTTTTAACACCTCTGATGTACTTTAGAAATTGGAATCTTTCACTGAGCAAGAACAAAGAGCTATAAAAAGGTTAAAAAGGTCTTGTGAAACAGGACACTTTGTATAAACAATGCATGCCTTGCTAATGAATATACCCTTGAAGAGGAACATCAGGAGGTGGCAAAGCTGGATAGAAAGCTGGATAACCTCTAAAGGAAGCATGAAGTTAAAGATCTGCAGTAACTGGGGGAAAGGTAAAGGCGGCAGTGGGAGATCCCGACCACACGACCACTGACTCAATTAGAGACTGGGCAGACCTACCACCCCACCACTGGACTGAGCATGTGCACATCAATTAAAGGATATCATAGCTTTAAATGAAAGTGAGAGACTGTACTAACCAATAGAAATTGTTAAGATAAGGTACTAGCCAATAATTATAAATAAGGGTGTGTATTTCTGTGTTTTGAATTGTATAAATTTACCAAAGAGTTTGTAGACCGGTGTGCTAGCTTTGTGGATTACCACCTAGCACCCATCTCTGTGCAGAAATAATTTAAATAAATACCTCTGCTCTGTGTGTACATTGGTGTCTCCCCTCTTTGGGACTACACCTCTGCCAAGGAAATAAGCATCTAAATTCCTCTTTTTATTTGGTCTTCAAGACAAGAAGAAAAGGAAAGTAGGTAAGGTACAACTCAATGGAGGCAACATACAACAGAATAACATACAACAGTTACCACAATAGCGGAGGGACAGTTGCTGACATCTCCATTGCAATCTGCTACAGAAAACCAGCCAGCATTGACCTCTTTGAGGAATCCTGATGGTTAAATAGCAACTGCTGAGCAACCTTCCCCAGTATTAGACCTTAGTTCTGTTTGATGCACGTATGAAAACTCCAAGGTCTTCAGACATGGACAGAAGATATAACTGAATTCAAAACACTCCTGATGCAACACCCACAGCAAAGAACCTCAGTGTCTGTACCTTGATCAGTCATAAGTTTTAAACAGAAACAGAAAAGATGCTGTGTACCTCTATTAGATATGCTGAAAGAATTTTAAAAACACAGCAGGTTTACTCCATGGCCACACTGTTCTAGACTGCTTTGGCTGCGATGCTGTTTGGGTACATATACTGAGTAGTCTCAGAAGAGGTTTTTGGGAAATTTTGTTTGGTAGGATACTAATTCTGCAATGACAGTGGGCTGAAAACACTGCTAAGGCTTAGAACAATCAATTCTGATATGTTAGTAGTTGGGCTCCAGTCCCTTGCTCAGTTTCACTCCAGTTCCTGCTACCCTGGCTGTCTCAAGAAACATCATATCAATCTGCTGAAAAAGCAGGAAACAAAAGCTCTCTCAGGTGTTTAAAACCCTGAAAAAAAATTATTCAGGAACATATACAACAATGCTCTAAATCCAAGAGATAAATGAAATTGAGGAATGCCATAATAGAATCATAGAATGGTTGAGGTTGGAAGGGACCTCTGGAGGTCATCTGGTCCAACTCTCCTGCTCAAGCAGGGCCACCTAGGGCCAGCTGCCCAGGACCATGTCCAGATGGCTTTTGAATATCTCCAAGGAGGGAGACTCCACAATCTCTCTGGGCAACCCTTTCCAGCACTCGGTCATCCCCACAGTAAAAAAGTGTTCCCTGATGTTCAGAGGGAACCTCCAGTTTTTCCATTTGTGCCCATTGCCTCTTGTTTTGTCACTGGGCACCACTGAAAAGAGCCTGGCTCCCTCTTCTATGCACCCTCCCTTCAGGTATTTTTGTATATCAATAAGATCACCCCTGAGCCTTCTCGTATCTAGAATAAACAGTCCCAGCAATCTCAGTCTTTACTCATAGGAGACATGCTCCAGTCCCTTAAACATCTTCATGGCCCTTTGTTGGACTCTCTCCAGTAGCTCCATGTCTCTCTTGTACTGAGGAGCCTGGAAATGGACACAGGGCTCCAGCTGTGGCTACACCATCCCTGAGTAGAGGGGAAGGACCACTGCCCTCAACCTGCTGGCAATGCTCCTAATGCAGCCCAGGATACATTTTGCCCTCTTTGCAGCAAGGGCATGTTGCTGGCTCATGTTTAACTTGGTGTCCACCAGGACCCCCAGGTCCTTTCTGCCAAGCTGCTTTCCAGCTGGGTGGCTCCCAGTATGTACTGGTGCCTGGGGTTGTTCCTTCCCCTTGTTGAACTTGCATGAGGTTCCTGTCAGCCCATTTCTCCAGTCTGTTCAGGTCCCTCTCGATGACAGCATGACCCTCTGGCATATTGTGATCCTCAACAAGATAACACAGGAATGTGCTAATGCCAACAAGGATGAATCACCTCCTAGGGGGGTGGGTTCAGGAGGAAGAGGGGTTGCCCGAAGGTAACCTAAAGTAACCTAAGACTAATTAGCATGGTAAAAATCACACCCCTGGGAGGAGACCTTACATGCTAATGACAGATCACCTTTGTATAATGAACTAGCCACTAATCAGAGAATACGCAGAAGGGCATTAGTTATATAATCAAAAGGTGACCAATGAACAAGTATTGTGTACCTTTTTGTTCGTTGTAAACTGTATAAAAACCTGGGACCCCTCTGAAGAGGTACACTAGCTTTGTGAACTATCACCTGGCACCCCTTTCTCTACAGAACTGCATTAAAGGTTAGAAGGTGGATCTCGACTCTCTGTGCTCATTGGCTCCTGTGCACCAGGCACGAACCTGAAACCCCGATTAGGGGACAACAATATCAGCCATTCCTCCCAGTTTTGTGTCATCAGCAAACTGCCCCATCATCCAGACTATTAATGAAGATGTTAATAGAATCATGGAATGGTTGAGACTATAACAGAGACCAATAATAAACTTTAACATGACCCAAAACAGTGAGGGGAGTATTAAAAAATAAAACTAAAACATTTATAGGTAAAGTGGCTTGCTCTGGTTTAAAAATATCAAATATAGTAATCTCAGGCATGCAATATATGAGACTTGAGGGATATTCTCATCCATCAAAAGCACAGGCTGTCAGAGAGGAACAATTTCAGGTCATCTACATCAATGCCAGCAACACAGTTTAGGTTGAACAGTTTCTCAGACCTCTGCAAAGCCTTATCTCCTCAAAACATTGACAAACAAGTTGAAGTACTTCACTATGGATGTGAATTGCTTTTACAAGCAATCCAAGGAGGTTAAATCAGTTCTTAAGCACAATTTTTCCGGCACAATAGATCTCAGATGACCAGTCTTTTAAAAATTGTAACAGCTCTCTTGCCATCTAAATGAGCAGTTTCCCAAGAATCATTATGGGACTTGAGGGAAGAGCCAGACAAATAAAAGTTTTATTTATTTATATTACCCATTTCACTTGCAACTAAAAAACCCTCAAGGTCTCATTTGCAAGTTTCACGTCTTTCAATTTCAGTGGTGATGCATCCCAGCAGACCAAGTGTAAATCCAGCTCAGCCAAAACAGTTTTTAAATCCAGATAGGGCCAGAACAAAAGCTAATTCTGAATCACCTTTTTTTTTTTTTTAAATTGAACTGAGCTATTTTCAAAGCCACATTCACACAAAAATGTTGAAATGGCTAAAATAGCAAAAAAACCCCACACATTCACCTAAGAAACACAACAGTGTTGACTAATTCTAATACCATTTAAGAATTACTTACCAATATTCTTGCTAACCAAAACCAGAAGAAGCTAGGTCAGCATGCAAAGAATGGGAAAAAAAATGTAAAGGGCATAGATTAGATGGAATATTTCAGTAAATGGTCTATGGGACGCTAGACTTCAGGGATACAAAGATCCATCTGCACAGATGCAATTTCTTGATCAAGGAGTATAAATACTTGCTATTGATTAAGAATGACCACATGTCCAAGTACATAATTCATACAGATGGACAATGCCATAAAGCAGAATTAACATTTCATACTTTCCCATTCTTTCCTGTTCCTTGTCCCAAGGTGATTTTTTTTAATGGTTCAGATTTGTAAAAAAATTTCAAAAGTAACAATAAAGTCTACCACTGAACAAACTGATCGCCTCATCTTCAAATTTGAAACATGGCAGGGACAATCACTAGTTGGTTCCAATACTTTTCAGTGCCATGCAAGGAAAAAAAAAATAAAAAAATTTGTTTCCTAATGGTTCACAAGCAGGTTTCATCTAGGGGTCCTCATCCCCTCCACAAACAAGAACTATTTTTTTATTTTACTTCATTTTTTATCAGCACTATCCCAACTTCTACTAGATCTGACCACACGCAGAAGTTGAGCAAGACAACAGTCCTTTAGAATACATATAGAGCATTGTTTCATATAATATTTAGCTGTACAGGGAAGCCTCCTCTCCCCCCAAGAAGCCTTTGCCTCTAACTATGCATTTTGTTAGTCCTCTAGCTAGTTAGCAAATACTTTATTGTTATGAAATATTTTTTAGCTTTTCTGAAATTGTATTTAAATTATTTTAAAACCAAATTTGAACAGCATATTTTAAATAACTGTCAGACTATTTCTAGTCCTAAAATCTCTTTAAGAATTATTGACACAGGCTTTCATATAGCAGCTTTGCTCTAACAATACAAAGATATTTTAATCAAATGTAAATTTGGATAAGAAATAGGATCAACAGTTCAGATCACTCTTAACAGACCACTATGATATAAGAGAAAAATAAATAATTACAATAGCTCACAAGGATATTGGTTGCATGCAGACGATGGGAAGCACAGCAAGAGTTAATTTGTAGGTTATTTGAAAAGTTAAAGAGCCAAGAAGCAATTTGGGACTGGGGTGGGAAGCATACCTAAAACAACTAAAGCAGGAGCACATGGATACTAGCAACACAGGTCTCTTTCTATCACCCTCCTGTGAACCTTCCTTCCTTGTACCAGTCTTAAAACAAGCCTCTCACTTGACTTTTCTTTCCCATGGTTCATACACATGTATGCTTCCTCATGAAGCTCAGCAGTACTCTCATGTCTCCTCTGACATCTGCGGGGGAGGAGACGGAAAAAAATCATAGAGAGCAAAAAGGAGAACAAACAACAACCTTGGTTAAGAATTAGAATTCGAACAAGAATTAGCAGGAATGCAAAGGAAAGAGAGACCCTGCTGCAGCTAGGGCATAATATAAACATCTCTTCCCATAAAAATCAGTCTTGTGTACATTTCAAGCTACCCACTCCCTTTTAACATGTATTGGATGTCCCTTCCTTATCCACTTCTATTTTTCACAGAGAAATCTAAATTATTATTTCCATACCCCCAATAATTTTCATGAACTTCACAGCTTGCTCCAGCTCCCTCTCTCTTGTTGAGAATAAACAGAAATGTTCCACAATTTCATATAGTAGATATTTACTTGGCAATTTTCTTAATGCGTGTTTGGGAAGCCAATGATTCTAGACAGCTAAACTAGCAAGTCAACTGCTAATGAAATAGCAGTTTCACAATTATGTTACAGTTACACAGGTATGTTCCATGTCTCAAAATGCAGAGTAGCTGCAAACGCAAGTTCAATGTCCGGTAAGTTCTGACTGTTCTGTGAGTAAAAGCACACCATGAAGCTACTGAAGCACGCAGTCCAGGTCGAACGCAGACAACGGTTAGGAAACACAGCACAAAAACTTCGCAGCCACGAACAAGACATGAGAAACTGGGGACGCACGATCAAAGCAGTGGATAACAACTTGCCCACCAAGTCCAGGCACGCGACAGGAAGGAAATACACACCACTCTCCGACGCACTGAAACCTGTTTACTCCTGTGCAGGAGCGCGCGGAGAGCAAGCTCCTTTGTTTTTCCCGGCAGAAGCAGAGTTAAGGCTATGGAGACCTCTACGTACGGCGGTTACGACCCCCCATCCCGCCCCGGGGCTTTGTTCAGGCGGGGCAGGTCCACCGGGGCTCCGCCAACCCCAGAAGGACTCAAACCCATCCGAGAGAGAGGGTGTGTCCTGGGATGCAGATCTCTGTCCGGTAACGGACAGAGACCCCGGAGCCACCCGTAGAGCCGCGGAGAGGAAGACCAGAGAAGGCGGACAGACGCGCACCGCAACGGATGCCTCCAACCAGACTACCTTGCTCCAGGCGAAGCGGCCTACTGGGCCCAGGCACTCACCCATGTAAGGAGGCTTTCCCCAAGCTCGGCCCGTTCTAGGCTTTCCACGTTGAACATAGTGGAATACAATGATCCTGCAGCCACCAAGGTAACTGCTATAGGCTAGATCAATAGCCAAATTGGTACTCGTCGCCTTTTCACCCCGTCTCAAGCCAGGCTGCAGTGCAGATACGTCACTACGACCTACCAAAATCTGCCCGCTGGTTCCGCCTCCGTCACGCTAACAAGGGCGGGGCTAAAACTAGCAATTCAGTTATTACAGTACTCCACGGAGAGAGAGTTACTTATCGCTCTCCTTTTGGTACTTTAGGGAAAGGCGAGTTGGTGGCTCGGGATGCGGTATTGTCCGCTCGTTCATTCCGAGGGTGAATCTGTCTTTTTTTCCGTTTACTGGAAAATCCTTTCCTTGGGCATGCGCCGTTTCTTTTTTTTCCGGTTTCAGGGGTAGGTTTGTCTGCCGTTCCGGGCAAGCCCTGCTACTGTGGGGGCACTCGCATTGCTCTGAGGGGGCCCTTGTGGGATTGGTGTCCCGGAGCACCAACATCCTGTCCCCAGGCAGTCTCTGAGCGCTGGTGGACTTTAGCTCTGCAGGGAAATGAAAGGGATCTAGACTCCTCAGGGAGGCCCCTAAAGGTGGATCGCACAGAGCACTCTACTCACCACACTGCCGGGATGGCCTGGGCACCCTTGTGTTAACAAGTGCGAAAGGTGCGCTGCTTGTGTCTGTATGCGCATTTCAGCTGAGACACTTATTGCATGCATATATTCTGCATAAGAGACTTTAAGAGGTCACTAGTGATATTTAACTGATATTGGAGCACATGCCTTAGCAAAGATGATGCTATGGTTACTTTTTCTTATGGCAATTTTTGTTGATTGAAAAGTAAGTTCCTTAAGAGGGATAGAAGTCCTCTGAAGAAGTCCTCCACAGGCTGACTTCACTTGCCTTATATCTCTCCTTTGCTGTAGTCCTACAGTCTGAATGCATAAATAGGAACTGATTTAGTGGGTCTCTGACAGGTTGGTCATAGGGTTAGGAGGGAATCTGTGCTATAATCTAACTTCCAGTAATCTCCAACTTCAATAATGTTGTTTAGTAGGTTGCACCCAAAAAAAATCACTTACTAATAAGTAATGTAGTTTGGCATGTAGAAGGAGTAGCCTTTAAAAGATTATTTTTTTTCTCATCTGAAAAAGGACATTAACTTTCTCTTGGTAAAATCCTGCTTATCCACCATTAGATCATGTTTGCTTTTCAAAATGGGGGGTGGGGGTGTAAGGGTATGTGGAACATGAGAGCATCTGTTTTATTAAGGTTATCCAAATAAGGACCTTTTCAATGCAAAAGCAGATAATAACTAAAGGGGGAAGCAATAAAGATCACACAGAGACACAAACCTGATAGACAAGGGATAACGGAGACAATGCCAAAGACCAAAGGAAGTCTTCAGTCACTGACTGATGGGATATTTGAGGGGGTCCTGTGGGACTATGCAAAACTGATTAAAGAATTTTTAGGGGAAGGGGGTAGGGGAGGAACAAAGGGGGGAAATAGAGAGGAGGGGATATAAAAGGGCCAATTGCATGTAAACCATGGCTGGTCAGTGCACTTTTCTGATGAGCCCTGTGCCTGATCACCGCAGTCTGTACTATTTTCTTATTAAGTCCTTTCTTAGCTATCTCTCTGTCTACCCCATGTGTATGTATGCTGCAAGGACTAAGTGCCAGCTACTGGTGAGATGGGTGTGAGTGGATTTGGTGCCAGCAACTGGAGTCAGACCTGGGGGTGTAGCCGCCCTGTGGCCTGTGGTGTCAGCAGCTGGAGTGAGTGGGAGTCTTAGGGACAGCAACTGGAGCGGATGAGGATCTCAGCATCAGTAATTTGAGGGGCCATGGGTCTTAGGTGTGTGTCTGGGATGCCAGATACTGGAGGGGGGGGACTGGCACGAGTGCATTCAGGGCGACCAATTGAATTCAGACTTGGGGTGATAGTGCTGGCAATTGGAGCAGGTGAGGGTCTCAACTCCAGCCACTGGAACAAGACCGGTGTGTGTCCCGGGCGCAGCTCCTGGGGGGTCAGGGTAAGTGAAGCAAGTGAGGGTCTTGGTGCTAGCAGATGGAATGGGACCGTGGGTCACAAGCTGTGATGCCCCAACAGAGGAGCATCCGGGATTTCTTTCCGATTCTAGGACTAACCAAGCAATCACTCAGAAGAAATGTATGCCAAGTGAAAAAGTAAAAAAAAGTAAAAAGTTTATTTAGTTCTTCTCTACTGCAGCTAGATAGATATTTACAATTGATCAATGCTTTAAGGCCTTATTTCAAATAACACGGGTGCATTAATTATCGCTCTCGCTCATGTTTATGAGCCACCCCTCTGGTATTAGTTTCCCCCAGAATGGGAACTGCGCCAGGTCAAATTACATCTTCCCTGGCAGTTGGCATCAGGGGTGTCCCTGCTGATGGGTGGGTTGTCAGTCTGCAGGCCAGCTGACAGTGAGTTCGAGTCCACACTGAGAGTATGTAGCTTTTTTCTTTATTCCTTTTTTATGCCCCATGATGGGCCCTTTCAAACCAATCAGGCATGAATCTAGTACTTGTGATGAGCTCCTGCTCAACTCATGTTCCAATTACAAATAAATATTCAAGGTCCTTCCCTATTTTGGCTATTCCATTCATTGTTATCACCTATTATCATCCTTGAGCTTGTACAGACCTGCATTTTTCACTTCTTATCTCTATTTGAGTCTGCAGTGTCAGCTTGCTCAACAGAATTGTGGGGAGTGAACTGCCAGGCCACAGCCTGTCACGGCGGGACTTGGGTCAACCTACACAGTGCAGTGACTTGAGCCATTACATACCCAGGAATTCTACCCATTGAGAGCACCCCAAAGGCAGTTCCTTCTTGATGGGCTAGGCCATCCTGAGTCCTGCCCTTGCCTGCGCCCATGTGCCTGGTGCCAGCTGCTGGGGGGAGGCTGGAGTGTCTGTATCTTCCCCAAAGCTGGTATTCATGGGTGTGTGTTCTTCTTTCAAAACTTTGCCCATTTTTCCAGCTGAAGGATATAAAACGTATAGAGCAGGCAGATAAAATGTATGGCATGGCTCCTATTTATCCAAATGGTTGCTTATTGCTCTAAGTGTAACTGAAATGCAAATATAGGTGGTGTTTTTTTCTGTGTAAGTGTCCTGGTTTGAGGTAAAACAGAACCAATTTTCTGATTTGTAATTTTACTTTTTAGCTGGGCCTCTTCCAACTGACTAAACTCTGAAATTAACAGCATATTGTTCAGAAACTGTTCACTCTCAGAGTGATAAGACCTGATTATACCAAGGAATGGTATGCACAGAGGCTCTTGCTTAGACTTATTGCTATAACAACCAAGGTCAGCTAACTTTGTTATTTGCCCCGTTAGAGGGTTGGAAGCGGAGAAGCATAGAGGGGTCCCACCTGCAGGGAGGAGTGGACAGGACAGGTGACCCAAAACTGACCAACAGGGTATTCCATCCCATCTGCCCCATGCTCAGTATAAAAGCTGAGGGATCAAAGGGTCAAGTCTTTCTTCAATGGCTGATGTCCGAGGAGGACCCTGTCTGTTCGTCTGCCTTTGATCCAGATCTGAGCATTCCTGACTCCAGATCCATAATCCTGCTCCTGTCTGTTGCTGACTCCAGTCTGGGACTTTCCCTGTGTCTGCTGGTGACGCGATAGTCATCCTGGGAGCTGGATACGGTTTTGTATATATTGTATACTTTATTATTATTATTATTTTATTATTATTTATTATTTCCTTATTTATTATTATTTTCATTAAAGTAGTTTAGTTCTTTTTCTAAACTCGTAAATCTCTCTCTCTCTCCTCTCCTCTCTTTGGAGAGGGGGGGGAAGGGGCCATCTGTCATTCTGATTGGCCAATTCGGCCAAAACCACGACAGTAAGTGATATAAATTAGGTTTCTCAAAAGTATGCTCTAAGCCTAACTGCAATGCGGGAGTCTGTACTAGCTAATACTCCTGGTAAAATGGATTTATTACACTCCATATAAACAGACTGCACACACATCAAATTGATAAGGCTCTCTTATGTCCAAGTAAGATATATGTTTAAAATCCCAAGATTAAGGTATCCAACTGATTTAAAAGGTCTTAAATGACTGGGCTATGATCTAAGGAATTACTGTTGTGTGAAAATAATGTGCAGTCCTCTGCAGCAAATTCTCTATTTAATAAAATTCAGACAATTACACAGGTAGTGATTTATCTGTAGTCTCAATATTTAGTGTGTATAAATATGAAATATGCATATATATTTCTGTGTATATCTGTATTGGATTTAGGTGGCAAGGTTTTGGTAGCAAGGTGGGCTGCAAGGGTGGCTTCAGTGAGAAGACACTAGAAGCTGCCCCCATTTCCAACAGAGCCAGTTCCAGTCAGCTCCAAGACAGACCCACCGCTGGCCAAAGCTGAGCCAATCAGCAATGTTGGCAGCTGTGATAACATATTTAAGAAAGGGTAAAAGACACTGCACAGCATCTGGGAAAGAGGAGTGAGGAAATGTGAGAAGCAACCATGCAGACATCAAGGTGAGTGAAGAAGGAGGGGGAGGAGGTGCTCCAAGTGCCAGAGCAGAGATTCCCCTGCAGCCCACGGAAGACCATGGTGGAGCAGATATCCACCCTGCAGCCTGTGGAGGACCCCACTCTGGAACAGGTGGATGTGCCTGAAGGAAGCTGCAGCCCATGGAGAGCCCACACTGAAGCAGGCTCCTAGTAGGATCTGTGACCCCATGAGGGACCCACGCTGAAGCAGTCTGTTCCTGAAGAACTGTACCCTTTCGGACCCATGCTGGAGCAGTTCTTGAAGAATCGCAGCCTGTGGGAAGGACCCACATTGGAGAAGTTCGTGGAGGACTGTATCCCATGGGAGGGACCCCATGCTGGAGCAGGGGAAGAGTGCGAGGAGGAAGGAGCGGCAGAGATGCAGCATTATGACCTGACCGCAACCCCCATTCCCCATCCCTCTGCGCCACTCGAGGGAAGGAGGTAGAAGAGTTGGGAGTGAAGTTGAGCCTAGGAAGAAGGGAGGGGTGGGTGGAAGGTGTTTTTAGATTTGTTCTTATTTCTCCCTATCCTACTCTGTTATTAATTGGCAATAGTGTAAATTAATTTCCCCAAGTTGAGTCTGTTTTGTCCATAATGGTAATTGGTAAGTAATCTCCCTGTCCTTATCTCAACCCACAAGCTTTGCATTGCATTTTTTCCACCTGTCCTGTTGATAGAGGGGGAGTGATAGAGAGGCTTGGTGGGCACCTGGAGGCTAGCCAAGGTCAACCCACCACAATATTATTACATTTTAGGCGTGGAATGGCTAGTCACCAAGCAGAAGTTAACAGTTTTAAGTTACATAATGATTCAGTTATAGAAAGAATAAATTACCAAGTGTTGATGGTAGTTGTGCTGAGTTTCACTGCTGCTCTGGTATGTGCACTTTTAAGGTATAGTTGCATTAGCTCTCATTGTTGTCACAAAGTGGGGTCATTTACCCAGTGTGCAAGTCACCAATATACACACAGAGCAGAGGTATTTATTTAAATCATTTCTGCACAGAGATGGGTGCTAGGTGGTAATCCACAAAGCTAGCGCACTGGTCTACAAACTCTTTGGTAAATTTATACGGTTCAAAACACAGAAATACACACCCTTATTTATAATTATTGGCTAGTACCTTATCTTAACAATTTCTATTGGTTAGTACAGTCTCTCACTTTCATTTAAAGCTGTGATATCCTTTAATTGATATGTGCATGTTCCAATACAGTGATGGGGGGTAATTCTGTTCAGTCTCTAATTGAGTTGGTGGTCGGGATCTCCCACTGCCGCCTTTACCTTTCCCACAGTTACTGCAGATCTTTGTTGGTTTTAGAGTTGTCTGGTTCTTGGCCAGTTTTGGATGTTCCCTTGTTATCAGCCTTCTGTTCCTCTTCAAGGGTATATGCAAGGCATGTATTGTTTATACAAAGTGTCCAGTTTCACAGGGCCTTGTAACCTTTTTACAGCTCTTTGCTCTTGCTCAG
Organism: Rissa tridactyla; assembly: GCF_028500815.1. Classification (NCBI taxonomy): domain Eukaryota; kingdom Metazoa; phylum Chordata; class Aves; order Charadriiformes; family Laridae; genus Rissa; species Rissa tridactyla. The sequence continues at coordinate 25,513,709 of NC_071496.1, forward strand.
TGAGAGATTCTGCCTTCTAAAGTACTTTCTACCTTCTAAAGTACATCATCATTAGAGAATGAGAAAGAATAACCCCGAGTCCCTAGATGGGAGAATAAATGGGTCCCCTTAGCATGATGATTGACCTGAATGCATGCTCCTATTGCAGGGATTATGGGAAGGTGAGGGCAGAGAATCCTAGGGTATTGGGAGACCAATTACAGAAAGGGTTGAGCACATATAAGGGGAGAAGTGAGAAACACACTGCTTGAATTTAGGGTTGTACATTTGCATACTGGGTTTTAGTGGAAAAATTATGGAAACTGGAGAAAGAGAAGTATGATTTGGAAAACAAAGCAAATATGTCAGAACATAGTAATGTGTTGTCAAGAGAAGTTCTGAAAACTGCCCAGCAAGATCAGGATATAGTGCAACAAAATGCAGAGTGCAGTGGTGGAGCTGGCTCACCAAAAAGCCAGAGCACTGGGATTGGGACATCTGGTCTTCCTCCTTCCCCTCCGAGGATGAAGGCAACAGCCCACATCACAGTTATGAAGGAAGAACAAAAGGAAGAGGGGTCAGAGGGGTCTACACCAGTGGTTGAAAAAGGCATGCAGCAGGGCAGGGTGGGACGAGGCAATCTGGCTGCTGCTGCAGAGCTCAGGCAGCCCTAGCAACACATCCCTACACCCTGCTACAATTGTGCAATCTGGGCAGGGGACCACAGGCAGCAAATATGAAGGAGTGATTGCATGGTTGTGGTGCTGAGACAGCAGAGCCAAAGGGGTGAAACTAACAGGGGGCAAAGGGCATCGGTTAAGAGTCCTGGCAGGGGATGCCACTATGGATAGGGTAATTTGTTGTGTGGGAAACTTGTGGGAGGCACTGATGCTGTGAGTGGGGCCCAGTACCCACAAAAGGAAGATTTTCTAGGACAGCAGGACCAGAGCCAATGGCAGAACCTCAAAGAGGGTATATATGCTTACTGAGAGAAAGAGCAGTAATGCAAGTGATATATGGACTTAACCCCAACCCCGATCCAGACTATCAACAAATTACAGAAGAAATGCAGAGGAAATTAGTGAAAAAGGGACCCCCATGGTTGGGAGCTGCTCTTTACAGTGCCCAAGTCCCCAGGCTGAGAGTAGAAGAGGCTGTTCAAGTGATCCACTGCATGAGCAAAGCCTTACCTGATGGCAAAGGGAGGGTCAAAAAAAAAATTGCAGCATTAATCCAACAAAGGATGGGAAAGGAAACAAAAGATGGACAAAAAATTGACTTCATGTGGTCTGAACAGTAATGAAGTCTGACAATATGTTATAAACCAAAGCTTTATTGAGGCAGTAAGAAAGAGGAGCAATGACGCACCCATACGGTGACTCACCCAATCACCAATAGCAAACACAGGATCATAAGCGCTGCCATGGCTCCAGTGGACTGCCAGGGACACTTGCTCTCCGGGTCATCTGGCAGCAACGGCCAATCGTGCAAATGCCTTTTGGATGCAAGTAAAACTCACACTGCCCCTTGGCTCCACCAATGGCAGTGTGATTTCAGAGAATCATACCTTACATGGAATGTGGGCAGCATCCTGCCTAGCTGCTGATGTTGGTCAAGGGACAGGGTGTTGGCAGTCTGTCTGCGATGCTGATGATATTGGTCAAGGGCAGGATGTCAGGAGGCAGGGTGTCACCTCATCAGAAGAAAATTTTGGAGATGACTCAGATCATGGGGAAGAAATGGAAAAGTGTCACAAATGCCTGACTGCCGAGGTAGCAGCCCAAGCCAAGGAATTAGATGAACAGATCAAGGAACAGCAGAAAACTGAAGCAGACATCAAAGAAAGTTACGGGCCAACCCCTCCTTGGAGGGAATCTTGCAAACAAGTGCTTAGTGAGATGTGTGAAATCGACTCCAACGGTCACTCGCGGAGACAAACAGCTCTGGTGCTGGCACGTCGGCAGCGGAGCCGGGTGATCGCGGCGAAAAGGGGCTTTTCCCGAGTTTTTCTGAGGCCGGGACAAGCCCGGGCAGCAGCAGGAACCCACAGGGAGTCCGCAGCTCAGGCGAGAGCGGCTGATGAGGCAGGGGCGGAGCCTGCAGCAGCAGCGGCCAGCTCCCACCCCCTTAGAAGGCGGCCCTAGGGAGTGTGGTGTGGCAGTTTGTGCGGGAAGGGTGTGGAAAGCTCGTGAGGGAAGCTCAGCGATGGTCTCTACCCGGAAGATGCAGCTTCCCGCATCTTCTGCACTTGCCAGAGCAGACGTAGCCATACAAACTGAGCTCCCGTGGAAGCATGCAGCCACCCAGGTCGCTGGCTGCAGGGAGTGCCTTAACCTCTCAGGGCTAGTGGATGGTAGAAGAGATGACAGCTGTGTGAGGTGCAACCAAGTAGATGATCTACTCAGCCTGGTAGCAGAGGTAAAAGAGGAAGTAGAAAGGCTGCGGAGCATCAGGGAGAGTGAGCAAAAAATTGATTGGTGGAATCAGACACTGACCTCCCTGAGTAAAAAACCAGAAGAGCCATGGAAAAAAACCTGAGCTGAAGGAGATCTGGTACCTTCCCCCTGCCAGACTGGAGGCAGTGGCCAAAAGGAGGCTAGTAAGTGGAGGCTAGTCCGTACTAGGGGAGGCAAGCGAACTCCCTCCTTGCCCACATCCCCTAACCAGGTGCCTCTGCACAATGGGTATTGAGGCTCTTGAGGAGGTAGGCCAACCCATGGATGGCATGGAAGATGGTTTGGCTACACCAGAAGAGTTGCCAGGACCAGCAAGGCCTACCCCCTGTTTAAAAACTGCCTCTACAAGGAAGAAGAGGCAGGTTGTAGTAGTAGGAGACTCCTTTCTGAGGGGAACAGAAGGCCCAATATGCCGGCCAGACCCTCTTGACAGGGAGGTATGCTGCCTCCCTGGGGCCTGGGTCAGGGACGTCACCAGGAAACTTCCCAGCCTGGTTCGGCCCTTGAACTACTACCCGCTGTTGCTCTTTCACATGGGTGGTGACGAGGTAGCAACACATAGCCCAAGAACAATCAAGAGAGACTTCAGGGCCTTGGGAAGGTTAATAAGGGAGTCTGGGGCACAGGTTATCTTTTCTTCTGTTCTCCCAGTTACAGGCAGGGCCTCTGAAAGAAACAGACGTGTGCAATCTATCAACATGTGGCTCCGTGGCTGGTGTCACCACCACAATTTTGGGGTTTTTTGACAATGGGATAGCCTATACGGCACCAGGCTTGTTGGCATCAGACAGGGCTCATCTTTCTGAAAGGGGGAAGAGAGTGTTTGCTCATGATCTCCCCCTGAGTGGGGACGCTCGCTTAAGGTTCTACTCCTCGAGGTTGAGAGATTCCTTGCCGCGACAGATTCTTGGTAAGTGACTAATAGCATGCTAAACTTTGAAATTTTAGCTAAGTGATATAAGGATTGATTGCACAATTGGAGATCTAGAGTCCAATTCCCCTGCTAAAGCAGGATTGCCTAGAGCACATTACTCAGGACTGCATCCAGGCGAGTCTTGAAAGTCTCCAGAGAAGGGGACTCCACAACCTCCCTGGGCAGCCTGTTCCAGTGCTCTGTCACCCTCACCGTAAAGAAGTTTTTTCTCATATTTGATCGGAACTTCCTATGTTCTAGCTTGTGCCCATTGCCCCTCGTCCTGTCACTGGGAACCACTGAAAAGAGCCTGGCTCCATCCTCCTTAAACCCACCCTTTCTCTTTAGATACTTGTAAATATTAATAAAGTCTCCCCTCAGCCTTCTCTTCTCCAGGCTAAAGAGTCCCAGCTCTCTCAGCCTTTCCTCATAAGGGAGATGCTCCAGTCCCTCAATCATCTTTGTTGCCCTACGCTGGACTCGCTCCAGTAGTTCCCTGTCTCTCTTGAACTGGGGAGCCCAGAACGGGACACAGTATTCCAGTTGTGGCCTCACCAGTGCAGAGTAGAGGGGGAGAATGACCTCCCTCGACCTACTGGCCACAGTCTTCCCTATGCAGCCCAGAATTCCGTTGGCCTTCTTGGCGACAAGGGCACACTGCTGGCTCATGGATAATTTACTGTCTACCAAGACCCCCAGATCCTTTTCTTCAGAGCTGCTTTCCAGTAGGTCCACCCCTAACCTATATTGGTGCCTGACATTCTTCCTCCCCAGGCGCAGGACCCTACACTTGTCCTTGTTGAACCTCATTAGGTTCTTCTCTGCCCAGCTCTCCAGCCTGTCCAGGTCACGCTGGATGGCAGCACGGCCCTCTGGGGTGTCAGCCACCCCACCCAGTTTGGTATCATCAGCAAACTTGCTGAGCATACACTCTGTCCCCCGTCCAGGTCGTTGATGAATATGTTAAACAATACTGGTCCAGGTATTGACCCCACTGGTTACAGGCCTCCAACTCGATCCTGCTCCATTAATCACAACCCTCTGAGTCCTGTCACACAGCCAGCTCTCAGTCCACCTCACTGTCCCCTCGTCTAGTCCACACTTCCTCAGTTTCCTAAGGAGTATGTTATGAAACATGTTAGCTGTTAAGGGTTGTTAGGAGCAGCCGCTTCTACCCACAGCTCCGGGCCTAGGACTTCCTCCTGCCTGGCTGCTGGAGCCCAACCCAGTGCACCTAGGGACCCAGGGGTTTCTGCCCCAGGCTGATGGATGCAGCTGCTGCTTTCCCATTTGCAGGTTTGTTTGTGGGTTAACTCTGGTGGGCAGCTAAGCACCATACAGCTGCTCACTTACTTCCCCCAGTGGGATGGGGGAAGAGGAAAGGAAGAATAAAAGCAAGAAAACTTGGGGGGTCAAGACAGAACAAAACAAAAAATAAGTGAATGATAAGTGAAACAAAACACATAATGCAAAGGCAATCACTCACCACCTCCCATGGGTAGACCATTGCCCAGCCAGTTCCCTAGCAAAAGATAGGTAACCCTCCTAACCCCACCTCTTTTCCTTTTTATTGCTGAGCATGACATTACATGGTACGGAATATCTCTTTGGTTACTTTGGGTTATCTGCTCAGCTGTGTCCCCTCACAGCCTATTGCACATCCCCCAATCTATTCACTGGGGGGGTGGGGGGGGGTGTAAGAGTAAGAAAAAGAGAAGGCCTTGATGCTGTGAAAACACTGTTCAGCAAAAACTAGAACATTAGTGTATTATCATTACTGTTTTGGTCAAAAATCTAAACCACAGCACCATATGAGCTGCTATGAAGAAAATTAGCCTAGCTAGGCCCAGTACAAGGTTTAACCAGTAGCAAAGCTGAGCGAGTATCTATGTCAGATGCACCCACCCTGACAAAGCCCAGAAAAAGATTAGATAAGATCTGACAAAAGCCCATGAAAACATAACAAAGACCCAACAAAAAAACTTACTGCCACAGCTCTTGTTATGCCCACACAGTGGTGGTCATTTCAGTCAAAAGGGGAAAAAGTTAGGGTCTTCAGCCAATGGGATGGCTACATGACTATATATGACCACAGGTCAGATTCAAATTAGGTATAAAGGGGGCCCTGTGAGAGATCCATTTTGAGTCAGTTTCCCTCAGAGCAGCAGGTCTGCAGTGGGGACTCTCCGTGTGGGCTGGGACACCATTCCACAGTTCATCTTCTGTACAAATTGGGAGTTATCATCTTATACAGATGAGTGATTATGCATGTTTTTTAGTGAAGACAAGGTTTGTGACCACCTGAGGAACCTGAACATACACAAGTCCATGGGACCTGATGAGATGCATCCCAGAGTCTTGAGGGAATTGGCTGGTGCAGTTGCCAAGCCACTCTCCATGGTATTTGAAAAGTCATGGCAGTCAGGTGAAGTCAGATGAACAGACAGGGTTTGAACCAATAATCAATGGTACAAAACATTGCGCCTCTGAAAAATTGGACTGTTGGTACAATTTTACCTTAGTACAACCTGGTTTTGTAGTCTGTCTCTGGGCTCGCCATAGTGTGGGACTATCATTTAAATTCAAAATTGACATTACCAAGCCTCATATGACAACATCCACACCGATCGTAAAGGATGAGAAAACTCTATCCCCACAAATTTCTGAAATTGGACCATATGTGATCAAAAATACAGGCCGACAACGAGTGTTATTTAATCCACCATGGTCTCTTAAATGAGTAGAATTAGTGATGCAAATTAACATCTCTACCATCAAACCAGCCTGTTCATCATTCCTGAGTACATCCTATGCAGAATGGTTAGCATGGTTACATGGGCGAACACTCACTTCTCCAAGACGAACAAGGAGAGATGTGACCGATATCATAGGGACAGGACTGGGAGTCTTAAATAGTATAGATGCTGAAGTACTTGCAAATAAACTGATAAATTGGAACACCCATTGTGATCTTCCCTATTAGCACTGGGAACTAACCAATGGCTCTTATCTGATGTGTTGCCTCAGTGGGAAAGAATTAATAAGAGGGATCACCAATTGATTGTGGATGCACTTGGTGTAGCCCAAACCAATGTTTCTCTAGCTCTTATTTGTATCCAAGCTCAGCTGTGGATGCAATCTACGGTAGCAGCAATTGTACGAGAAGGTGAAGAAGGTACCTTACCCACTGAAATTCGAAAAGTAATCTGGGATAATGCAACTGAATTTGAAAGGGAATTCCAATCCTGGTGGTGTTTAGTCAATTTTACTTACAACCCCATCAACAACAAGGCTACAGCTTTTGTCCTAACAATACGCAATGCTTCGGTGTACACCATATACCCAATCATTGCACTAGGATTAAATCACAATGGAACTATAATCTATCCATTAGAACACAGAGCGTGGGCCCAATGGAATGGGAACAAATGGCAAACTGTTGATGTTAATGCATGCATTGTACGAGAAGAACAAGGACTGATTTGTGAGAGTAACACCATCAAAGCCCAAGACGTTTGTCTTGACGCTGAACAGAATGTTTGTCATTTTGAAATACACCTCGATGAAAATCCTGAAACTGTACTTGTATATGTTGGAAAAGGATGTGTTTGTATGAGAACCCTTTGTAATACTATATTCGTAGATAATGCTACTGCAGATACAAGTAATCACTCAAATGTTTGTGTTTGCAATTTTACTAAAATTATGGGATGTGACTTCAATTATTCAGCTCCTGTTATGTCTTATCAGTCGCTACAATCTAATTATACATTGATTCGAGATTTGTTGCCTACCCCATCGGAATGAATCTTACATTGGTGAAGATACTACTACAGCATGATGACCTGTGTCAGCTGCTAGAATGAATTCGAAATAATGGACACAAAACTTTAATCACGGCAGCAAGGCTGCACGACAGGATCTCCCCTTGCGTGGGGACGCTTGCTTAAGGTTCTACTCCTCGAGGTTGAGAGATTCCTTGCCCCAACAGATTCTCAGTAGGTGACTAATAGCATGCTAAACTTTGAAATTTTAGCTAAGTGATATAAGGATTGATTGCACATATATAATCCTTTAGACATAAACCGCTGACCAAGTCTGGGACTAGGATTGGATCCAGCCGCACCTAGACTCCTCTCTGAGAAGGAGTTTAGAAAGCAAGGGGGTCCTGAACCTCGTGACTCAATGGAGGGGTCTCCCTGACAGCTTGTCTGACCCTGTCCTCTATGCAATAAATAATCAAGCGTACCCTGTCATCGAATCTCGTAAAACACTGTCGCATTCACTACTAACTTTGTTAAATCACTGTTTTATGTTAATAAATATTTCAATACTTCTCTCTTACAAGTGAAGTTAATCACTCCACCTGTGACACCATCATATAATTCAGATAATTATATCAGACCCTGAAGGAAAAAAGCCTTCTTAAAAATCAAAGTCTAATTTATTGCCATGGTTTAAACTAAGGTCTAGGTACGAGTGACTGCAACATGTCATTTGGCCTCTTCGGGGATCTGCTTGGTAGAGTACCATGGGATAAAGCTCTCGATGGAAGAGGGGCCCAAGAAAGCTGGTTAATATTCAAGGACCACCTCCTCCAAGCTCAGTAGCGATGCATCCCAACAAAGAGGAAGTCGAGCAAAAATGCCAGGAGGCCTGCATGGATGAACAAGGAGCTCCTGGACAATCTCACTATATTAATGAAGACAGGCTGAGACAGTTGGAGTTGTTCAGCCTGGAGAAGAGAAGGCTCCAGGGAGATCTTGTAGCAGCTTTCCAGTATCTGAAGGGGGCCTACAAGAAAGCTGGAGAGGGACTTTCTACAAGGGCATGCAGCGATAGGACTGGTTTTAAACTGGAAGAGGGTAGATTTAGATTGGATATCAGGAAGACATTTTTCACTGAGAGTGGTGAGGCACTGGAACAGGTTGCCCAGGGAAGTTGTGGGTGCCCCATCCCTGGAAGTGTTCAAGACCACCAGGCTGGATGGGACTTTGAGCAGCCTGGTCTAGTGGGAGGTGTCTCTGCCCATGGCAGGGGGGTTGGAACTAGGTGATCTTTAAGGTCCCTTACAACCTAAACCATTCTATGATTAGCCCTGAGGGTGAGAGATAAAGGGAAATATCTCATATGAAAGTCCTGGTAGGGCTTAGGAGTGAATTCAGGGCCTGAAAAAGAAAATCTAAATGACTTTTTGAATCTCCATCACTAGAAACTCTGTATTCGTAAGGCTGGATAAGGTTAGACAAAGACTAAATCTGGAAATTTGGATTTATATACAAACCAGCTTCCGCTTCAAGTGTGAAATTGTCCACTGAGGCTTCTAAGTGAGGGAGCAGATTGGTTTCAGTCCCAGTGTCATGTAAAATTTAATCTTTCTATGTTCTATAGATGATAACCAAGCCATATTTTGGCATAAACTTGGAACTGCACCATTTGTATCACTCGTTTAATTTTTGCATGTGCTTTTTTTGTCCACAAATGGACTTGCATTTTCCCAAGGGAGGAGCAACCCACACCGCCTTCCCCAGCCACTTCCCTATGTGCACTATGGGGACCTTCTCTCCTCCCACAGTATGTAGGGGTTTTGTTTGGGCAGAACTGGGACAGTTGTAACCGGTTCTTTTTTAAAGATTCCAATGTACAAACTGGGTCCCACACAAAGAAAAAAAAAGGTTAACTCTGCTTTATTGTGAAGCCTTGCTACAGAGAAAAAAAAGCAGTGAATTCAGCTTTATTGCGAAGCCTTGCTAAGCAGTTCCCAAATATCCCAAAAGTTACTTCAGAGAGTCTTACCAACCCCATAGACCATAGTAGCACCGCTGAGCAGCAGGATGTGGCTCTTGGGCACGTGGGCATCTACATGACATATATTTAGAGCGATAGTTTCTACCTGGGCAGCGATGTCTTGACACAATGCAGCAGCCCAGACAGGTTTACCTCTGTGCTGCCAGTTGGTCTCCTTCCATTGCTGTAGCCACCCCCACAGGGTGTTTGCCACCATCCATGAGTCAGTACAGAGATAGAGTTCTGGTCACTTTGCTCATTCAGCAATCTCTAGGGCCAGCTGGATGACTTATACTTCGGCAAACTGACTTGATGTCATGGTTTAACCCCACCCGGCAACTAAGCACCACACAACCGCTCACTCACTCCCCCCATGGTGGGACGGGGGAGAGAGTCAGAAGGGTAAAAGTGAGAAAACTTGTGGGTTGCGATAAAAACAGCTTAATAGGGAAAGCAAAAGACGCGCACGCAAGCAAAGCAAACCAAGGACTTCATTCACTGCTTCCCATCGGCAGGCAGGTGTTCAGCCATCTCCAGGAAAGCAGGGCTCCATCGTGCATATTGGTTATTTGGGAAGACAAATGCCATAACTCCAAACGTCCCTCCCTTCCTTCTTATTCCCCCAGTTTTATCTTCTGAGCATGATGTCATATGGTATGGGATATCCCTTTGGTCATTTGGGGTCAGCTGTCCCAACTGTGTCCCCTTCTTGTGTACCCCAGCCTACTCGCTGGTAGGGTGGTGTGAGAAGCAGAAAAGGCCTTGACTCTGTGTAAGCACAGCTCAGCAGTAACTAAAACATCCCTGTGTAATCAACACTGTTTTCAGCACAAATCCAAAACATAGCCCCGTACTAGCTACTATGAAGAAAGTTAACTATCATCTCAGCCAAAAACAGCACACTCAACTGCCTTCCTTCAACGGCTGCAACAACTTGTCATGTGTGACTCCACACAGCAGCTTCCGATGGTTTCCTACCACACAAGGAAGGGGAACTGGACAAAGATGCAAGGGGAACTGGACATGAGTGTTTGCTCATGAGCTAGCAGGGCTCATTGACTGAGCTTTAAACTAGGCTTGTTGGGGGAGGGGGATGCTACCTGGCTTGCTCGTGACAAGCCAAGGGACAATGCTCCAAGGTCTGAGGGGTGGCTCACTAGTGAAGGCCCTCAACCTGTTGCTCCGAGATGTGCTGGGTATGCTGCAGCACACTCGAAGTCTTATGGGGACAAGCCAGGGGCTCCTGAGGAGATAGGAACCAGGGAGTCACAGATAAAACACCCCAGAGGAAGACCACCTGAAGAGCAGCATGAAGGAAAAGCAGCCACTCCAGCCAGTGAGACAGCTTCATTGGGCGCCTAGCCGAAATGCCTTTGTGCAAATGCATGCAGCATGAGAAATAAGCAAGAAGAGTTGGAGATGTGCACACGCCTCCAGAGCTACGACCTTATTGGCATCACAGAGACGTGGTGGGATGGCTCCTATGATTGGAGCGTTGGAATGAACGGATACCGACTCTTCAGGAAGGACAGGCTGGGAAGACAAGGAGGGGGTGTCACCCTCTATGTCAATGAACAGCTGGAGTCCATGGAGCTCCACCTGGGGATGGATGAAGACCCAACGGAGAGCTTATGGGTCAAGATTAAAGGGAATGCAGGGGCAGGTGCCATTACGGTAGGCGTCTGCTACAGGCCACCTCACCAGGACGACAGAGCGGATGAGGCCCTCCATAGACAGATAGGAGCGGCATCGTGTTCACAGACCCTGGTCCTCATGGGGGACTTCAACCACCCCGATATCTGTTGGAAGGACAACACAGCGGGGCACAAGAAATCCAGGAAGTTCTTGGAATGTGTCGATGACAACTTTCTTCTTCAAAAGGTAGAGGAGCCAACGAGGAGAGGAGCGATGCCGGACCTTGTCCTTACCAACAAGGAGGGGCTGGTGGGGAGCGTCAAGCTCAAGGGTAGCCTCGGCTGCAGTGATCATGAAATGGTAGAATTCAAGATCCTTCGGGCAGCGAGGAGAGCACGCAGCAAACTCACTATCCTGGACTTCAGGAGAGCAGACTTTGGCCTCTTGAGGGACCTGCTTGGCAGGGTAACATGGGAAAAAGCACTGGAGGGAAGGGGGGCCCAAGAGAGCTGGTTAGTATTCAAGGATCACCTCCTCCAAGCTCAGCAGCGATGTATCCCAAAAAAGAAGTAGTCAGGCAAAAAAGCCATCAGGCCTGCATGGATTAACAAAGAGCTCCTGGACAAGCTCAAAAGCAAAAAGGAGGCCTACAGAGGGTGGAAGCAGGGACGGGTTGACTGGGTGGAATACAGAGAAACTGTCCGAGTGACCAGGAACCAGGTTAGGCAAGCTAAAGCCCAGATAGAATTAAATCTGGCTAGGGACATCAAGGATAACAAGAAAAACTTCTATAAGTACGTCAGGGGTAAAGGCAAGACTAGGGAAGATGTGGGCCCTCTCCAGAAGGAAACAGGAGACCTGGTCACCCAGGATATGGAGAAAGCTGAGGTGCTGAATGACTTTTTCGCCTCGGTCTTCACCGGCAAGGGCTCCAACCACACCACCCAAGTTGCAGGATGCAAAGGCAGGGTTTATGAGAATGAAGAACCGCCCACTATAGGAGAAGATCAGGTTCAGGACCATCTGAGGAACCTGAAGGTGCATAAGTCCATGGGTCCGGATGAAATTCACCCACGGGTCCTGAGGGAGCTGGCAGATGAAGTTGCTAAGCCACATTCCATTATATTTGAAAAGTCGTGGCAGTCCGGTGAAGTTCCCAGTGACTGGAAAAGGGGAAACATAACCCCCATTTTCAAAAAGGGAAAAAAGGAAGACCCGGGAAACTACAGGCCGGTCGGTCTCACCTCTGTGCCTGGCAAGATCATGGAGCAGATCCTCCCGGAATCTCTGCTAAGGCACATGGAAAATAAAGAGGTGATTGGTGACAGCCAACATGGCTTCACCAAGGGCAAGTCGTGCCTGACAAATTTGGTGGCCTTCTACGACAGGGTTACAGCATTGGTAGATAAGGGGAGAGCAACAGATGTAATTTATGTGGACTTATGCAAAGCTTTTCGAAGCCGGGAAAAGCGGATAGCCTGTGCCGGAACCGGCAGCTTGTGGGAAGGCTGCTGAGGTGGTGTGGGTGGAGCCTGGACAGGCTTGAGAGGTGGGCCTGTGTGAACCTCATGTAGTTCAACCAGGCCAAGTGCAAGGTCCTGCACCTGGGTCACGGCAATCCCAGGCACAAATAAAGGTTGGGCGGAGAACGGGCTGAGAGCAGCCCTGAGGAGAAGGACTTGGGGGTGCTGGTGGATGAGAAGCTCAACATGAGCTGGCAATGTGCACTTGCAGCCCAGAAAGCCAACCGCATCCTGGGCTGCATCAAAAGAAGCGTGGCCAGCAGGTTGAGGGAGGTGATTCTGCCCCTCTACTCTGCTCCGGTGAGACCCCACCTGGAGTACTGCGTCCAGCTTTGGACTCCTCAGCACAAGAAGGACATGGACCTGTTGGAGAGGGTCCAGAGGAGGGCCACGAAGATGATCAGAGGGCTGGAGCACCTCTCCTATGAAGACAGGCTGAGAGAGTTGGGGTGGTTCAGCCTGGAGAAGAGAAGGCTCCGGAGAGACCTTATATATATATATATACCGGAGAGACTGGAAGGCCGCTGCCTTCCAGTACCTGAAGGGGACCTACAGGAAGGATGGGGAGGGACTCTTTATCAGGGAGTGTAATGATAGGACATGGGGTAATGGCCTCAATCTGAAAGAGGGTAGATTTAGATTGGATATCAGGAAGAAATTCTTTACTGTGAGGGTGGTGAGTCACTGGAACAGGTTGCCCAGGGAAGTTGTGGCTGCCCCATCCCTGAAAGTGTTCAAGGCCAGGTTGGATTGGGCTTTGAGCAGCCTGGTCTAGTGGGAGGTGTCCCTGACCATGGCAAGTGGGTTGGAACTAGATGATCTTTAAGGTCCCTTCCAACCTAAACCATTCTATGATTGACTGATTCTATGATTTTCGCTGGATTGGCCAATCAGAACAAGAGATGCCCCCTTCCACCTCTCTCTCCAAAGAGAGGAGACGAACAGATAAAGAGATTTATGAGTTCGGGAAAAAACTAAACTACTTTAATGAAAATATTAATAAATTAATGAAATAATAATAATAATATAATGTATACAATATATACAAAACCATATCAAACTCCCAGGATGACGATTGCATCACCAGCAGGCACAGGGAAAGTCCCAGACTGGAGTCAGCAATCGACAGGAGCTAGATTCCAGGTCTGGAGTCAGGAATGCTCAGATCGGGATCAAAGGCAGATGAACAGACAGGGTCTTCCTTGGACACTGGCCATTGAAGAAAGAGAGTTGACCCTTTGATCCCTCAGCTTTTATACTGAGCGTGATGCACATGGGACGGAATACCCTGTTGGGCAATTTTGGGTCGCCTGTCCTGTCCTGTCTGCTCCTCCCTGCAGGTGGGACCCCTCTACGCTTTTCCACTTCCAACCCTCTAACGGGGCAAATAATGAAATCAGCTGACCTTGGTTGTTATAGCAATAAGTATAAGCAAGAGCCTCTCTGCATACCATTCCTTGGCACAAACTGTCTTATCACTCTGAACGAACTGTTTTCAGCACAATATGCTGTTAATTTCAGAGAGTTAGAAGAGGCCTAGCTAAGAAGTAAAATTACTGAACAGAAAGTTGGTTCTGTTTTACCTCAAACTAGGATATTCCACCCCTTATTCCATACCATTTGCATCATGCTCAGATCACTAATACTTCATCTATCAAATCTATACATACACCATATATATATATAAAAATAGATATCAGGTCTTATCATTCTGAGAGTGAATAGTTTCTGCACAATATGCTCTTAATTTCAGAGAGTTAGAAGAGGCCTAGCTAAAAAGTAAAAATACTGAACAGAAAATTGGTTCTGTTTTACCTCAACCCAGGACACCCCCATTTTTAAAAAGGGAACAAAGGAAGACCTGGGGAACTACAGGCTGGTCAGTCTCACCTCTGTGCCCAGCAAGATCATGGAGCAGATCCTCCTGGAAACTCTGTGTCCTGGGTTGAGCAACACAGGACTAACTTCTCTTCTAATGCTTGGGAGAACTCCACTTTTGGAAGACTCTAGTATCTGAATTCATGAAAATATTTACTTTATAGCCAGCTAAGCTATGTGGGATTCAAGGTCTCAGTGTTTTTGAGCCTTGCGAGGTGCAGGGATGAGGAGGATCGAGGCCTGGGTACTTGACCCAAGCTGGCCAACAGGATTATTTCATACCATGAACATCCCATTTGATATAAATTAGAAAGTTTGCTGAGGAGTTTCACTCTCCCTTGATGGCAGCAGTCCAGAGAACTCCTTGTCCCAGTGCCGGACCCCTGAGGCCTTTCCTTCCTCCTGAAGCTGTTGCGCCCACAGGGTCCAACATTCGCTGTCCACTGCTGGGAGTGCACAGCTTCCTACTGATATAATTGACTGAGTATAAACTTTGTATATCTTATATTGGTATCGGGATCAATACTGGTTCTTTGGTATTATTAATGTTAATTATTTAGTCTTATCCTATTAAATCTATTTCAACCCTCATGTTTCCTTGTTTTCCCCAATTCCCCTTTCCGGTTGGGGAGGGGTGAGTGGGTGATAGAGTGATTGTCTCAATGACAATGAATTGTTATGGGTTTTCTCAACCAATAACAATTTGCTAAGGCACACAGAAAATAAGGAGGTGATCGGTGACAGCCAACATGGCTTCACCAAGGGGAAATCATGCCTGAAAAATTTGGTGGCCTTCTACAATGGCATTACAGTGTTGGTGCATGAGGGAAGAGCAACAGACGTCATTTATCTGGACTTGTGCAAAGCATTTGACACTGTCCCACACGACATCCTTGTCTCTAAATTGGAGAGACATGGATTTGATGGATGGACTACTTGGTGGATATGGAATTGGCTGGATGGTCGAACTCAAAGGGTTGCAGTCAACAGCTCGATGTCCAAGTGGCGAGCAGTGACGAGTGGTGTTTCTCAGGGGTCAGTACTAGGACCAGTGCTGTTTAACATCTTTGTCGGCGACATGGACAGTGGGATTGAGTGCACCCTCAGCAAGTTTGCCAATGACACCAAGCTGTATGGTGTGGTCAACATGCTGGAAGGAAGGGATGCCATCCAGAGGGACCTGGAGAGGCTTGAGAGGTGGGCCCATATGAACCTCATGAAGTTCAACCAGGTCAAGTGCAAGGTCCTGCACCTGGGTCGGGGCAATCCCAGGCAGAAATAAAGGTTGGGCGGAGAACGGGCTGAGAGCAGCCCTGAGGAGAAGGACTTGGGGGTGCTGGTGGATGAGAAGCTCACCATGTGCTGGCAATGTGCACTTGCAGCCCAGAAAGCCAATTGTATCCTGGGCTGCATAAAAAGAAGTGTGGCCAAGGGAGGTGATTCTACCCCTCTACTCTGCTCCGGTGAGACCCCACCCAGAGTACTGCATACAGCTCTGGGGTTCCCAGTACAAGAAAGACATGAACCTTTTGGGGTGAGTCCAGAGAAGGGCCACAAAGATGATCAGAGGGCTGGAGCACCTATGCTATGAGGACAGGCTGAGAGAGTTGGGGTTGTTCAGCCTGGAGAAGAGAAGGCTCTGGGGAGACCTTATAGCGGCCTTCCAGTACTTAAAGGGGGCCTTACAGGAAGGATAGGGAGGGACCCTTTATCAGAGAGTGGAATGATAGGACGAGGGGTAACGTTTTTAAACTGAAAGAGGGTAGATTTAGATTGGATATCAGGAGGAAATTCTTTACTGTGAGGGTGGTGAGAACAGATTGTCCAGAGAAGTTGTGGATGCCCCATTCCTGGAAGTGTTCAAGGCCAGGCTGGATGGGGCTTTGAGCAACCTGGTGTAGTGGGAGGTGTCCCTGCCCATGGCGGTGGGGGTTGGAACAAGATGATCATTAAGGTCCCTTCCAACCTAAACCATTCTATGATTATGAAACTGGTACGTTTTCAAGATAAATGAATTAAATTGTACCTTTGAAAAGCAATGCTTGGATGAATATTAAATATTCTTTAGTATTTAGTAGATTTATAGTTTTTTGTGATCTAGTCTAATTTTTCCCTTCCATCATATTGGATAGTGTGTTGACAGTGAATGTGTCCTTCAGTGCCTTACAAGTTTGGATGATAAAGATTATATTTATGTAATATATCATTAGACTTCTGTAATGTATAGCATAAAATAATATCCTTGGATTTTGAGCAGCTGGCATCCTATAATATAAAGGTCATCTTAAATTTGAAGCACAACTTCCATTGGCCTCATACTGTCTGCGAGCATCTAGCACTTCTGCAAATCAGACCTGCAGTACCAAATTACTCCTCAGAAATGAGGAATGTCCTATAAAAGAAACAAACGTTTTATAAAAGCTTGGTTTGAGCAACTTACCTAAGATATAAAGGTATTCATGGAGACTGGGATAGAATTTAGTTCTCCAAAGCAATGTTCAACTTGAGACTATCATTTTTCCTTTGACTTCCTTATCAGTGAGTTCTAGTCTCTCTCCTCGGCCAGTTTTGTCTCCAGTTCCACTTTTGTAAAATAGTACTGTTGATAGTCTCCTTTCCTCTGCTAAACAGAGTTTCCATTACGGTGTCTGGCTTCATCTGTCTAGAGCAGAGGTGGGTAATTACCACGTAGAGAATCTGACTTTGTCCTCAGTCCCTGGACTAGAGCATGCTCAATTACTTGTAAAGTTGCACAATACCTTTACAGGCTGGTCAATCTAAGAAGTTATGTAAGACACACAAAGGAAAAATTTAGAATTTTTTTATTTTGTAAGTGTAATGATATTGAGATTTGGCATGGAGCCAGTCTGGTGTGGGATCTTCCAGGGCATGCAGTGTGAATATCTCCTCTGGCATGGGTTTTTCCACAGGCTACAGGGTAATATCTGCTCTGGTGCCTGGATCGCCACTTACTGCTCCTTCTCTGACCTTGGTGTTAGCACTGCTGTTTCTCACTTCTTCTTCCCTCCTCCCTACTTCCTCCCCTCCCCCCCCAATCCAATCCTCTGCCTGTCCAGCATTTTTGCCCTTTCTTAAATATGTTTTCACAGATGTGCCACCAACTTTGCTTATGGACTCAACTTTGGCATGTGGTAGGTCCATTACAGAGCTTTCTGGAACTGGATGTGTCCAGCACAGGAGGCAGCCTGAGGAGAACCCCACGCTGGAGCAGTGGGATACTTTCTGAAGTAATTGCAGCCCAAGGTGAACCCACACTAGAGCAGGGGAAAAGTGTGAGGAGAAAGGAGCACAGCAGAGAGGAACTGTTATGTACTGACTCCTTATGAAATATAGGAAGTGAAGAAGGAATAGGTGGAATTGCACTTTATGTAAAAGAGAAATTTGAGTGTATGGAGGTGAGCTGTGGAGGCCACGAATGTTCTATCAAATGCCTTTGGATCGAGATTGGAGGGATCGTCACCAAGGGGGATCTTGTGTTAGGTATCTGTTACTGATCTCCCAATGAGGATGATGAGGCTGATGAAACCTTACTTTGGCTGTTCAAGGAAGTCTCAGGCCAACAGAACCTGGTCCTCGTGGGTGACTTAAATTATACAGACATTTTTTTGTGAAAGCAACACAGCAGTGCACAAGTTGCCCATCAGGTTCCTGAAATGCATTGAGGACTGCTTCCTGCTACAGATGCTAGATGTGCCAACTAGGAATGGCGCATTGCCAGATTTACTGCTCACAAACCGAGGAGACTTACTTGACAACATAACTACCAATGGTAGCCTTGGATACAGCGACCACAACATTGTGGAGTTTAAGATCCTGCCGAGCATGCTGAAGGCCAGTAGCAGGGCAAAGATCCTGGATTTTAGAAGAGCCATCTTCAAGATGCTCAGAGCCCCAGCTGCAAGGGATTCCATGGGAAGCATCCATGGAGGGCAAAGGAGCTTGTGAGTGCCAGGAGTTATTCAAGAACAGCCTCCTGAAAGCACAAGAACAGTCCATCCCCTACAAAGGGAAAGGAAGAAGGCGGAACAAGAGCCCACTCTGGCTTAACAAAGAGCTTTTGGGTGTGCTGAAAAGCAAAAAAGAAGCGTACTGGTAATGGAAAGGTGTCCAAATAGCCATGGAGGACTACAAGAATCTTGCTAGGGCATGCAGACATGCAGTCAGGAAGGCTAAGGCTCATCTAGAACTGAAATTGTCCAGAGATGTCAGGTACGTGAGCAGTAAGCAGCAGCACAGGGAAGACAGAGGCCCATTGCTAAACAGGGCAGGGAAGTGTCGTGGTTTAGCCTCAGACGGCAACAAAGAACCACGTGCTGCTCGCTCGGGCCTTCCCAATACAGGAAGAATCAGAAGAAAAAGGCAAGACTCTTGGGTTGAGACAAAGGCAGTTTAACAGAACAGCAAAGGGAACAAGCAAACAACAACAATAACACGGATAGGGGAATATACGAACACGATTACGGGACCGCCGCTCCCCGCCGCTCACCGACCGGACCCGGGATGCCCCAGCCGGCTCCAAGCGGCGACTTCCTGCCCCCTCCCCCGGCAGCTCAGGGTGGGCATGGCTCACATGGCATGGAATACCAGGAAAAAATTAACCCTATCCCCGCCGGAACCAGGACATTATCACCCCTTATTCATTACCATCTATGCCATGCCCAGATCTTACAGGTTCCAATGAATTGCTACCACTTTCCCCTGTCATATATATATACATATATATTCATGCAGATATAATGCCCTTAGTTTACGGGCCATCCCTCCAAAGTGTCCGTTGACTTCTTGTAATCCGTGGCTTTGGGCTCCATCTGTTAGAACAGTCTCTCAGGGCAGGTGAGATGCTGGGTGGTGCTGGTCTGTTGCATGCTGTATTTTTCGGAGCTTGTGACTGGTGCACCCGGTGTGGCTCATGCTCACAGTCCGTGGGCTGAAGATGTAGATCTTGAGGAAGTTTCTGGGCACCAGCTGCTGAGGTCAGTTCTGATCCCATCACCCCTGTGCCTTACTCGTAGTACAACTGATAGCAATTATAGCAATGAGGACATACAGTGACAGTGGTACTTAGCAATTAACAGCACACAATCTGATTCATTGGCTATTCTCGCCCAAAATCAGATCCCCATGAGGTACACATCGGACTTCCCCATCCTTCCGCATCACCTACCAAGTGCACCCAGGTCCTTGGGCAAAAGCAATCCCACGGATGGGTTTGCCTTTGCCTGAGGCAGGACTAACCCAGACTGTCTTCCCTAGCATATTCTTCATGTGCACTACGGGGACTTTATCCCCTTCTACAGTACATGGAAGTTTTGATTGGGCAGGGCCAGCCCAATTGGTAGATCCCCTGGTGTTAACTAGCCAGGTAGCCTTTGCTAAATGCGTATCCCAGTGTTTTAAAGTCCCACCACCCATTGCTCTCAGTGTAGTTTTTAACAATCCATTGTATTGTTCTATCTTCCCAGAGGCTGGGGCGTGATAGGGGATGTGATACACCCACTCGATACCATGCTCTTTGGCCCAGGTGTCTATGAGGCTGCTTTGGAAATGAGTCCCGTTGTCCGACTCAATTCTCTCTGGGGTACCATGTCGCCACAGGACTTGCTTTTCAAGGCCCAGGATAGTGTTCCGGGCAGTGGCATGGGGCACAGGGTATGTTTCCAGCCATCCAGTGGTTGCTTCCACCATTGCCAGCACATAGCGCTTGCCTTGACGGGTCTGTGGCAGTGTGATACAATCAATCTGCCAGGCCTCCCCATATTTGTATTTCAGCCATCGTCCTCCATACCAAAGAGGCTTCAAACGCTTGGCTTGTTTGATTGCAGCGCATGTCTCGCATTCATGGATGACCTGTGCAATAGTGTCCATGGTCAAGTCCACCCCTCAGTCACGAGCCCATCTATATGTCGCATCTCTCCCTTGATGGCCTGAGGAGTCATGGGCCCACCGAGCTATGAATAGTTCACCCTTATGTTGCCAGTCCAGATCCACCTGAGCCACTTCAATCCTAGCGGCCCGATCCACCTGCTGGTTGTTCTGATGTTCCTCCGTGGCCCGATTCTTCGGTACGTGGGCATCTACATGTCGTACTTTCACAACCAGATTCTCTATCCGGGCAGCAATATCTTGCCATAGGTCAGCAGCCCAGATGGGTTTGCCTCTGCGCTGCCAGTTGCCCTGCTTCCACTGCTGTAGCCACCCCCACAGAGCATTTGCCACCATCCATGAGTCAGTGTAGAGATAAAGTACTGGCCATTTTTCTCCCTCGGCAATGTCCAAAGCCAGCTGAATGGCTTTCACCTCTGCAAACTGGCTCGATTCACCCTGTCCCTCACTGGCTTCTGCAACCTGTTGTGTAGGACTCCACACAGCAGCCTTCCACTTTCGATGCTTTCCCACAATCCGGCAGGACCCATCAGTGAACAGGGCATATTTCTTCTCATTTTCTGGCAGTTTATTATATGGTGGGGCCTCTTCCACACCTCCTCCTCTGGTGACATTCCGAAATCCTTGCCTTCTGGCCAGTCCATGATTACTTCCAGAATTCCTGGGCGACTGGGGTTTCCCATTCGAGTTCGCTGTGTGATCAGTGCAATCCACTTGCTCCATGTAGCATCAGTTGCATGATGTGTGGTGGGGACCCTTTCTTTGAACATCCAACCCAGCACCGGCAGTCGAGGTGCTAAGAGGAGCTGTGCTTCTGTACCAACCACTTCCGAAGCAGCTCGAACCCCTTCATATGCTGCCAATATCTCTTTTTCTGTTGGAGTGTAGCGGGCTTCGGATCCTCTGTATCCCCGACTCCAAAACCCCAGGGGTCGACCTTGAGTCTCCCCTGGTGCTTTCTGCCAGAGGCTCCAGGTAGGGCCGTTCTCCCCGGCTGCAGTGTAGAGCACATTTTTAACATCTTGTCCTGCCCGGACTGGCCCCAGGGCCACTGCATGGACTATTTCCTGTTTGATTTGTTCAAAAGCTTGTCGTTGATCGGGACCCCATTTAAAATCATTCTTCTTTCGGGTTACTTGATACAGAGGGCTTACAATTAGACTGTAATCTGGGATATGCATTCTCCAAAAACCCACAATGCCTAAGAAAGCTTGTGTTTCCTTTTTACTAGTTGGTGGAGACATAGCTGCTATTTTGTTGATCACATCCATTGGAATCTGACGGCGTCCATCTTGCCATTTTATTCCTAAAAACTGGATCTCCTGCGCAGGTCCCTTGACCTTACTTCGTTTTATGGCAAAACCAGCGTTCAGAAGGATTTGGACTATTTTACTCCCTTTCTCAAAAACTTCTTCTGCTGTGTTTCCCCATACAATGATGTCATCAATGTACTGCAGATGTTCTGGAGCTTCACCCTGTTCCAGTGCAGTCTGGATCAGTCCATGGCAAATGGTGGGGCTGTGTTTCCACCCCTGGGGCAGTCGATTCCAGGTGTATTGGACGCCCCTCCAAGTGAAAGCAAACTGTGGCCTGCACTCTGCTGCCAAAGGGATTGAGAAGAATGCATTCGCTATATCAATCGTGGCATACCACTTGGCTGCCTTGGACTCCAGTTCAT
This sequence comes from Rissa tridactyla, assembly GCF_028500815.1. Taxonomy (NCBI): domain Eukaryota; kingdom Metazoa; phylum Chordata; class Aves; order Charadriiformes; family Laridae; genus Rissa; species Rissa tridactyla. Next base: position 25,535,462 of record NC_071496.1, read on the forward strand.
ACTGCAGTTCTAGCATGTCCGGCACGTCAGTGCTCAGTGGTGGCGTGACTTCATTCAGGCCACGATAGTCTACGGTTAGCCTCCACTCTCCATTAGATTTTCGCACCGGCCATATGGGACTGTTAAAGGGTGAGCGAGTCTTGCTGATCACTCCTTCAACCTCTAGTTGACGAATCAGCTTATGGATGGGAATCAGAGAGTCTCGGTTAGTGCGATACTGCCGCCGATGCACCGTTGTGGTAGCGATCGGCACCTGTTGTTCTTTGACCCTCAACAACCCCACAACAGAAGAGTCCTCCGAGAGACCAGGCAAGGTAGACAACTGTTTAACTTCCTCCGTCTCCAAGGCAGCTATGCCAAAGGCCCACCGGTACCCTTTTGGGTCCTTAAAATACCCTCTCCTGAGGTAACCTATACCAAGGATGCATGGAGCCTCTGGGCCAGTCACAATGGGATGCTTTTGCCACTCATTCCCAGTTAGGCTCACTTCCGCCTCCAGTACAGTCAACTCTTGGGATCCCCCTGTCACCCCAGAAATACAAATGGGTTCTGCCCCTCTATAGCTTGATGGTATCAGGGTGCACTGTGCACCCGTGTCCACTAGAGCCTTATACTCCTGTGGGTCTGATGTGCCAGGCCATCGAATCCACACCGTCCAATAAACCCGGTTGTCCCTTTCCTCCACCTGGCCGGAGGCAGGGCCCCCCTAATACTGGTCATAGTATCCATTACTCACTTCTTGCATAAATGACTTGGAAGTTCCTTCAAGAGGATCAGAAGCAAGATCAGGCCTTCTGCTCTGTCTGGGGAACGGCCCGCTGGAAACTGGGGCGGCACTTTTCCTGGAGGGATCCCCTTTTGTGGTTGTCCTTCCTTGCAACTCCTGTACCCGTGTCCGCAGGATCCAAGTAGGTTGTCCATCCCACTTCCTCATGTCCTCCCCATGATCACGCAGGTAGAACCACAGGGTGCCTCGTGGTGTGTACCCTCTGTACTCTCTCTCTTGAGTGGGGAAATGCCTGCTTCTAATAGCCGAGACACTGGCCCGTGCAGGTGGGGAGTAGGGCATATTCTCTTCAAGTTGCTGGACCTTCTGGGACAGTTTCTCCACAGCTGAGACAAGGGGGGAAGAGAGACTTTCTTCATATCGCCGAGCCAGCCAGCCACCTCATCCACCGTTGGTCTCTCTTCACCTTTCCATTCCATTACTGCCAGGGAGTTGGCATATGATGATGGTGTGCTCCGTACAAACTTCCGCCACATGGGCCTTGTTCATTGCACCTCATCAGGGTCTGTGGGTAAGTCTGCATTGTCCAAGTCATAATAAATCATCTCCCGCACGGCTAATTCCCTCAGGTACTGGATACCTCTTTCCATGGTAGTCCACTTGCTTGGGTGACATACAACATCTTCACTGAAGGGGTACCTCTCCCTCACGCCTGACAGGAGTCGTTTCCAGAGGCTGAGGGCTTGGGTCTTCTTCCCAATTGCCTTGTCAATGCCGCCTTCCCTAGACAGGGATCCCAGCTGCCTGGCCTCCCTACCCTCTAATTCCAGGCTACTGTCCCCGTTATCCCAGCACCGGAGCAGCCAGGTGACAATGTGCTCGCCTGAAAGTCAGCTAAAATCTTTTCGCATATCCCGCAACTCACTCAAGGATAGGGATCGAGTAATTACCTCTGGTTCTGCCTCTTCCTCCTGCTCTCGTGATGGCCCTGGTTCATCATCATCCCTTACTAAGCGAACTGATTTCTTCGTGTACTTCTTCTTCTGTATGGGGGCAACTGATACTGGCACAGGTTGGTTCCCTGGTTCAGCGGCAGTGGCTGCCACAGGGGTTGGAGTAACTGCAGTGGCTGCCACAGGCGTTGCAGTGGCTGCCACAGGGGGTGCAGTGGCTGCCACAGGGGTTGGAGTAGCCACAGTGGCTGCTGGTCTGGTCTCCATCTCTTCCCCCTGAGGGTGCTGCATAATTCTCAGCAGTGCCTGGTAGATACTGGCCAGGGCCCAGCACAGCGCGGTGAGTTGTGCCTCTCTAGAATAGCCACAGCATTTTCCCTTCAAATATTCTACCACTTTATCAGGGTCCTGTAATTGTTCAGGGGTGAAGTCCCAGACCACTGGAGGTGAGAAGTTCTCTAGGTACCTGCCCATGTTCTCCCACATGCCATGCCACCCCTGACTATCCAGCCTCAGGGCAGATCTCCGGGTGGTAGTCTTAAACAGGTGTTTAACCCTAAACAGGACCGGGAACATATTCAGCAGACATAACAATAGGAACATGCTGGTTTGAGCATCCCAAGGATATTCAACATTCTCAAAAGCTGCCATACCTGACCCGAAGGAGAAAAGGGAGGCAAAAGAGCTGGGGAAAGTGTCCCCCCCTGTTTCCCCCACAGACTGGGTGTAATTATTAATAAATTCTGAGAGACGGTGCCCAATGTACGGACAGGACAGCAACACCACATAAAAGCCCCAAAGTAACTGTCTAACAAGTGATGTTATCATATCATAAGCCGATATTGCACAGGACAGCAAAATGATAATCCTCATCCCTCTCCCAGAAGTAACAATAATCATCACAGGGAGTACATAAACCATATAGGAATTCACATAACAGCCATGAGAACAAACCAAGCAACATGGTGATGAGCGACTATTTGCCTAATACAATAAACGCATACAACAAATTCGTTTTTTCAAGCTCTAGTTGGATTCTGTCATTATCTCAACCCTTCGAGCCCCACGTTGGGCGCCAAAAAGGACTGTCGTGGTTTAGCCTCAGACGGCAACAAAGAACCACGTGCCGCTCGCTCGGGCCTTCCCAATACAGGAAGAATCAGAAGAAAAAGGCAAGACTCTTGGGTTGAGACAAAGGCAGTTTAACAGAACAGCAAAGGGAACAAGCAAACAACAACAATAACACGGACAGAGGAATATACAAACACGATTACGGAACCGCCGCTCCCTGCCGCTCACCGACCGGACCCGGGATGCCCCAGCCGGCTCCAAGCAGCGACTTCCTGCCCCCTCCCCCGGCAGCTCAGGGTGGGCATGGCTCACATGGCATGGAATACCAGGAAAAATTAACCCTATCCCCGCTGGAACCAGGACAGGAAGCCAGTCACTAATAAAGCTGACAAGGCAGAGGTACTCAGTACCTTCTTTGCCTCTGTATTTACTGGTGTAGCTGGACCCCACCTCACAGGATCAAGTAGCTATGACAAAGCATGAGTCGACCCATCAGTAGTGAAGGAAGGGCTGGTCTGTGGCCTCAACCTGCATAAATCCATGGGAAGTGGCTGACATTGTTGCGTGGCCACTGTATAATCTTTGAAAAGTCATGGAGATCAGGTGATGGCTGGAAGAGGGCAAATGCCATACCCATCTACAAGAAAGGCCCAAAAGAGGACCCAGGAAACTACAGGCCCATTAGTCTTACTTCAGTCCCTGGGAAAGTAATCATAGAATTATAGAATGGTTCGGGTTGGAAGGGACCTTAAAGATCATTTAGCTCCAACCCTCCTGCCATGGACAGGGATACCTTCCACTAGACCAGGTTACTCAAAGCCCCATCCAGCCTGGCCTTGAACACTTCCAGGGATGGGGCAGCCACAACTTCTCTGGGCAACCTGTTCCAGTTCCTCACCACCCTCATCGTAAAGAATTTCTTCCTTATGTCCAATCCAAATCTACCCTTCTTCAGTTTAAAATCATCGCCCCTTGTCCTGTCACTACAGGTCCTGCTAAAATGTTTCTCTCCGTCTTTCTTAGAAGGCCCCGTTTAAGTATTGAAAGGCCGCAACAAGGTCTCCCCGGAGCCTTCTCTTCTCCAGGCTGAACCACCCCAACTCTCTCAGCCTGTCCTCATAGGAGAGGTGCTCCAGCCCTCTGATCATCTTCGTGGCCCTCCTCTGGACCCGCTCTATCAGGTCCATGTCTTTCTTGTGTTGGGGGACCCAGAGCTGAACACTATACTCCAGGTGGGATCTCACAAGAACAGAGTAGAGGGGGAGAATCACCTCCCTTGACCTGGTAGCCACACTTCTTTTGATGCAGCCCAGGATGTGATTGGTTTTCTGGTCTGCAAGCCCATATTGCCAACTCATATTCGGTTTTTCATCCACCAGTACCCCCAAGTCCTTCTCTGCAGGGCTGCTCTCAATCCACTCGTCACCCGGCCTGTATCCATGTTTGGGATTGCCCTGACCCAGGTGCAGGACCTTGCACAGGCCTTGCTGAACTTCATGAGGTTCACATGGGACTGCCTCTCTAGCCTGTCCAGGTCCCTCTGGATGGCATCCCTTCTCTCTAGAGCATCAACCACACCACTCAGCTTGGTGTCATCCGCAAACTTGCTGAAGGCGCGTTCAGTCCCACTGGAACGATCCTCATAGAAACTATCACAAGCCAAATGAAGTGGGTGATTGGAAAAAGCCAGTACAGATTTAATAAGGGCAAGTCATGCCTGACTAACCTGATAACCTTCTACAGCAAAATAACATTTTCTGTCAGCAGTGGATGTTGTTTACCTGGACTTCAGCAAAGCCTTCTACACTGTTTCCCACAGCCTTCTTTCTCCTGGACAAACTGGCAAGATAAAGACTGGATGGGTGGTCTGCAAGATGGGTAGGAAATTGGCTAACAGGCCACACTGAGAGGGTGGTGATCAATGGTTTTTACTCAGGCTGGCAGCCTGTCACAAGTGGGGTTCCCCCAGGGGTCGATACTGGGCCCCATGCTGTTCAACGTCTTCATAAATGTCCTGAATGATGGGATCGAAAGCACCCTCACCAAGTTTGCTGATGACACTGAACTGGGTGATGAGGTGGACACATCAGAAGGGCAAGCCATCTTACCCAGACCTGGACAGGCTGGAAGAGTGAGCTAGCAAGAACAGTATGAAGTTTAACAAAGACAAGTGCAAAGTCCTGCACCTGGGTCAGAATAACCAAAGAGCTCAGTACAGGCTAGGATCTGTGTGGCTGGGGAGCAGCCTTGCTGAAAGGGACCTGGGGGTCCTGGTAGACAGCAAGGTGAACATGAGTCAGCAGTGAGCTTCTGCAGCAACAAAGGCAAATCATATCCTGGGCTGCATCCGCAGGGGCGTTACTGTCAGAGATAGAGATATGATCATCCCACTCTACTCAGTGCTTGTCAGGCTGCACCCGGAGTACTGTGTCCAGTTCTGGTCCCCACAACTCAAAAAAGGTGCAGAAAGACTGGAGAGGGTCCAAAGGAGGGCCGTGAAGACGATCAAAAGGCTGGAGAACATGCCCTATGAGGAAAGACAAAAGGTGTGTCACGGTTTCAGCTGGGATAGAGTTGGTTTTCTTATTAGCAGCTGGTATAGTGCTGTGTTTTGGATTTGGGATGAGAAATAGCGTTGATAGCACACTGGTGGTTTTGGTTGTTGCTAAGCTCTCAAGGCCTTTTCTGCTCCTCATACCACCCCACCAGCGAGTAGACTGGGGATGCACAAAAAGTTGGGAGGAGACACAGCTGGGACAGCTGACCCCAAATGACCAAAGGGATATTCCATGCCACGTGCTGTCATGCTCAGCATATAAAGCTGGGGGAAGAAGAAGGAAGGGGGTATGTTCAGAGTGATCACGTTTGTCTTCCCAAGTAACCATTACACGTGATGGAGTCCTGCTTTCCTGGAGATGGCTGAACACCTGCCTGCCAATGGGAAGTAGTGAATGAATTCCTTGTTTTGCTTTGCTTGATTGCGCGGCTTTTGCTTTACTTATTAAACTGTCTTTATCTCAAACCACAAGTTTTTCCCCACTTTTACTCTTCTGATTCTCTCCCCCATCACAACTGGAGGGAGGGAGCAAGCGGATGCGTGGTTCTAGCTGCTGTCTGGGGTTAAACCACAGCAGTTACTAAAGTTGATCTTCCACTTGACTACAGAATATATCCTGTAAATATCAAATTAAATTTGAGACAGTTTGATGCAAATATTTTACATTTATTGGAAGGGCACAGTAAAAAGGGGACTGCAGAAAAGACAGAGGACTATTCAAAAACGGTCTGCAGTTTACAAGAATACCAAAATTCTTTTTTGTAACAGCCTATGAAAATAAAAAGCTAGCTGAAGTTCAAAAGTGTAACTTTAAAGTATATAAAAAATTGGCAAATAAATCAAGTTTAAATGTATATCTATTTAAAATTATAAAGGACAGACAACTAACGATTGTATTACATAGTTCAATATAGTTCATTGAAAAGGAGACATTACTGAATTCTGATGGCTTCACAGGAAAAAAGCAGTAGCTTAAGTAAATCACATCCAAAGTCAGAAGTATTTACTATAATATGGTAAGAAATGCACATGCAGTTCAATTTTCTAGAACAGAAAATTCTGGATTTCACTTTACATCCAGAATCTGACCTTCAACCTGAAACAAGGTATCATTTAAAAATATCAGATGCATAAAGAATTTTAAAAATATAAAAGTATTAATATACTTATCAAAAACTGTCTTCACTTTTAAGGCCATCATGTGTGACACAGTCACCACATTACAGTGCCATAGTGTTGATATCTGGGACAGGGATAGGAGAGCAAGAACACAACATAATATAGAAAACCTCTGAAAAATTTCACTAGCATTTACTTGCTGTAAACCAGATAGAAGCCACAGTCACTTAAATCTATAGTATCTGCTTTTCTACTTTTTTGTATCCTAAATGACAATATTACTGTGACTGTATATATAGCATTTGGCAGAATATGTTTTTAAAGCAGGTGTAGACATGATTGGTAAACTCGTATATAAAAACCCCAGTTAATTTTAAAGTATTTAGAAGAATATTGCAAATAATGATGTATAAATGCAGTGTTTAAGAGGAAAATATTACTTCACTGGAAAATAAAGTCCTGCAGACTGGACTAGTTTATGACTATGTCACTTTCTTTTTGATTGAAGACAGGTCTTTCTGAATCTCACTGAATTTTGGTCGGTTTTCAGGTTTGTAGGCCCAGCACCTCTGCATTATTTTACATATTTCTTCTGGACATTTTTGTGGTGCTGACATTCGGTATCCTAATACATAAAAAAGGGAAAAATACACAGCATTGAAAAAAGATACATACTGACAAATTTAAAAAGAAATGAGCGAAGTTCAATATCATTGCATTAAAAAAAAATATTGAGGGTAAATTTTATATGACTTGTAATATCTTTCTCAGTGGGTTCATACAGAATTTCGGTACTTAGGTAGCAAGACTTGTTTTTATAAACACTCCTCTGCTCTGAAAAACATCAGATTTTTTTCCTTTGCTTTTTTAAGGACAAACTTCCATGGTCATCTACAGTGATTATAATTAACAACAGCATTCTATATAACTCAGCAAACTAGGTTTTTAATCATTTGGTAGCTTTACTAGCTAAGAACCTGTTTACGAATTACACAGGAGAAATATGTAGAGGAGGAAAAGTCTTGAAATGCCACTAAAGATGATGAAATCAAAGACCCAAAACCCTGCTCACATTTATTTGTTACTTTTAAAGTCTTTTGATTATTTTGTAAAATAGAAAAAAATGTGGCATTCACCATTCAACCAGCTTGCCAATCTCCACCATAACTTAACATTTTGTCTGAAATGCTTTAATAGAGAAGATAGAATGATATAATTTTTTCTTCTAGCAGTTTGGGATATTTCCACTTCCAATATCTTAACTAATTCATTCTGGTCAAGCCTCTATTTGCACAGCAATCAGTCCCTCCTCTCCATTTTATCTTTTAGTTATGTAGCCACAAAAGCCAACATGCTATAACTTTGTCGTCCTTTAAGTCACTAGTCATTATCTTCCTTTTATCAAGAAGCTTATAAATCACACTATTTCTCCCAGAAAGCTAAACAGCAACTAAATAATTTCATATTTTTGCTAAAGTTGCTAGATAATACATGTTATTTCTTTGCTATTTTTTATACTGTATGTACCTACATCCCTATGGATCTACACAGCATCTCTTTTGCTCCCTACAATTAACTACCTTTCTCCACTTGTTCTCGTGCTTGTTGGTTTGTCATTCCAGGGTACGGGCATACTCCTAAACTGAAGGTCTCCCACAAAAGAATTCCAAAGCTCCATACATCACTCTCAGATGTGTATCTCCCTATGGAAAGGGAAGAAAACCAGTGGCTTAACTTACAGAAAAAAAAATCATGTTTTACATAATTATGGCCATATATTTTCTGCAGAGGTAAGTGTTATTTTGGCAAGCTTTAAGCATAATAAAGCTGTAGCTCCTAATGAACGTTCTTCAGATATCATGTTCTCCTGTATTTCAAATTATAAACATCAATTATCTTAAAGTTAATACCCAGGAATAATATAAGCTAACCTAAAGTTCTGTAATGTGACAGAGACTTGTTACACAAAGCACATGGCTGAGATCTTACCATGTTGGTCATTTTCCATGTAAGTTAAGAATTTCTTTCCATTTACTGCCCCAAAATGTATTTTTTAATGTTATTTTAATATAAAAGGACAGAAAAACGTCAGGGTTTTTTTCCTTGTTTATAACCACTTTCAATTCTCTTAAAAAATTTACCTTTTCCAGTTCCCTAATATAGCATGGCAATGAGTCCTCCAAGAGGAGCTAAAATTAATGTAGTTCTTAATTGCAAAGAGGACCTGGGTTTCTTGCTCTGAGAAACTACTCTCTGGAAATGAATCTACAGTTGCTTCAACTGTTGTTTAATTTGGACCTTGAATAACTGATGCACCCAATCAAATTAAAAAGTCTAGTCTACTACTATCTTCAACTATGCTTCAGACAGATGGAATAATTAAGATAATTTAAATCCAAACCTCTTTGTGAAATGAAAGCTTTATATTATGGGAGAAGGATAGCTCTTGGGGGAGAGATTTCTATTGTCCCTGAGGGATTCACATCAAGATGCACGCTATTTCAGAAAGTGTAGGCTCCTAGCCCTTTGTAGCAGGGTCTATGAAAACGTTACCTTAAAAAAATCCATTTATCATGTTGCTGTCATCATTTTTTATGACTGTATTTCTTTGTTACATTCTATGACTGTCTTTATTCTTAAAAGCATACACATGCTTGCAGATGTGTGTTTGTTCATCTTTGAGCATTAAACAAACCAAACTAACTCACTTCTCTTATTTTCCCCTCCTTCTGCCACATTTCCAGAAAGGCCCTATAATCCCATCGCTTGTGTCAAATTTTCAGCTAAACATTTTAAATCCACTTACACTAGAATAAAGGTAAATAAATGTAAATTATAGTGACAGTTGGCAATATAACTGCTCTGATGTCAGAAAGTTCAATTTACTCTTAAACTAAATATCACTTCCAGCTGACAACTCCATCTACATTAGCTTGTGTGTTTAGTAGACAGTAATTATGGACATTCACTTTGCTCTTTGTAATAAGATTAGTTTTCTTGTCTATATATCAACTCTCTTCAGAATGTAACACTTTTCATTGAAGTCATTCGGTAGATACAAGTGATTATTTTTTTTTTTAAAAGAAAGTACAACTTCTACACAGTTAATTGTCTTTCCCACTATGATATTATTTGGGGAAAAAAGGGCATGCTCTTTCATAAACAAATACAATAATTTATTAACATTAACAAACTGGGAAAGTTGTACTGGAAAAACATGCATTAAAAGTACATTTTAATTTTGAGAGAACTGGAAGCAAAAATACCCTACACCTTGGCCTAAATATGTAATTTTATTAGGTGCATTTAAAACAAATTTTCACTTGACGGAAGTGATGGAAATCATGTAGTCCCAAGTAAAAATAATGGTATGGAATGGCACTGAACAGTACCCACTGAACTAAAGGTTAAATCTTCCATATGTTCCAGTAGCATCAAGATTTCATTCATGACTTCATACACAACTCCCTAACAGTTCCATTTGCCTTAATCCAGTTTCTAGACTTTCCAACCTTAATTTTGTCATTTAAAATCTTTTTGTGACTGCTATTAATGTCACATAAAGTGAATACTGAAGTGTTTAAAAAAAAGGCACTTTTATTTGTTTTCTTAAGCACTGTATCATTCATGTAATGACCAAATGACCCTATTTCTCATTTTCCTCCAACCATTAAATTTTGCCATCGAGAACTGACATGCTCAATGATTGTGAACTAGTTCTGAAATATTGCACATTTAGTTGTTTCACTCTGGTATCCTTAACTACTTTCAATAGTTACTAAGTTACTAGTAACTACATAGTTACTTATGACCATATTATTAGAATAGCAAAACACAAACCAATTATTTTAACTTGCACTTTTCAAGAGAGTGGAAAAAATGATCCATCAAAAAAAAAACAACACAGAAAGCTTCAACCATAATATGAAAGCTGAATATTAGCCTGCTGAATACTTTAACAAATGTTTGAGATAAGCGATTTTCTGCAGTGTTTGGGAAATAACCTTCATTTTAGAAAACAGTAAATAAGTAAAGATGTTAATCAGCTATACGTTCTTCTCCTGTCAGGTGTGGAAAATAGCAAAGACTCAGAAGTACAAAATGAAGGCGTCATAAAAGCCAGTTTCCTGCTTAATGTAGTAGACTGGACTGATATGGCTGTGGAGAAGGGGTTTCCATTATATATCAAATAAATGACAAGTACTTTTGAAACAAAGAAATAAAAATTCAAAACACCTTTTATAGTGGAATAAACACCCAAAACAGAAATAGTATTCCACAGTAAACATTAGCAACACTAGCACCTCTTAGAAAAATAGATAATAGAGGATCAGTCACTCTAACTACATTTATTATTAGCTTTCTAAGGGGAGGATTTGCATTATTGTGGTATGGCGTCAACTTCTACAAAATTGCTAATGAAAAGGATTCTTCTTCTAACAATCATAAGAAAATTATGATTTCCAATGCATTATTTTAAACAAAAGCTCTAAAAGGTGGGAGAAGTATTTAGAAAAACTTAACAGGAAGATATAAGATGTTTCGATTTTTTTTCTGTGAACTCAAGTAAAGAACTGGTTGAGAAGTGCATTCAGAATATGAGCTCATTCATTTAATATGCTGCTGCTTCTTCACAACTCACTTTACTTAGAAGAACTAGTTTTTCTAGTTTTACCTACAAGCTAAAAAGCTAAATCCAGCAGTTTCTATTTTTGTTTTGAAACTATTACCCACATCACTTAATCAGAAATAATGAATTTTTTCCTCCCCATAATAGCATAACAATATATAAAAGTGCATATAAACAAAGCTGCAGTTTAAAAAAATAAAGCATTTTTTTCTCCAATGCAATGATTTATCTAATAATTTATCTGAGTGTTCTATAATGTTAAAATCTTCTGCCTTTTTTTTTTAAAAATGCCATAAATATGCAGAACTTCCCACTCACTGGAACAAGTTAGCAACATAACTACAGCATTATTTTACTGTTGAATAAGTAGCAACTTTGATGTTGCTGCCTTGTTCTTTTTGAAGGGAAAATAGTATTTTTACATAACTTATATGAGGCTGAAATATTATTTTAAAGGTAACTAAAATATTTTAAACATCTGTTGATCTGAACTGGGAAAAAGGAAAAATTATATATATGCTCAAATACTGTCCCCTTGCACCTTATACTTCATATTTTTTATACCAAGAAGATAAAGCTATATCCTTACCATAGTTGAGAGCTTCTGGAGCAGTCCACTTGATAGGAATCTGCTTTAAGCCTGATGATGAATAAACTCCATCATCCTCTTGACGAGACATTCCAAAATCGCTTATTTTCAAAATGTTGTTTTCATCTACCAAGCAGTTTCTTGCAGCCAGGTCTCTAAGTTAGAACAAGAAATAACCCCCTCACGTTTTCACACATTTGAGACTACTAAAAGTCACTTAAAATGTGAAGGAAAATCTGAAGTTGTGTACTGGGTCTGGCTGGGATGGAATCAACTTTCTTCATAGCAGCCCATATGGTACTGTGTTTTGGATTTGACTAAAACAACATTGATAACACACCAATGTTTTAGCTATTGCTGAACAGTGCTTGCATAGCGTCAAGGCCTTCTCTCTTTCTCACTCTGCCCTTGTTAATGAGTAAGCTAGGGGTGGGCAAGAGGTTGGGAGGGGACACAGCTGGGACAGCTGACCTGAATTAACCAAAGAGCTATTCCATGGCATATAATGTCATGCCCTGCAATAAAACTGGGAGGGGAGTTTTTCTAAGGTAGTTGTTGCTTTGAGACTGACTAGGCATTAGTCTGCTTGTGGGAGGTGGTAACTAACTGCCTTTGTATCACTTTTTTTTTTTTTTTTCCTTCACTTATTGAACTGTCTTTATCTTGACCCATGAGTTTCTGGTTTTGCTTCTTTTGATTCTTTTCCCCATCTCATTGCAGGGGAAGTGAGAAAGCAGCTGGTGGGTGTTTAGTTACTGACTAGGGTCAACCCACCACAAGTAGGTTCCTATAACTTTTCTATCATAGCTGAATTTATCAGTAATAGTGAGTATGTCACAATGTAGACTAGGTTTCTAGAGACCAAATAGATACTCATTTCAATGATGAAATAAGCAGATGTAAGGCAAAGAGCTGTTGTTGCTATATTGCCCATTGAGATCACAAAAATAAACCTGCAGATTAACAAATTTTACTTGATGCAAAGTGAGACAGAACTCAAAGAAGCAGCCCAAAGCAAGTTCTCATAATTGTGAAAGGCACTGAGAAGCCAGAGGATTGTCTCTATCTTACCTCTATTATCATCACAGTTTCCATCAAAAATCAAAAGCTATTGAGCATTACAGGAAGAAGTATTTTGGTTCAGGGTTGGATGACAAGCTCAGAAAAATCAACATCCTCCTTTTCTCTCCCTCCATCTCAAAAAAGCTTTTCAACAACAAGAAACTGTAAATATATAGGGCTTTTGATTGAAAACCACTGTGAAGAGTCAAAATTACAGGTAACTTTGCTGTTAAACATTTGTAGTCCCTCATCACGCTTTCTAGGTGGCCTTTAAAAAAACCACACAAATCACATTCTGTTTGTTTTCTCTTTATCTTTCCCCAAAGCAAACATCCCAAAGACGTACAGGTATAATTGCATGGATTTGGGTGCCTCTCTTTCTCTGGGGAATTGTTTTTCTTTTCAAACAGCATTACTACTTGCTGCAGTAATTCCATAAAAATCAGTATTTAACTTAGAAAAGCAGCAAATATTCTTTATTTTCCATTGTGAAAGCTGTACAAATTGAGCACAAATTACACCAAGCTGCTACAGAACAATTTAATTAGTAAAAGAATAACCATGACTTTCATTTTCTCATACCAAGACTATGGAAGTTCCTAGTGATTATTAAGAACAAAGGAAAAAGCCCCTTCCTCCAACTACCAAAGAGTAAAAATTGATACTTCATTTTAAAATTTAATTTTTAAACACTAACTTGAAGTTTCTATAAACACAAACAGCACAGTGACCACATGTCACCAATACAAGTTGAATATGCTGAAACTACAGCAGAGAGCACCCAACACTTTTTCTAAAAATCCAACAGCAAGTTGAAAAAGAGACAATTTCTTCATGCCAAGAATTGTCTGTCAGTGAAGACTTAAACCTCATAAACGTTTCTTTAAGAATAGCCCTGTAAAGAACCACACAACAGATAATACCTAGTATTCCAACAGCCACAGCCTCACTGAAGCAATTAGCCATTTTATATCTTCCCTGGTCAGGTACTTAAAATACCCTCAAATGATAAAAACAAGCAATTAATTAGTGAACAGAATTAGTATACCTCCACCGCACATTTAATTCAACCAAAATAGCCTATTATCTGATCAAAAAAGAAGGAATGGCAGGTCTACAAGTGAAAATTGATTTTTTGAAGACTACAGACACTTCCTCTCTTCCAGCCACTTCAGGTAATTTCCAATGCTGGCTGGCTAACTAAATCAAAACATACCTGTTTCTGAAGTTTCTTGATACTCATGTGCTGCTACTTTTGCTATATGTGGAGGTCATATCAATTAGTCTGTGTCTAATAACAGATAGGAAAAATAAATATTAGAGGGTCAGAACCAGATCCTTCAAAGTGCTGTGTTAGCCTCCTCCTTTATACTTTTTAAAATTTGTTTATTTTTTCATATTGTTGTAGTTATCACACAATGAATAATAATTTAAAATATTAACTGTAATACTAATCACTCCTCTCAGTTGCTAATGTCTTCCTCATTATCACAGATGAATAGTTCTAGGAAACTAGGGAAGATCCAAGTTAGATGCAGCAATGATTTCTCAATAATCTCAACTCTTCTGCTTGCTATCCATATTGTTGGATATTGCTCAGTTTTTCACAACTATAAAATGAGTAGATTTCCCCACCTCAGAGCAGAAATGACATTCAATTACTCCCTGTAAAGCATTTTGAGATTTTTCAGACAAGGGATTTAAAGATTTTACAAAAACAACTCAAAAGTATCACAGAATGGTTGAGGTTGGAAGGAACCTCTGGAGGTCATCTGGTCCAACCCCCCTGCTGGGAGACAGTGTCAAAGGCCTTACTCAAGTCCGGGTAAACAATAGCCACTGCTCTCCCCTCTTCTACCAGGCTGGTCACTTCATCACATAAGTTTATCAGATTGGTCAAGCATGACTTCCCCTTGGTGAAGCCATGCTGACTACTCTTGATGACTTCCAGCACTTCATGTGCCTGGAAATGGTTCCCAGGATTAGCTGCTCCATCACCTTCCAGGGATGGAGGTGAGGCTGACAGGCCTGTAGTTCCCTGGGTCCTCTTTCTTGCCCTTCTTGAAAATAGGAGTGACATTTGCCTTCCTCCAGTCTTTGGGCACTTCTCCTGGTCGCCATGATTGATCAAAGATTATCGAGAGTGGCCTCACGATGACATCTTCCAGCTCCCTCAGCACTTGTGAAAAACAAATCAAAAAAGCCCAAACAACTGTCTTCAGTAACTGAATACAACCACAAAAAACAGACTTATATCTAAAAATGCGTTCTTCCACAGAAACTTTATTTTCTCCACCTGTAAGACTAAGATGTATCCCTGTAAGACTAAAATGTATCCTATATTCCAGGAATAGTTGTGGCAGATCTACAAGCAGAGGCCTGCATACGGCCAAGGACACAGTGAGCAGAGCACACAGAAACAGGAACGCAGATATCAATACGGATGGAACGAAGAGGAACTGGTTCAATATAAACATGGAACAAGAAAACAGCTTTGCGTGCTTATCTTGGTGGGAACTGAATAAGGCGACTGGGTTAGTGATCTGAAATATGTGTTTACTTGCCTAGCAGGTGCACGGAAAGTTTTAGAGCTCGGGTATAAAAGCCGAGGCTTGAGAAGCAATAAACGATTTCGTGCTCATCACAGCCAGAGTCTCTGCCCTCATACACCACAAATGGCGCCTGAACAGGGTTTAAAAGAACAAGGACTAAAAGGAACAGAGATATGAAGTACTAATTATCCAGTAGTGTAACCCATGGCTGGATGGAGGAATTCATACCGAGAGCTCTTAACAATTACTTTCATCGCCGTTCACTGGACGAAAAAGGTGAGCAGCCACAGTAGATATTAAAAATGGGACAAACAGCTACTCGAGAACAGAAATTGCAACTTGAACTTCTGCAGCGCACTTTCACAGAACAGGACTTTAAAGTGGCCCCTGTCTAACTAGTGACTTTGCTTGTATGGATACATGATTATTGCTCATGGTTCCCTGAAGGGGGTTCCTATGATTTAGCTCACTGGCAAAAAGTGGGGAAGGAATTGCAAATGCGGGAGATGCTGCAGTTGTCCTTGCCAGAAGGAATAATACTTACTTGGCGAACTGTATACACTGCCATACTGCATCCTGCAGAACAAGCCCTGCAAGGGTTTGCTGGAGGGGCACCACAAGCTCCCCCAGAGGAACCTCAGTCTTTTGAAATGATACCCCCAGTTGCGGACCCTCAGCCTGAATATGCTAAAATTCCCAGTCCTGAAGAACATTACCAAAAGCAGAATTCAGGAGGCGAAGAGCCAGAAGATCCCTTTGATCCTGGTCCAATAAATCCAGAGACTGAACCTGATTTATATCCACCTTTAACCCCAATTAAAGCTATGCCTGCATCTGCTCCAACTGCGGAGGAGATTTTACAGCAACAGCGACAAAAGTCGTTATTGCGCTCCTCCATTCTTAACCCTTCTCCGTTTGCGCCAGGTACCGTGTCTGTTCCTCCTTATCAACTGCTTATACATGCGCAGCCGGAATCGGGGTATTGCGGTGTATTGTCAGAATGTCAGCGGAGAAGGCCGGAGCTGGAGCTGCTTCGCTCCCACCGCCGCTCGCCTCACCCCCTCCCCTCCCCAGTCGTCTCCCTGAGATAGAAGTGCTGTTTTTGTATGTCTGCTGTGTAAGTGTGTGCGGGCGCCAGCTTATACCTGCTGATCAGCATGTGTGCTACTGTTTGTTTTTTGTCGTGTGCAGTGTCGTTAGGTGACTCCCCTTGAGCAGGTGTTCTGCCCGGTGTGGTACTGTTCTTGTATGCAACTAGGGCTGACACTCCGTCAAGTGAAGAAGTTTGTATATACACAATGTTTAGACGTAAGGCGAGCGCGCCCCAGGTAGATAGACCAGGATGGGCCGTAGAACAGATGGAAGTCCTGAAATATTGGGGGAGTTTTCACCAGCCGACACGTTTACGGTCTCGGGAACAGCTTGCCTGTGCAGGGCGTATCGCTGGTTGTTTGTTGTTTGTCTATAAGATCATGGTTGATTGGGAAAAGGAGTTGAGTCCAAATCTATAGGATGCTCTGTAGGAAAATGAGAAACTTAAGGGTGAGCTCTTGTTGCAAAGGCAGACTTTTATGTCAGTCGTAAGTGATGGAAAAAAAAGAAAGGAAAGAAAAAAAGAAAAAAACAAAATAACAAAAAAACCCAAACAGGAACAATTAGAAGGGAAATGTGCCACGTTAGCACAAAAGTATGCCATACGCGCTACGAGAAAGCATCAGAAAAAGAGAAATAGGACACCTGATTCAAAGCAGTACCATAGAGATATGTTTTTGGTTTTTTCCTATATGTGTATATGTTATTGCATGCCTTAGTAGATTGCTCTGTGTTATACCCTGCAAGACTAAAATGAACCCCAGCAGAGGCGGTCTCTTGAGCAAGGGGGTGGAATATGGGAAAGCAACGGAAGATCGGAAAGGAGGATTGTAAATACACTCAAGGGACTTGCACCTGGGTGCTGGAAAACACAGATATCACACCAATTGTTATTCAGTCTCGGGTGCTGGCAAGAAAAACATTTGGATGACATAAGCCTGTAATGGACTCACGGACACCTTATCTAGCTGCTTGAGAATCTTGGCCTGTTGTGGAAGAAGATCAAAGCACAGTGAGAAAACTATACCAGCGAGAACAGGGAGTCCGCATGCGCTCTTGCTAACAAGGACTCTCTTGCTGCCAAGGATAAGTTTAACAATGCTACTAGTACAGCTATTTCTGAGTTATTGCTAGATGTAGATAGTATTCGACATGCGACGCTGCAAAACAGAGCTGCTACTGATTTTTTTGCTTTCAGCTCACAGACATGGTTGTCAAGATTTTAAAGGACTGTATTGTATGAATCTAAGTGACCACTCCAAATCCATCCATGCCCAGCTGCAAGAACTGCACCGACCGAACCAGCAACTTGTGGAGACCACTGGGTGAAATCTCTTTCCTGGATGGACTTGGGGATGGGGTTGGTTGAAGCAAATTATACTCATTGCCTGTGTGGAAGGAATTTGTCTGTTATGTTTAGTATGCTGTTTGCCGTGTTTAATAAGCATTATACGATCAGCTGTAAATGCCGCTTTGCATCGTACCCTTGTACGAGTTGTAGAATATCGTTGTGTCCCAACTACAGGATGGCATGCGTAAGGGATAATAGAGGATGGTCCGAGTGAGACACAACGGAAAATTACTAGTTGAACCAAACCCAGTATACATGTTGGGAAAAAGGGACTCAGTACTGTTGCTACAAAAACCATGTGTGTATCCATGAGAACCTGACCTTCACAGAAGAAGATAACAAGAAGGGAGTACAACAATGTAGTCACGTATCAGACAGCTGCTGTTAGCAAAGCTGGATCATGAGTCTTGTGAGACTCGCTGCATGCGCTGGCCACGCGTGCAGCGACTCTAGCCTGTACTTTTCCACTCAGTCCGGTGCAGGATATAAGGGGGCTGTCTCGTGTCGGAGAGAGGGAGAGAGACATGAGCACACTTTGAAGCCGAGCCCAGTACAGGAAAAGGAAGGCCTGAAACCAGTCAAGCCGATCAATGAGTAAAAGCAGGCATACCTAAGGATGGGTATTTTTATTAATCTTTCAGTTTTTAATGCTTATCTCTTTTCTGTCTCATGTAGATTCTTTTGTATATTGTGCTACATACTGAGGGCTGGCGAATGGGATTTGTATTTGAAAACAGAAGTCTTCATAAGCTAACCATAGATAATACTACAACAAATAGAAGTTATGAGCAAGAAGATTCTGTAATAATTTGTACTTCTCATGAGTTTTGCAATAGTATCTGCAGTTGTTATTTTAGCTTCAGCTTCTGTAGCCATTGCTGCGTTTACTGAATCTGTCCAGACTGCTAAGGTTGTAGGAGAAACTTTATCTAATGTAACTGAAGAATTAGATATGCAAGAACGTATAGATGAAGAAATATTAGCCAGATTACAAGCTTTAGAAGCAACAGTAATATGGATAGGGGATCGGCAAAATGCATTAAAAACATGCCTTTCTCTGTATTGTGATTGGGAGTACAACTCTCAAAGACTTTGTGTTATATCTCTCCCCTGGAATATGTTGCTACATGGCTGAGAAATGGTTAAACACCATCTCCAAGGTGCTTTTGACATGTCATTGCAACAAAATATTCATCCTTTACATGATCAGCTAAAAGCTCAAATACTAAAGATTCAAGACTTAATGAACCACAATGTATTTGAAATATTACAAAAGGATTTCTCGTAGGTAAATCCAAAAAAAATTGGCTTTCTGGGCTAAATTTAGGAATCTGGGTATTTATTGCCTTAGCAGGGTTCTTTTTGATTCTGTTTTTAATTGTGTTTAGTATATAAACTGCTAAGAGCGTCACGACGAGTAGAAGCACAAGTCATGGCGACCTTGTTAATAAATGGTCTGGTGTTAAACAAAAAAGGGGGAGATGTGGCAGATCTACGAGCAGAGGCCTGCGTATGGCCAAGGACACAGTGAGCAGAGCACACAGAAACAGGAATGCAGATATCAATACGGATGGAACGAAGAGGAACTGGTTCAATATAAACATGGAACAAGAAAACAGCTTTGCGTGCTTATCTTGGTGGGAACTGAATAAGGTGACTGGGTTAGTGATCTGAAATATGTGTTTACTTGCCTAGCAGGTGCACGGAAAGTTTTAGAGCTCGGGTATAAAAGCCGAGGCTTGAGAAGCAATAAACGATTTTGTGCTCATCACAGCCAGAGTCTGTACCTTCATACACCACAAATAGTCTGCTTTGCACTGCTCACTCTCACTGTAATCATAGTGAGAGCTATCATATAAAATGATTTATAGCATCTTGGTGAACACATCCCTGTAAACTAAGGTTATATTAATCAAAAGGAAAACTTTGGAAGTAATATAGGTCAAAGAAAACAGGAGAAAATAAAAACTGCCCATAAAGTTTAAGCATTTAAATTACTTTAGTGCACTGTAATATGGTCTAACTAGAAATTGAAGTTGGTAAACAAATAGTCCACTCATAAATGTCAGATTTCTAGAAAATAACAACTATATTGAAATACAAAATGCATTCACTGGAAGGAGGTGTTAAGTGTTTTTAAAAATGCTCTAAGGATAAATACTGATATATATGCATGTGTGTACATACGCTATGAGTATATTAGTGTTCCTAATTCAAAATTGCAAATTTATGTACATTATTGTCATCATCCCCACCCTCTAAGAACTTACTTGATAACCTCTATGTATCTGATTTTTTCTAAGTGCTTTGCTAAATATGTGATAGATTGTGGCATGGGTCATGGTATTAGATGATGGAAAGTTACAGCATCCCATGCAAAATTGCAGAATGGGATGCATTTGGTTCACTAGGACAAAGCAAATTGCTTCATCTACTGAGGACTGTACAGCTCAATAAGGAAACCACTGCATGCAGTGAACTTCACCCTCAGTCCCATCCTACACACCTTCATACACATCCTTTTCTACTGGTAGTTTTTTCGAGCAAGTGAAAGTTGTCCTGAACTCTATAAACACAGTAATAAAAAACAATCTTAAGGAACTGTTGTACAGAAAACTATATTCATATTTTCTCTACAGCAGTTATTGTAAATGCTTTCATATACACATATCTGAAACAAAATTAAGACATAAAGTTTACTTATTGTATGGTCATTTCTGATAAACAAGTGTAGTATGAGAATTAGAAGATTATATTCATTTTTATAGTCTACAAAACGGTCAGCTACTAATGAAAAAATACACAATTACAATAAGGTATACTTTGAGGTAGATACAAAAATATTGGGCATGCTAAATTATTTATATAATTCAATGTCCTGGTTTGAGGTAAAATAGAACCAACTTTCTGTTCAGTAGTTATATTTCTTAGCTAGGTCTCTTCTAACTCTCTGAAATTAACAGCATATTGTGCCGAAAATGGTTCGTTCACTAATAAGACAGTTTGTGCCAAGGAATGGTACGCAGAGAGGCTCTTGCTTATACTTATTGCTATAACAACCAAGGTCAGCTAATTTTGTTATTTGCCCTGTTGGAGGGTCAGAAGTGGAAAAGCGTAGAGGGGTCCCACCTGCAGGAAGGAGCGGACAGGACAGGTGACCCAAAATTGACCAACAGGGATATTCCATCCCATCTGCTCCATGCTCAGTATAAAAGCTGAGGGATCAAAGGGTCAACGCTTTTCCTTCAATGGACGACGTCTGAGGAGAACCCTGTCTGTTCGTCTGCCTTTGATCCCGATCCGTGTGTTCCTGACTCCAACTCTGGAACCTGGTTCCCACTCGTCGCTGAGTCCAGTCTGGGACTTCCCCAGTGCCTGCTGGTGACATCATCCTGGGAGCTCGATATGGTTTTGTATATACTGTATCTATTTCATTATTTTCCTTTTTATTTTATTACTATTTTATTAAAGTAGTTTAGTTTCTTCTAAACTCATAAATCTCTTTATCTCTCCTCCTCCCCTCCGTGTGCAAGAGGCTGGGGGGGAGCATCTGTCGCCGGCCATTGGCCGATTTGGCCAAAACCACAACATTCAATTATTTTTGTAGAAAGGGTGGCAGTAGGACTTCAGGAAAAATACCTTCCCCAATATGTTTATGTTTCAGAGAGAAACTTTCTATTTTACTTCTTGACTGATAGACATCACTCATATCTCAAAGGGCATACACTGTCCCCTTAGAAGTACTGAAGTAAAGCACAAGCTCTATATGTTATCACCTCTTTTTTTGTTCTAATCTCTTAATACTGATATGAAGACTCTAGTTCTGCGAGTTGAATAACTGTGTTAATTATGAATCTTATTAAAAAAGAAACAGTTTAAGCTAGATGGCTGTGAAAAAGAGACTGAAAATTACTTCAGAGTTAAGAAGAGAGAAATAAAACAAACCCCAGGCTTCCTATTTTCTGGATTTTTGCATTTTGAAGTAATGCTTTTTTTTTTTTTTTAAATAATGAGATTGGTATTTCTACGTGGAAGAGAGTGGAGCTGATCCAGCCTCCTGCTATGATGAGTGACAGGGTCACTCCTGCTTCTTGGAGTTTTCTCACCTTCCTGTTCTGGGTGCATTTTTATCAGGAAGAAACACAAGTTGCTACCACACATTATATGGCACCTGTCACCTACAGAGGTAATAATGGAGGAAAATTAAACAACTGTAAACTTACTGCTTGCAGCCCAGAGAAGGCTCCAGTAAGTATACAGATCTATTGACACATTGTAAAACTTTTACCTTCTTTGAGTTTTACTCAGGTAAGTTACCATGTATTCTCCATTTTTCTAGTAAAACAAGATTTCTGTACTAGCTATTTTAAAAGAGGCAAAGATGGGTGTGGTAGACAATTAACAGTTCCTGAAGAGAAGCAAATATCATCATAGCAGACTGAGAACCTGGAAACAGAGCAATAAAACAATATATGATCTATTCCTCCCAACATTTCCCTATTTCTGTGGTTACCTTCACAATATCTGCACGTGGGACAGAAATGTTCCTATCAATCAGCAGCATCTACAGTTTTTTTTTCATCTGCATTGTTTTTCAACTTTTTAAGAATTTAATAGTTATTGTTTGTATTTTTCTGAACAATTATTTTGATGAAAACTGCATCATAGTCATTTTAGTCTATAATATAGTCATTGCATTGATATCCCTGTTGATTTTTGTAACACATTTTTCCCATGTGCATCTGATGGCATGTAATGTGCTGAGCAAAATGTGAGACTTAGGAATACCTAATGCCACACACAGGAATAATACCACTGCTGGATCGCCTCTTGGATTTCAATATTTCCTATGTGAGATGATCTATAGAAAAACTTTATTCAAATGAAATGCAGCCATTCCTATGCTCTTGAACTGCCTGAAACACTGCAGAGCATAACAGGCACAAATATGTATAAATTTGATAACCATAACATTTTTAATATTAGTTTAAAATTATTTGATATCCAACTGAATTATAAGGAAAATTAAGTATCCAAAAAGTGATTATCCAAGATGGACTCTGACCAAAATATAATAATTACATAAGTCCCTGGATTTTTTGAATTTTACCCTTCTAGCCTTGTTTGCAATTTATAATCACATTACTGGTGAATAGATTTGTCTGCTCTCCCGGACCTCTGTTTCTCTGAAAAACATTAAGCTAGAGCATATGAAATATTTAGGGAAAAGAAGGGTGAACAGCAGCTATGATGGCTGTAATGTAAAATGCATAGAATAGTCATTGCAATACAGATGCAACTTCTATGGGACTAAAGTTCTGTACGTGTCATTTGGAAATGCAAGTCAAACGTAAGTCTGCTTAGCCTTTAAAGATGAAAGCAAATCTCAGGGTAGAAACTGGTCTCTAACTCATTACAAAGAAGAAAAGGTGAAAGACATGAGACTGGAACATTATGAAACTGCTAATGGAGTTGTGAGCTAAATCTTTCAATATAAAAATTAGAAAGGAAAAAAGTATTTTCCATACAGTTAAAAACAGTCAGTGCCCACTTCTTAACTATTTACTGTAAATACGATCCACAGTGTGAAATCCTGGCTCTACTAAAGTTAAATAACTTAACAGAATCAGGAATTTAGTTTTTCTGAAGAACACATAATTTCTTGAGAGGAAAGCATTCTGCAAACCTGCTCTGCAAATGTATTGATATAACACAGGGGAGTCATGCATAGAAAAGTGGGGCCTAAGAATTTACAAAACCAAAGCAATTACCTGGTGATAGGACAAACTAAATTCCCTTTTTAAAGTAAAGAATAAAAATACCAGTTTACTTTGACAGCACATAGTTAGTATTTTGGGGAAGCAGCCATGACAACTAGTATCGTAAAAAGAGAAAGACATTCTCCAAATCTAAATGTTAATTTTATATAACTTGGCTGAAGTTTACTTTAGACACACAGACATACACACACAATTCACAATCTTGAGGGAAATGGGCCAGGTGAAGAGCAGAGTCAGGACCCTGAATTTTAGGAGAGCAAACATTCAGTTGTTTAAAGAATTAGTGGATGGGATCCCCTGAGGAAGCTGCCCTCAGGGACAAAGGAGCAGAAGAGAGCTGTCAGCTCTTTAAGGACATCTATCTTAGAGCACAAGATCTCTTGATTCCCATGTGTAAGAAATCAGGAAAAGAAGGCAGGAGACCAGTATGGCTGAGTAAGGACCTCCTGGTCAAACTGAAATGTAAGAAGGAAATGCACAGGCAGTGGAACCAGGGACACGTATCCTGGGAAGAATATAGGGATGCTGCCTGGATGCATAGGGATGGGATTAGGAAAGCTAAGGCACAGCTGGAGCTGAATTTGTCAAGGGATGTGAAGAATATTAAGAAGAGCTTTTACAGGTACGTTGAAGAAAGGCTACATGAAGAAAGGCCTATGAAGAAAGGCCGAGAGATTTGGGGTTGTTCAGTCTGGAGAAGAGAAGGCTTCGGGGAGACCTTATTGCAGTCTTTCAATATATAAAGTGGGCTTATAAGAAAGACAGAGAGAGACTTTTTAACAGGGCCTGTAGTGACAGGAAAAGGGGCAAGAGTTTTAAACTGAAAGAGGATAGATTTAGATTGGACATAAGGAAAAAATTCTTTACAATGAGGATGATGAGACACTGGAACAGGTTGCCCAGAGAAGCTGAGGATGCCCCTTCTCTGGAGGTGTTCAAGGTCAGGTTGGATGGGCCTTTGAGCAACCTGGTCTAGTTGAAGATGTCCCTGCCCATGGCAGGGGGTTAGACTAGAGGATCTTTAAAGTCCCTTTCCAACCCAAACTATTCTATGATTCTATGATATATATATATACACTACAAGTGATAGAATTTCAGGTTCCATTTTCAAACTTTTTAAATTAGATTGCCCAATAATCAGACTTTTTTTCCTTTCTTACTTTTAATCACATTGCAGTTTACTACATTTATTGGATTATTTAAATCAAGTACCTTTTCTCCTTTGCAATTTTATCATTTAGCTTTCTCTGGATGTGAATTTTGCCTATAGTTTTTGCTTTTTTCTGAATTACCAGTTTATTTACCGCTTTTTATATCGGTGTCCAGAGCTGCATGTAGTATTCTGTTCAATGTGACTCACCACTGCCTTACAGACTATCTATTTCTAGTGTGTGGATACCTATTATAATTCTTTATGCTAACTCTGAAAAAGGGGATATGAATAATATGCTATGCTAGATAGGAAATAAATTTGTCATTAATATGCATATCAGAAGTGTAAATTAGCTGAAGTGGATCTGAATTGTGTCCAACAGGTATGTTTACATTATAAAATAATTCAGTGCAAGAGAAGCAGATAAACAGACTGAAGTAGCTGGTGCTGAGGCTCCTCAGATTTCCATTATACGAAGTCAGAGAGGTTTACTTAGGATTAAATGTAGTCTGGTCTCCTGTGCCAAACATGGTCCCAAACTGTGTGCAGCAAAGCTATCATACAAATTTTGGCTTCCTAAACTGTAGGCTTCTCTAGGGAGCACCATTTTATCCAACATATTGGTGCCACATCAGAGCCCTTGCCATCATTGCTCACAAAAGACTCCATATTATTTCTGTTCCTCCTCATGGCATTTTGAGTTACATCAATGTGCCTGATGACTGCCCTACCTTCCAGCTCAAAGTTTGGACAACATCTACTGCAAAGCATCAAAATACCAGTAGGAGTGAACTGTGTGAGTTTAAAGAATAGATTAAAACTATCATAGAATAAACTGTCAAAGAAAAATGCTGGCTCACTGTGAAATATAAAAGATTACCAGGCACTATAGCAGTTGCTTATAGCAAGACTCCAAAAGGAAGCTGAAGCACTTCAATATAGTGGCTACTTCCTGGTTAAAAAAAAAGCTGTAATTGTATATTTAAGGATGAAAATATGTCTTTATATTTTACATTGGAAAATCTTCCACAACTTTTAAATTTTTCTGAGGGCTCCCTCTGCTTGACTCTTTCTGAAGCTTACAATGCTCTCTTGTGGTAGGAAAGACAGTTATTTACTTACAAACTAATTTCAATTACAATTCAAGTCCAGCTGTTTTATAGAAGAAAACCAATATAAACTGAGAAGTTAAACAAACACTTGCAGATTAAAACAAATTAATAAATAACTAAGATAAGTATATCTGTAACCACAGTAATATTATTTCGCACTTTAATTCAACTTAAGACAATAGCAGGCATGGGAGGTCCTGTCATCTAAATTTTGTCATTTGTTTTCATGAGACTCAGAATTTCTGTTCAGGCACATGATAATTCCTGATCATTTCAAGCTAGAAAGATATTAAGCCCTTATCTATGACTAGTTTTTCATGTAAGCAGTTACTTCAGCTCCCATAAGGATTATTGGAAGTACAAAAGGGAGCAGAGGTACTCCCAGTAAAAGAAAATGAGGAGGGAGTGAGGGTTCATGATTCCATCCATGCCCTTACAAGCAGGATAAGCAAACTAGTCCAGATAAATATGTGCAGGAGAAGACAGTCTGCATAAGCAATAATGGGAAGGAAGTGCAGCTTCCTGGCAGTGAATGAGGTGTCAGGAAGGTCTATGATACCAAATAGGCAAGACAGTCAATTCAATCATTAGTAAATGGGAATGGAGATGTTTGTAACCAACTAACTATGAAGAAGTTATATTCATAGCAGGTAAGTTTAAAAACTCCTCTTTTGAACATTTATAAGCTTACTCATCATACTGATCTCCAAAATCTTGCCCAGAAATTACTCCAAAAGCAGGAAGCCTTTCTAATCAAGTAACGTTACTTATTCTGCCATCTTAATTTCTATGTAAAGTGTTTTAAAACTGGGACTTGGCCCTTGTTTCACTGGTTTATTTTTATTTCCCAGAACCCATGAGATTTGATGAAGTATCTGATATCCAACTTTGCCAGGTTTCTGATCTTTTTTTGGCAGACTTGAGTGACTCAGCTTCAATCTGTGAACAACAAAATACTGTAACATTGATTCAACAATTCTTACAGCTCCATGTACCTTGATGATCTCTCTTAATCTTCCAAATCAGTTAACATGCCAATAAGACTTTCTTCACTGACTGCAGCCTTACATAAGGAATTTTGAAATATCCTATGACAGAGTAAGTCCCTCTTTCAGTCAGTACTCACAGTGGTATAAAAATGTTTTATAAAAGCATGTCCTCACACAATAATTCTGCCAAAAAAAGATAGAAAGAGGCTGAAAACTACAGAGCAATGACAAAAAGTGAAAGAAAATAACATGCACTTAGCTTACTGTATGTTTTATTTTATTAATTTTAACTAAATGTGGTTCCTTAAGATGTATGATCCAACTGGATTCAATTCCTGATGGATGCATTTGCTCAAATTTGTTCAAAGTCTTTTTTTTACCAATATCTATTGGAACTGAATCTAACTTTCAATAGAGCTGAAGATAAATAACCTTACCTAACCTTCTCTCAGCTTTATGAGAACAATATCTTGATGCCCTAAGAAAGATTAACAATAGGTTGGAAAACAGTAATTACTTAGTTATTTGATATGTAGAACTAAATGCCATCTATGGTCATGCAGAAGTAACATACCCTCTAAAACATAATGCTTTTCAGTTGGATAAACTTAAAAATCAAATTTTTCATGGAGGAAAACTAAAACCTATGTTATGTTCTACCTCCATCTTGCTATTTTTCACTGTGTACACAGCCACACACCTACACTGAATATAATATTTAATTGATAAAACTATAGCAATGTAAGGCCCTGAAGCGCTTCTGAAAAACCTCTCAAGACACAGGGAACAGCTACACTAGAGTAAGGTATATAATCATTGGTTTTATTGTGGGGGACAACCAACCAACCAACTAAAAACACAGCAGAGGATAAATATTTATCAAATTCACAAAACAGCTATAACCTTGTATGCATATATGTGTGTACACGAGCAAGTAGAAAAGCAAAATATGTTTATTTTTCTCATAAAAGCAATATAGGAAATTATTAATCATCTTCACTGACATACAGCCTAAACATTGTCAATTAAAATTGGTTTCCTGTCTGAGACACCTGCGATACACTCCTCTTTGGACTATCAAGAATCAGTATCAGGGAGCCAATAAAATATTGAACCAATATGTTATATCTCAGTGCAGCATATATTTCCTTTTCTAGAAACAATAACTAGAATTTTCCATTCTAAGGTAAACCCAGAAAAAGTTCTACATTGGAAAGAAAAGTATCAGTGTACATTAAAGAGTGTTTTGGCTTTGCTTAACAAATATTGATGCATATACTTACTTTTTGGTCAATGGTCTATGCTCAGAGAAGAATTACATATCTCATTTCTGAGGTGACCTTCTTGGGTGCCCTTCTTCCCCCCTTCCCTAATCCATCTACTTCTGTTTTTTTCTTATCCTATGATCTAATTGGTTGTTCATCACCTGCACTAATGCCTCCTTTACCCACTGTAAAAATTAAATCCTGCAATCCATCTTTCTTTTTGCTACAAATTATTTAAAAAATAGCTTAAAAAATCTGTGAAACTACCATCACTACCAATCAGCCGGAACCATGCATTCTTACATCTCCTGGCTATGAAGTGTTGGTATTTGATGGTATATACAAGAGGGACTCTAAACTTTCTGAACAGATTTAACATGAAACTTTGAACTCTAAAATACAGTAAATAGGTAAAAATAAGTAACGCTACTGTAACTTCATGGCAACTTGTTAAATAACTGTATTGCGTTTGTGTGGCAAGGTTTTGGTAGCAGGGGGCCTACAGGGGTAGCTTCTGTGAGAAGCTGCTAGAAGCTTCCCCTATGTCAAATAGAGCCAATCAGCAATGGTGGTAGTGCCTCTGTGATAACATATTTAAGAAGGGGAAAAAAAACCAACTGTGTGACAGCAACCAGGAGAGAGGAGGTAGAGAAACAACTATGTAGAAACCAAGGTCAGTGAAGGAGGGGGAGGAGGTGCACCAGGTGCCAGAGCAGAGATTCCCCTGCAACCCATGGTGAAGAGATTCCCCTGAAGCCCATGGTGAGGCAGGTTGTCCCCCTGCAGCTCATGGAGGTTAACGGTGGAGCAGATATCCACCTGCAGTCCATGGAGGACCCCATGCCATAGCAGGTGTATGCCCGAAGGAGGCTGTGATTCTGTGGAGAGCCTGTGATGGAGCAGGCCCCGTAGCCCTGTGCAGAGAATACCCCACTCTGGTTTGCTGGCAGGACTTCTGACCCCGTTGGGGGACCCATGCTGGAGCAGTCTGTTCCTGAAGGACTGCACCCCATGGAAGGACTCACATTGGAGAAGTTCATGGAGAACTGTCTCCCGTGGGAGGGACCCCACACTGGAGCAGGGGAAGAGTGTGAAGAGTCCTCCCCCTAAGGAGGAAGGAGCAGCAGAGACAACCTGTGATGAACTCACCACAACCCCCATTCCCTGTCCCCCGCGCCTCTTGGCCTGGGAAGAAGGGAGGGTTGGGGGGAAGATGTTTTAAGATTTAGTTTTTATTTCTCATTACCCTACTCTGATTGGATTGGTAATAAATTAAATCAATTTCCCCCGGTAGCGTCTGTTTTGTCTGTGACGGTAATTGCTGAGTGATCTCCCTGTCCTTATCTCAACCCACGAGCCTTTTGTTTTATTTTTTCTCCTGTCCAGTTGGGGAGGGGGAGTAATAGAGCGGCTTTGGTGGGCACCTGGCATCCAGCCAGGGTCAACTGACCACAATAATGTATCTGAAGTATAGCAAAAACAATTATTACCATCTACGGATCTACTTGTTTTCCATCTGAACTCAATGACATTTTTTTCTGTTGATTTCATCATGGCAAGTTATATTTAATGCACCAATGTACACATACAACACTGGTTTTGACATGTCTCCTGCAATTAGACTTTGCTCTGTGGAATCGGTTCATTTTTCACTACAATAGTAAAATTCTTACTACAAAGATGGTAAGCAAATCAATATTTTTTAAAATACGACCAGATAGCTAGTGTTAAAAGCAAATGAATTAATTTCTATTTCATGGAATGAAAGTTCATCTGTCTATAAAAAGTCTGAGCTTTTCATTTAGTATTCAATTTCAGTGGGAGGTTAGGACCCTTGGTTGAATAATGATTTAAATTTTTAATGATATGTCTTCATAGTTTCAGATTCACACCTTACCATTTCCTTTCAATTATTATTATTAAAACTATGATGTTCTCCAAAATATACTTTTAAAACCTTTCAAAAAGCATTGTTTAAGAAATGGGAGTGGAGTATATAAGAAAGTGGATAATGGAGCTTTTCCTGAAAGAACATGTAAATGTTTAAATTGTTCAATATTAGTGTACATTTTTCTCTCTGGAAGAAATTAGGGAATTTGAAAGTAACTTGCAAATTATGTCTTTTCCTACTCAAATAATCCAGTTTGCACAAAATAACAAAATCTGGAAGAACACATCTATTGGCATACTGGAACTTCATGTTCTATCTCTTAAAAATTCAATAGCAAGCACAGGGAAATTAAAATTCCTGTTGAGAACAATGAAAGCTAAGAGCACATAGAACAGCTAAAAATGAATCCTGTGTAATTGAAATGAAGATATGAGGTAGAAATGTCTAAATGTTCTAGATGATAGCAACATACTTACTGTGTTACATACATGTCAAAAGTATAACATTTTCTTTTCTGTAGTTGCTCTTGAATAAAGTATAAAGGTATGTCCTACGACAATAATTCCAGAACATATCCTTTTATTGATAACACAAGACAAATTCACATTCTATGAATTGTCCTCGTTTGAGCGACACAGGACTAATTTCTCTTCTAATGCTTGTGAAAACTGCATTTTTGGAAGACTCTAGTGTCTGAGTTTGTGACAATATTTACTTTATAGCCAGCTAGGCTATGTGGGATTCAAGGTCTCAGTGTTTTCGAACCTTGCCAGGTGCAGGGATGGGGAGAAGTGAGACCTGGGCACTTGACCCAAGCTGGCCAACAGGATTATTTCATAACATGAACATCACATTCGATATAAATTAGAAAGTTTGCTGCCTAGTGCTCACTCTCCCTTGATGGCGACGGTCCAGAGAACTCCTTGCCCCAGTGCCAGACCCCTGAGGCCTTCCCTTCCTCCCAAAGCCGTAGCGCTCACAGTGTCTGACATTTGTTGTCCACTGCTGGGAGTGCACAGCTTCCTACTGATATAACTGGCTGAGTATAATCTTTGTATATTTTATATTGGTATTGGGATCGATATTGGTTCTTTAGTATTATTAATGTTAACTATTTAGTCTTATCCTATTACATCTATTTATATTTCAACCCTTGTGTTTCCTTGCTTTTCCCGATTCCCCTTCTTGGGTGGGGAGGGGACATCGGGTGACAGAATAATTGTCTAAATGAGAATAAATTGTTATGGGTTTTCTCAAACCATAACAGAATTTAAGGCTTGTTATTTAAACAGTAGATGTCACTAAACTTTCGACATTCAGCATACAAAGTAATTATATTTCCTCAGTTATTCTCCATTGTAATAGGACCATGAGAATACAGAGGATATTATTTATACCATATAGGAAAGCTGTAAGATTTTATTGATCACCACAACAGCTTTCTCAAACATGGGTTGTATATTATTTTAATGTTAGTTTCAATATCCTATACTCTCATTTCTTATTTTTTCCATTTCTTAATTAAGGACATCCTCTTGCTCTCATTCAGTGAGTAATTTATTATTCTAAAAAGGTGTTATTCAATTGAAATTACCTGAATAGTACTTGTAAATTCATAAAATTTATAAACAAGAAAGTGGTATTGAAGTTAACAAAAACAACCCTAACATAATTCAAATACAAACACTCACAATGCTACAGCTTGTTAAACAGAATGAGGGAGACTAAGAAAATTCACATACATTTCTTTCAATCCTATTTACCTTATTTCTAGCAAAGCTTACTCTTTTTTTTTTAGATGGAATCTTCTGTATCAGGGATATCTCATGAGAAAAAGATATACTGACTCAACTCCACAAAGGCAAAAAAAATATTTTTCATAATATGCATATGTTATAACAAGAAAAAAATCTAAATCTCGTCTCAAAATTCTTATGACAGAATGGTTCGGGTTGGAAGGGACCTTAAAGATCATCTAGTTCCAACCCCCTGCCATGGGCAGGGACACCTCCCACTAGACCAGGCTGCTCAAAGCCTCATCCAGCCTGGCCTTGAACACTTTCAGGGATGGGGCAGCCACAACCTCCCTGGGCAACCTGTTCCAGTGCTTCACCACCCTTACAGTAAAGAATTTCTTCCTGATATCCAATCTAAATCTACCCTCTTTCAGATTGAGGCCATTACACCGTGTCCTATCACTCCACTCCCTGATAAAGAGTCCCTCCCCATCCTTCCTGTAGGCCCCCTTTAGGTACTGGAAGGCTGCTATAAGGTCTCCCCGGAGCCTTCTCTTCTCCAGGCTGAACAACCCCAACTCTCTCAGCCTGTTCTCATAGGAGAGGTGCTCCAGCCCTCTGATCATCTTCGTGGCCCTCCTCTGGACTTGCTCCAACAGGTCCATGTCCTTCTTGTGCTGAGGAATCCAAAGCTGGACGCAGTACTCCAAGTAGGGTCTCACCAGAGCAGAGTAGAGGGGCAGAATCACCTCCCTTGACCTGCTGGCATTACTTCTTTTGATGCAGCCCAGGATGCAGTTGGCTTTCTGGGCTGCAAGTGCACATTGCCAGCTCATGTTGAGCTTCTCATCCACCAGCACCCCCAAGTCCTTCTCCTCAGGGCTGCTCTCAAGCCATTCTCCGCCCAGCCTGTATTTGTGCCTGGGATTGCCATGACCCAAGTGCAGGACCTTGCACTGGGCCTGGTTGAGCTTCATGAGGTTGGGACGGGCCCACCTCTCAAGCCTGTCCAGGTCCCTCTAGATGGCATCCCTTCCCTCCAGTGTGTTGACCGTGCCACACAGCTTGGGGTCGTTGGCAACCTTGCTGAGGGTGCACACAATCTCACTGTCCATGTCCCTGACAAAGATGTTAAACAGCACTGGTCCCAGTACTGACCCCTGAGGAACGCCACTCATCACTGGTTTCCACTTGGATATTGAACCATTGACCGCAACCCTTTGAGTGAGGCCATATAGCCAGTTCCTTATCCACTGAGTGGTCCATCCATCAAATCCATGTCTCTCCAATTTAGAGACAAGGATGTCATTCGGGACAGTGTCAAACGCTTTGCATAAGTCCAGGTAGATGACATCGGTTGCTCTCCCCTTATCTCCCAATGCTGTGGCAACATCATAGAAGGCCACCAAATTTGTCAGGCACGATTTGCCTTTGGTGAAGCCATGTTGGCTGTCACCAATCACCTCCTTATTTTCCATGTGCCTTAGCAGAGTTTCCAGGAGGATCTGCTCCATGATCTTGCCAGGCACAGAGATGAGACTGACCAGCCTGTAGTTTCCCGGGTCTTCCTTTTTTCCCTTTTTGAAAATGGGGGTTATGTTTCCCCTTTTCCAGTCACTGGGAACTTCACCGGACTGCCACGACTTTTCAAATATAATGGAAAGCGGCTTAGCAACTTCATCTGCCAGGCCTCAGGACCCGTGGGTGGATTTCATCCGGACCCATGGACTTATGCACCTTCAGGTTCCTCAGATGGTCCTGAACCTGATCTTCTCCTATAGTGGGCGGTTCTTCATTCTCATAAACCCTGCCTTTGCATCCTGCAACTTGGGTGGTGTGGTTGGAGCCCTTGCCGGTGAAGACCGAGGCAAAAAAGTCATTCAGCACCTCAGCTTTCTCCATATCCTGGGTGACCAGGTCTCCTGTTTCCTTCTGGAGAGGGCCCACATCTTCCCTAGTCTTGCCTTTACCCCTGACGTACTTATAGAAGTTTTTCTTGTTATCCTTGATGTCCCTAGCCAGATTTAATTCTATCTGGGCTTTAGCTTGCCTAATCTGGTTCCTGGCCACTCGGACAGTTTCTCTGTATTCCACCCAGTCAACCCGTCCCTGCTTCCACCCTCTGTAGGCCTCCTTTTTGCTTTTGAGCTTGTCCAGGAGCTCTTTGTTAATCCATGCAGGCCTGATGGCTTTTTTGCCTGACTACTTCTTTTTTGGGATACATCGCTGCTGAGCTTGGAGGAGGTGATCCTTGAATACTAACCAGCTCTCTTGGGCCCCCCTTCCCTCCAGTGCTTTTTCCCATGTTACCCTGCCAAGCAGGTCCCTCAAGAGGCCAAAGTCTGCTCTCCTGAAGTCCAGGATAGTGAGTTTGCTGCGTGCTCTCCTCGCTGCCCGAAGGATCTTGAATTCTACCATTTCATGATCACTGCAGCCGAGGCTACCCTTGAGCTTGACGCTCCCCACCAGCCCCTCCTTGTTGGTAAGGACAAGGTCCGGCATCGCTCCTCTCCTCGTTGGCTCCTCTACCTTTTGAAGAAGAAAGTTGTCATCGACACATTCCAAGAACTTCCTGGATTTCTTGTGCCCCGCTGTGTTGTCCTTCCAACAGATATCGGGGTGGTTGAAGTCCCCCATGAGGACCAGGGTCTGTGAACACGATGCCGCTCCTATCTGTCTATGGAGGGCCTCATCCGCTCTGTCGTCCTGGTGAGGTGGCCTGTAGCAGACGCCTACCGTAATGGCACCTGCCCCTGCATTCCCTTTAATCTTGACCCATAAGCTCTCTGTTGGGTCTTCATCCATCCCCAGGTGGAGCTCCACGGACTGCCCGGTTCCTATCTCCTCAGGAGCCCCTGGCTTGTCCCCATAAGACTTCGAGTGTGCTGCAGCATACCCAGCACATCTCGGAGCAACAGGTTGAGGGCCTTCACTAGTGAGCCACCCCTCAGACCTTGGAGCATTGTCCCTTGGCTTGTCACGAGCAAGCCAGGCAGCATCCCCCTCCCCCAACAAGCCTAGTTTAAAGCTCAGTCAATGAGCCCTGCTAGCTCATGAGCAAACACCCTCTTCCCCCTTTCAGAAAGATGAGCCCTGTCTGATGCCAACAAGCCTGGTGCCGTGTAGGCCATCCCATTGTGAATTGTGTTGGCAACCTAAGAATTACTTCTTACCTCTTATGATAACTCTTATCCTTTCTTTAACAACTTTTGACATTTAACTTACCATTTTATTAAGTCTATAAAACACAAAGTTTTTTAATGCAAGGATTTTATTGTATTTGTTCTTAAATGCAACAAGAACAGCCATCTCACCATAGTAAAAAATAAATACTGTTCTAGAAGAACAGATCACATATCTATATGCATTGTATACAGTATTCTACTACAGTATCATACAATATTCTAAACACATATTTTGAGTCACCCTTTTGGACCTTCTCCTGAACCTTGTGATCCTAACATGAGTTCTACATGGCAGAAAGACCTGACCATTATCTGAGATTATGAGGAATATATTCATTGTTACTCACTGAAATATATAAAACCATCAATACCATCTTACTAGTAAAACAGTTGTTTTACCAATGCTGTAACAAGAACAAATATTTTACTTCCTGATCAAGAGTTTTGCAAATTTAATTTTCTCATTCATTTCTTATCCAATTATGCAGTGAAATCTGGAAGGGTAGTGATAATGGAAAGGAAAGTTAAGAAATGTCAGAAGGAGCAGCTCTGAACCATCAGAAAGTAACAGAACTTAAAAAGGAGGCTTTAGGTTTATTTTTGTAAAATTTTCTCCTAAAAATGGTGGATTTTCTTCTAAATTTTCATATTATTTCTAACATTATACCTGGCATTCTGTTACCAACCAGGTAGTATAACCAGTTGTATCTTTAAATATGTTATTTTTATAGCATATGACATGCAAATTGTGAAAATTAATTATTTTAGTTCTGATTGATAACCTGTTTTAGTTCTGATACCCCACTGTTGAAATCCACTATAAGTCTGCCAAA
This sequence comes from Rissa tridactyla, assembly GCF_028500815.1. NCBI lineage: Eukaryota > Metazoa > Chordata > Aves > Charadriiformes > Laridae > Rissa > Rissa tridactyla. The sequence continues at coordinate 25,571,109 of NC_071496.1, forward strand.
GCCTTGTCATAGGGCTACCTAGGCTAACACAGGCCTGTGCCTTAGAATGGGCCAACACAGACTTATTCATCACTCACTACAAACCAGCATAAATGCCTTATAGTTTGCTCATAGTTGCACCTATGGGGAATCTTTTTGCTATTATGAAGAATTTTAAAGTAGGTATTATCAGGTTACTGAAATGAAGCTTATGCTGCAAAAAGCTTTGATATGAAACCAAGATAGGGTAACCTGAAACTACAATGACTTTACTGTCTTGCCAAATCTGTATTTTTTGATTGGGCCTGTCATGCATTGATCACGTGCACATAGAAGCTAATTAAAGATTCACGTAATGGTAATTTTTTTTTTGATGCAAACATCTACACAGAAATTGAGAATGCAAGCTAAACTAGCTGTTTCATTGTATTATATGCCCCATACCAGCTATCAGATGATAATGTTTTTCAGATTTCAAGCTTTGTCCAAACTGCAGGACTGTAGCCAATATTGCAATATAATACTTCTTCAGTGGACTGTCACAGTTCAAACTCGGGAATATTATTTGTACAGACAAGTTGCAAAGTTGAACACTTAAAAGTTAGGAAATCATGAATTAGCACTATTAGTGCAAAAATACAGCTGTACCTTCATTCTCTGTACGGAATTGGTTTTTAAACTTAGCAATATCCATATCAATGCTGAGCCTCATTGCACTCTAATGTGCAATTCATGCAGTAACAGAAGGACCAAAGTATTCTCCTTCATCTAAATTTCTCTCAACCAAAGACTCCCAAGATTAGGAATGAAGAAGAGTGGAAATTAGAGTTGTGAGAGCACATACAACCCAACAGAGCAGTCAGAAGTAAAGAAATAATTTTTCTCCTTTGAGTCCTTGTCTGTGAGTACAGTCAGACTGCAAGTGTTTCACAGTTGTACTCTACAACACAGTACCTAAAGGAAAGTTCACAGATTCCCTATCTGATAAAGACTAAAGGATGATCTTTCCAAAGACAAAACGCTTAGGAAAAATATAATTCTCAACGGAAGTGTGACTGGAGCTTCAAGTGGCAATTCCAGATATCAAGTAGCCAGGTGATGAGTATTCAACTGTTAGGGATAAGCTGAAGTTAGACATTCTAAAGGTCCCAAAAAGAAAACCATGCAGGACAAACTAGATTGAGGAGTTCCTTGATCCTTGGTCCTGCCTTATCAGTTAAGGGATCTGGAGGGGGGGGGAAATGTGTGCATCAACGCTTCTGACCATAGCATCAAGAGTGCATTTGATACTGATCAAAGAGCTAGCCTCTGTTACAGTAGAATTTCAGACACTTCCATTCATCTTTGAGGAAAAAAGAATTGTGTTTGGGAAGACACAATTCTGAAAGATTTAGATTAAACCCTCCTCTTGAACTGACACTTTTGATGAAAAAAATATGGATAATGCCATCTGTGATTATCCGAATCTGCTGTCTCAAGATGATCAGAAGGAAGACATAACAAGCTCACCCAGCAGCTCTGGGCTGTCAGAACTCTGAGTTCCATGACACTAATAACTTGCACATGTTACTAGGTGACTCAGCTCTCTGAGCCACAAGAGCACTATGGGAGATTGCCATTCTGGACAGGGTTATGAAAATGAAAGGACATTCCTATGCAAATATAATACAGAATTAGCCACCAGTACAGGGATATGGGGCAGAAAGCTACATAAGCATTGTGTAGCAGACTTTCAGTCATTACACTAAGAAAAAAGTCTGATCCAAAAGGTTGCCACGGGAAGCCACGTAGATACACGCGGCCAGATGCTCCAAAAGGGACAGATTCTTTTTTTGATTAAACTTAAGACCAAATCTATTTTGTATGCATAATGAGTTTTGTTAGTGTAATGGGCAAGGTTTTAGTAGCGAGGTGTGTGTGCTGCAGGGGTGGCTTCTGTGAGAAGAGACATGAGGCTGCCCCCTGTCAGACACAGACAGTTCCAGCCAGCTCCAAAACGGACCTGCCACTGGCCAAAGCTGAGCCAATCAGTGACACTAGTGGAACATCTGTGATAACATATTTTTAAAAGGGTAAAAAAACCCTGCACAGCGGCTGTGAGAGAGGAGTGAAAAAAAATGAGAGAAACAATCCTGCAGACACCAATGTCTCCCTTGGTGTCTCCCTTGGTGTCACCTCTGAGAAAGAGGGGGAGGAGGAGCTCCAGTCACCAGAGCAGAGATTCCCCTGCAGCCCATGGAGGAGCCCACGCAGGAGCAGGTTTTCTGGCAGGAAATGCAGCCCGTGGGGGACCCACGCAGGAGCAGTCTTATACGGAGGGACTGTACCCTGTGGAAAGGACCCATACTGGAGCAGTTTGTGAAGAACTGCAGCCTGTGGGAAGGACCCACGTTGGAGAAGTTCATGGAGGACTGTATCCCATGGGAGGGACACCGTGCTGGAGCAGAGGAAAAGAGGAAGAAATGACAGAGACAAAGCGTTATAAACTGATCACAACCCCCATTCCCCATCCCCCTGCACTACTCAGGGTAGGAGGAGGTAGAAGAGCCAGGAGTGAAGTTGAGCCTAGGAAGAAGGGGGGTGGGTGGGTGAAGGTGTTTTAGTTTTGCTTTTGTTTCTCACTATCCTACTCTATTTTTAACTGGCAATAAATTAAATTAATCTTCCACAGCTCAAGTCTGTTTTGCCTGTGCCAATAATTGGTAAACAATCTCCCTGTCCTTATCTGGACCCATGAGCCTTTTCATCTCATTTTCCTGCCCCGTCCTGCTGTGGAGGGGGAGTGAGAGAATGGCTTGGTGGGCACCTGACAGCCAGCCAAGGTTAACCCACCACAGTTAGTCATGAAGACTGTCCTGAGAAAGGAATACCAGGATCCAACCTATTAACTTCAGATGCAGCAGTAGGCATCAGGTGAAGTTTCTGAATATTCACTTTCAGATTTAGAGAACCCAGATGAATTACAATATCTTTATAAAGGCCCTCAATGACATTAAGAGACTGAAGGGCAACCCTAATAAAGGTAGTATTGAGCTGTGAAATAAAGACACTTTTGTTGTGAAGACCAGATCAATTTGCAGAAGAGGTGTTTTGCAGGTTGCAAAGCATGAACCACTGCAACTGAATAATCTCTAACAAAGATACCAACTTAAACTTTTAATAAAGGCATTCAAATTTCTTAATTTAAAAATAGGTCTTCGTCTTCTCTCTACCTAGAAAGTACTTGTTGAAAATCTTTTTCCTCTAAAGCATGGAGAGACCAGCTCCTACAAGCAATGATGAAATTTTCTGCTGAAACAGGCTCCCATGAGAGCAGCCCCTGAAAGAGGATGGAAGGTTGTGTGAGCAGTACAGACTGACTTATACAGAAAGTAGGCAGACTGCAAAAAAATAGTTTCAGCCAATGACTATCTTCCTACATTTAAACTAGTTAGACTATATATAAACAATTATAAAAGTAAAAGTGCTAAAACGTGAAAATATTTAGAATATGTTTTCCTGAATTTTATATTCATTAGATGCATATCAGACATAAACTGTTTTAGATCTTCACGTCACTACGTAGTACATGAACTTTAAAATAAGATACTAACTTAGCATGCATGGTTTTGTTTAGACACAGATTACACTGCAGCACTGTGCTGCCAAAAGTTTAAATGCTTCAGATAGTGCATGTTTGTTTGTCTCTTCATGTTATTTGTAAAGGAAATAGGCTGAGTAAGAAAAATTTTCCACCAGAAGATTAAAATTATTAATGAATGACTAGGAATCATACAAGTCAGTAGTTTAAATGTTGAGGAAGCGAGCAAACTGGAACTGTATTAACAGAAGAACAACTTTTTCAGTGTTATTTACATAAATGAAAGACAGTAAAAATAAGGAGAGTTCATAAAGGGAAGAGAAACCAAATGAAATGTTAGTTTGTTGAGCTGATCCCTGAGCAGTACAGCAGAAGTTTATCAACAGCATCATTTCAAATCACCTGTTTAAAATCAATAATTTCCAGTAAGATATTCTAAGTATTTTTAAAACCTGAAACCTGGTCTATGATACTTCTGTCTATTGCTATATGGCAAACAAAATGAAATGGGACAGCGTTCACCTGCCTCTCTCTCTTCCAAGTTGACAATAGTCAGAGAGCACCATGTAAATTATTATAGGGTTGGAATTACCACACTTCAAAGTGCACACAATAGTGTGAAAACTACTAAAAATAATTTTCTGGAGCATTGCAAAGCACTGACATATTCACATTGTCTAGCTCCGCTTAAAATAAATGTTAAGGTCCATAATGTATTTTTAATAGCCACTGATGAATTAAGGTTCTTGTTCAGAAAGACTACCTCAATAGCATCGCTCCCTTGGAGCAAAGAAACAGATTGAAGACTCCAAAAGCCTTGGTACAGCATTAGCAAAGCATCAGCACACACTGCAGCCTTTAGATGTGTCCTGGTTTGAGGTAAAACAGAACCAATTTTCTGTTCAGTAATTTTACTTCTTAGCTAGGCCTCTTCTAACTCTCTGAAATTAACAGCATATTGGGCAGAAAACTGTTCATTCTCAGAGTGATAAGATCTGTGTTTATAGTTAATGCCAAGGAATGGTACGCAGAGAGGCTCTTGCTTATACTTATTCCTATAACAACCAAGGTCAGCTAACTCTGTTATTTGCCCCATTGGAGGGTCAGAAATGGAAAAGCGTAGAGGGGTCGCACCTGTGGGGAGGAGTGGACAGGACAGGTGACCCAAAACTGACCAACAGGGTATTCCCTCCCATCTTCCCCATGCTCAGTATAAAAGATGAGGGATCAAAGGAGTCAGCCCTCTTTCTTCAATGGCTGACATCCGAGGAGGACCTTGTCTGTTCATCTGCCTTTGATCCTGATCCATGTGTTCCTGACTCCAGATTTGGAATCCAGTTCCTGTCCATTGCTGAGTCCAGCCTGGGACTTCCCCAGTGCCTGCCGGTGACGTCATCCTGTGAGCTTGATACGGTTTTGTATATACTGTATCTATTTCATTATTTTCCTTTTTATTTTATTATTAATATTTCATTAGTTTAGTTCCTTCTAAACTCGTAAATCTATCTCTCCTCCTCCTCTCCTTGGAGTGATAGGTGGGGGAGAGCATCTGTCTTGTCATTGGCCGATTTGGCCTAAACCACGACAGATTTATCGGTGCCCAACGTGGGGCACAAACGGAGCTTGACCAGAGCCCTGATAGATTGCCTGAATAGCTTGAATTCCAGCTTGCTCAGGGAGAACAGACAGCTCACATCATGTTGTTCTTACGCAAAATGTTATATCGTGCCTTTAGAGAGCTTTGTATGAAGTTAATTGATGCAGTGGTGCTTAACTTGACGAATCTGTTGCATGGTTTATTTCTTCTTTGTGTTTGGATGCGGTGGTCTAAGCTTGCTATTTTGGTGTGGGTTGGCCTTCAGATGTATAAAATGGTTGCTTGGATAACGGTTCTACCTGCATATCTTGAGCATCACGTGATGGATTCTTTTACTAATTACACTTTCGGTTTTACCTGGGGAAAGTTTACTTCACCCTTTAATGATTATGCCAAAGTGACGCTATCAGAATTAGGGGATGGAAAACCTTCGGGCTGTTTAGAGAGTGAATGTTGCTTTCATACTATCGTGATTCTGTTGTTGGTTTTCCTGAATGTGTTGCAGGGGTGTTTTTTTGTTAAATATCAGTGCAGGAGTGAGTATTATGTGACACGTGATGCTGTTACTTAAGCCCCACGAGCGAAATCACAGATAGCACAGACACAGACCACTGCCCAAGGTACCCCACAGCCAGCGGCATCAGCTGTCCTCCCACCGGCCCCGACACCGGACGGGCCGACACCTCCTCCCGCACCGGCGGAAGCCACGCCCCCGGCCATACCAACACTGGCCCCATTGGCATCGGCTACCCCGCCACCGGTACTGGCCAGGCCCACACCTTCGCCCGTACCGGCAAAAGCCACGGCCCCGGCCCCGGCCCAAGCCACGCCCCGGCCCATCCCGGCAGCAGTCACTCAGCAGCCTGCGGTAAAGGTTACTCTGTCGCCTGCCCCCCCCCCCCACCCGTATCGCAGGCCCCTCCCCCGCCCGCACCGGCACCGGCTGCTCCAGCCCCGACAAGGAGCACGGTCACTGCTCCGGCTGCTCCGACAACGAGCGCTGCTGCTACTCAAACTCCAGCAGAACCGGCACAAGTTGTCCCGGTGACCAGGAAGCAGAAAAGGATATCAGTTTGTTCCCCTCCCCCTTACGACAAAGACCAGCTCAAGCCAGACAGCATGGGAGAGAGTTCTTCTGACGAAGATAAAAGAAAGGGTCCTTCTAAAGCAGATCCGGGAGAGGGTCCTTCTCAGGCAGCGTTAACACAGGAGGAGAACTCAGATGCAGAGATATTTGTTAAATCCTTCTCTATGAAGGATTTACGAAATATAAGAAAGGACCTAAGTCATCATGAAGGGGAAACACTTGTCTCCTGGTTGCTCCGATGCTGGGACAATGGGGCTGATACCATAGATTTAGATGGCAGAGAAGCTAAGCAGTTGGGAAACCTGGCAAAGATGGAGGGACTGATAAAGCGATTGGGAGAAAGGCAGACGTCCTCAGTCTCTGGAGGCGACTGCTATCAGCTGTAAAGGGCAGGTATCCCTTTAAGGATGACATCGAATGCCATCCAACCAAATGGACCAGCATGGAGAAAGGTATTAAGTACCTGAGGGAACTGGCTGTGTGAGAGGTGATTTATGGTGACTGGCAAGTGAATGTAGACCCTGATGAAATGCCATGCAAACGATCTCTGATGAGAAAGTTTGTGCAGAGTGCACCATCAAATTATTCCCACACATTGTCAACAATGGTTTGGGGATGATCTGATGCTGATACACCAACTGTAAATGAGGTGGCTAACAAGGTGCGACAGTCTCTCTCGTCCCTTCACTGTGGCAGCCATGGAGAAAATGTCTGAGAAAATAGAGAAAATGACCAAGACGATAGCTGAGCAAAACGATAAATTTTTTCATGAACTGCTTGAAAAACTGTCTGAGATGGGGAAAGAATCCCACTCTTCCCCTGAATGGACCCATGCCTCAGTCATTAAGAAAAAAATGCCCTCCTACGAGACCAACTCAAGGGAGATTTCAGTGGCTTTGCCTCTGCAACTACGGAGAGGACATGAGTAAGTGGGATTAAAACCCTACTCCACCCCTACAGGCATGAGTGCTTGAGTTGCAAGGTAAAGCAGATGGAAGAAGGAATTTTTGTAGGAGGATGGCTGCCCCAGTCCATGGTAAGCGGTTCTCCAGTCTGGATAGGAACTCATCTGCTAATTGCAGATGTTGTTCTCAATATTGGAGGTGCCCTGCCTCCAGCCAGGAGGAGGAGAGGGATAACCGAGTTTATTGGACTGTGTGGATTCGATGGCCTGGCACATTAGAGCCACAAAAGTATAAAGCCCTGGTGGACACTGGTGCATGGTGTACCCTATTGCCATCGAATCATAAAGGGGCAGAATCTGTGACGATTTCTGGAGTGACAGGTGGGTCTCAAGAACTGACTGTACTGGAGGCTGAAGTGAGCCTGAATAAATGGGAGAAGCACCCCATTGTGACTGGCCCAGAGGCTCTATGCATCCTTGGCATAGACTACCTCAAGAGAGGGTATTTCAAAGACCCGAAAGGGTATCGGAGGGCTTTTGGTATAGCACCTGTAGAGACTGAGGACATTACACAGCTGTCTACCTTACCTGGCCTTTCAGATGACCCTTCTGTGGTGGGACTGCTGAGAGTTAAAGAACAGCAGGTGCCAATTGCTACTTCCACGGTGCATCAATGATAGTATCGCACCAACCGAGACTCCCTGATTCCCATCCAGAACCTGATTCGTCGGCTGGAGACCCAAGGAGTGATCAGCAAGAGTCGCTCACCCTTTAACAGCCCAATATGGCCAGTGCGAAAGTCTGATGGAGACTGGCAGCTAACTGTAGACTATCGTGGCCTGAATGAAGTCACACCCCCACTGAGTGCTGCTGTGCCAGACATGCTAGAACTGCAGTATGAACTGGAGTCCAAGGCAGCCAAGTGGTGTGCTACAATTGACATTGCTAATGCATTCTTCTCTATTCCTTTAGCAGCAGAGTGCAGGCCACAGTTTGCTTCCCCCTGGAGAGGCGTCCAGTACACCTGGAATCGACTGCCCCAGGGGTGGAAACACAGCCCTACTTATTTCACTGAAGTAGTTTAGTTCCTTATGAACTTGTGAATCTCTTTATCTCTCCTCCTCCTCTCCTTGGAGTGAGAGGTGGGGGGAGAGCATCTGTCTCATCATTGGCTGATTTGGCCTAAACTGGGAGAAGATGGGTGCAGTGTTCCTTTGTTGGACTAGAAGCAGAGTGCTAAGTAGCGTGGAGAGGGGAGCAGCACCATTGTTTTGGCAAGTCAACACTTCCTTGTTTTGCTTAGCAACAACTAGGAGTCCCAAGAGCTGCTCTCCAAATGTATTTTTTTTTTAAAAGAGTTAGCAGAAAGATCCTCATCCACCCACAATAGGGCTAGGAGAAGGAGGGCTCCTGCAGCTTTCCTGTATACTTGCTGCAAGCCTGTGTCATTTCTCCACGTAAATGTAATGTATTTGTAATAGTTCTTTCATTAATAGTTGTTATGATTAATAGACCAAATTGAAAATAATCAACAACCCGTGTAAAATCCGCAATGTTATAACTGCATGGTATCTTTATAATCTAATAAAGTCAGAGGAAACCTTGTTTTAGTGAAAAAAAGTTATTATGTAAGAGGCAATATAGACGTTTTCATAAAGGATATGCATAGTAAGAAATGAATGCTCAGTCCATGGTACTGCAATGTGTCAATCAAATTCAAAATTTGCCTAAATATTATTTTATAGATATGGGAGTGAATACATTTGTGGGGCTTTTTTTTTTAAACAACAACTTACCTATATTAAGTGGCCAACAGAAAGTAACAGTTCTTTCATCAAAGTTCACATTTACAGTTTTGAAATTAAACAGAATGGAAATTTTTCAAATGTTCATATTGTAAAACAATTATGCTTTGAAACATTGTTTTATATAAAACAGAGACATCATCTTGTGAATAATTAAAATTTAAGCCTTATTTATTACATTTATATGCTGTTTCAACCATACCACTGATAATAATTCTCTGAAAGAATTATTGGCTGAAGCATGATCAACTATTATTATTAACCACCAACAGTATAGAATTTTTTGATTCAGTAATAAATGATTAAATGTTTTCAGAAAAGGAACTTTGCATGATCATTAATTTTTTACATGCATTGCTGAATGAATCATAAAAAGCTAATTAATAATGACAATAACTGTACACAGAAGTATACAGACAGAAAAGACTAATAAATTTTCTGAGGATCTGCAACTTAAGTTTGTATAATACTTCTCCAAAGAAAAAAAATATATAAATTCAATCATAAACTTAATATTTCTTCCACTACTGCTTACTTTTATAAAGTCCTTAATATTGCCACAGGAAATTTTATTAATTATGGGAGTGGATATCATCTTTTAAGAAATTGCAGCTTGCACAATAAACCTTAATGAGTTTATGTAGTTAATAGAAAGGCAAACTCATTCCATGGCAATGTAGTCTTTCTTCATAGTCATCACCAGCACAGAAAATTATAGAAACTACAATAAAGAACTTTTAATCACTTTCTGCCCCAGGAGGAAATGTAGTATTCAAAGAGACATGTTGTGCTTGAGGACAATAAAGTACTTTAGAACTAAACAGAACAGAACTAAACCAGCCATTCTACTGAGAACTGAATTGCTTGAAGCCAGACAAAATGAGGCACTAGGCACAGACACGTATTTAGCTCCTATCCTCTACAAGATTTAGGTACAGAACTCAAGCAGGGAAGTTCCTCCATCTCCTTCGGAAGGAGACCTGCTCAACTTTGGAATTCAAACCATCTCCTTCTATTTCGCAAGGGAGATAGATACCTACCAATATACTAAACTGAACAGGATCTATGCTAAACTGAATAGGAACACATTCTTCGTGTAGTAACTGAACCACTAACCCAGGGAGAAATAAAAGATTCAAAGAAAGTAAAAAAGAAGCAGTAGTAACATGAATAATGACATGGAAGAACTGGACAACAGAACTTGACGATCTCACCATTGAATAAGTCTTCTTTAATTCAAGACATGAGAGACTTCCAGAAAATTAACTCTAGTGACTGAAAGGAAAGCTCAATTAAAGAATATACCTTGATTGATGTTTGTACCCATCTTCTCACATGCATGGTGTGTATAAGGAAAATAAGTGATTTGAGTCTGATACCAACTTTATGTTATATCTGGCAGATGCATAGTTGGAGGCTATTGCTGATAACTTAGTGAAAAGCAGGCACTGGGAATGTTTATTAATTTATTACTTTTAAGATTCAAACTTCTATTATAGCATACTCCTAATAATTCATCTTGAATTTTGTTTACATTATTTAAAAAAATAATATGGTTCTTAATTTGATTGTAAACCCCTTCCACAGGGGAAAAATCAATTTACTTCTCAAGTAAAACAGTGAAACTGTGCACTGTCAATGCGCAAAGTAATTAACAGAAAAAAGAAAAATATTTCTGCTAGTTTCAATTAGAATCATATATGTTTCACTTGTAGATATAGCTGGAACAAAATTTTCATACAGAAATAATATTTTCAAAACCTAGCTGTCCCTTTGATTTTAAGAAGCTTTACTGGCTATCAAATTATAAAAACATGAAAAAACAAAAGATAACTGCTTCTATCAATTTTAAAATATTTTATCCAATAATAATTTGAATTATTTTCATTAAGAGAAGATGGTGGGTAAGGAGAGGGGAAAATAAAACAAACAACAAATCTATTCAAATTCTCTGAACCACATACCTGCATCTTTTCTCCTGTATTGCCACAGGGTTTGTTTGGAAAACAAAAATAAATTATGGACAAATGCAATCAAGTACTGGAAAAGAAGATAAGTCATAAACGCTTATTGAACCAACTGAGATTATCACATGTTTGTGTTAATCTTGTTGTACTGGGATGGAGCTAACTTTCTTCACAGTAGCCTGTGTGTTGCTGTGTTTTAGATTTGTGACTAAAACAGTGTTGATAACACACCAGAGTGTGGCTATTGCTGAACAGTGCCAAGGTCTTCTCTCTTTCTCACTCTGTCCCCTCAGGGAGTAGGCTGGGGTGAGCAAGAGATTGGGAGGGGACACAACCGGGACAGCTGACCCAAACTGACCAAAGAGATATTCCATACTATATAATGTCATGTTCAGCAATAAAAGCTGGGGGGGGGGGGGGGGCGGGCAGTTTTTCCAAGGTAGATGTTGCTTGGAGATTGGCTGGGCATTGGTCTGCTGGTGGGAGGTGGTGAATGACTGCCTTTGCATCACTTGCTTTTTTCTCTTTTTTCCCTCACTTATTAAACTGTCTTTATCTCAACCCATGAGTTTTTCTTGCTTTTGCCCTTCTGATTCTCTCCCCCATCCTACTGAGAGGGAGCGACCAAGTGACTGGGTGGGGGTTTAGCTGCTGGCAGGGCTTGAGAGGTTGGAAATAAAGACAAATTTGATCAGAGTGCACAAGACTGAATTTATAGTTGTTAGACCTGTTTATCTGTTACTTGCTGTTGCTGTTTGCAACGTTGACTTGTTTGTTCATGACACTGGCTTATTTGTTCCCTCACCTGCTCCATGGTGTGCTCCCGCTCTTGCTGTGCATCAAAATCCAGGGCTTGTTAATGGCTGCTTTCAGCTTTTGCTGTTTGCTATGCTGTTTATCACTTTGTTTTGCTTTGCCTGGGAGAGCTATCATAAAAGCACCTCCCCCTTCTTCTCCAGGGTAGATGTTTCCTGCCTTGTTACAATGGTCTTCAATTTCTTGAACATCCCAGAATGCTCATATTGGTGCGTGTCATTAATCTGATTTTGGCTTTTCCTAAGGTTAACCAACTAGTTAGGAATGCCACACAGGGATGTGCCCTGAGGTAGGCTGATCATGGGTGGCAGGGTGTGTGGGAGAATTTGAGCAGGTGCCTAAACCAGTCTTCACCTCCAATGGTGTGGGACTTCGCTCCCCAACAGGCGTGGAATCCTGCTGAAGTGGCGGAACACTTGAAGAAAGGATGCCTTGCCTATACCAAAGAGATACAACTTCTTGCACTGTGCTGGGCCCTTGCCTATGTCTACCGAGCCTGTGTCTGTGTGGACAAGAGGGTCTCTGGATCTGAGGCCTTACAAACAGAATCTGTGGCTAAGCCAGAGATCCAATCATCAACTACGACAGTTGCTCCTATATTCAAGATGAAACAATTGAAGTAGAAGTCAACTTGTTTAGTAAGGGAGGAAGAAGCTCCTCCTGAGAGGGAACAGGAGGAAGAATCAGAAGAGGCAGCCTGTTCTGCAGCAGAACAGCCACAAGAACAAGGGAGGGAAGAGACAGAAATCATAAAAAAGTCAGAAACCACCCAGTTCCTATCCCTGACTGAGCTGCGAGATATATGGAAAGATTACAGCCTTACTTACTAAGATTACTGCTTAACTTCAGTTATCAGTTAAGCAGTGGACAGCAAATGTCGGACACTGCGAGTGCAAAGGCTTCAGGAGGAAGGGAAGGCCTCAGGGGTCTGGCACTGGGGCAAGGAGATCTCAGGATCGCAGCCGTGAAGGAAAAGAGAGAACCTATCAGCAAACTTTCTAATTTATATTGAATGTGATGTTCATGGTATGAAATAATCCTGTTGGCCAGCCTGGGTCAAGTGCCCAGGCCTCGCCCCTCCTCATCCCTGCACCTGGCAAGGCTCGAAAACACTGAGACCCTGAAACCTTCCTACCGTCAAGCAGATCAACACTCCTGCACAACTTGGTGTCGTCTGCAAACTTACTGAGGGTGCACTTGATCCCCTCGTCCAGGTCATTGATAAAGATATTAAAGAGAACCAGCCCAAATACTAAGCCCTGGGGAACACCATTTGTGACTGGCTGCCAACTGGATTTAACTCCATTCACCACAACTTTTTGGGTCCAGACATCCAGCCAGCTTTTAACCCAGCGAAGAGTACACCCATACAAGCCATGAGCAGCCAGTTTCTCTAGGAGGATGCTGTGGGAAACGGTGTCAGAGGCTTTACTAAAGTCCAAGTAAACAACATCCACAGCCTTTCCCTCAGCCACTAAGCTGGTCACCTTGTGATCAGGAGAAGGAGACCAGGTTAGCCAAGCAGGACCTGCCTTTCATAAACCCATGCTCACTGGGCCTGATCACCTGGTTGTCCTGCATGTGCTGCATAATGGCACTCAGGATGATCTGTTCCATAACCTTCCCTGCCACCGAGGTCAGACTCACAGGCCTGTAGCTCCCCAGATCATCCTTCCGGCCCTTCTTGTGGATGGGCATCGCATTTGCTAGCCTCCAGTCACCTGGGACCTCCCCGGTTAGCTGATCAATGATGGAAAGTGGCTTGGTGAGCACTTCTGCCAGCTCCCTCAGTACCCTCGAGTGGTTCCCATTTGGCCCCCATAGACTTGTGTATGTCTAAGTGCTGTAGCAGGTCAGTCACCATTTCCCCTTAGATTATGGGGGCTTCATTATGCTCCCCGACCCTATCTACTATCTCAGGGGGCTGGGTACTCAGGGAACAACTGGTCCTACTACTAAAGACTGAGGGAAAGAAGGCATTAAGTACCTCAGCCTTTTCCTCATCCTTGGTCACTATGTTTCCCATTCTGTCTAAGGATAGGGGAGATTATCCTTAGTCCTTCTTTTATTGCTAATGTATTTATAGAAACATTTTTTATTGTCCTTAACAGCAGAAGCCAGGTTAAGTTCTAGTTGGGCTTTGGCCCTTCTAATTTTCTCCCTACATAGCCTTACAACATCTTTGTAGACCTCATGAGTGGACTGCCATTTCTTCCAAAGACCATAAATTCTCCTTTTTTTCCCTGAGTTGCAACCATAGCTCTCTGTTCATCCAGGACAGTCTTTTTCCACGACAGCTCATTTTTCAGCACGTGGGGAGGGCCTGCTCCTGTGCCTTTAAGATGCTTATAGAATGTTATCTGCCTCTACATCCTGGTTGGGCGGTCTATAACAGACTCCCACCATGATATCTGCCTTGTTGGCCTTCCCCCTCATTCTTACCCATAAACACTCAACCCTATTGTCACCATCATTAAGTTCTTGACATTCATGACACTCCCTAACATACAGGGCCACCCCACCTCCTCTTCTTCCTTGCCTGTCCCTTCTGAAGAGTTTATAGCCATCCATTGTAGCACTCCATTCGTGTGAGTCCTCCCACCCCGTTTCTGTGATCGTGACTACATCATAGTTTTAGGAAGACATTAGGAAGAAGTTCTTTATAATGAGGGTGGTGAGATATTGGAACAGGTTGCCAAGAGAGGTGGTGGAGGCCCCATCCCTGGAGACATTCAAGGCCAGGCTTGATGAGGCTCTGAGCAACCTGATCTAGTTGAAGATGTCCCTGCTTACTGCAGGGGGTTTGGACTAGATGACCTTTAAAGGTCCCTTCCAACCCAACACATTCTGTGATTCTATGATTCTATGATTCCATGATTCTATGATTCCATGATAGTTTTCCTGTTGCACAATGGCTTACAGGTCCTCCTGTTTGTTGCCCACACTGCGTGCATTAGTGTAGATGCACTTCAGTTGGGCTAATGGTCCTGCCACCTTTTTTCTGGGAGAAGCAGAATCACAGAATCACAGAATGAAAGGGATTGGAAGGGACCTCTGGAGATCATCTAGTCCGACCCCCCTGCCAGAGCAGGGTCACCTAGAGCAGGTTGCAAAGGAACATGTCCAGGCGGGTTTTGAATGTCTCCAGAGAAGGAGACTCCACCACCTCTCTGGGCAGCCTGTTCCAGGGCTCTGCCACCCTCAAAGTAAAGAAGTTCCTCCTCATGTTTAGGTGGAACTTCCTATGCTCAAGTTTATGCCTGTTACCTCTTCTCCTGTCACTGGGCACCACTAAAAAGAGCCTGGCCCCATCCTCCTGACATCTACCCTTTAAGTATTTATAAGCATTGATAAGATCCCCCCCTCAGTCGTCTTTTTTCCAGACTGAAGAGCCCCAAGTCCCTCAGCCTTTCTTCATAAGAGAGGTGTTCCAGTCCCCTAATCATCATAGTGCAGCACCCTACACTTGCCCTTGATGAGTTTCTATAGGAATGTGTCTGAGAGAAAATGGTCATGTGAGCCAGCCTCCCTACTATGAGAGATTAGATTAAGAGCAAAACAGGTGGTAGAAGATGGAATTAGTACATGGGAAAAACAGGAACTGAGAAGGTAGAAAACATGTTGTGCTAATGACTAAGTAATTTACTATGTGAATTCTTGTAACCAACCTGATCTGTGAATGAACTGCATGGACAGCGCGTGAACAGAGACTGTAAGCCAATCATATAGCTGCCGCTAGCGCGTGCTCTTATTGCCTGTCTATATATACTCTGTGAAAACTTGAATAAAGGGAGAACGATCATACTCATATTGAGACTCTGTTGTTACTCCGGGTCCGTCTCCCACTCCAACATCTGGTAGCAGAGGACGGTTCAGCGCGACTGAGTTCTCCGAGACTGCGGTAAGCAGCTAGAGGAGGGGAGTGGGAAACTAAAACGGCTGGGAGGAGTGCTGCTTGAGCGCATACGCGGAGCAGACGGTTCGAGGTGGCCTCTCCCAGGGAACTACAGCGCAGCAATGGAAATAGAAGCTGCAGCAACGCTACTCGCTGGAATCCTCTCTAAGAGAGGGATTGAAGCGCCAGCGAAACAGCTGATCAAGTTAATTAAATTAGGACAGCGATGGGGTCATTTTTCTGACACACATATGCTGTTTTCTGTCTCGGAATGGCGGGACTTTGGAGGGACGATGTGGCATAAAACAATCGAGGGGGACGAAAAAGAGGAGAAGGAGATAAAGGCCGTCCACGAGCTGTGGAATACTGTGCTAGAGACTTTAAAAGCGATGAAAGCGGAGTGGGAAGTAGCCTGTGCAGCTGCTCAAATGTTAGGTCCAGGAGCAGCCGCCTCAAAACCTCAAAGCAAGCCTGGACCTATTGTGTGGTTCTTTGGGCTGCCCGCGGTAAAGGGAATGACCGGGTCCACATGTAAAACTGTTGCTGAAATTCGAGCTAATGAGGCCCCTGACCCCCCTGAGGAAGGAAAAAACTTGCCACTGAACCCTTTGCAAAACTCGGAAAAAGCGGAAGTAAGTGGGGCGAAGCCAAAACAGAAAAGTAACGCACATGCGGAAGTGCCTCCCCAGGAAACTCCAGCAGAGGAGGAGCCTGAAACATCTACTGATCTCATCGATTTGGGAGGAGCAGCGTGTCGGCCTCCGCCCACAGCACCTCCTCCAGCAACTCCGCCTCCCTTGTATCCACTGCTACCCTCCTCCAGTGATTCGTCTGGTCCACCAACTCCACCTGCCGACAAGAGTCGTAAACTGTCCTCAGACACCACAGATAAAATGTTACAGACAGTTTTAAGGCGCCTCGAGGAG
This sequence comes from Rissa tridactyla, assembly GCF_028500815.1. NCBI lineage: Eukaryota > Metazoa > Chordata > Aves > Charadriiformes > Laridae > Rissa > Rissa tridactyla. The sequence continues at coordinate 25,587,665 of NC_071496.1, forward strand.
TTAGATTCACGTGTGGGAAGGAAGGATGATAACACGCCTTCATGGCTAGTGAATCCCTCAACACCTCTGAGAACTACACGCTGGAGTGGCGTTATTAGAGACGCTATATTAGAAGGACAGTGTAACTAGCTAATCGGAAATAAGCAAGTGGCATGTACGGCTACAACACAGGGTATAAAAGATGATCTATGCTTAATAAATGGCTTCTGTTGATTCACATTGGATCATCTGGAGTCCAGTTATTTCTCCTCAGATGGTGACCCCGACGTGATACCAATCAGCGCTTGGCTTGAGCAACGGAACGCGAGGGGCGGAAGACCCAGAAGGAGATCCACTGGCTGGAGGACGGCTCAGCTGGACTGAGACCGGGCGGATTGGCCGGCAATCCGGAATAAACAGACGACGTGGCCACGGACACCCAGAGAGAGGTGAGCAGCCGGGGCAGGAGATGGGGCAACAAGTAACAAAAGAAGAAGGGGCTGTATTAAAACTCCTCCTGCATATCCTCTCTAAGAGAGGGGTGAAATACGATGAGCGTATGCTCCGAAGGTTGTTAACCTGGTGCAGAGAGAACGGATTCACACCAGAGCCCCAGACAGCTTTTAAATCAGAAATATGGGAGGCTGTTGGGAAAAAACTGTGGGAAGTGATAAGTAAAGGAGACAAAGAGGCATCACCGTTGGCGACGACATGGTGGTTGGTGTTATTGACCTTACAAGATATGAAGGCGGAGCAAGCCACGGCAGCCGGGGCTTTTGCAGCATTACAACCCACGGGAGGGGGATCGAACAGGCCAGGTCCGAAGGTCTGGGACGATCCCCTGCTGATCCCCTCTGCTCCACCTGAGGCCGATGGAGGAGGCAGAATGTCAGCAGAGAAGGACAGAGCCGGAGCTGTTTGCTCCTGCCATTGCCCGCCTCGCCCCCTCCCCTCCCCTCCCCAGTCGTCTCCCTGAGATAGAAGTGCTGGTTTTGTATGTCTGCTGTGTAAGTGTGTGCGGGCGCCAGCTTATACCTGCTGATCAGCATCTGTGCTACTGTTTGTTTTTTGTTGTGTGCAGTGTCGTTAGGTGACTCCCCTTGAGCAGGTGTTCTGCCCGGTGTGGTACTGTTCTCGTATGCAACTAGGGCTGACACTCCGTCAAGTGAAGAAGTTTGTATATACACAATGTTTAGATGTAAGGCGAGCGTGCCCCAGGCAGATACACCAGGATGGGCTGTAGAACCGATGGAAGTCCCGAAATATTGGGGGAGTTTTCACCAGCCGACACGTTTACGGTCTCGGGAACGGCTCGCCCATGCAGGGCGTATCGCTGGTTGTTTGTTGTTTGTCTATAAGATCACGGTTGATTGGGAAAAGGAGTTGAGTCCAAATCTATAGGATGCTCTGTAGGAAAATGAGAAACTTAAGGAAAAATGAGAAACTGAGCTCTTGTTGCAAAGGCAGACTTTTATGTCAGTCGTAAGTGATGGGAAAAAAAAAAAGAAAAAAAAAGAAGAAAAAGAAAAAAGGAAAAAAGAAACAAGAGAAAAAAGGAAAAAAAGAAAAAAGAAAAGCAAAAAAAGAAAAAAAGAAAAAAGAAAAAAAAAGAAAAAAAGAAAAAAAGAAAAAAAAAGAAAAAAAAAGAAAAAAAAAGAAAAAAAAAGAAAAAAAAAAGAAACCAAACAGGAACAATTAGATGGGAAATGTGCCACGTTAGCACAAAAGTATGCCATAAGCATTACAAGAAAGCATCAGAAAAAGAGAAATAGGACACCTGATTCAAAGCAGTACCATAGAGATATGTTTTTTGGTTTTTTTCCTATATGTGTATATGTTATTGCATGCCTTAGTAGGTTGCTCTGTGTTATACCCTGCGAGACTAAAATGAACCCAGCAGAAGCGGTCTCTTGAGCAAGGGGGTGGACTATGGGAAAGCAACGGAAGATCGGCAAGGAGACAGGGAGTCCGCATGCGCTCTTGCTAACAAGGACTCTTTTGCTGCCAAGGATTCTTGATAACAAGGACTCTCTTGCTGCCAAGGATAAGTTTAACAATGCTACTAGTACCGCTATTTCTGAGTTATTGCTAGATGTAGATAGTATTCGATATGCAACGCTGCAAAACAGAGCTGCTACTGATTTTTTGCTTTCAGCTCACAGACATGGTTGTCAAGATTTTAAAGGACTGTATTGTATGAATCTAAGTGACCACTCCAAATCCACCCATGCCCAGCTGCAAGAACTGCACCGACCGAACCAGCAACTTGTGGAGACCATGAGAGAGAGACATGAGCGCACTTTGAAGATACAGGGGATGCCCTGAAGCACTGTGTCTGCCCCCGCCCCCCCCCCCATAAGTTCTATGTTCATTAACCCCAACAGCTCAGAAGGCATTACAGCATGTTGCAGATAAGATATAGTCTACTACTGCTGCAAGACGCATTGAACACCTTCCTACAAGAATTTCAACTTTACGCCCTGATAGGACAGTGGGATGATGCACTCGCAAAGAGCCTGACTGCATTAGAGTGGGTATTTTTGTCACGTACCTTTTCAAAACCAGTAACTATGATGATTGAAATGTTACCGCAATTGTTTTTCCAGGGTCATTTGTGCTGTCACCAGCTTTCTGGAATGGATCCAAGCCACATACATGTCCCCATCAAAAAGGATGACCTTGACCCAAATGACATAAATCAAGTAGACTACGATAAAGTTTCTGGATTTCTTGAATAATCCAATTTGGAAATAAGATATGTCGTTAAGGTAACAAGTGGCTATGTGTGAGTGTTGATTTCTGTAACTGGATTTGTCTAAAGTGCTTTTACATTCTATGGGCCAAAATAAATGATAGAAAAGTTTGACACTGGAGAAGAAACAACAAAAAGGATATAAGGTACCCCAAAAGCATAAGGCCTGATCATCTTCAGTATTGCAGAGAAAGCAGTTGAGACAATTAATAATGTTTTAATATACAGAACTCCAGCTTCTCTCCCTTGATCATCTGAGATATCAGATTTCCCTGAAACACACTGCAAGCATACCTGAACTTCTGTATTGGCTATGCAAGTATCTTAAAATTTCAAGGAGGACTTAAGATGCATAGATTGCCATGATTCATTGATACTAAAATTCATTGCCATTATTAAACACCACTATACATTTAACCTGCTAACAGTTCAAGTGATCAAAATCACAATACTGAAAATAAATATCTTCCTTACCTGTGTATACAGTTTTTAGATTCAAGATATGCCATGCCAGAAGCAGCATCTAATGAAAATTTCACTAACTGTTTGGTTTTTAGCTCATCCTTCTTTTTTCTTAAAAAGGACAGGAAATCTCCTCCTAGAGAAACAGACAGACAGATAGACAAGAGAGAAGTGTCAGTATTGTATCTATTATTAGGGACACTGGACTGAACAAAATGCAGCTATCAGCTATTCTCCTCAACCTATCGGTCTGAAGTTAATATCAGAAAAAGAAAGGAATGCACTATCACCAGGTGTGGTTTCCCTAAGCTTCCTTAAATATTAAGTACTTAAAAGTGGAAACTGCACAGAAGTTAAGCAAAGCCTGTGTTTTTGTTATATCAAAAATCTTCACTAGTATACATTAAATACACGTTTATATGAAATTGACAAAAACAACTGATAATTTGTGATAAATGTAGTTCTCTAATTACAGAAAGGTTGCTGGAAGGGTCTATTAAAATTGTGAATACAGTAATTAGTTTCTACTCGTAGGTTTAGATACATTAAAGTAATTGATTGATCATTTGTAGTGGTATTTCTCAAACTTTATGCTGAAGCCTTTGGAAAGGTTACAAAGTGTTTTACTTCTTGGGCAATATTAACTTCCTATTTCATGCTGGCAATTAAAGGCAAACAACTATTACTGGGACTTCAGAGCCTTCTGCCTTGGAGGAACTAAGTCGCTACCATCTTGCCTGAGGAGGGGAAGGTGTCAGCATAAAGGATTCCCAAAAGTGAATCTGCATTTGCAAAAGAGTTTCAGAAAAAGTGATTTAGGACAAAGATAAACATGGGAAATGTTATATAAACACTGCAATGCTGTAAAATCACAGTATAGCTTTCCATGTCACAATAATTACTTGCTAATGCCAGCCATTGCTCCAGTCTTTCTTTTCACTTTGCACTAAACTGACATACTCTATGACACAATCTGAGAGGTTATTGACCCAGTCTGGTAACTGACAAAAAGCAGACATAGCTAGAGAGAAGGAAGATGACCACTCCACTGAAATAGGTGTCATTTCTTCCACATGTAAACAGAATTATTCCGATTATAGCAGACAGTTAAAAATATTTTTTAAGCAATCCCTCCTCCACGCACACACAAGAAATATTACATTCAGAGCTGACTAAAATTATTCCAGAAAATTAACTCTAGTGACTGAAAGGAAAGCTCAATTAAAGAATATACCTTGATTGATGTTTGTACCCATCTTCTCACATGCATGGTGTGTATAAGGAAAATAAGTGATTTGAGTCTGATACCAACTTTATGTTATATCTGGCAGATGCATAGTTGGAGGCTATTGCTGATAACTTAGTGAAAAGCAGGCACTGGGAATGTTTATTAATTTATTACTTTTAAGATTCAAACTTCTATTATAGCATACTCCTAATAATTCATCTTGAATTTTGTTTACATTATTTAAAAAAATAATATGGTTCTTAATTTGATTGTAAACCCCTTCCACAGGGGAAAAATCAATTTACTTCTCAAGTAAAACAGTGAAACTGTGCACTGTCAATGCGCAAAGTAATTAACAGAAAAAAGAAAAATATTTCTGCTAGTTTCAATTAGAATCATATATGTTTCACTTGTAGATATAGCTGGAACAAAATTTTCATACAGAAATAATATTTTCAAAACCTAGCTGTCCCTTTGATTTTAAGAAGCTTTACTGGCTATCAAATTATAAAAACATGAAAAAACAAAAGATAACTGCTTCTATCAATTTTAAAATATTTTATCCAATAATAATTTGAATTATTTTCATTAAGAGAAGATGGTGGGTAAGGAGAGGGGAAAATAAAACAAACAACAAATCTATTCAAATTCTCTGAACCACATACCTGCATCTTTTCTCCTGTATTGCCACAGGGTTTGTTTGGAAAACAAAAATAAATTATGGACAAATGCAATCAAGTACTGGAAAAGAAGATAAGTCATAAACGCTTATTGAACCAACTGAGATTATCACATGTTTGTGTTAATCTTGTTGTACTGGGATGGAGCTAACTTTCTTCACAGTAGCCTGTGTGTTGCTGTGTTTTAGATTTGTGACTAAAACAGTGTTGATAACACACCAGAGTGTGGCTATTGCTGAACAGTGCCAAGGTCTTCTCTCTTTCTCACTCTGTCCCCTCAGGGAGTAGGCTGGGGTGAGCAAGAGATTGGGAGGGGACACAACCGGGACAGCTGACCCAAACTGACCAAAGAGATATTCCATACTATATAATGTCATGTTCAGCAATAAAAGCTGGGGGGGGGGGGGGGGCGGGCAGTTTTTCCAAGGTAGATGTTGCTTGGAGATTGGCTGGGCATTGGTCTGCTGGTGGGAGGTGGTGAATGACTGCCTTTGCATCACTTGCTTTTTTCTCTTTTTTCCCTCACTTATTAAACTGTCTTTATCTCAACCCATGAGTTTTTCTTGCTTTTGCCCTTCTGATTCTCTCCCCCATCCTACTGAGAGGGAGCGACCAAGTGACTGGGTGGGGGTTTAGCTGCTGGCAGGGCTTGAGAGGTTGGAAATAAAGACAAATTTGATCAGAGTGCACAAGACTGAATTTATAGTTGTTAGACCTGTTTATCTGTTACTTGCTGTTGCTGTTTGCAACGTTGACTTGTTTGTTCATGACACTGGCTTATTTGTTCCCTCACCTGCTCCATGGTGTGCTCCCGCTCTTGCTGTGCATCAAAATCCAGGGCTTGTTAATGGCTGCTTTCAGCTTTTGCTGTTTGCTATGCTGTTTATCACTTTGTTTTGCTTTGCCTGGGAGAGCTATCATAAAAGCACCTCCCCCTTCTTCTCCAGGGTAGATGTTTCCTGCCTTGTTACAATGGTCTTCAATTTCTTGAACATCCCAGAATGCTCATATTGGTGCGTGTCATTAATCTGATTTTGGCTTTTCCTAAGGTTAACCAACTAGTTAGGAATGCCACACAGGGATGTGCCCTGAGGTAGGCTGATCATGGGTGGCAGGGTGTGTGGGAGAATTTGAGCAGGTGCCTAAACCAGTCTTCACCTCCAATGGTGTGGGACTTCGCTCCCCAACAGGCGTGGAATCCTGCTGAAGTGGCGGAACACTTGAAGAAAGGATGCCTTGCCTATACCAAAGAGATACAACTTCTTGCACTGTGCTGGGCCCTTGCCTATGTCTACCGAGCCTGTGTCTGTGTGGACAAGAGGGTCTCTGGATCTGAGGCCTTACAAACAGAATCTGTGGCTAAGCCAGAGATCCAATCATCAACTACGACAGTTGCTCCTATATTCAAGATGAAACAATTGAAGTAGAAGTCAACTTGTTTAGTAAGGGAGGAAGAAGCTCCTCCTGAGAGGGAACAGGAGGAAGAATCAGAAGAGGCAGCCTGTTCTGCAGCAGAACAGCCACAAGAACAAGGGAGGGAAGAGACAGAAATCATAAAAAAGTCAGAAACCACCCAGTTCCTATCCCTGACTGAGCTGCGAGATATATGGAAAGATTACAGCCTTACTTACTAAGATTACTGCTTAACTTCAGTTATCAGTTAAGCAGTGGACAGCAAATGTCGGACACTGCGAGTGCAAAGGCTTCAGGAGGAAGGGAAGGCCTCAGGGGTCTGGCACTGGGGCAAGGAGATCTCAGGATCGCAGCCGTGAAGGAAAAGAGAGAACCTATCAGCAAACTTTCTAATTTATATTGAATGTGATGTTCATGGTATGAAATAATCCTGTTGGCCAGCCTGGGTCAAGTGCCCAGGCCTCGCCCCTCCTCATCCCTGCACCTGGCAAGGCTCGAAAACACTGAGACCCTGAAACCTTCCTACCGTCAAGCAGATCAACACTCCTGCACAACTTGGTGTCGTCTGCAAACTTACTGAGGGTGCACTTGATCCCCTCGTCCAGGTCATTGATAAAGATATTAAAGAGAACCAGCCCAAATACTAAGCCCTGGGGAACACCATTTGTGACTGGCTGCCAACTGGATTTAACTCCATTCACCACAACTTTTTGGGTCCAGACATCCAGCCAGCTTTTAACCCAGCGAAGAGTACACCCATACAAGCCATGAGCAGCCAGTTTCTCTAGGAGGATGCTGTGGGAAATGGTGTCAGAGGCTTTACTAAAGTCCAAGTAAACAACATCCACAGCCTTTCCCTCAGCCACTAAGCTGGTCACCTTGTGATCAGGAGAAGGAGACCAGGTTAGCCAAGCAGGACCTGCCTTTCATAAACCCATGCTCACTGGGCCTGATCACCTGGTTGTCCTGCATGTGCTGCATAATGGCACTCAGGATGATCTGTTCCATAACCTTCCCTGCCACCGAGGTCAGACTCACAGGCCTGTAGCTCCCCAGATCATCCTTCCGGCCCTTCTTGTGGATGGGCATCGCATTTGCTAGCCTCCAGTCACCTGGGACCTCCCCGGTTAGCTGATCAATGATGGAAAGTGGCTTGGTGAGCACTTCTGCCAGCTCCCTCAGTACCCTCGAGTGGTTCCCATTTGGCCCCCATAGACTTGTGTATGTCTAAGTGCTGTAGCAGGTCAGTCACCATTTCCCCTTAGATTATGGGGGCTTCATTATGCTCCCCGACCCTATCTACTATCTCAGGGGGCTGGGTACTCAGGGAACAACTGGTCCTACTACTAAAGACTGAGGGAAAGAAGGCATTAAGTACCTCAGCCTTTTCCTCATCCTTGGTCACTATGTTTCCCACTCTGTCTAAGGATAGGGGAGATTATCCTTAGTCCTTCTTTTATTGCTAATGTATTTATAGAAACATTTTTTATTGTCCTTAACAGCAGAAGCCAGGTTAAGTTCTAGTTGGGCTTTGGCCCTTCTAATTTTCTCCCTACATAGCCTTACAACATCTTTGTAGACCTCATGAGTGGACTGCCATTTCTTCCAAAGACCATAAATTCTCCTTTTTTTCCCTGAGTTCCTCATTTTTGAACAGGATGGAAAGGTTCTCATTTTCTTATATTACAGTGTCAAATTGGCAGAGTATGAGCCTGTAACTTCCCAATATAAACATACCATCAGAAGGTGATTTAGACTTGCTAATTTATCTTCAGTGCTTGATATGTACTGCATGGATTTCTAGATTTTTGAGCAAAAATAGCACAGTATACCTCAGTTGTATACAGTGTCTTTTATGATTATCATCAAAACATAGTTTAGTAATTCTAATGTTTCAAAATCACGATAGGGAAAAAAGTCACCAAGGACATGTTTTTGTTAGTAGTTATGTTTACTGGTATTTGTTACTGAATAAAGGTCATGAAAATGTCTTTTAGATACTCTGTTCAACCTTGATTTGAAAGCACTGTTAGTTACAGATGAAATAAAAAAAAGTGATTTCCATCGCATACTGTACAAAATATATTATGTTATTTCACGTTAAATCTGATTATCCTTGTCACTGTAACACAAATATAAGCTTAACTGTCTGTCCTTTAACAAATTACTCTTACTAGCAAATTTTGACTTTTACAGTCTATTGTGGCCAATGTTTCATCTATTCATCTTCACAAGAAACCATCCACAGGAATATCTTCAAAACTAAGTTAAGAGTATTTCACTACAAGCCCTTCAGTATAGAACTCTATCTACATGATAGCTTTACGCTCTCCTTAAAATAAGTTTTACTGTAAAAGCAGTAATTCACTATTTGCAGCATATAGTGTCTAAACATAATCTCAGATTTCATAGCTGTTAATAAAAATGAAATAAACAGACCAATTAGACTATGAAACAACTGAAACAAAACTAGATGATTTCGTAATAGAAAGTAGTGCTTCATCTTACATGTGGAAATTCCATTGTATTCTAAATTGCTACCTGTTATTCCAGCACACAACACTACTAGAAAATGAAACCTACTACAACAGCTATAACTGCTACAGAAATAATTAAACCATTATAGCATTGCTACAAGCAGAAATCAACTAGCAGTTTGGGGTTTACAAAAGGATAAATAACAGGATTGAAGTGTCTGCTTAATAGAATAGGATTATTTTATTAAGTAGATAAGTGTAGCCTGCTATAACTGGATTCATCCCAAAACAGCCTTTCACGTATTTCACTGTGAATGTGAAGTATTTATCTTTATATACAGAAATTTTAAGAGAGTAAAAATACCACGTCAGCATCTCCTTGCCATGCCCATACTTTATAGCGTAAAGTTTATGCTATACTTTGTGTATTATTTTTTGGCAATATAACAGTTCTCTTAATGTGGAAAGCAAAAAGAATCTACTGTTTTGCAAGAGCTAAAACCTTTCTGTGATGAATGAGAACACAACAAAACCCAGGAAACAGCAATGAAATACGCTAAATTAGTTTACAAAATGTTTAATTATGGTAATGTCGAACTGATCAACTGTAAATATGTACTTCAGTGTTCTCTTGAGCTGGTGCCTAAAATGGTACATATCCACTTGTTCTAGACAGTCTTGGCATTATTCTTATACCAGTATTTATACTGAACATAATTAAAATATAGTTATGAAATTATGATGGGAAATATATTTATATATTCAAATATATATATAAATTAAAAAGTGGGAGAATTTCCTTTTTTAAATAACAACCATATTAAGCAGAAATTTGTTTAAAGAGTCCACTTCATTCTTCGTACAGATGGTAATCACTTGGACTCAGCATGCTTCTGGCAGTACCACTGAATGGTCACCCAACACAGATGAGCTCCAGATGAGCATAAACTTCAATAATAATATTGAAATTATTTTTTATATGCACTTCTAAGTATTTATAAATTTGAGGATTCATACAGACTGTCTGAAGTCAAGAAATTCACATTTTCTTTATTGCCTTGTACCTTAAAACATTATGTATTATCAACAGAATACACCCAAATACAGCTGCTTTAAACTATGAATTTTAAATATTAAGAATGCATCTGTAGCAATTCTAGAAAATACTTTTTTAAAAAAGTAAGCAGCTATTTGACAAACTATAAAAATTTAAGGCTTCAGAAATGCTGAAGTTGTCACTTTCTTCAACATAGTCAATTTTCACTTTTCAAGTAATGGATTGTTTGTGTAATGCAGTACTTTCACCAATTCATTTTTAACATGAGTAAGTAGCAACAGAAACTGTAAATAAACCCCATTTTTTTCAGCTACCTACAGAGATAAATAATTGTATTACTGTTGCAAAACCCAATTAAAACTTAACTTCTCCTGCTAAGCAAACCAAATAAAAGTTGCTATAATCATGTAAAGTTTTGCAATAGTAATATTAACATTGGTATTAATGAAGTATGAATGGAAATGCATGCTTGTAAAAGCAAAACACTATTGGTTTTCACCCTGAAAGCAAATGGGAAAATAAAGTCCAAAAAGCTATGAACACTTCGGAAAATGTTTATTCCTTGAATTAAAGTGTTTCCATCTCCTCTTACCATTTGCTAAAAGTCTCTCATACTTTTCGTTCATGCTGGTACTAGACTGTTTAATAGTACCACAATTAGTAACAGAGATTGCTTGGAATATAATTAGGACCTTACCAATAACATGACAGGGGGTAATTGTACTTGTGAGGTGATTAGTAGATGAGGTGCTAACAGACTATTAAAAATGAACAATATTAAACAGTTTTTTCATTATATGGGTTAGACTTAAAATATCCTACTCTAACTTTTTCATTAAATATTTATTAAATAGGTCTGTGTAGCAAGAAGCTTATGATTGTTTATGATGTGTCTGTGGGCTGTTGCAGAATATTTCTGGTATTGGTCATCTGCACTGAAAAGATACTGTAGTCAGCACTTGTTATGTTATCTTTTTCAAGTACCTTCCTGTCATATATCAAACTACCACAGAAGGTTTAAGAGATGCAAATATGTGTCTTATTCATAATAGGAAAATTGGTTCTTTTTTTTTCAGTACACTGAGGACAAAATTACTTTTTTTTTATCTAGCAATATGTTATTTTGTATTCTAAAATTGAGTTGTACTTGCTGATTTTTACTTAAGTCTTTTTTATAAACAGTGATAGATATCCTTTCCAGAGCTTGTGTGTAAAAAGTGTGCACTGTTGTTGTAGGAATAATCTTCTGATAGAAATTTGCTGCATAGTATAGTTCAATATCTTATTGTATAGCAAGAATTCTAAAAGATGTTTTGCAAACTCCTGAATTTATAACTTCCTAGCATGCTATTGATTGAGTGATCTGAATAAAATCCTTCTTTAGGTACGTTTTTTACTGGCTGAAATTTATTTTATAGAAAGTATACAGATTGAAAATTCTCCTTTTCCCTTTCCTTTCCCCTTCCCTTTCCTTTCCATAGGACAAGAAATGGGCTCTCAATCATGAAGATGTCACACTGGGAGAATTACTGGGCAAAGTAAGTTATCAAGTGAGCTAAATACCATTTAAATAGGTATATATCAATCATGAAGTCTGTACATTTCCTATTTGCCTTATCTTTTAAATTACTGGGGTATGCAATTTTATACCAATTCTTTTACTTTAATATGAAACATAACATTGTGCTTTAAATAAATGTAAATCACATTTACTGGGAAACAATGTAATATGTCTGAGTGCTGAAAATGTTTAACTCCAGCATACATATTTTTCGTATTTGGAAGGCTTTTAAGATAAGTGGATTTCTATAAAATGTTATGTGTCTGTTTTACTTTGTGCAATCTTACAAAAGAATAATATTGTTGCAAAGTAGGAAAGTTTTATATAAATAAAAAATCTGATATAAAAAGATGATTTAATCAACACATGCTAAAACAAATGCTCATTGGTTTTGTTAGGTAACCTCACAATGGTATATATATTAAATGAATTCTTATAGTTTCTGTCACAAATTGAGCTTAGTAGCTGTAAGTTTTTAAAACACTCCTACTCAGGTAATGCCCTGTACCTCACTTACATTTTCAGCAGCTTTGCAACTACCAACAAATTTAGTGCAAGTGCCACTTTGGACACAACATTCCAAAAGATTTCCCAAAACCTGAAAAAGAAGCTTAAATGAGAAGTAAAATGAATGCAACAGTTGCCTTAGTATTAAAAGACACACTATAAGAAATGATAAACGCTCAAGAAATGGGGAATTAAATACTGTCAGAAAATTCTGTTTCCCAGGATAAAATCTCTTTAACAGCTTAAGATGACAAAAAGTATTAGTTACCTTTAGACAGAGCTATATCCACATAAAATGTTATACAGGTACCATGCCAGTTTCACATTCTTAAATAGTGTCCTGGTTCCGGTGGGGATAGGGTTAACTTTTCCTGGTATTCCATGCCATGTGAGCCACGCCCACCCTGAGCTGCCGGGGGAGGGGGCAGGAAGTTGCTGCTTAAAAGCGGGCTGGGGCGGCCTGGATCCGGTCGGCGAGCAGCGAGCAGCGGGGGAGTGGTGGTTCTGTAATCGCGTTTGTATATTCCCCTATCCGTGTTGTTGTTGTTTGCCTGTTCCCTTTGCTGTTCTGTTAAACTGCCTTTGTCTCAACCCAAGAGTCTTGCCTTTTCTTACGATTCTTCCTGTATTAGGAAGGCATGAGCGAGCGGCACGTGGTTCTTTGTTGCCGTCTGAGGCTAAACCACGACAGTCCTTTTTGGCGCCCAACGTGGGGCTCGAAGGGTTGAGATAACGACAGAATCCAACTAGAACGTGGAAAAAACGGTTTTGGTTTTTTTTTGTATGCATTTATTTTATTAGGTAAGTAGTCACTGGTCATCATGTTGCTTGGTTTGTTCTCATGGCTGTGTTACATAAATTCCTATATGGCTTATGTACTCCCTGCGATGCTGTTTACCATGTCTGGAAAAGGGATGAGGATTATCATTCTGCTGTCCTGTGCGATATCTGTTTATGATATGATAACATCACTGTTCAGACGGCTATTTTGGGGTGTTTATGTGGTTTTGCTGTCCTGTCCGTACATTGGACACCGTCTCTCAGAATTTGTTAATAATTTCCCCAGCCCTTTTGCCTCCCTTTTCTCCTTCGGGTCAGGTATGACAGCTTTTGAGAATTTTGAATATCCTTGGGATACTCAAACTAGCGTGTTCCTAGTGCTATGTCTCCTGAATACGTTCCAGGTCTTGTTTAGGGTTAAGCGACTATTTAAGACTACCACCCGGAGATCTGCTCCGAGGCTGGATAGTCAGGGGTGGCATGGCATGTGGGAGAGCATGGGCAGGTACCTAGAGAACTACTCACCTCCAATGGTCTGGGACTTCACCCCTGAACAATTACAGGACCCTGATAAAGTGGTAGAATATTTGAAGGGAAAATGCTGTGGCTATTCTAGAGAGGCACAACTCACCGCGCTGTGCTGGGCCCTGGCCAGTATCTACCAGGCACTGCTCAGAATTATGCAGCACCCTCAAGGGGAAGAGATGGAAACCAGACCTGCAGCGGCTGCGGCGGCCCCTGCGGCTGCGGCGGCCCCTGCGGCGGCCGCTGCAATCCTTGCGGCGGCCCCTGCGGCTACTGCAATCCTTGCGGCGGCCCCTGCGGCTACTGCAATCCTTGCGACAGACACTGCAGTTACTCCAACCCCCGTGGTAGCCACTGCCACTGAACCAGGGAACCAACCCGTGCCGGTATCAGTTGCCCCCATACAGAAGAAGAAGTACACAAAGAAATCAGTTCGCTTAGTAAGAGATGATGATGAACCAGGGCCATCACGAGAGCAGGAGGAAGAGGCAGAACCAGAGATAATTACTCAATCCCTATCCTTGAGTGAGCTGCGGGATATGCGAAAAGATTTCAGCCGACTTTCAGGCGAGCACATTGTCACCTGGCTGCTCCGGTGCTGGGATAATGGGGCCAGTAGCCTGGAATTAGAGGGTAGGGAGGCCAGGCAGCTGGGATCCCTGTCTAGGGAAGGCGGCATTGACAAGGCGATCGGGAAGAAGACCCAAGCCCTCAGCCTCTGGAAACGACTCCTGTTAGGCGTGAGGGAGAGGTACCCCTTCAGCGAGGATGTTGTATGTCACCCAAGCAAGTGGACTACCATGGAAAGAGGTATCCAGTACCTGAGGGAATTAGCCGTGCGGGAGATGATTTATTATGACTTGGACAATGCAGACTTACCCACAGACCCTGATGAGGTGCGATGCACAAGGCCCCTGTGGCGGAAGTTTGTACGGAGCGCACCATCGTCATATGCCAACTCCCTGGCAGTAATGGAATGGAAAGGTGAAGAGGGACCAACGGTGGATGAGGTAGCTGGCCGGCTCCGGCGATATGAAGAAAGTCTCTCTTCCCCCCTTGTCTCAGCTGTGGAGAAACTGTCGCGGAAGGTCCAGCAACTTGAAGAGAATATGTCCTACTCCCCACCTGCACGGGCCAGCATCTCAGCTATTAGAAGCAGGCATTTCCCCACTCAAGAGAGAGAGTACAGAGGGTACACACCACGAGGCACCCTGTGGTTCTACCTGCGGGACCACGGAGAGGACATGAGGAAGTGGGATGGACAACCTACTTCGATCCTGCGGACACGGGTACAGGAGTTGCAAGGAAGGACAACCACAAAAGGGGATCCCTCCAGGAAAAGTGCCGCCCCAGTTTCCAGTGGGCCGTTCCCCAGACAAAGCAGAAGGCCTGATCTTGCTTCTGATCCTCTTGAAGGAACTTCCAAGTCATTTATGCAAGAAGTGAGTAATGGATGCTATGACCAGTATTAGGGGGGCCCTGCCTCCGCCCAGGTGGAGGAAAGGGACAACCGGGTTTATTGGACGGTGTGGATTCGATGGCCTGGCACATCAGACCCACAGGAGTATAAGGCTCTAGTGGACACGGGTGCGCAGTGTACTTTAATACCATCAAGCTATAGAGGGGCAGAACCCATTTGTATTTCTGGGGTGACAGGGGGATCCCAAGAGTTGACTGTACTGGAGGCAGAAGTGAGCCTAACTGGGAATGAGTGGCAAAAGCATCCCATTGTGACTGGCCCAGAGGCTCCATGCATCCTTGGTATAGATTACCTCAGGAGAGGGTATTTTAAGGACCCAAAAGGGTACCGCTGGGCCTTTGGCATAGCTGCTTTGGAGACAGAGGAAGTTAAACAGTTGTCTGCCTTGCCTGGTCTCTCGGAGGATTCTTCTGTTGTGGGGTTGTTGAGGGTCAAAGAACAACAGGTGCCGATTGCTACCACAACGGTGCATCGGCGGCAGTATCGCACTAACCGAGACTCTCTGATTCCCATCCATGAGCTGATTCGTCAACTAGAGGTTGAAGGAGTGATCAGCAAGACTCGCTCACCCTTTAACAGTCCCATATGGCCGGTGCGAAAATCTAATGGAGAGTGGAGGCTAACTGTAGACTATCGTGGTCTGAATGAAGTCACGCCACCGCTGAGTGCTGCTGTGCCGGACATGCTAGAACTCCAGTACGAACTGGAGTCCAAGGCAGCCAAGTGGTATGCCACGATTGATATAGCGAATGCATTCTTCTCAATCCCTTTGGCAGCAGAGTGCAGGCCACAGTTTGCTTTCACTTGGAGGGGCGTCCAATACACCTGGAATCGACTGCCCCAGGGGTGGAAACACAGCCCCACCATTTGCCATGGACTGATCCAGACTGCACTGGAACAGGGTGAAGCTCCAGAACATCTGCAGTACATTGATGACATCATTGTATGGGGAAACACAGCAGAAGAAGTTTTTGAGAAAGGGAGTAAAATAGTCCAAATCCTTCTGAACGCTGGTTTTGCTATAAAGCGAAGTAAGGTCAAGGGACCTGCGCAGGAGATCCAGTTTTTAGGAATAAAATGGCACGATGGATGCCGTCAGATCCCAATGGATGTGATCAACAAAATAGCAGCTATGTCTCCACCAACTAGTAAAAAGGAAACACAGGCTTTCTTAGGTATTGTGGGTTTTTGGAGAATGCATATCCCAGATTACAGTCAAATTGTAAGCCCTCTGTATCAAGTAACCCGGAAGAAGAATGATTTTAAATGGGGTCCTGAGCAACGACAAGCTTTTGAACAAATCAAACAGGAAATAGTCCATGCAGTGGCCCTGGGGCCAGTCCGGGCAGGACAAGATGTTAAAAATGTGCTCTACACTGCAGCCGGGGAGAACGGCCCTACCTGGAGCCTCTGGCAGAAAGCACCAGGGGAGACTCGAGGTCGACCCCTAGGGTTTTGGAGTCGTGGATACAGAGGATCCGAAGCCCGCTACACTCCAACAGAAAAAGAGATATTGGCAGCATATGAAGGGGCTCGAGATGCTTCGGAAGTGGTTGGTACAGAAGCACAGCTCCTCTTAGCACCTCGACTGCCGGTGCTGGGTTGGATGTTCAAAGAAAGGGTCCCCGCCACACATCATGCAACCGATGCTACATGGAGCAAGTGGATTGCACTGATCACGCAACGAACTCGAATGGGAAACCCCAGTCGCCCGGGAATTCTGGAAGTGATCATGGACTGGCCAGAAGGCAAGGATTTCGGAATGTCACCAGAGGAGGAGGTGACGCGTGCAGAAGAGGCCCCACCATATAATAAACTGCCAGAAAATGAGAAGAAATATGCCCTGTTCACTGATGGGTCCTGCCGTATTGTGGGAAAGCATCGAAAGTGGAAGGCTGCTGTGTGGAGTCCTACACGACGGGTTGCAGAAGCCAGTGAGGGACAGGGTGAATCGAGCCAGTTTGCAGAGGTGAAGGCTATTCAGCTGGCTTTGGACATTGCTGAGCAAGAAAAATGGCCAGTACTTTATCTCTACACTGACTCATGGATGGTGGCAAATGCTCTGTGGGGGTGGTTACAGCAGTGGAAGCAGGGCAACTGGCAGCGCAGAGGCAAACCCATCTGGGCTGCTGACCTATGGCAAGATATTGCTGCCCGGATAGAGAATCTGGTTGTGAAAGTACGCCATGTAGATGCCCACGTACCGAAGAATCGGGCCACGGAGGAACATCAGAAGAACCAGCAGGTGGATCGGGCCGCTAGGATTGAAGTGGCTCAGGTGGATCTGGACTGGCAACATAAGGGTGAACTATTCATAGCTCGGTGGGCCCATGACTCCTCAGGCCATCAAGGGAGAGATGCGACATATAGATGGGCTCGTGACTGAGGGGTGGACTTGACCATGGACACTATTGCACAGGTCATCCATGAATGTGAGACATGCGCTGCGATCAAACAAGCCAAGCGTTTGAAGCCTCTTTGGTATGGAGGACGATGGCTGAAATACAAATATGGGGAGGCCTGGCAGATTGATTATATCACACTGCCACAAACCCGTCAAGGCAAGCGCCATGTGCTCGCAATGGTGGAAGCAACCACTGGATGGCTGGAAACATACCCTGTGCCCCATGCCACTGCCCGGAACACTATCCTGGGCCTTGAAAAGCAAGTCCTGTGGCGACATGGTACCCCAGAGAGAATTGAGTCGGACAACGGGACTCATTTCCGAAACAGCCTCATAGACACCTGGGCCAAAGAGCATGGTATCGAGTGGGTGTATCACATCCCCTATCACACACCAGCCTCTGGGAAGACAGAATGATACAATGGACTGTTAAAAACTACACTGAGAGCAATGGGTGGTGGGACTTTCAAACACTGGGATACGCATTTAGCAAAAGCTACCTGGCTAGTTAACACCAGGGGATCTAACAATCGGGCTGGCCCTGCCCAATCAAAACTTCCACGTACTGTAGAAGGGGATAAAGTCCCTGTAGTGCACATGAAGAATATGCTAGGGAAGACAGTCTGGGTTAGTCCTGCCTCAGGCAAAGGCAAACCCATCCGTGGGATTGCTTTTGCCCAAGGACCTGGGTGCACTTGGTGGGTGATGTGGAAGGATGGGGAAGTCCGATGTGTACCTCATGGGGATCTGATTTTGGGCGAGAATAGCCAATGAATCAGATTGTGTGCTGTTAATTGCTAAGTAACCCTGTCACTGTATGTCCTCATTGCTATAATTGCTATCAGTTGTACTACAAGTAAGGCACAGGGATGATGGGATAAGAACTGATCTCAGCAGCCGGCGCCCAGCAGTTTCCTCAAGATCTACATCTTCAGCCCACGGACTGCGTGCATGAGCCACACCAGGTGCACCAGTCACAAGCTCCGAAAAAATACAGCATGCAACAGACCAGCACCACCCAGCATCTCACCTGCCCTGAGAGACTGTTCTAACAGATGGAGCCCAAAGCCGTGGATTAAAAGAACTCAACGGACACTTTGGAGGGATGACCCATAAACTAAGGGCATTATATGTGTGTGTATATATATATATATAACAGGGGAAAGTGGTGGCAATTCATTGGAACCTGCTGGGCGTGGCATAGATGGTATGGAATAAGGGGTGGATAATGTCCTGGTTCCGGTGGGGATAGGGTTAACTTTTCCTGGTATTCCATGCCATGTGAGCCACGCCCACCCTGAGCTGCCGTGGGAGGGGGCAGGAAGTTGCTGCTTAAAAGCGGGCTGGGGCGGCCCGGGTCCGGTCGGCGAGCGGCGGGGGAGCGGCGGTTCCGTAATCGCGTTTGTATATTCCCCTATCCGTGGTGGTGGTGTTGTTGTTGTTTGCCTGTTCCCTTTGCTGTTCTGTTAAACTGCCTTTGTCTCAACCCAAGAGTCTTGCCTTTTCTTACGATTCTTCCTGTATTAGGAAGGCACGAGCGAGCGGCACGTGGTTCTTTGTTGCCGTCTGTTGCTAAACCACGACAAATAGAAAAGTATCAAGAAAAGTATCAAAAATAAAGATGTTTCAGGCATAAAAAAGTTTGTCGCTTTAAAAATAACTTGTTACGCTTCCATCTCAAAAACTAAACAGTCAAACCAAAGGATGACAGGATGATCAGTTTCTATGTGAGAAAATATTAAATAAACTGTCATAATTTACCCTGGAAATGAGAAATATGAAGAATTATAAAATCTTGAGTGGCCTGGAAAAGATTAATAGAAAAATCATGAAAGCTTGATGTAGAAGATGATGCAAACTTTAGTAAAGAGGAAGATTTTGCTTCACCTCAGTTGTGAATGGTCCATTTATTTACTCTGTATTAATTCTATAATACCCTGCAAAATAAAAGTTATATAAAAGGAACAGATATAAAATTATAATTAAATATTTTAAGTTAAGGGAAAAAAACAATTTTTAATACTTAAATAGTCTTTAAGGTAGTTTCAATTTTCACTATTAAGTACTTCTAAACAGAAGGCTAGAGGAAAAGCATGTTGGGAATTATTCAGCTACTTACCTCTGGGCATCTAGTGCCATTTTAGATATCAGAGGTAGTCTCCTGGCCTCTAGAAGTGCTATTCTAGAATGATAGATGGCTGTTAAAGATCCTCTGCTGTGCTTGCCAGCTATGTTGGTTCCTCAAATACTACTAGAGGCTTGTGTTTAGGCACCTGAATGTCTTTTCTTGTAACTAAATAGCATTACTATTTTCCATGCATGATTTTTTTTTTCTCCTTTTCTCTGTTTTCTTCCTTTGGCACTACAGTATTCAAATGCATGGTATAAAGAAATCTCCATCACTGAGGAAAGAAAGAAAAACATTTCCAGCAGATTTTTGCTGTTTATTAAACTCACATGCAGCTCCAGATACTAGCAAACAGGAGAGGGATTCATCTGAAAATTTACCTGACATATTTAAATGGAGTTGATTTGTTCTTTGGGAAATACAAAGCTTACCTAAAATAATGAGACCTTCAGATTTTGGTTTTATTTTCTAAGGGGGAGGGTTTGGCTGACACCTTCTTTCTTCAATTTCTGTCCTAAATAATTTTCATTTTGTTTTTATTTAAGTAAGAAATTTAAGTAAGAAATTCATCTGATGGAGATTATTCTATTCTTGTTACTTTAGTTTTCTTTTTGAAAAGGCAAAGACTTTGTTTACTTAGAATTATATTTTTTTCCTGATTTTAGGGTAATTTTGGTGAGGTATATAAAGGAACATTAAAGGATAAGACTCCTGTTGCTGTAAAAACTTGTAAAGAAGATCTTCCTCAGGAACTGAAAATAAAATTTCTGTCAGAAGCCAGGTAGGTTTTCTAAATTTAATTAAAAGATATATTTACGTTGTGGAATAACAATAAATAAAACTAAAGAAACAACACTGCATACAAAAGTTCTTGCAGCTATCAAAATGCTTTGGCCAAATTTTTATGTTTGGTTGGTTTCATTCAAATTTCCAGAAGAATTTCCTAGATGTTTTGCCTGCTTGCTGATGGATGAAATATACATTTTTTTTTTTACAGTCTTGATAGAAAATATAGCTTTGTTAAAGCCTAAAATATTTGAAAAGATTAAAGTAAAATTCTGTTCTCAAATATCACAATAAAAAAAGACTGTATAGCAGGGCTTTGGTTTTGTTCCATCAAAAAGAGCAGCTCTGAGCTGAAAGGAATTTTTAATCATCATCTGTTCCCCAACAGAAGAATCTGACTGTTCTCCCTGTTCTCTTAATATCCTCACAGATGGAAATCATGCAGCAAAGAGGAGGAAGGCAAAGCCACACATGAATGTATAAGAGTAAAGAAAGAGGAGGAAGAAGAAATGGGGTCTGTTTGCATGTGGGAGGGTTACAAGAGGGTTTGGGAAGGAGAGGGTGAAGTGGTACATATATGCAGAGAAGAAAGTCATGTGAGGGTCTGATTCATAGGGTGATATGCGCAACAGGAGAGAAAGTGGCAGGGGCAGAGGCATTGACAGTTGCAGAGTAGAGAGAGAAAGAAAAATGGAAGCTGGAAGCTTAGCTGAATGCAGGAGGAAAGGATAAAGTAACAGAGATGAAAACTATAAAAAGAGATGGGGGTCATATTTGTGTGAAGAGAAACTGTAGGGGTAGACACAAGATGGTTTCAGCAACAGGCTGGGTATTGAGCCAAATAGCTTATTTGATTAAAGCCTATCTTACAGAGGAAAAAACAAGACTTGAATTAAAAACAGTCAGTCACGAT
Source organism: Rissa tridactyla (assembly GCF_028500815.1). Taxonomy (NCBI): domain Eukaryota; kingdom Metazoa; phylum Chordata; class Aves; order Charadriiformes; family Laridae; genus Rissa; species Rissa tridactyla. The sequence goes on from NC_071496.1 coordinate 25,608,797, forward strand.
CATTGTTAAAAAGCTGCACCTTATTTCTAATATGAATTTGTCTAGAATTTGACTATTTGTTTCTGTTGCACTGATTTTTGACAGTGTGAGGTAAATGTTCAGGATGTTACTGAAAGACAGTATAAAGATCTCAAATTTGCTGGCAAAACTCAGCTACCAATGATGCCCAACACAACCAATGAGGCAGATCATGCACTACTATATTAAAGATTTAAGTGGTCTCAAAACAGAAGTGATTGGAAAAAAACCTGAATGACCTTTTATAAAGATCTCGCTGTCTCCATAAGCAATAGAAAATTGGAAAAAAAAAATCCCACCATACAAAGCAAAGAACACAGGAGCCAAATCACATAACACAAAGTAAAAAGTCAAGTTTTTTAAACATCAGTCATCATTCCAGGCCTATGAATGGAATCAGCTAGATAGCTGGGCTAAACTTCAGGCTCAGGTATGACAGTGTATGCATATTTGAGTGATCAATTTACTGGACTCTCTGTCAAGTTCATACAAGAATCATGTGTAGCTTAATCTTTAAAAACCCTAAGTCTCTTACTCCTATGTTTTCAATCCAGTGGATAAAACTTCCCAAGTCCAGGACATCATCAATGGTACCATCATGAAAACATGGTTAAAATAAAAAGTTTTGTCTTCTCAGGCCTCCTTTCTCTGTCAATTTAAGGGACTGTCTTTTTTGTTAAATGTTGTCTGAGAAACTAGAAGGTCTAGAGTGACCTCATACAAACCAACTCTAGAAAAAGATGCCATAATCTGGTTAAAGAATGTTCCTCCCCTTTCCCCTTGTAAAGATTTCTGCAAGGCCCACAGGACATTACTGAGAAGTGACCCAGCCCCTAAAAACCCAGCCAAGATAAGTGAGATAGGATGTGTTTTTCCACACATGCATCTCCTTAAAGTAAAAAGAAATTATAACACACACGCACAAATCAGATTAATTTTTTGATAGGTGATGGACAGGGAAAAATATAACAAAATCTTTCTCTGTTGGAGTATTCTATGATGGATTGACACTGAGTGGATGTAGAAGTTAGTTCAACATGGCCAACAGCAAATTTAGAAGAAACTGAAATGTAAGTAAATGATGGTTGGTTTTCATTAACATATATAATTTTATTTTGGTTATATATCTGCAACATGCTCTGCTACCTTATTTAATATTTTCAGTTACTCATTGCTATGTCAACTTTCTTGAATTTTCTTCATCAGTGTGATCCTTTCTTTAGGAAGCATGTCATTTAATATGTTCTGTTAACACACAAAAAATAAGGGAACTAGCTATAAAGGATGACTGTCTTTGACAACTTGTTTTATTTCTCTGCTATCTATGAGCGACATCTGGGCGGTTTTTCATACTGGGACTGGCTGGGATGGAGTTAACTTTCCTCATAGCAGTCCATATAGCACTGTGCTTTGCACTTCTGTTTAGAATGGTGTTGATAATGCACCAATGTATTGGCTATTGCTGAGCAGTGCTTGCACAGCATCAAGGTTGTCTCTCCATCCCCCTCCTCCAAAGGCTGGTAGGCTGGGGGTAGATAAGAGTTTAGGAGGGGATGTTGCTGGAACAGCTGACCTGAACCGACCAAAGTGATATTCCATACTATATGACATAATGCTCAGCAATAAAAGCAAAGAGAAAGGAGGGGGGGGGGGGGGCAGCATGAAGGCCACGAAGATGATTTGAGGGCTGGAGCACCTCTCCTATGAGGACAGGCTGAGAGAGTTGGGGTTGTTCAGCCTGGAGAAGAGAAGGCTCCGGGGAGACCTTATAGCGGCCTTCCGGTACCTGAAGGAGGCCTACAACAAAGCTGGGGAGGGGCTGTTTGCAAGGGCATGTAGCCATAGGACATGGGGCAATGGTTATAAACTAGAGCAGGGTAGGTTTAGATTAGACATTAGGAAGAAGTTCTTTACAATGAGGGTGGTGAGACACTGGAACAGGTTGCCCAGAGAGGTGGTGGAGGCCCCATCCCTGGAGACATTCAAGGCCAGGCTTGCTGAGGCTCTGGGCAATCTGATCTAGTTGAAGATGTCCCTGCTTACTGCAGGGGGGTTGTACTAGAAGACCTCTAAAGGTCCCTTCCAACCCAACACATTCTATGATTCTATGATTTGTTATTAAGACGTGTTTGTTCTGAAGCTCTGCTTCCCAGGAAGTGGCTGGACATAGCCTGCTGATGGAAAATAGAGAATAAATCTTCTTTGGTTTTGCTTTACTTCTCCACTCCCCCTTCTTCCCAGGCTCAGCTTCAATCCTAACTCTTCTACCTCCTCCCCCATTGAGCGACCGAGGGAGGATGGGGAATGGGGGTTGTGGTCAGTTCATAACACTTTGTCTCTGATGCTTCTTCTACCTCACAGTTTTCCCCTGCTCCAGCATGGGGTCCCTCCCATAGGCTACAGTCCTTCATGAACTACTCCAGCATGGGTCCTGTCCATGGGGTCCTTCAGGAACAGAATGTTCCAGCATGGGTCCCCCAGGTTAGGAGCCTGCTCCAGTGTGGGCTCTCCACAGAATGCAGCTTCCTTCAGGGCATATCCACCTGGTCTGGTGTGGAGTCCTCCATGGGCTGCAGGGTGGATATCTGCACCGATGTGGTACTCCATGGGCTGCAGGAGGACAACCTGATTCACCATGGTTTTCTCCATGGGCTGCAGTGGAAATCTCAGCTCCAACACCTGGAGCATATCCTCTCCCTCCTTCTTCACTGACCTTGGGTGTCTGCAAGATTGTTTCTCTCACAGTTTTCCTCACTCCTCTCTCACTGCTGCACCACAGCATTTTTACCCTTTCTGAAATATGTTATCACATAAGTTCCACCAGCATTGGTGATTGGCTCAGCTTTGGGCAGCAGTGGGTCCATTTTGGAGCCAGTTGAAACTGGGTCTGTCCATCATGGGGGCAGCTCCCGATGGGAAGCCACCCCTGCATCCTCCCACTACCAATACCTTGCCACATAAACCCAATACATTTTTGTATATAAAAATGGATGCATAGGTGCTTAAGTATGTATTTGCCACTGTCTCTATTGTTTTTACTGATGATTTTATCCAGATGCATATTTTTTAGTTCCATTTACATTTGGTACAATGGAAAAAAACAAACAAAAGAAATTTCCTCTGCAGAGAGAGTTAATGACAGAATCACTAATAGAATTGCACTTCTCTACATAAAGTGCTAAGTTTCCTGAAAATTTTTTAATACCTGAACAAAGTAAGAATCTGAATTGAAATCTGAATCTGAAATGAAAAGCAGAATAAGCCACTACTGAAACACTGAAACCCACATCAAAGCAGTCTCAAAAAGACACGGTAAGCACACAATATACATGTATTTGGGAAATAAGAACTGTAGAAAAAGTGCAATTAAACAGAACATTAAAAAACTTAACACAGGGAATTACACACTTTATGGAGCCATTTCTAATGTTTTCTCAGAGAAGAAACTGTCATTTATTAGTCACAGACTTTCACTGCTGTACACTTACAAAATACAATTCTAACTTAAACATCTTCAACTGTAAAGACATATAAGACAAAGCACAGATAAAGAAGATACTGAGAAAGCTTAGTGGTGAATGAAAGTCAAAAAGGCCACCAACATTTTGTTCTTCAAAGGGCAGCATTAAATATCAAGTCAAAGCACTAATAATAATAATTTTAGATAATTTCATCCAAACTTGTCATTAGAGAACAGAAAACTAGTAATATCAGAGTCACTGCTTTTCTGAACTAAGTGTTTTGTCTGTCTTTCCTCTGACAACTTCTTCAGAGTTAGCATCCTTATCTTTTCTAGCTGATTTGGCCAGTGTGTCATGGTGTGCTATCCGAGTTTTAACTGTCCAAAGAACATAGAAAAGTGTGATGGTTTGAGCACAGTATAATGTTACAGAGGGCAGGCAAGCATGGAAGTTATCCAGAGGACTTATAGCCCAGAAAAACGTGATAGAATTAAGAAGTTTCTTGCAAACCCAAAGTCAGGAGACAGAATTTTTTTTTGATGGATTTGGACTGCAAACTGGGCATGAGAATCAGTGAAAGACTTCCACCAATCCCTTCTCTAATTGTATTAGTATGTTTCAACAAGTTGCCCTAGACTCTGAAAACCCTGAACCAAAATGATAAAGTTGTTAAAAGATGAGTTTTTATATTTATTAGCAGATATGTCTGGAGAAGCTGATTACCAGTGTATGTCTTAGAAAATGTCTCAGGACAATGCTGTTAGTTTCCATTTTAATAAAGTAATCACATGTACTGTACTAATATAATAATTTAATATAATACAATGGAGTAAAGGCAGAAAATTCCAATAATTCAAAGATTTCATCAATGCACTTCTACTAAAGATAGTTAGTACCCAGTCTAAATATTTACTAAGTCTTCATTAATTAAATGGTTCTTAAAACAGCTTTCAGTATAATTTTGAAGTCAAATCTAGCAATATATAAAACAAAGTGTTGCATATTAACCAATACCAGAGGCTACCAAACCCACACATTTTTCAGCTTCTGAGAGAACCAGAGCGATACAGTTGCCTGAATCTGGTATCGTCCCATCAATTTGAAACTCTCTCCAATTGTTGATGAATAATATGAACTGAAGATTAAAAAATAAATCCAAAGCATCTGAAAAACTGAATAATTTTGCTGAACGATGTATTTTCATGAAGAGAAAACCCATATGAAAGAAAATCCAAATTTGAGTTACTAAAATTGAAACGCTTCCCAGTCATTAAGTTTCTTTAAATGCAAGTATAGCATTAACAATATAACCCTATTGTTAAAGGAAGTATTATTTAATATCTTTTCAGGAGAAAAATGAAAATATGTCAGAGATACATTGTAGCAAATTTTCTCTTAAATGGTTACAGAAAAACAACAGATTTTAATAGCTCACTCAACTCCTAAGTTGGTAGAAGCTAAGATCTCCAAAGATTTGCAACACGGGTGACTTTTGAGATCAGTCATAAGAATGCAAATAAAGGCAAATAGAAAAAATATATTTTTCACTATGGAAACAATACATATGAACATATGCTGTGAGAAAAGAAAAAAAAAATACCTGAAACAAGTTCCATAACAATATAAATAGGTTGTCGTTGTGTGCAAACTCCTATGAGTTTTACAATATTAGGATGATCATACTGTTTGAGTATTCTGCAAAACATACAGTAAATGTATTATATTAATAAAATTTATTGTATAAACTGATAAATTATCATAGGAAAATATCTTAAACCTTTAATATTATTTTAATGGAACATGTAATTACTGCTATCATAAAAAAATCAGTATAACAGATCAATTGTCATTGTGTTTGAACGAGGGCACATCAACTCACTTGTAAATCAAGACTGAATGCTATATTATTTTTATTATAATTCTACTATTTATTTACATGACAAAAAACCTGAAAAATGGCCTGACAGATCTGTAGTTCCTCAAGAACCCTTGTAATTAAATAACATTTCAGTGGTGGACCAATAGCAGTTAGGTCAAAAAAGCCTGCACAGCGCTTTCCTATACTTTCCTTCTGCACTATTCAAATGCACACTCATTCCAATTTTACTTTAAGAGATTAATTTGTGCATTAAGTTTTAAAAGACTATAAAAACAGCAATTTCAACTTTGTGAATTAAACAAAAACATTTACGTCTTCTTACACAGTGCTTTAATAAGAACATTTGCAATCTAAACCAGCGTGTTATAATTTACAAGTATAATGAAGAGCTAGGAAGAATTCTGGAGAGACATTACAACTTTTAAATGTTCCTTCTACTATTTGCTAACTTAAACCATGTCTTCTTTTTGTCTTTTTCATAAGAGAAAGAGTAAAATACTAACCTAGTTGGCAGATACATACTTAGACACAGCACATTTATTTTTCTTTCATTATAAGACTGTTCTTCCAGTGGCAGGCTGCTTAGCAAATAAAGCATCTCTGCAGTAGCTGAGTTATGAGCCATTTGAAGATATTCAATAGCTGTAATGGCTGATATTAGTGATTAATATATAGTCTTATAGTTTTCCATATTGATTATACTAGTTTTTGAGTAAAAATGAAAATATATCAAGTTCCATAGCAAGAAGAGAGAAAGATAATTTAAACAATTTTAAAATTATCTCGATATACCTCTCTATCCTGATAAAATTTATATACCCTAAAGGTATTTTTATACCCATATAATCAATCTATATTCAGAATAATTAGCATATTGTGGTATGATTGTATTCTGAAAAATAGGTATGCAACCACATGCTGCCTGACGCAGCACAGAATCTCTCTTCTGAAATGAATTCGTCTTCCCAAGAAAAAATTAGTAAATGGTGGTCTATACTATAACAGCCAAATTTGATCAGCTCTATTAATCAAGCAGATGAGAAGGCAGGATTTATGACTGGTATGATTCAACAGTTCAACAGTTACAGTGCAACAAGGACAAGTGCAAAGTCCTGCACCTGGGGACAAAAAACCCCATGCACCAATATATGATGGTGGTCATCCAGCTGGAAAGCAGCTCTGCAGAAAAGGAGATGCCAGTTGGTGGACAAGTTCAACATGAGCCAGCAATTTGCCCTTGCAGCAATGAAGGCTAACGGTATCCTGGGCTGAATTAGGCAAAGTACTGCCAGCAGGTCAAGGGAGGTCATCCTACCCCTCTGCTCTGCCCTGTTGAGGCCACACCTGGAGTATTGTGTCTAGTTCTGGGCTCCCCACTACAAGAGACACATGGACATACTGGAGAGAAACCAACAAAGGGCTACAAAGATGATTAAAGGACTGGAGCATCTCTCCTATGAGGAAAGGCTGAGAGAGCTGGGACCGTTTAGCCTGGAGAAGGCTCTGGGGATTTCATCACTGTATATAAATACATGAAGGGAGAATGCAAAGAGGATGGAGTCAGGCTCTTTTCAGTGCTGTCCAGTGATAAGACAAGAGACAATGGGCACAAACGGAAAAACAGGAGGTTCCCTCTGAGCATCAGGGAACACTTTTTCACTGTGAGGGTGACTGAGCACTGGAAAGGGTCGCCCAGGGATGTTGTGGAGTCTCCCTCCTTGGAGCTATTCAAAAGCCATCTGGACACAGTCCTGGGCAACCAGCTCTAGGTGGCCCTGTTTGAGCAGTGGGCTTGGGCAAGATGAACCCCAGAGGACCCTTCCAACTGCAAACATTCTGTTATTCAGTGATATAATCACATTTAAAGTAACAGTGTCTTTCAGTCTTTTTATCTGAATCCTTATGGAAAAATGCAGAAAAAGTTTAAATTGAGGCATAAGAAATATGTGTTTTATAGGCATAGCTTGCTTTGCTGAAGAGGTGGTTTTGCCAAGTGCAGATGCTGCTGCATTCACACAGTAAAAAAAATGCCTATTTTTAATTACTGGGACAACAGTTGTGGAATATATTGAGGGAGAGGAAAAAAGTTTGAGAATGACTTCTTCAAATTTTTGTGAAGGTCAGATTCTATAAATTTATCTAGTAATAAAACCTGAAAAAACACCACAACGTAAATATATCTTTTAATTAAATTTAGAAAACCTACCTGGCTTCTGACAGAAATTTTATTTTCAGTTCCTGAGGAAGATCATCTTTACAAGTTTTTACAGCAACAGGAGTCTTATCCTTTAATGTTCCTTTATATACCTCACCAAAATTACCCTAAAATCAGGAAAAAAATATAATTCTAAGTAAACAAAGTCTTTGCCTTTTCAAAAAGAAAACTAAAGTAACAAGAATAGAATAATCTCCATCAGATGAATTTCTTACTTAAATTTCTTACTTAAATAAAAACAAAATGAAAATTATTTAGGACAGAAATTGAAGGAAGAAGGTGTCAGCCAAACCCTCCCCCTTAGAAAATAAAACCAAAATCTGAAGGTCTCATTATTTTAGGTAAGCTTTGTATTTCCCAAAGAACAAATCAACTCCATTTAAATATGTCAGGTAAATTTTCAGATGAATCCCTCTCCTGTTTGCTAGTATCTGGAGCTGCATGTGAGTTTAATAAACAGCAAAAATCTGCTGGAAATGTTTTTCTTTCTTTCCTCAGTGATGGAGATTTCTTTATACCATGCATTTGAATACTGTAGTGCCAAAGGAAGAAAACAGAGAAAAGGAGAAAAAAAAAATCATGCATGGAAAATAGTAATGCTATTTAGTTACAAGAAAAGACATTCAGGTGCCTAAACACAAGCCTCTAGTAGTATTTGAGGAACCAACATAGCTGGCAAGCACAGCAGAGGATCTTTAACAGCCATCTATCATTCTAGAATAGCACTTCTAGAGGCCAGGAGACTACCTCTGATATCTAAAATGGCACTAGATGCCCAGAGGTAAGTAGCTGAATAATTCCCAACATGCTTTTCCTCTAGCCTTCTGTTTAGAAGTACTTAATAGTGAAAATTGAAACTACCTTAAAGACTATTTAAGTATTAAAAATTGTTTTTTTCCCTTAACTTAAAATATTTAATTATAATTTTATATCTGTTCCTTTTATATAACTTTTATTTTGCAGGGTATTATAGAATTAATACAGAGTAAATAAATGGACCATTCACAACTGAGGTGAAGCAAAATCTTCCTCTTTACTAAAGTTTGCATCATCTTCTACATCAAGCTTTCATGATTTTTCTATTAATCTTTTCCAGGCCACTCAAGATTTTATAATTCTTCATATTTCTCATTTCCAGGGTAAATTATGACAGTTTATTTAATATTTTCTCACATAGAAACTGATCATCCTGTCATCCTTTGGTTTGACTGTTTAGTTTTTGAGATGGAAGCGTAACAAGTTATTTTTAAAGCGACAAACTTTTTTATGCCTGAAACATCTTTATTTTTGATACTTTTCTTGATACTTTTCTATTTAAGAATGTGAAACTGGCATGGTACCTGTATAACATTTTATGTGGATATAGCTCTGTCTAAAGGTAACTAATACTTTTTGTCATCTTAAGCTGTTAAAGAGATTTTATCCTGGGAAACAGAATTTTCTGACAGTATTTAATTCCCCATTTCTTGAGCGTTTATCATTTCTTATAGTGTGTCTTTTAATACTAAGGCAACTGTTGCATTCATTTTACTTCTCATTTAAGCTTCTTTTTCAGGTTTTGGGAAATCTTTTGGAATGTTGTGTCCAAAGTGGCACTTGCACTAAATTTGTTGGTAGTTGCAAAGCTGCTGAAAATGTAAGTGAGGTACAGGGCATTACCTGAGTAGGAGTGTTTTAAAAACTTACAGCTACTAAGCTCAATTTGTGACAGAAACTATAAGAATTCATTTAATATATATACCATTGTGAGGTTACCTAACAAAACCAATGAGCATTTGTTTTAGCATGTGTTGATTAAATCATCTTTTTATATCAGATTTTTTATTTATATAAAACTTTCCTACTTTGCAACAATATTATTCTTTTGTAAGATTGCACAAAGTAAAACAGACACATAACATTTTATAGAAATCCACTTATCTTAAAAGCCTTCCAAATACGAAAAATATGTATGCTGGAGTTAAACATTTTCAGCACTCAGACATATTACATTGTTTCCCAGTAAATGTGATTTACATTTATTTAAAGCACAATGTTATGTTTCATATTAAAGTAAAAGAATTGGTATAAAATTGCATACCCCAGTAATTTAAAAGATAAGGCAAATAGGAAATGTACAGACTTCATGATTGATATATACCTATTTAAATGGTATTTAGCTCACTTGATAACTTACTTTGCCCAGTAATTCTCCCAGTGTGACATCTTCATGATTGAGAGCCCATTTCTTGTCCTATGGAAAGGAAAGGGAAGGGGAAAGGAAAGGGAAAAGGAGAATTTTCAATCTGTATACTTTCTATAAAATAAATTTCAGCCAGTAAAAAACGTACCTAAAGAAGGATTTTATTCAGATCACTCAATCAATAGCATGCTAGGAAGTTATAAATTCAGGAGTTTGCAAAACATCTTTTAGAATTCTTGCTATACAATAAGATATTGAACTATACTATGCAGCAAATTTCTATCAGAAGATTATTCCTACAACAACAGTGCACACTTTTTACACACAAGCTCTGGAAAGGATATCTATCACTGTTTATAAAAAAGACTTAAGTAAAAATCAGCAAGTACAACTCAATTTTAGAATACAAAATAACATATTGCTAGATAAAAAAAAAGTAATTTTGTCCTCAGTGTACTGAAAAAAAAAGAACCAATTTTCCTATTATGAATAAGACACATATTTGCATCTCTTAAACCTTCTGTGGTAGTTTGATATATGACAGGAAGGTACTTGAAAAAGATAACATAACAAGTGCTGACTACAGTATCTTTTCAGTGCAGATGACCAATACCAGAAATATTCTGCAACAGCCCACAGACACATCATAAACAATCATAAGCTTCTTGCTACACAGACCTATTTAATAAATATTTAATGAAAAAGTTAGAGTAGGATATTTTAAGTCTAACCCATATAATGAAAAAACTGTTTAATATTGTTCATTTTTAATAGTCTGTTAGCACCTCATCTACTAATCACCTCACAAGTACAATTACCCCCTGTCATGTTATTGGTAAGGTCCTAATTATATTCCAAGCAATCTCTGTTACTAATTGTGGTACTATTAAACAGTCTAGTACCAGCATGAACGAAAAGTATGAGAGACTTTTAGCAAATGGTAAGAGGAGATGGAAACACTTTAATTCAAGGAATAAACATTTTCCGAAGTGTTCATAGCTTTTTGGACTTTATTTTCCCATTTGCTTTCAGGGTGAAAACCAATAGTGTTTTGCTTTTACAAGCATGCATTTCCATTCATACTTCATTAATACCAATGTTAATATTACTATTGCAAAACTTTACATGATTATAGCAACTTTTATTTGGTTTGCTTAGCAGGAGAAGTTAAGTTTTAATTGGGTTTTGCAACAGTAATACAATTATTTATCTCTGTAGGTAGCTGAAAAAAATGGGGTTTATTTACAGTTTCTGTTGCTACTTACTCATGTTAAAAATGAATTGGTGAAAGTACTGCATTACACAAACAATCCATTACTTGAAAAGTGAAAATTGACTATGTTGAAGAAAGTGACAACTTCAGCATTTCTGAAGCCTTAAATTTTTATAGTTTGTCAAATAGCTGCTTACTTTTTTAAAAAAGTATTTTCTAGAATTGCTACAGATGCATTCTTAATATTTAAAATTCATAGTTTAAAGCAGCTGTATTTGGGTGTATTCTGTTGATAATACATAATGTTTTAAGGTACAAGGCAATAAAGAAAATGTGAATTTCTTGACTTCAGACAGTCTGTATGAATCCTCAAATTTATAAATACTTAGAAGTGCATATAAAAAATAATTTCAATATTATTATTGAAGTTTATGCTCATCTGGAGCTCATCTGTGTTGGGTGACCATTCAGTGGTACTGCCAGAAGCATGCTGAGTCCAAGTGATTACCATCTGTACGAGGAATGAAGTGGACTCTTTAAACAAATTTCTGCTTAATATGGTTGTTATTTAAAAAAGGAAATTCTCCCACTTTTTAATTTATATATATATTTGAATATATAAATATATTTCCCATCATAATTTCATAACTATATTTTAATTATGTTCAGTATAAATACTGGTATAAGAATAATGCCAAGACTGTCTAGAACAAGTGGATATGTACCATTTTAGGCACCAGCTCAAGAGAACACTGAAGTACATATTTACAGTTGATCAGTTCGACATTACCATAATTAAACATTTTGTAAACTAATTTAGCGTATTTCATTGCTGTTTCCTGGGTTTTGTTGTGTTCTCATTCATCACAGAAAGGTTTTAGCTCTTGCAAAACAGTAGATTCTTTTTGCTTTCCACATTAAGAGAACTGTTATATTGCCAAAAAATAATACACAAAGTATAGCATAAACTTTACGCTATAAAGTATGGGCATGGCAAGGAGATGCTGACGTGGTATTTTTACTCTCTTAAAATTTCTGTATATAAAGATAAATACTTCACATTCACAGTGAAATACGTGAAAGGCTGTTTTGGGATGAATCCAGTTATAGCAGGCTACACTTATCTACTTAATAAAATAATCCTATTCTATTAAGCAGACACTTCAATCCTGTTATTTATCCTTTTGTAAACCCCAAACTGCTAGTTGATTTCTGCTTGTAGCAATGCTATAATGGTTTAATTATTTCTGTAGCAGTTATAGCTGTTGTAGTAGGTTTCATTTTCTAGTAGTGTTGTGTGCTGGAATAACAGGTAGCAATTTAGAATACAATGGAATTTCCACATGTAAGATGAAGCACTACTTTCTATTACGAAATCATCTAGTTTTGTTTCAGTTGTTTCATAGTCTAATTGGTCTGTTTATTTCATTTTTATTAACAGCTATGAAATCTGAGATTATGTTTAGACACTATATGCTGCAAATAGTGAATTACTGCTTTTACAGTAAAACTTATTTTAAGGAGAGCGTAAAGCTATCATGTAGATAGAGTTCTATACTGAAGGGCTTGTAGTGAAATACTCTTAACTTAGTTTTGAAGATATTCCTGTGGATGGTTTCTTGTGAAGATGAATAGATGAAACATTGGCCACAATAGACTGTAAAAGTCAAAATTTGCTAGTAAGAGTAATTTGTTAAAGGACAGACAGTTAAGCTTATATTTGTGTTACAGTGACAAGGATAATCAGATTTAACGTGAAATAACATAATATATTTTGTACAGTATGCGATGGAAATCACTTTTTTTTATTTCATCTGTAACTAACAGTGCTTTCAAATCAAGGTTGAACAGAGTATCTAAAAGACATTTTCATGACCTTTATTCAGTAACAAATACCAGTAAACATAACTACTAACAAAAACATGTCCTTGGTGACTTTTTTCCCTATCGTGATTTTGAAACATTAGAATTACTAAACTATGTTTTGATGATAATCATAAAAGACACTGTATACAACTGAGGTATACTGTGCTATTTTTGCTCAAAAATCTAGAAATCCATGCAGTACATATCAAGCACTGAAGATAAATTAGCAAGTCTAAATCACCTTCTGATGGTATGTTTATATTGGGAAGTTACAGGCTCATACTCTGCCAATTTGACACTGTAATATAAGAAAATGAGAACCTTTCCATCCTGTTCAAAAATGAGGAACTCAGGGAAAAAAAGGAGAATTTATGGTCTTTGGAAGAAATGGCAGTCCACTCATGAGGTCTACAAAGATGTTGTAAGGCTATGTAGGGAGAAAATTAGAAGGGCCAAAGCCCAACTAGAACTTAACCTGGCTTCTGCTGTTAAGGACAATAAAAAATGTTTCTATAAATACATTAGCAATAAAAGAAGGACTAAGGATAATCTCCCCTATCCTTAGACAGAGTGGGAAACATAGTGACCAAGGATGAGGAAAAGGCTGAGGTACTTAATGCCTTCTTTCCCTCAGTCTTTAGTAGTAGGACCAGTTGTTCCCTGAGTACCCAGCCCCCTGAGATAGTAGATAGGGTCGGGGAGCATAATGAAGCCCCCATAATCTAAGGGGAAATGGTGACTGACCTGCTACAGCACTTAGACATACACAAGTCTATGGGGGCCAAATGGGAACCACTCGAGGGTACTGAGGGAGCTGGCAGAAGTGCTCACCAAGCCACTTTCCATCATTGATCAGCTAACCGGGGAGGTCCCAGGTGACTGGAGGCTAGCAAATGCGATGCCCATCCACAAGAAGGGCCGGAAGGATGATCTGGGGAACTACAGGCCTGTGAGTCTGACCTCGGTGGCAGGGAAGGTTATGGAACAGATCATCCTGAGTGCCATTATGCAGCACATGCAGGACAACCAGGTGATCAGGCCCAGTGAGCATGGGTTTATGAAAGGCAGGTCCTGCTTGGCTAACCTGGTCTCCTTCTCCTGATCACAAGGTGACCAGCTTAGTGGCTGAGGGAAAGGCTGTGGATGTTGTTTACTTGGACTTTAGTAAAGCCTTTGACACCGTTTCCCACAGCATCCTCCTAGAGAAACTGGCTGCTCATGGCTTGTATGGGTGTACTCTTCGCTGGGTTAAAAGCTGGCTGGATGTCTGGACCCAAAAAGTTGTGGTGAATGGAGTTAAATCCAGTTGGCAGCCAGTCACAAATGGTGTTCCCCAGGGCTTAGTATTTGGGCTGGTTCTCTTTAATATCTTTATCAATGACCTGGACGAGGGGATCAAGTGCACCCTCAGTAAGTTTGCAGACGACACCAAGTTGTGCAGGAGTGTTGATCTGCTTGACGGTAGGAAGGTTTCAGGGTCTCAGTGTTTTCGAGCCTTGCCAGGTGCAGGGATGAGGAGGGGCGAGGCCTGGGCACTTGACCCAGGCTGGCCAACAGGATTATTTCATACCATGAACATCACATTCAATATAAATTAGAAAGTTTGCTGATAGGTTCTCTCTTTTCCTTCACGGCTGCGATCCTGAGATCTCCTTGCCCCAGTGCCAGACCCCTGAGGCCTTCCCTTCCTCCTGAAGCCTTTGCACTCGCAGTGTCCGACATTTGCTGTCCACTGCTTAACTGATAACTGAAGTTAAGCAGTAATCTTAGTAAGTAAGGCTGTAATCTTTCCATATATCTCGCAGCTCAGTCAGGGATAGGAACTGGGTGGTTTCTGACTTTTTTATGATTTCTGTCTCTTCCCTCCCTTGTTCTTGTGGCTGTTCTGCTGCAGAACAGGCTGCCTCTTCTGATTCTTCCTCCTGTTCCCTCTCAGGAGGAGCTTCTTCCTCCCTTACTAAACAAGTTGACTTCTACTTCAATTGTTTCATCTTGAATATAGGAGCAACTGTCGTAGTTGATGATTGGATCTCTGGCTTAGCCACAGATTCTGTTTGTAAGGCCTCAGATCCAGAGACCCTCTTGTCCACACAGACACAGGCTCGGTAGACATAGGCAAGGGCCCAGCACAGTGCAAGAAGTTGTATCTCTTTGGTATAGGCAAGGCATCCTTTCTTCAAGTGTTCCGCCACTTCAGCAGGATTCCACGCCTGTTGGGGAGCGAAGTCCCACACCATTGGAGGTGAAGACTGGTTTAGGCACCTGCTCAAATTCTCCCACACACCCTGCCACCCATGATCAGCCTACCTCAGGGCACATCCCTGTGTGGCATTCCTAACTAGTTGGTTAACCTTAGGAAAAGCCAAAATCAGATTAATGACACGCACCAATATGAGCATTCTGGGATGTTCAAGAAATTGAAGACCATTGTAACAAGGCAGGAAACATCTACCCTGGAGAAGAAGGGGGAGGTGCTTTTATGATAGCTCTCCCAGGCAAAGCAAAACAAAGTGATAAACAGCATAGCAAACAGCAAAAGCTGAAAGCAGCCATTAACAAGCCCTGGATTTTGATGCACAGCAAGAGCGGGAGCACACCATGGAGCAGGTGAGGGAACAAATAAGCCAGTGTCATGAACAAACAAGTCAACGTTGCAAACAGCAACAGCAAGTAACAGATAAACAGGTCTAACAACTATAAATTCAGTCTTGTGCACTCTGATCAAATTTGTCTTTATTTCCAACCTCTCAAGCCCTGCCAGCAGCTAAACCCCCACCCAGTCACTTGGTCGCTCCCTCTCAGTAGGATGGGGGAGAGAATCAGAAGGGCAAAAGCAAGAAAAACTCATGGGTTGAGATAAAGACAGTTTAATAAGTGAGGGAAAAAAGAGAAAAAAGCAAGTGATGCAAAGGCAGTCATTCACCACCTCCCACCAGCAGACCAATGCCCAGCCAATCTCCAAGCAACATCTACCTTGGAAAAACTGCCCGCCCCCCCCCCCCCCCCAGCTTTTATTGCTGAACATGACATTATATAGTATGGAATATCTCTTTGGTCAGTTTGGGTCAGCTGTCCCGGTTGTGTCCCCTCCCAATCTCTTGCTCACCCCAGCCTACTCCCTGAGGGGACAGAGTGAGAAAGAGAGAAGACCTTGGCACTGTTCAGCAATAGCCACACTCTGGTGTGTTATCAACACTGTTTTAGTCACAAATCTAAAACACAGCAACACACAGGCTACTGTGAAGAAAGTTAGCTCCATCCCAGTACAACAAGATTAACACAAACATGTGATAATCTCAGTTGGTTCAATAAGCGTTTATGACTTATCTTCTTTTCCAGTACTTGATTGCATTTGTCCATAATTTATTTTTGTTTTCCAAACAAACCCTGTGGCAATACAGGAGAAAAGATGCAGGTATGTGGTTCAGAGAATTTGAATAGATTTGTTGTTTGTTTTATTTTCCCCTCTCCTTACCCACCATCTTCTCTTAATGAAAATAATTCAAATTATTATTGGATAAAATATTTTAAAATTGATAGAAGCAGTTATCTTTTGTTTTTTCATGTTTTTATAATTTGATAGCCAGTAAAGCTTCTTAAAATCAAAGGGACAGCTAGGTTTTGAAAATATTATTTCTGTATGAAAATTTTGTTCCAGCTATATCTACAAGTGAAACATATATGATTCTAATTGAAACTAGCAGAAATATTTTTCTTTTTTCTGTTAATTACTTTGCGCATTGACAGTGCACAGTTTCACTGTTTTACTTGAGAAGTAAATTGATTTTTCCCCTGTGGAAGGGGTTTACAATCAAATTAAGAACCATATTATTTTTTTAAATAATGTAAACAAAATTCAAGATGAATTATTAGGAGTATGCTATAATAGAAGTTTGAATCTTAAAAGTAATAAATTAATAAACATTCCCAGTGCCTGCTTTTCACTAAGTTATCAGCAATAGCCTCCAACTATGCATCTGCCAGATATAACATAAAGTTGGTATCAGACTCAAATCACTTATTTTCCTTATACACACCATGCATGTGAGAAGATGGGTACAAACATCAATCAAGGTATATTCTTTAATTGAGCTTTCCTTTCAGTCACTAGAGTTAATTTTCTGGAAGTCTCTCATGTCTTGAATTAAAGAAGACTTATTCAATGGTGAGATCGTCAAGTTCTGTTGTCCAGTTCTTCCATGTCATTATTCATGTTACTACTGCTTCTTTTTTACTTTCTTTGAATCTTTTATTTCTCCCTGGGTTAGTGGTTCAGTTACTACACGAAGAATGTGTTCCTATTCAGTTTAGCATAGATCCTGTTCAGTTTAGTATATTGGTAGGTATCTATCTCCCTTGCGAAATAGAAGGAGATGGTTTGAATTCCAAAGTTGAGCAGGTCTCCTTCCGAAGGAGATGGAGGAACTTCCCTGCTTGAGTTCTGTACCTAAATCTTGTAGAGGATAGGAGCTAAATACGTGTCTGTGCCTAGTGCCTCATTTTGTCTGGCTTCAAGCAATTCAGTTCTCAGTAGAATGGCTGGTTTAGTTCTGTTCTGTTTAGTTCTAAAGTACTTTATTGTCCTCAAGCACAACATGTCTCTTTGAATACTACATTTCCTCCTGGGGCAGAAAGTGATTAAAAGTTCTTTATTGTAGTTTCTATAATTTTCTGTGCTGGTGATGACTATGAAGAAAGACTACATTGCCATGGAATGAGTTTGCCTTTCTATTAACTACATAAACTCATTAAGGTTTATTGTGCAAGCTGCAATTTCTTAAAAGATGATATCCACTCCCATAATTAATAAAATTTCCTGTGGCAATATTAAGGACTTTATAAAAGTAAGCAGTAGTGGAAGAAATATTAAGTTTATGATTGAATTTATATATTTTTTTTCTTTGGAGAAGTATTATACAAACTTAAGTTGCAGATCCTCAGAAAATTTATTAGTCTTTTCTGTCTGTATACTTCTGTGTACAGTTATTGTCATTATTAATTAGCTTTTTATGATTCATTCAGCAATGCATGTAAAAAATTAATGATCATGCAAAGTTCCTTTTCTGAAAACATTTAATCATTTATTACTGAATCAAAAAATTCTATACTGTTGGTGGTTAATAATAATAGTTGATCATGCTTCAGCCAATAATTCTTTCAGAGAATTATTATCAGTGGTATGGTTGAAACAGCATATAAATGTAATAAATAAGGCTTAAATTTTAATTATTCACAAGATGATGTCTCTGTTTTATATAAAACAATGTTTCAAAGCATAATTGTTTTACAATATGAACATTTGAAAAATTTCCATTCTGTTTAATTTCAAAACTGTAAATGTGAACTTTGATGAAAGAACTGTTACTTTCTGTTGGCCACTTAATATAGGTAAGTTGTTGTTTAAAAAAAAAAGCCCCACAAATGTATTCACTCCCATATCTATAAAATAATATTTAGGCAAATTTTGAATTTGATTGACACATTGCAGTACCATGGACTGAGCATTCATTTCTTACTATGCATATCCTTTATGAAAACGTCTATATTGCCTCTTACATAATAACTTTTTTTCACTAAAACAAGGTTTCCTCTGACTTTATTAGATTATAAAGATACCATGCAGTTATAACATTGCGGATTTTACACGGGTTGTTGATTATTTTCAATTTGGTCTATTAATCATAACAACTATTAATGAAAGAACTATTACAAATACATTACATTTACGTGGAGAAATGACACAGGCTTGCAGCAAGTATACAGGAAAGCTGCAGGAGCCCTCCTTCTCCTAGCCCTATTGTGGGTGGATGAGGATCTTTCTGCTAACTCTTTTAAAAAAAAAATACATTTGGAGAGCAGCTCTTGGGACTCCTAGTTGTTGCTAAGCAAAACAAGGAAGTGTTGACTTGCCAAAACAATGGTGCTGCTCCCCTCTCCACGCTACTTAGCACTCTGCTTCTAGTCCAACAAAGGAACACTGCACCCATCTTCTCCCAGTTTAGGCCAAATCAGCCAATGATGAGACAGATGCTCTCCCCCCACCTCTCACTCCAAGGAGAGGAGGAGGAGAGATAAAGAGATTCACAAGTTCATAAGGAACTAAACTACTTCAGTGAAATAAGTAGGGCTGTGTTTCCACCCCTGGGGCAGTCGATTCCAGGTGTACTGGACGCCTCTCCAGGGGGAAGCAAACTGTGGCCTGCACTCTGCTGCTAAAGGAATAGAGAAGAATGCATTAGCAATGTCAATTGTAGCACACCACTTGGCTGCCTTGGACTCCAGTTCATACTGCAGTTCTAGCATGTCTGGCACAGCAGCACTCAGTGGGGGTGTGACTTCATTCAGGCCACGATAGTCTACAGTTAGCTGCCAGTCTCCATCAGACTTTCGCACTGGCCATATTGGGCTGTTAAAGGGTGAGCGACTCTTGCTGATCACTCCTTGGGTCTCCAGCCGACGAATCAGGTTCTGGATGGGAATCAGGGAGTCTCGGTTGGTGCGATACTATCATTGATGCACCGTGGAAGTAGCAATTGGCACCTGCTGTTCTTTAACTCTCAGCAGTCCCACCACAGAAGGGTCATCTGAAAGGCCAGGTAAGGTAGACAGCTGTGTAATGTCCTCAGTCTCTACAGGTGCTATACCAAAAGCCCTCCGATACCCTTTCGGGTCTTTGAAATACCCTCTCTTGAGGTAGTCTATGCCAAGGATGCATAGAGCCTCTGGGCCAGTCACAATGGGGTGCTTCTCCCATTTATTCAGGCTCACTTCAGCCTCCAGTACAGTCAGTTCTTGAGACCCACCTGTCACTCCAGAAATCGTCACAGATTCTGCCCCTTTATGATTCGATGGCAATAGGGTACACCATGCACCAGTGTCCACCAGGGCTTTATACTTTTGTGGCTCTAATGTGCCAGGCCATCGAATCCACACAGTCCAATAAACTCGGTTATCCCTCTCCTCCTCCTGGCTGGAGGCAGGGCACCTCC
Source organism: Rissa tridactyla (assembly GCF_028500815.1). Taxonomy (NCBI): domain Eukaryota; kingdom Metazoa; phylum Chordata; class Aves; order Charadriiformes; family Laridae; genus Rissa; species Rissa tridactyla. Next base: position 25,628,620 of record NC_071496.1, read on the forward strand.
AATATTGAGAACAACATCTGCAATTAGCAGATGAGTTCCTATCCAGACTGGAGAACCGCTTACCATGGACTGGGGCAGCCATCCTCCTACAAAAATTCCTTCTTCCATCTGCTTTACCTTGCAACTCAAGCACTCATGCCTGTAGGGGTGGAGTAGGGTTTTAATCCCACTTACTCATGTCCTCTCCGTAGTTGCAGAGGCAAAGCCACTGAAATCTCCCTTGAGTTGGTCTCGTAGGAGGGCATTTTTTTCTTAATGACTGAGGCATGGGTCCATTCAGGGGAAGAGTGGGATTCTTTCCCCATCTCAGACAGTTTTTCAAGCAGTTCATGAAAAAATTTATCGTTTTGCTCAGCTATCGTCTTGGTCATTTTCTCTATTTTCTCAGACATTTTCTCCATGGCTGCCACAGTGAAGGGACGAGAGAGACTGTCGCACCTTGTTAGCCACCTCATTTACAGTTGGTGTATCAGCATCAGATCATCCCCAAACCATTGTTGACAATGTGTGGGAATAATTTGATGGTGCACTCTGCACAAACTTTCTCATCAGAGATCGTTTGCATGGCATTTCATCAGGGTCTACATTCACTTGCCAGTCACCATAAATCACCTCTCACACAGCCAGTTCCCTCAGGTACTTAATACCTTTCTCCATGCTGGTCCATTTGGTTGGATGGCATTCGATGTCATCCTTAAAGGGATACCTGCCCTTTACAGCTGATAGCAGTCGCCTCCAGAGACTGAGGACGTCTGCCTTTCTCCCAATCGCTTTATCAGTCCCTCCATCTTTGCCAGGTTTCCCAACTGCTTAGCTTCTCTGCCATCTAAATCTATGGTATCAGCCCCATTGTCCCAGCATCGGAGCAACCAGGAGACAAGTGTTTCCCCTTCATGATGACTTAGGTCCTTTCTTATATTTCGTAAATCCTTCATAGAGAAGGATTTAACAAATATCTCTGCATCTGAGTTCTCCTCCTGTGTTAACGCTGCCTGAGAAGGACCCTCTCCCGGATCTGCTTTAGAAGGACCCTTTCTTTTATCTTCGTCAGAAGAACTCTCTCCCATGCTGTCTGGCTTGAGCTGGTCTTTGTCGTAAGGGGGAGGGGAACAAACTGATATCCTTTTCTGCTTCCTGGTCACCGGGACAACTTGTGCCGGTTCTGCTGGAGTTTGAGTAGCAGCAGCGCTCGTTGTCGGAGCAGCCGGAGCAGTGACCGTGCTCCTTGTCGGGGCTGGAGCAGCCGGTGCCGGTGCGGGCGGGGGAGGGGCCTGCGATACGGGTGGGGGGGGGGGGCAGGCGACAGAGTAACCTTTACCGCAGGCTGCTGAGTGACTGCTGCCGGGATGGGCCGGGGCGTGGCTTGGGCCGGGGCCGGGGCCGTGGCTTTTGCCGGTACGGGCGAAGGTGTGGGCCTGGCCAGTACCGGTGGCGGGGTAGCCGATGCCAATGGGGCCAGTGTTGGTATGGCCGGGGGCGTGGCTTCCGCCGGTGCGGGAGGAGGTGTCGGCCCGTCCGGTGTCGGGGCCGGTGGGAGGACAGCTGATGCCGCTGGCTGTGGGGTACCTTGGGCAGTGGTCTGTGTCTGTGCTATCTGTGATTTCGCTCGTGGGGCTTAAGTAACAGCATCACGTGTCACATAATACTCACTCCTGCACTGATATTTAACAAAAAAACACCCCTGCAACACATTCAGGAAAACCAACAACAGAATCACGATAGTATGAAAGCAACATTCACTCTCTAAACAGCCCGAAGGTTTTCCATCCCCTAATTCTGATAGCGTCACTTTGGCATAATCATTAAAGGGTGAAGTAAACTTTCCCCAGGTAAAACCGAAAGTGTAATTAGTAAAAGAATCCATCACGTGATGCTCAAGATATGCAGGTAGAACCGTTATCCAAGCAACCATTTTATACATCTGAAGGCCAACCCACACCAAAATAGCAAGCTTAGACCACCGCATCCAAACACAAAGAAGAAATAAACCATGCAACAGATTCGTCAAGTTAAGCACCACTGCATCAATTAACTTCATACAAAGCTCTCTAAAGGCACGATATAACATTTTGCGTAAGAACAACATGATGTGAGCTGTCTGTTCTCCCTGAGCAAGCTGGAATTCAAGCTATTCAGGCAATCTATCAGGGCTCTGGTCAAGCTCCGTTTGTGCCCCACGTTGGGCACCGATAAATCTGTCGTGGTTTAGGCCAAATCGGCCAATGACAAGACAGATGCTCTCCCCCACCTATCACTCCAAGGAGAGGAGGAGGAGAGATAGATTTACGAGTTTAGAAGGAACTAAACTAATGAAATATTAATAATAAAATAAAAAGGAAAATAATGAAATAGATACAGTATATACAAAACCGTATCAAGCTCACAGGATGACGTCACCGGCAGGCACTGGGGAAGTCCCAGGCTGGACTCAGCAATGGACAGGAACTGGATTCCAAATCTGGAGTCAGGAACACATGGATCAGGATCAAAGGCAGATGAACAGACAAGGTCCTCCTCGGATGTCAGCCATTGAAGAAAGAGGGCTGACTCCTTTGATCCCTCATCTTTTATACTGAGCATGGGGAAGATGGGAGGGAATACCCTGTTGGTCAGTTTTGGGTCACCTGTCCTGTCCACTCCTCCCCACAGGTGCGACCCCTCTACGCTTTTCCATTTCTGACCCTCCAATGGGGCAAATAACAGAGTTAGCTGACCTTGGTTGTTATAGGAATAAGTATAAGCAAGAGCCTCTCTGCGTACCATTCCTTGGCATTAACTATAAACACAGATCTTATCACTCTGAGAATGAACAGTTTTCTGCCCAATATGCTGTTAATTTCAGAGAGTTAGAAGAGGCCTAGCTAAGAAGTAAAATTACTGAACAGAAAATTGGTTCTGTTTTACCTCAAACCAGGACACATCTAAAGGCTGCAGTGTGTGCTGATGCTTTGCTAATGCTGTACCAAGGCTTTTGGAGTCTTCAATCTGTTTCTTTGCTCCAAGGGAGCGATGCTATTGAGGTAGTCTTTCTGAACAAGAACCTTAATTCATCAGTGGCTATTAAAAATACATTATGGACCTTAACATTTATTTTAAGCGGAGCTAGACAATGTGAATATGTCAGTGCTTTGCAATGCTCCAGAAAATTATTTTTAGTAGTTTTCACACTATTGTGTGCACTTTGAAGTGTGGTAATTCCAACCCTATAATAATTTACATGGTGCTCTCTGACTATTGTCAACTTGGAAGAGAGAGAGGCAGGTGAACGCTGTCCCATTTCATTTTGTTTGCCATATAGCAATAGACAGAAGTATCATAGACCAGGTTTCAGGTTTTAAAAATACTTAGAATATCTTACTGGAAATTATTGATTTTAAACAGGTGATTTGAAATGATGCTGTTGATAAACTTCTGCTGTACTGCTCAGGGATCAGCTCAACAAACTAACATTTCATTTGGTTTCTCTTCCCTTTATGAACTCTCCTTATTTTTACTGTCTTTCATTTATGTAAATAACACTGAAAAAGTTGTTCTTCTGTTAATACAGTTCCAGTTTGCTCGCTTCCTCAACATTTAAACTACTGACTTGTATGATTCCTAGTCATTCATTAATAATTTTAATCTTCTGGTGGAAAATTTTTCTTACTCAGCCTATTTCCTTTACAAATAACATGAAGAGACAAACAAACATGCACTATCTGAAGCATTTAAACTTTTGGCAGCACAGTGCTGCAGTGTAATCTGTGTCTAAACAAAACCATGCATGCTAAGTTAGTATCTTATTTTAAAGTTCATGTACTACGTAGTGACGTGAAGATCTAAAACAGTTTATGTCTGATATGCATCTAATGAATATAAAATTCAGGAAAACATATTCTAAATATTTTCACGTTTTAGCACTTTTACTTTTATAATTGTTTATATATAGTCTAACTAGTTTAAATGTAGGAAGATAGTCATTGGCTGAAACTATTTTTTTGCAGTCTGCCTACTTTCTGTATAAGTCAGTCTGTACTGCTCACACAACCTTCCATCCTCTTTCAGGGGCTGCTCTCATGGGAGCCTGTTTCAGCAGAAAATTTCATCATTGCTTGTAGGAGCTGGTCTCTCCATGCTTTAGAGGAAAAAGATTTTCAACAAGTACTTTCTAGGTAGAGAGAAGACGAAGACCTATTTTTAAATTAAGAAATTTGAATGCCTTTATTAAAAGTTTAAGTTGGTATCTTTGTTAGAGATTATTCAGTTGCAGTGGTTCATGCTTTGCAACCTGCAAAACACCTCTTCTGCAAATTGATCTGGTCTTCACAACAAAAGTGTCTTTATTTCACAGCTCAATACTACCTTTATTAGGGTTGCCCTTCAGTCTCTTAATGTCATTGAGGGCCTTTATAAAGATATTGTAATTCATCTGGGTTCTCTAAATCTGAAAGTGAATATTCAGAAACTTCACCTGATGCCTACTGCTGCATCTGAAGTTAATAGGTTGGATCCTGGTATTCCTTTCTCAGGACAGTCTTCATGACTAACTGTGGTGGGTTAACCTTGGCTGGCTGTCAGGTGCCCACCAAGCCATTCTCTCACTCCCCCTCCACAGCAGGACGGGGCAGGAAAATGAGATGAAAAGGCTCATGGGTCCAGATAAGGACAGGGAGATTGTTTACCAATTATTGGCACAGGCAAAACAGACTTGAGCTGTGGAAGATTAATTTAATTTATTGCCAGTTAAAAATAGAGTAGGATAGTGAGAAACAAAAGCAAAACTAAAACACCTTCACCCACCCACCCCCCTTCTTCCTAGGCTCAACTTCACTCCTGGCTCTTCTACCTCCTCCTACCCTGAGTAGTGCAGGGGGATGGGGAATGGGGGTTGTGATCAGTTTATAACGCTTTGTCTCTGTCATTTCTTCCTCTTTTCCTCTGCTCCAGCACGGTGTCCCTCCCATGGGATACAGTCCTCCATGAACTTCTCCAACGTGGGTCCTTCCCACAGGCTGCAGTTCTTCACAAACTGCTCCAGTATGGGTCCTTTCCACAGGGTACAGTCCCTCCGTATAAGACTGCTCCTGCGTGGGTCCCCCACGGGCTGCATTTCCTGCCAGAAAACCTGCTCCTGCGTGGGCTCCTCCATGGGCTGCAGGGGAATCTCTGCTCTGGTGACTGGAGCTCCTCCTCCCCCTCTTTCTCAGAGGTGACACCAAGGGAGACACCAAGGGAGACATTGGTGTCTGCAGGATTGTTTCTCTCATTTTTTTTCACTCCTCTCTCACAGCCGCTGTGCAGGGTTTTTTTACCCTTTTAAAAATATGTTATCACAGATGTTCCACTAGTGTCACTGATTGGCTCAGCTTTGGCCAGTGGCAGGTCCGTTTTGGAGCTGGCTGGAACTGTCTGTGTCTGACAGGGGGCAGCCTCATGTCTCTTCTCACAGAAGCCACCCCTGCAGCACACACACCTCGCTACTAAAACCTTGCCCATTACACTAACAAAACTCATTATGCATACAAAATAGATTTGGTCTTAAGTTTAATCAAAAAAAGAATCTGTCCCTTTTGGAGCATCTGGCCGCGTGTATCTACGTGGCTTCCCGTGGCAACCTTTTGGATCAGACTTTTTTCTTAGTGTAATGACTGAAAGTCTGCTACACAATGCTTATGTAGCTTTCTGCCCCATATCCCTGTACTGGTGGCTAATTCTGTATTATATTTGCATAGGAATGTCCTTTCATTTTCATAACCCTGTCCAGAATGGCAATCTCCCATAGTGCTCTTGTGGCTCAGAGAGCTGAGTCACCTAGTAACATGTGCAAGTTATTAGTGTCATGGAACTCAGAGTTCTGACAGCCCAGAGCTGCTGGGTGAGCTTGTTATGTCTTCCTTCTGATCATCTTGAGACAGCAGATTCGGATAATCACAGATGGCATTATCCATATTTTTTTCATCAAAAGTGTCAGTTCAAGAGGAGGGTTTAATCTAAATCTTTCAGAATTGTGTCTTCCCAAACACAATTCTTTTTTCCTCAAAGATGAATGGAAGTGTCTGAAATTCTACTGTAACAGAGGCTAGCTCTTTGATCAGTATCAAATGCACTCTTGATGCTATGGTCAGAAGCGTTGATGCACACATTTCCCCCCCCCTCCAGATCCCTTAACTGATAAGGCAGGACCAAGGATCAAGGAACTCCTCAATCTAGTTTGTCCTGCATGGTTTTCTTTTTGGGACCTTTAGAATGTCTAACTTCAGCTTATCCCTAACAGTTGAATACTCATCACCTGGCTACTTGATATCTGGAATTGCCACTTGAAGCTCCAGTCACACTTCCGTTGAGAATTATATTTTTCCTAAGCGTTTTGTCTTTGGAAAGATCATCCTTTAGTCTTTATCAGATAGGGAATCTGTGAACTTTCCTTTAGGTACTGTGTTGTAGAGTACAACTGTGAAACACTTGCAGTCTGACTGTACTCACAGACAAGGACTCAAAGGAGAAAAATTATTTCTTTACTTCTGACTGCTCTGTTGGGTTGTATGTGCTCTCACAACTCTAATTTCCACTCTTCTTCATTCCTAATCTTGGGAGTCTTTGGTTGAGAGAAATTTAGATGAAGGAGAATACTTTGGTCCTTCTGTTACTGCATGAATTGCACATTAGAGTGCAATGAGGCTCAGCATTGATATGGATATTGCTAAGTTTAAAAACCAATTCCGTACAGAGAATGAAGGTACAGCTGTATTTTTGCACTAATAGTGCTAATTCATGATTTCCTAACTTTTAAGTGTTCAACTTTGCAACTTGTCTGTACAAATAATATTCCCGAGTTTGAACTGTGACAGTCCACTGAAGAAGTATTATATTGCAATATTGGCTACAGTCCTGCAGTTTGGACAAAGCTTGAAATCTGAAAAACATTATCATCTGATAGCTGGTATGGGGCATATAATACAATGAAACAGCTAGTTTAGCTTGCATTCTCAATTTCTGTGTAGATGTTTGCATCAAAAAAAAAATTACCATTACGTGAATCTTTAATTAGCTTCTATGTGCACGTGATCAATGCATGACAGGCCCAATCAAAAAATACAGATTTGGCAAGACAGTAAAGTCATTGTAGTTTCAGGTTACCCTATCTTGGTTTCATATCAAAGCTTTTTGCAGCATAAGCTTCATTTCAGTAACCTGATAATACCTACTTTAAAATTCTTCATAATAGCAAAAAGATTCCCCATAGGTGCAACTATGAGCAAACTATAAGGCATTTATGCTGGTTTGTAGTGAGTGATGAATAAGTCTGTGTTGGCCCATTCTAAGGCACAGGCCTGTGTTAGCCTAGGTAGCCCTATGACAAGGCTTTGGCAGACTTATATTGGATTATTCAAGGATACCAGAAACTTTATCGTAGTCTACTTGATTTATGTCATTTGGTCCTCACAACTACCAACTATTATCTTTTCAGGATAAATATGAAAGAAGCTGAAACTGAATTATATATTTGATAACTGCTCTAGGGAGATAACCCTTTATCAGGTATGAGGAGATATTTGGGAAACGTAGGCTTTTGAGATACTCTATGCAAGAATATCAGGGAAATTACATGATACCTAAGGGATAAGAAGAACACTTCTCGAGAGGACTATGAGACACGAGCAAGAACCTTAATGAGATTGTTCTAGTTATTCCAAAGTAGGCAAAGGGGGTCATAGGGAAGCTTAGGAAGTGTGGGTTAGATGGATGGACAGTGGGGTGGATTGAAAACTGTCTGAAAGACAGAGCTCAGAGGGTCATGATTAGGGGCACAGAGTCTGGTTGGAGGTCAGTGACAAGTGGTGTTCCCCAGGGGTCCAGTCCTGGTTAATATATTCATCAATGACCTGGATGAAGGGATAGAGTGCACCCTCAGCAAGTTCACTGATGATACAAAGCTGGGAGGGGTGGCTGACACAGCAGAAGGCTGTGCCGCCATACAGAGAGACCTGGACAGGCTGGAGAGTTGGGCAGAGAGAAACCTTATGAAATTCATCAAGGGCAACTGTAGGGTGCTGCACTATGATGATTAGGGGACTGGAACACCTCTCTTATGAAGAAAGGCTGAGGGACTTGGGTCTCTTCAGTCTGGAAAAAAGACGGCTGAGGGGGGATCTTATCAATGCTTATAAATACTTAAAGGGTGGGTATCAGGAGGATGGGGCCAGGCTCTTTTCAGTGGTGCCCGGGGACAGGACAAGAGGTAATGGGCACAAACTTGAGCATAGGAAGTTCCACCTAAACATGAGGAGGAACTTCTTTACTTTGAGGGTGGCAGAGCCCTGGAACAGGCTGCCCAGAGAGGTGGTGGAGTCTCCATCTCTGGAGACATTCAAAACCCGCCTGGACATGTTCCTTTGCAACCTGCTCTAGGTGACCCTGCTCTGGCAGGGGGGTTGGACTAGATGATCTCCAGAGGTCCCTTCCAACCCCTGTCATTCTGTGATTCTGTGATTACCTTACTATCTTTTGTATCCACATTCTCCCTTCTATTTTGTTCAATGATGTCAGCCTTTCTTGTATATTCTTCAATATTAGGTACTAACAGCTTGAGTGTCAGTGTGTAGCGAGGGCCACCTGCTCTTTGGGGGCTGGGAGCTGCAGAGGATCTCCAGGCTGGCAGGGCATGGGCCTCACCAGACAGGGCGTGTTCCACCACCCCCAGAAAGGGAGCAGGGCAGGCTGGGGGGAAGCAGCCCCAAGTCCAGATAATAGAATCATGGAATCATAGTCTGAGTTAGAAGGGACCTTTAAAGATCATTTAGAAAGACGGAGAGAGTTTTTACCAGGGACTATAGTGACAAGACAAGGGGACAGGGTTTTAAACTGAAAGAGGGGAGATTTAGATTAGATATTACAAAGAAATTCTTTACTGTGAGGGTGGTGAGGCACTGGAACAGGTTGCCCAGGGAAGTTGTGGATGCCCCATTCCTGGAAGTGTTCAAGGCCAGGCTGGATGGGGCTTTGAGCAGCCTGGTCTAGTGGGAGGTGTCCCTGCCCATGATCTTTAAGGTCCCTTCTAACCTAAAGCATTCTATGATTCTATGATTCTATGTACAACTAGGGTTGGGAGACTACAGATGTTTATGAAAATATCCAAGAGAGTCTCCTTGAACTACATAAGCTACTTGTGAGCCACATATTTGGTTCCATCTTGACTTCAAAACATCTGGCTGTTTCCAGTTAGATGGTTTCTTTTGCCCAGGAAAGAAAACATTTAACTACTTCTTTTGGCAACATCCACATGATAAGCTATGCTCCCTGCAAAACTGTTCCCTTATATAATCAACAGTCCTTCCAAAATCACCTCTAAATTGTAGTGATTAGTGGTCAATACCTACTAAAGAGCTGCAGTTTCATGTTACAACTTGTGCCAAATTAATAATTTGTTGAAATCAAAAGTTTACAGTCCTCCATCCTATCCCTTCCTAAGCACATATGCTCATCTTCAACTGGCTTTTATAATCTTCAGATAATATATTAAGATCACTAAAATGGAAAAAATTAACCTGTCAAAGCAGTTGAATTAGCTTAATATGTGACTGGAAAAGAACAGGAGAAAGGTAAAGCCATATAGAAAGGAAAAGGGAGCAAGGACATCACCCCACATGCTTTTTGGCAGCAGCAAGCTGTTCATTTGAATCAGACGTAATGTGAAACTACAGCCTTAACTCATTCTTTTTTCAGTGTGCATGTGAGTAAACTGCCTGCATTCCATGCCAGACAGATGATGGCTTTGAGCCTGAAGTCATACAACTTTATAGAAATGCCAATTGTTTAAATGAAGCTTGTTGCATTAATTTCTTACATCGGATACACCCTTACACATTGTTCTTTAACAAGATATTGCTAGCTTCTCACATACCATTAAGTTATCATTCAGGATAACAAAAGGATTGGGAAATCTCTAACAGCAGAAAAAAAGCCAGTTCATAAAGGACACACCAAGGGAAGTGTACAAACACATCAATTGGCTCTGCTAAATATTAGTAGCTTCTGTTACCATACACTCATGCATTCTTCTGAATGCTGTATTAGGCAAATATATTTTTTCCTCCTATATAACTAAATTTAGCTTGACAAAATTTTCCCTGCCTTCAGCCAGGAGTAGGAAAGGGGCGACCAGGTTTACTGGACTGTGTGTATTCGATTGCCTGGCACATTGGATCCACAGAAGTATAAGGCTCTGGTGGACACTGGTGCACAGTGTACCCAAATGTCATCAGGATATAAAGGTGCAGAACCCATTTGGATTTCTGGAGTGACAGGGTTATCCTAACAGTTGTCTGTGTTGGAGGCTAAGGTGAGCCTAACAGGGAACAAGTGGCAAAAGCATCCTATTGTGACCAGCCCAGAGGCCCCGTGTATTCTTGGCATAGACTACCTCAGGATAAGGTACTTCAAGGACCCAAAAGGGTACCAATGGGCTTTTGGTGTAGAGAGAAGATGATTAAACAGCTGTCTGCACTGTCCGGTCTCTCAGAGGACCCCTCTCTTGTGGAGTTGCTGCAGGTCAAAGAACAGCAGGTGCTGATTGCTAGTATGACAGTCAATATCACACCATGACAGTCAATATCACACCAACTGAGACTCCCTGGTTCCCATTCATGAGCTGAATCATCAATTGGAGAGCCAAGGAGCGATCAGTAAGACTCACTCACCCTTTAATAGTCCCATATGGCCAGTGCAAAAGTCTGACGGAGACTGGAGATTAACAGTGGACTATCATGACCTGAATGAAGTCATGCCACCCCTGAGTGCCACCATACCAGACATGCTGGATCTCCAATATGAACTGGAGTCAAAGGCAGCCAAGTGGCATGCTATGATTAACATTGCCAATGCATTTTTCTCAATTCCTTTGGCAGCTTAATGCAGGCCACAGTTTGCTTTCACATGGAGGGGTGTCCAATACACTTGGAATCAACTGCCCCAGGGGTGGAAGCGCAGCCCTACCATTTGTCATGGACTAATCCAGACTGTAGTGGAACAGGGTGAAGCCACTGAACATCTGCAATACATCAACGACATCATTGTGTGGGGCAACAAAGTGGAAGAAGTGTTTGAGAAAGGAAAAGGAGTAATTAGGATTCTTTTGAAAGCCGATTTTGCCATAAAAAAGAGCAAGGTCAAAGGATCTGCACAAGTGATCCAGTTATTGGGTAAAAAATTGCAGGATGGACATAATCACATCCTTATGGATGTGACCAATAAGATAACAACTATGTCTCCAACAGCTAACAAGAAAGAAACACAAGCTTTCCAAGGCCTTGTAGGATTCTAGAGAATGCATATTCGAGGTTATAGTCATCTTGTGAGCCCTCTATTGAGTGATCCAAAGGAAGAAGTATTTTGAGTGGGGCCCTGAGCAACAGGAAGCCTTTGAGCAGATCAAATAGGAGATAGCTCATGCAGTAGCTTTTGGGCCAATCCGTACAGGATCAGCTGTGCAAAATGTGCTCTGCACTGCAGCTGGGGAGCATGGCCTCACCTGTAGCCTCTGGCAGAAAACACCAACAGAAACCCGAGGTCAACCATTAGGGTTTTGGAGCTGGGGGTATTGAGGATAGAAACCAACTACATACACCCCAACTGAAAAAGAGATACTAGCAGCGTATGAGGGTGTTCGAGCTGCTTCAGAAGTTGTTGGTATAGAAGCACAGCTCCTCTTGGCAGCACAATTGCCTGTGCTACATTGGATATTAAATGGAAGTGTCCCCCTACACATTACATAACTGACTGTTGTGGTTTAAGGCCAGCCGGCAGCTAGAACCACACAGCTGCTTGCTCCCTCCCTCCAGTTGCAATGGGGGAGAGAATCAGAAGAGTAAAAATGAGGAAAAACTCATGGGTTGAGATAAAAACAGTTTAATAAGTAAAGCAGAAGCCATACATGTAAGCAAAACAAAAGGAATTCATTCACTGCTTCCCATTGGCAGGCAGGTGTTCAGCCATCTCCAGGAAAGCAGGGCTCCATCATGCATAACGGTTACTTGGGAAGACAAATGCCATAACTCCAAACCGTCCCCCCCTTCCTTCTTCTTCCCCCAGCTTTGTATACTAAGCATGACACCATGTGGCATGGAATATTCCTTTGGTCATTTGGGGTCAGCTGTCCCAGCTGTGTCTCCTCCCAACTTTTTGTGCACTCCCAGTCTACTCGCTGGCGGGGCAGTGTGAGGAGCAGAAAAGGCCTTGATTGCTTAGCAACAACCAAAACTACCAGTGTGCTATCAACACCATTTCTCATCCCAAATCAAAAACATAGCACTATCTATCTCAGCTGCTAGTAAGAAAGTCAACTCTATCCCAGCTGAAACCATGACACTGACATTACATGGAGTAAGTGGGTAGCCTTCATCATGCAATGGGCTCATGCTCGGACTGCCCAGGAATCCTGGAAGAGATCGTGGACTGGTCAGAAGGCAGAGATTTCAGAGCATCACATGAGGGAGTGACTCATGCCCAAGAGACACCACCATATAATGACTTAACAGAAGGTAAAAGGCATTATGCTCTGTTTACCAATGGATCCTGTTTTGTTGTAGGAAACCATCCGAAGCGGAAAACTGCTATGTGGAGTTCCACATGACAAGTCATTGAAGTCCTTCAAGGAGAAGGTGAGTTGAGCCAGTTTGCGGAAGTGAAAGCCATCCAGCTGGCCCTAGAGATTGCTGAACAAGAAAAGTAGCCAGTGCTCGCTCTCTCTGTTGACTCATGGATGGTAGTAAATGCTCTGTGGGGGTGGCTACAGCAGTGGAAGCAGACTAATTGACAGTGCAGGGGTAAACCCATCTGGGCTGCTGCATTGTGGCAAGGCATCGCTGCCTGGATAGAAAACATTGCTCTAAAGGTAGGTCATATAGATACTCACTTGACAAAGAACCCTGCCACTGAAGAACATCAAAACAGTGAGCAGGTACACCAGGCTGCCAGAATTGAAGTGGCTAAGGTAGCTCCAGACTGTGAGTGTAAGGGTGAACTATTTGTAGCTCAATGGGCCCACAAAACATTGGGACATCTAGGGAGAGATGCAATATACAGATGGGGTTGTGATCAAGAGGTAGACCTGATTGTGGAGGCCATCACACAGGTCACCCATGAATGTGAAACATACACCACAATCTAGCGACCCATGCAAGTCTTCCTGCAATAAAGGGTGGTGCCTGGGTTTTCAATACAGCGAGGCCTGACAAATTGACTATGTTGGACCGCTGCCATGAACCCAAGGCAAGTGCTATATACTCACCGTGGTGGAAGCAACTACCAGGTGGCTGGAAACATACCCTGTTAACCATGACACTGCCCAAAACACCATCCTGGGCTGTGAAAGGCAAGTTCTATGGCAATACGGTACCCCAGAAAGAATTGAGTCGAACAACGAGACTCATTTCCAAAATAACCTCATAGACTCCTGGGCCAAGAAACACGGCATGGATTGGGTGTATCACATGCCCTGTCACCCACAAGCCTCCGGGAAAGACTGAGAGAGATAATGGACTGTTAAAGACTATGTTGAGAGTGTTGGGTACTGGGGCATGGAAGCACTGAGGTAAAATTAGCAGAAGCCACTTGGCTGATTAACACCAGAGGATCTGCTAAATTTCCTGGTACTGCCCAAACAAAGTCCCTACATACTGTGGGAGGAGCTAAGGTCCCCATAGTGCACATAGGGATGGCAATGTGGATTGCTCTTTCCTTGGGAAAAGGCAAACCAATTCATGGCATCATCTTCACTCAAGGATTTGGGTGCACTTGGTGGGTAATGCATAAAGATGGGTAGATCCGGTGTGTACCTCAAGGAGATTTAGCCTTGGGTGAAAAATAATCTATAATGTAAGTTGTATGTTGTAGGAAGTAATGCATCTTTATCTCTCTCCCTCCTCTCCTTGGAGAGAGAGGTGGGGGAGAGCATCTGTTGTTCATCTCAGTGGCCGATCTTGCCCAAACCACAACACACCTGAACTGACAGAGAATGATCTTCACAAGGAACTGGGCAAGTTCAGCAATGACCCAAACCAAGCTGGTGTTGACGCCTAACAATCAAACATGCTGCTTCTCCTGTCCTGAGCAACCACCTTGACAGATGGGGCTTAAGTTATAGCCTGTTCTTATGGATATTTTGCAGGGGAGTGGCAGAAGCCCATGGAATGGGAAAATAATATCTATCTACATGTTAAGGGACAGGGGATAGTAGTTAATGAGAATGTATAAATCCATATGTTGTGTATAAAGTACGTAGTATAAGTTATAAGTGTTGGTAAGAGGGGATTTCAGGAATGAGAAAGAGATACAAGGGGATGGTCAGAAGATATATAAGCGTATCAGTTAATGTGGGACATCAGCATGACACAAATGGTACAAAATAAGGGTTGGAGATTGTATTGGGTCTGGCTGGGATGGAGTTAACTTTCCCTATAGCAGCCCTGATAGTATTGTGCTTTGCATTTGTGGCTAGAACAATGTTGATAGCATACCAATATTTTGGCTGCTGCTGAGCAGTGCTCCCACAGAATCAAGGCTGTCTCTCTAACTCCCCCTGACCCCAGAGGCCAGTAGGCTGGGGTGGGAGGGGACATAGCCAGGACAGCTGACCCAAACCAACCAAAGCAATATTACATACCATATGATGTCATGCTCAGCAATAAAAGCTAAGGGGACTGTGGAATAAATACTAAATTGGCTAAAGAATACAAAAGTACAGCATTGTTCACACCTTAAGGAAAAGTCTAAAATCAAGAGGCTTCTGAGGTAGAAAATAGCCGCAGCTGGCATGAAGGACACAACATCTGTGGTTCCCTGATAAGCTACATGAGGTACAGGACGGGATGCAATTATTCCGTGGCTTTACCTTATGATGTATAGCAGATATGGGAATGGGATGATACCATGAAACAGATAAGCTGCCAATTAGCTGCCCGCTAGATGCTCAGAGCCAACATTTTGTCAAATTTTGATGAAATGCTGTCCTTTGTGCGAACTTTGCTCATTATAATGTCATTATAATACCAAAACACACCTCCATCCCGAAGGCTACCCGCCTCCAAGGTGCGACCACTCCTTCTTGAGTCTGCGCCCTGAATTTCTCGTAAACTATACCTTTAATTGTGAAGCGAGAGAAATTTACACCAATCATGACAAAACTATGTATGACTAAAGTCACTCAAACTCCACCTTGAAGATAACAAATAGTATAAAAATAGCCCGAGAGAGGGGGGATACCCAGGGAAGACACCATCATAAAGAATTACATCACTGACTTCTGGGATCAGTCGACGGGCTGAACCTCTCTTCCCCCCCATAGGGACGCCTTTGGGTAAGACTTAGATTATACCGAGTGCTTCCTCGGGAAACTTAGAAATTTCTCTAGAGACTCTCTTTTCTACATTTAGAGCCAGGCTGTATCGTTTATAACTTTGTCGCGCATTTTGTATATGTAACAATACTGTCATTTGCACGTGCTTTGCAGACAGTGTCTTATCACCGGCAATCCTAAGAACCTATATATCTGTTGTTTAAATAAACTGCACTGTTTAAGTAGCTAGTCGTTTTGGTTTCTCACTGAACGCGACGAAAGACTCGAGGGTGGCCGTGCTAGTTCATGAGCACGACTAGACTGAAGGTGCAGTCCACTATCAGTGTATCCAAATCGTCATAGTTTAATACATATTAAACGCGATTGGACTGATAGTGCTGAATTGGGCATCACTCAGAATTTAAACCTAGCCGCACCTAGCCTCCCACCTCGGTGAGGAGTGTTAGAACGCAAGGGGGTTTATTTTCTGCCAAAACCGCTTTGCCCCTTTTCACGCAACAGAATTTTGGCGTAGTCGGCAGGATTGCCATGGATAAACTGCTGCAAAAATATGATTGTGCCCCTTCCCAGGCTGGGAAGGAGTGGGCCCATAAATTTTGGAAGGATGAAGAGAAAGTGGTGGAACGTATTGAAGAGTGTCGGGCTTCACAGAAGCTCAGAGCGGGGAAAGGCAAAGGTGTGATCTGTGCGGTGTTAGGCGCCTGTTTATCTCGTGCACAACAAGAAGCTAGGGAA
Organism: Rissa tridactyla; assembly: GCF_028500815.1. Taxonomy (NCBI): domain Eukaryota; kingdom Metazoa; phylum Chordata; class Aves; order Charadriiformes; family Laridae; genus Rissa; species Rissa tridactyla. Next base: position 25,644,686 of record NC_071496.1, read on the forward strand.
ACCCCTGCTCCTAATCTGATTTCTGCTGTAGAATATGCAACCCTGAAATCGGAGAATGAGGTGTTGAAGTCATCACTAGCCTTTCAAAAGGAGACAGGAGAAAAATTAAGAACTCAAGTCGATAAGCTTGTGAGTGAGAATGAATGTTTAGGAAACCAGAATGCTCAACTTGGGAGTGAAAATCACCAACTTAAAATGTTATTGGAAAGGGTGGCTGGGCTCTTAGATAAAATGCAGCCCTCGACCCAAGTCCAACAAATTCGTAAATTAATGTGTTATCCAAATTCTGGAACCCAGACCGGAGATTTTTTGTCTAATAGTGAAGATGAGGAAGAAGACGAGGAGGGAAGGACTTTTACTGTGAAATCTCGAGTCTTTCCTTTACGACCACTGATTAAAACTGAAACCACAGTTGATGAGGATGATGAGGAAGTCCGCAACACTGTGCGTACTATTCCGTGGACACCAACAGAGTTAGCGAAAATAAGGGAAAAATATTCGAGGCGGCCAGAAGAATCGGCTGTTGAGTATGTGTGGCGAGTTTCTTCTGAAGGAGGAGATAGAATTATGTTGAGTGAGGAAGAAGCAGGAGACTCTTGGGGACCAGGAGTGTTTTTAACTACAATGGACGGGGATCATAATTATTCCCTAACCGCTCGAGCAGCCTTTTGGGCAGGTGGTATGGATCCGCGAGAGAGGGGAGAGCCATTAGAGATTAGAGCTACAGGCTACTCTGAACTGTTTGCGGCGATACGGAAAGCAGCTTGTCTGCAAGCCATGTATGACAGAGAGGAATTTCGGAAATCCCCAATGTCAGCCGCTATCGACCCCGATCGATTAGCCCCTCTCATCCGTGGTCTTCCCGATTGCCTGAAACCATTCATTGTCTGCACTCAAGATCGTATACGAGAGGCTTGGGATGCTCATGGGCAGGGCCGGCATCGCTACATGCCCACCTGGAATGAATATGTACAGGAAATAGACCAGTATGGGCGCCGAAGGGGCTGGGCCAGCCTAACTAGTGAAAAATCCTCCGAACACCCCCGAAAGGTTTGCCAAGTCCGAACTCACACTCAAAACCCCAAACCGGTGGAAAGGTTTAAGCCTGATAAGGACCGGAATGAGTTGTGGCGTAAAGCCCTACAATTAGGGGTGCCCCGACAATTCTTGCACGGTGTCCCTACGGGAGATCTCCGTACGCTGGTCCAATCTCTAACTAGAAAGAATAATTCGGCTGGGGAGAAAAGTCTAACCAGAGAATCCCCAAGCTGTGAGAAAATTGTGCCTTCTGCACCGGAGCATAACTTGATTGATTTGTCAGAGTCCCAGTCAAAAAACTCCTATCCCCGGGGAGGGCAGTGAGCCACCCTGTCCGGCGGGTACTGGCTATTCAATGGCTCTCTCATAAAGATTCTGAACCTATTATCGCCATTCCTGTCGGACCCCGGAGGATGTCAGTAAACTTTATTATTGATACTGGAGCCCAAATGTCTGCCATCACTAACGAAACGGCACAACTTCTAGGTATAAATCCCACCAGACGCAGAGTCAACTTCGCAGGAATTGATGGTGTGGTAAAAACATGCCCCGTTGCAAAAATTAACCTCTGGTTGCCAGGAGAGCAGCGAATGACCAGGGCGGAAGTGTTAGTGGGTGCCTCGCGTACTAACCTCCTAGGATTTGACGTGCCGCGTGGGCGAATGTGGAAATTCCCAGATGGAACTGTGTGGAGTTTTGCAGGACGCGAAAAAGTAATAGACACAGTGAAATTGAGTCTATTGGAAACTTCCATGCCTTTACCTCCCTCTAAAATCACTAACGTCCGGCAGTATCCACTGCCTGCAGCTGCACTTGCAGGAGCAGACGGGGTGGTATCAGATTTAGAAAAAAGAGACATCATTAAGAGGACTCACTCGCCTTATAATTCACCGGTGTGGCCCGTAAAGAAACCAAACGGGCAATGGCGTTTCACAGTAGATTACCGAAAGTTGAATGCCAACACTGCACCCCTCACCGCCGCAGTTCCAAATATCGCGGAAATTGTGACAATGATACAAGGAGCTGCCCATCCTTGGATGGCTGCCTTAGATGTTAAAGACATGTTTTTTATGATTCCCCTCCTTGAGCAGGACAAAGCGCAGTTTGCATTCACGTGGAAAGGAGTCCAATATACCTTTAACCGACTTCCACAAGGATACAAACATTCCCCCACTATTGCCCATAATGCTTTAGCTAAAGTGCTATCAGAGATTCCTGTTTCACAGGGATGTACGGTATACCAATATATTGATGACATCCTAATAGGGGGAGAGAACCAAGAAAGTGTAAAAGACATGATGGAAAACATCCGAAAAACATTACTTGATTTAGGATTGGAAATTCCAGACTCAAAGTGTCAGGGACCTGCACAGGAAGTTAAATTCCTGGGGGTCTGGTGGATTAAAGGAGCTGCTTCTGTCCCTCAGGATACCCTGGAAAAAATAGAGCATGGACAGAATCCATCCAGCGTGAAGGAGTTACAGCAAGTTCTGGGAACTTTAAGTTATTGGCGTAAACACATCCCTGGCTTTTCCATCATTGCTCGCCCCCTTTATAGTTTGCTCAAAAAGGGTAAATCCTGGGAGTGGACTGAACAACACACTAATGCTCTGCAATTACTAATAAAGGAGCTAAGGTTATTCCAACAGCTTGGTCCTATACATCCAACTGACCCTGTCCACGTAGAATGGGGGTTCAGTGAACATGGTTCCCATTGTAATTTATGGCAGAAGGGACCAGCAGGACCGGAGAGACCATTAGAATTTAGCTCTCACTCCTTCAATGATACTGAGAGCAGATATTCAGACCTTGAGAAGGGTTTACTGTCCCTAGTGCGAGCGTTGCAACGAACAGAGCAGATAAGAAGAGAACAGAGTGTGATCATTCGGGGACCTTTCCGCCTCCTAGATGTGGTCCGTAAAGGGACAACACCACCAGCTGGCATTGCCCAGAAACCCACAGTTCAAAAGTGGTATGCTTATTTAGAAGGCATTAATGAAATCATGCCAGTCTCTGAAGGCAGTGTTAAAGTATCCAAGCTCCAAAAGGATATAGATGGTGCCCTATTGTTCCAATCCCCACCAAATAGACCATCTCCGATCCAAGAAGCACCTCCTTTGAAGGAAGGCAGTGATCTTACAGGAGTGTGGTTTACTGATGCATCATCTCACCGTGAAAACAATAAGTGGAAATATAAGGCCGTAGCACTGGAAGTAGCAACGGGAGAAAGAGCGATTGAAACAGGGGAGGGTAGTGCACAAGTAGGGGAACTCAGAGCTGTCCTACTAGCTGCACAACATGGGGCCACCTCCATTTACACTGACTCATATGCTGTTTTTAAAGGAGCCACTGAATGGATAGGACACTGGGCAGCCAATGATTGGCAGGTGAATAGAGTCCCGATTTGGGAGACAGACAGTTGGAAGCAACTGTTAGAAATAGGAGGACAGAGAACATTGCACATTGGTTGGGTAAAAGGCCATGATCGTTCAAACTCGATCACTGCTCAATTCAACCAACAGGTAGATAGCCTCACACGGCTACAGCAAATTGACATTGTAGATGATGGTCGGGAATGGGAACGCTTACTTGAATGGTTACATGTTAAGCGTGGCCACACAGGCCGTGCTGACCTGTATCAGGAAGGTCTAGCCCGGGGGTGGCCTGTGTCGGTTAAGCTGTGCGAACAAATAGTAACTGCCTGTTCACAATGTCGCCTACGACTCAGCAAAGATCATCCGAGTAAGGCACCTCCCTTACACATTCGGGACAAGAAAATGTTGTGGCATTCATGGCAGATTGATTATATTGGGCCCTTGAGATCATCAGGTGGGAAAAGATATGTCCTGGTAGGAGTGGAGATTATCTCCAGCCTCAGTATGGCCAGCAGTTTCAAATCAGCTACCGGGGACAACACAGTGAAAGGCCTAAAAGGGTGGTTCAGCACACTTCCCCTTCCCGAGGAAATCCAAAGTGATAACGGTTCACACTTTACCGCTTTGGTGGTACAAGATTGGGCCAAAGAAGAAGGGATTCGATGGGTATTTCATACTCCCTATTATTCCCAGGCTAATGGCATTGTTGAACGCACCAATGGATTGGTTAAGCGTTTTGCAAAAAACTCATGAACCTGGTTGGCATTTGCGATTGGACGATGCCATCTATCAATTAAATAACAGATGGAGTGGAGACGGCTGTCCTAAAATGAAAGCTTTCTGTGTATGTGCCAATATTATCTCTCCAAAGGCTCCCAATGAACCGGGAAAATACCCCGGAAGATTTCACCCTGGGCAACCTGTGCTAGTGAAAATGCCTCAAATTGGGACGGTACCAATGGTGCTAGCTACTCCCAAAAATCCCTATGCATGGGAAGCCAAGGACTGTTCAGGGAAGATACACCGGATCAGCACCCGGTGGATCTCGCCTTCTTTTTAACCCCGTCGGTCGAATAAGACCGAGCAGATTTTCTTTTCCTTTGTGTCTTACAGGAACCTTGGATGAGCTGTACAGACGGATTGGCCTACGCTACCTTTGAGTGTCTCCAGGGAATCCTGACATTGATCCTGGCAATAATACTATTTTTATTATGTGTGGCTACCTGGAGGCCCAAATTCTAAAATGACGAATTGGCAGATGGAATTGATGCTATTCAGTTTTACCTTTTTGTTCCCTGTTGTTTGTAGTCAGAGAGACCCAGAGTGGCCATGGTCTCAAGCCTTTGTTAAACACAATGCGATGGCAGGTCCTAGAAAGGGAGAATTGAGTTTGGCCACTGTAGTTCTACAGGAAAATGAGGTGTTACATGAGTGGACCTGGAATAGTTGGTACCCAGTCCTGAAAGGTAAGGCAGGGGTGGAAATCCAAGTAGGGTGTAGAATGATCAACGGCTCAAACCATGAGAAGGCCATGAGAATAGAGATTTTTGTTATTAAGGCATTTGTTTTCTGAAGCAACTGCTACACGTACTGAGGCCCTACTTGCCAGGAAGTGGCTGGACACTGCCTGCTGATGGGAAGTAGAGAATAAATCTTCTTTTTGCTTTGCTTTGCTTCCGTGCACTGCCTTTGCTTGCTTTCATTAAACTACCTTTATCTTGACTCACAAGTTTTTCATCTTATTTTCTCCCCCTGTTCTGTTGAGGAGGGGGGGTGAGAGAGCAGCTTGCTAGGCACCTGGTAGCCAGCCAAGGCCAACATATGGTCACTGAATTACTTATTAAGCAACATTTAAATACTTTTCTCAGATTCAGCTTCTTGAGAATTCAGGCACTACTACATACATTTGATACAAATATTTGATGCAAGCCTTGTAAGTTTGCAGCTTCTTCTGAGCTTATCCTTTGCTCCTCCACAGCTGAAGTGTCAGAAGACAGTGGACTTCACCAAAGAAGTTTAATTCTTTTGTGGATTGATCTTGTAGAATAATACATCTCAGTGATGAACTGCCTAGAAAGTTAACTGCATTAGAGTGGAAGAAATCCTTAAAGAGGAATCGTAGTTTTGGCAACTGCAAGATAGTGCCTGGAGATGCACACACATCTGTAACAAATGCTATGCTACTGTAGATACTTATGAAAGAACTTGTTTTGTTTGATCAATAGTGGCTATTTATTTATGAATCCAAGAGCTATTTATGACCGAACTGCTCACTTTGAAATAATGCACAGTGCAATGGGTATATAAATAAGCGCTATACAAATAACCATATTTACTGGTGGATTTTTTGTGACTCTCCCATCCTTATACATACATTACTTACAGCTTTGTTTCTCCCCTATTGGAGACTCTAGTAGACAAAGATTGGGAAAGAACATTAAAGAATAGAAAGCATACAAGCCCACTACACCCTGAGAAAAGAACATGGGAAGGGTCAGATGCACACACACTATATACAGAAGGCTAGAACAAAAAAAGCAAAACCAGTTCAGCCATTAGAAGAACTTGTGCAGATACAATGGAACACAAACATGGATAGCACACTGAGAAGAACCCCAGTTACTAATTGTCCTGGTTTCAGCTGGGATAGAGTTAATTTTCTTCCTAGTAGCTGCTGTCTTTTGGATTTAGTATGAGAATAATGTTGATAACGCATATTGTTTTAGTTGTTGCTAAGTAATGCTTATATTAAGTTAAGGACTTTTTCAGCTTCCCATAGAAGCTGAGAGGGAGCATAGACAGGACAAGCTGGCCAAAGGAATATTCCATACCATAGACATCATGCTCAGTATATAAATGGGGGCTGGCTGGGGGGCAGGGATCCACGATTGCTGCTTGGAACAGGCTGGGCAATCGATCATCGGATGGTGAGAGCAATTTGTATTGCATCACTTATTTTGTATTTTCTTTTACCATTATTGTTATTATTATTTTCTCTTCTGTTACTGTTCTATTAAACTGTCTTTATCTCAACCCCTGAGTGTTTTTTTTTTCCTTTTTCTCCCTTAATTTGGGTGATTCTTACTGTAGTAAAACTGATAGCAATTATAGTAACGAGGACATACAGTGACAGGGTTACTTAGCAATCAACAACACACAATTTGATTCATTGTCTATTCTCAACCAAAATCAGATCCCCATGAGGCACCCATCCTTCCGCATCACCCACCAAGTGCACCCAGGTCCTTGGACAAAAGCAATCCCACGAATGGGTTTGCCTTTGCCTGAGGCAGGACTAACCCAGACTGTCTTCCCTAGCATATTCTTCATGTGCACTACGGGGACTTTATCCCCTTCTACAGTACGTGGAAGTTTTGATTGGGCAGGGCCAGCCCAATTGGTAGATCCCCTGGTGTTAACTAGCCAGGTAGCTTTTGCTAAATGTGCATCCCAATGTTTTAAAGTCCCACCACCCATTGCTCTCAGTGTAGTTTTTAACAATCCATTGTATTGTTCTATCTTCCCAGAGGCTGGGGCGTGATAGGGGATGTGATATACCCACTCGATACCATGCTCTTTGGCCCAGGTGTCTATGAGGCTGCTTCGGAAATGAGTCCCGTTGTCCGACTCAATTCTCTCTGGGCTGCCATGTCATCACAGGACTTGCTTTCCAAGGCCCAGGATAGTGTTCCGGGCAGTGGCATGGGGCACAGGGTATGTTTCCAGCCATCCAGTGGTTGCTTCCACCATTGTGAGCACATAGCGCTTGCCTTGACGGGTTTGTGGCTGTGTGATGTGGTCAATCTGCCAGGCCTCCCCATATTTATATTTCAGCCATCGTCCTCCATACCAAAGAGCCTTCAAACGCTTGGCTTGCTTGATTGCGGCACGTCTCGCATTCATGGATGACCTGTGCAATAGTGTCCATGGTCAAGTCCACCCCTCGGTCACGAGCCCATCTATATGTCGCATCTCTTCCTTGATGGCCTGAGGTGTCATGGGCCCACCGAGCTATGAATAGTTCACTCTTATGTTGCCAGTCCAGATCCACCTGAGCCACTGCAATCCTAGCAGCCCAATCCACCTGCTGGTTGTTCTGATGTTCCTCAGTGGCCCGATTCTTGGGCACATGGGCATCTATGTGGTGTACTTTCACAACCAGATTCTCTATCCGGGCAGCAATATCTTGCCAGAGTTCAGCAGCCCAGATGGGTTTGCCTCTGCGCTGCCAGTTGCCCTGCTTCCACTGCTGTAGCCACCCCCACAGAGCATTTGCCACCATCCATGAGTCAGTGTAGAGATAAAGTACTGGCCATTTTTCTCCCTCGGCAATGTCCAAAGCCAGCTGGATGGCTTTCACCTCTGCAAACTGGCTCGATTCACCCTGTCCCTCACTGGCCTCTGCAACCCGTCGTGTAGGACTCCACACAGCAGCCTTCCACTTTCGATGCTTTCCCACAATCCGGCAGGACCCATCAGTGAACAGGGCATATTTCTTCTCATTTTCTGGCAGTTTATTATATGGTGGGGCCTCTTCTGCACGCGTCACCTCCTCCTCTGGTGACATTCCGAAATCCTTGCCTTCTGGCCAGTCCATGATCACTTCCAGAATTCCTGGGCGACTGGGTTTCCCATTCGAGTTCGCTGTGTGATCAGTGCAATCCACTTGCTCCATGTAGCATCAGTTGCATGATGTGTGGTGGGGACCCTTTCTTTGAACATCCAACCCAGCACCGGCAGTCGAGGTGCTAAGAGGAGCTGTGCTTCTGTACCAACCACTTCCGAAGCAGCTCGAACCCCTTCATATGTTGCCAATATCTCTTTTTCTGTTGGAGTGTAGCGGGCTTCGGATCCTCTGTATCCCCAACTCCAAAACCCCAGGGGTCGACCTTGAGTCTCCCCTGGTGCTTTCTTCCAGAGGCTGCAGGTAGGGCCGTTCTCCCCGGCTGCGGTGTAGAGCACATTTTTAACATCTTGTCCTGCCTGGACTGGCCCCAAGGCCACTGCATGGACTATTTCCTGTTTGATTTGTTCAAAAGCTTGTCGTTGCTCAGGACCCCATTTAAAATCGTTCTTTTTCCGGGTTACTTGATACAGAGGGTTTACAATTAGACTGTAATCTGGGATATGCATCCTCCAAAAACCCACAATGCATAAGAAAGCTTGTGTTTCCTTTTTACTAGTTGGTGGAGACATAGCTGCTATTTTGTTGATCACATCCATTGGGATCTGACGGCATCCATCTTGCCATTTTATTCCTAAAAACTGGATCTCCTGCGCAGGTCCCTTGACCTTACTTCGCTTTATGGCAAAACCAGCTTTCAGAAGGATTTGGACTATTTTACTCCCTTTCTCAAAAACTTCTGCTGTGTTGCCCCATACGATGATGTCATCAATGTATTGCAGATGTTCTGGAGCTTCACCCTGTTCCAGTGCAGTCTGGATCAGTCCATGGCAAATGGTGGGGCTGTGTTTCCACCCCTGGGGCAGTCGATGTCAGGTGTACTGGACGCCCCTCCAAGTGAAAGCAAACTGTGGCCTGCACTCTGCTGCCAAAGGGATTGAGAAGAATGCATTCGCTATATCAATCGTGGCATACCACTTGGCTGCCTTGGACTCCAGTTCATACTGCAGTTCTAGCATGTCCGGCACGTCAGTGCTCAGTGGTGGCGTGACTTCATTCAGGCCACGATAGTCTACGGTTAGCCTCCACTCTCCATTAGATTTTCGCACCGGCCATATGGGACTGTTAAAGGGTGAGCGAGTCTTGCTGATCACTCCTTGAACCTCTAGTTGACGAATCAGCTTATGGATGGGAATCAGAGAGTCTCGGTTAGTGCGATATTGCCGCCGATGCACCGTTGTGGTAGCAATCGGCACCTGTTGTTCTTCGACCCTCAACAACCCCACAACAGAAGAGTCCTCCGAGAGACCGGGCAAGGTAGACAACTGTTTAACTTCCTCCGTCTCCAAGGCAGCTATGCCAAAGGCCCACCGGTACCCTTTTGGGTCCTTAAAATACCCTCTCCTGAGGTAATCTATACCAAGGATGCATGGAACCTCTGGGCCAGTCACAATGGGATGCTTTTGCCACTCATTCCCAGTTAGGCTCACTTCTGCCTCCAGTACAGTCAACTCTTGGGATCCCCCTGTGGCCCCAGAAATACAAATGGGTTCTGCCCCTCTATAGCTTGATGGTATTAGGGTGCACTGTGCACCCGTGTCCACTAGAGCCTTATACTCACAGAATCTTCATGGTTGAAAAGGACCCTTAAGATCATCGAGTCCAACCAAACAACCTATAATCTCTGCCACTAGAGCATGCCCTGAAGTGCCACATCTAGACGTTTCTTAAATACCTCTAGGGATGGTGACTCAAACACCTCCCTGGGCAGGACCCGGCACTTGGCCTTATTAAACCTCATACAGTTGGCCTTGGCCCATCGATCCAGCCTGTCCAGGTCCCTCTGTAGAGCCTTCCTACCCTCAAGCAGATCAACTCTCCCACCTAGCTTGGTGTCGTCTGCAAACTTACTGAGGGTGCACTCAATCCCCTCATCCAGATCATTGATAAAGATATTAAACAAAACTGGCCCCAAAACTGAGCCCTGAGGGACACCACTGGTGACCGGCCGCCAAGAGGATTTCACCCCATTAATCACAACTCTCTGGGCACAGCCATCCAGCCAGTTTGTAACCCAGCAAAGTGTACACTTGTCTATGCCATGATTCGCCAGCTTCTCCAGGAGAATGCTGTGGGGGACGCTGTCAAAGGCCTCACCAAAGTCCAGATAGACAACGTCCACCGCCTTCCCCGCATCCAGAAGGCGGGTCACATGGTCATAGAAAGAGATCAGGTTGGTTAAGTGGGACCTCCCTTTCCTAAACCCATGCTGGCCGGCCCTGATCCCGTGGCTGCCCTGCACTTGCTGTGAGAGCTCACTCAAGATGATCCTCTCCATGATCTTTCCTGGTACCGAGGTCAGGCTGACAGGCCTGTAGTTCCCCGGATCCTCCTTCCGACCCTTCTTGTAGATGGGCAAAACATTAGCCACCCTCTAGTCATCTGGTACCTGCCCTGTTGACCAGGATTGTTGATCAATGATGGAGAGAGGCTTGGTGAGCTCTCCTGCCAGCTCCCCGAGTACTCTTGAGTGAATCCCATCTGGCCCCATAGACTTATGTGCATCTAGGTGCAGAAGCAGATCATTGACTACTTCCTCCTGGATTATGGGCGGGTTGTTCTGCTCTCCATCCTTATCTTCCAGCTCAGGAGGCTGAACACCCTGGGGATAGCTGGTCTGACTGTTGAAGACGGAGGCAAAGAAGGCATTAAGTATCTCAGCCTTCTCCTCGTCCTTGGTTGCAACTTTCCCCCCCGCATCCAGTAAGGGATGGAGATTCTCCCTGGCTCTCTTTTTGTTGATGTATTTATAAAAGCTTTTTTTGTTGTCCTTAATGTTAGTGGCCAAGTTGAGCTCCAGCTGGGCTTTTGCCTTCCTAATCTTCTCTCTGTATAACCTAACGAGATCTCTGTACTCCTCCTGAGTTGCCTGTCCCTTCTTCCAAAGGTGGTAAACCCTCCTTTTATTCCTAAGTCCCATCAGAAGTTCCTTATTCATCCAGGCTGGCCATTTTCCCCGCCCTTTAGACTTGCGACACTTGGGCACAGCCTGCTCCTGGGCCTTTAAGATTTCTTTCTTGAAGAGCGTCCAGCCTTCCTGGACCCCTTTGCCCTTCAGGACTGTCTCCCAAGGGACTCTCTCAACCAGTGTTCTGAACAGGCCAAAGTCTGCCCTCCAGAAGTCCAAGGTGGAGGTTTTGCTAACCCCCCTCCTTACATCACTACCAATTGAAAACTTGACCATTTCATGATCACTAAACCCAAGACGACCTCTGACCACCACATCTCCCACTAGTCCTTCACCGTTTGTGAACAGTAGGTCTAGCGAGGCACCTCCCCTGGTAGGCTCGCCTACCAGTTGTGTCAGGAAGTTATCTTCCATGCACTCGAGGAACCTCCTAGCCTGCCTGCTCTCTGCTGTGTTGTATTTCCAGCAGATATCCAGCAGGTTGAAGTCCCCAACCAGAACAAGGGCTGGCAATTGCAAGACTTCAGCCAGCCGCTTACAGAATACTTCATCTGTCTCCTCATCCTGGTCACATGGTCTATAGCATACTCCCAGCACATCTCCCTTATTTGCCTTCCCCTTCATCCTTACCCATAAACACTCGACTTTATCATCACTGGAATCTAGCTCTATAACATCAAAACACTCCCTAATGTACAGAGCCACACCCCCACCTCTCCTTCCTTGCCTGTCCCTTCTGAAGAGCTTATAGCCATTCATCGCAGCATTCCAGTCGTGACAGTCATCCCACCATGTTTCTGTGATGGCAACTACATCATAGCTGTTCTGCTGCACAATGGCTTCCAGCTCATCCCATTTGTTGCCCATGCTGCATGCATTCGTGTAGATGCACTTGAGCTGGGCTATCGGTTTCACCCCCATCCTTGGCCCTTGATCCCTAGGCTCATTACTAGTGGGCCTGGTTTTATCCCCTTCCCCCTTCGATACTAGTTTAAAGCCCTGTCCATGAGCCTTGCGAACTCTTGGCCTAGTCCCCTTTTCCCCTTTTGGGATAGGGTTTTCCCATTCTTAGCAAGCAGGCCCAGTGTCCTGCAGATCAAACTACGATCACAGAACCCAAAGCCCTGCTCGTAGCACCAGTTTCAGAGCCAGGTGTTGATCTGTCCGATTTTCTTGTTTACCTATTCGTCAGTCCCCAAAACTGGAAGGGCAGAGGAGAACACAATTTGTGCTCCCGAACCCTTGACAAGCCGTCCCAAGGCCCCAAAATCTTTCTTCATTGCCCTCAGACTTCTACTCTCCAGCTCCTCACTGTCTGCCTGTAAGATCAAAAGAGGGTAATAATCTGAGGGCCGTATCAGGCCAGGAAGCTTCCTGGCTATATCCTTAACACGGGCCCCAGGCAGGCAACAGATCTCCCTGTGGGAAGGGTCTGGCCTGCATATGGGACCCTCAGCTCCCCTCAGAATGGAACCCCCTATGACTATTGCCCTCCTCCTGCTCTTCACAGAAGCAGTCTTAATGCGTGGAGCATTAAGACTCCTGTGGGTCTGATGTGCCAGGCCATCCAATCCACACCGTCCAATAAACCCGGTTGTCCCTTTCCTCCACCTGGGCGGAGGCAGGGCCCCTCTAATCCTGGTCATAGCATCCGGTACTCACTTCTTGCAGAAATGACTTGGAAGTTCCTTCAAGAGGATCAGAAGCAAGATCAGGCCTTCTGCTCTGTCTGGGGAACTGCCCGCTGGAAACCGGGGCAGCACTTTTCCTGGAGGGATCCCCTTTTGTGGTCGTCCTTCCTTGCAACTCCTGTACCCGTGTCCGCAGGATCGAAGTAGGTTGTCCATCCCACTTCCTCATGTCCTCTCCGTGGTCCCGCAGGTAGAACCACAGGGTGCCTCGTGGTGTGTACCCTCTGTACTCTCTCTCTTGAGTGGGGAAATGCCTGCTTCTAATAGCTGAGATGCTGGCCCGTGCAGGTGGGGAGTAGGGCATATTCTCTTCAAGTTGCTGGACCTTCCGGGACAGTTTCTCCACAGCTGAGACAAGGGGGGAAGAGAGACTTTCTTCATATCGCTGGAGCCGGCCAGCCACCTCATCCACCGTTGGTCCCTCTTCACCTTTCCATTCCATTATTGCCAGTGAGTTGGCATATGATGATGGTGTGCTCCATACAAACTTCCGCCACAGGGGCCTTGTGCATCGCACCTCATCAGGGTCTGTGGGTAAGTCTGCATTGTCCAAGACATAATAAACCATCTCCCGCACAGCTAATTCCCTCAGGTACTGGATACCTCTTTCCATGGTAGTCCCACTTGCTTGGGTGACATACAACATCTTCGCTGAAGGGGTACCTCTCCCTCACGCCTAACAGGAGTCGTTTCCAGAGGCTGAGGGCTTGGGTCTTCTTCCCAATTGCCTTGTCAATGTCGCCTTCCCTAGGCAGGGATCCCAGCTGCCTGGCTTCCCTACCCTCTAATTCCAGGCTACTGTCCCCGTTATCCCAGCACCGGAGCAGCCAGGTGACAATGCGCTCGCCTGAAAGTCGGCTAAAATCTTTTCGCATATCCCGCAGCTCACTCAAGGATAGGGATCGGGTAATTATCTCAGGACCAGGCTGGTTTGAGCATCCCAAGGATATTCAAAATTCTTAAAAGCTGTCATACCTGGCCCGAAGGAGAAAAGGGAGGCAAAATGACTGGGGAAAGTGTCCCCCCCTGTTTCCCCCACAGACTGGGTGTAATTATTAATAAATTCTGAGAGACGGTGCCCAAGGTACGGGCAGGACAGCAACACCACATAAACACCCCAAAGTAACTGTCTAACAAGTGATGTTATCATATCATAAGCCGATATTGCACAGGACAGCAAAATGATAATCCTCATCCCTCTCCCAGAAGTAACAATAATCATCACAGGGAGTACATAAGCCATATAAGAATTTACATAACACAGCCATGAGAACAAACCAAGCAACATGATGACCAGCGACTATTTACCTAATACAATAAACGCATACAACAAATTCGTTTTTCCAAGCTCTAGTTGGATTCTGTCATTATCTCAACCCTCCGAGCCCCACGTTGGGCGCCAAAAAGGACTGTCGTGGTTTAGCCTCAGACGGCAACAAAGAACCATGTGCCGCTCGCTCGGGCCTTCCCAATACGGGAAGAATCAGAAGAAAAAGGCAAAACTCGGGTTGAGACAAAGGCAGTTTAACAGAACAGCAAAGGGAATGAGCAAAACCAACAACAATAACACGGACAGAGGAATATACAAACACGATTACGGAACCGCTGCTCACCAACCCGGACCCAGGATGCCCCAACCCGCTCCAATTGGTGACTTCCTGCCCCCTCCTCTGGCAGTTCAGGGTGGGCATGGCTCACATGGCATGGAATACCAGGGAGAATTAACCCTATCCCCGCCAGAACCAGGACAGATACACATATACTAAAACCGTAAAGTTTCCTAGCACCCAGTATTCTTTTTAGCACTAACCATCAATATTATCATAGACATACTTTATGTTACATCATCACAAGGGAAGTCAAATCACCAAATATAGAACCTATGTACCAGAATTTATGTATGAATGATGATTATTTGCAGCACTGAGTAATTAAAGTACTTCATCACTACAACTGCAAGCAATTACTACCCGGTTATATGACAGAAGACTAGCATCATCCTCAGTACTAAAATTTGCTCTAGTTTAAGTTAATACTGAAACTAACTCAAATCAACAAGTCCAGAAGGGGAGTGGGCCTATTTCTTTTTCCTTCTGAAAATAGAAAAACGTAAAACTGATTTTGTACCCAGTGACAGTAGAAAAGAAAAAAAAGTCTGTTTTAGAAATGGCCCTCAGTCCATTTTGTAAGGAGGTTATGATATGACGGATGCATTTATAGTGTTATGCATTGAAGATGTGAAAAGACCCGCTGCACAAAATCATACATGTCTGTACAGTTTCTATGTCATATAAGAATTGGTTATAACCAAGGGATTTTAAACTATTCATATGTGCATTTACACCTCAAGGGACATGAGGTCAAGTAAAGTAATGCAGAAATGATCAAGAAACTGATCTGGGACAATATTTTACCAATAGTGTATGTACTAGAAAAATTCTTTGACGTTACATGAAACTATGCATAATTAAAACCTAACTTTATTAAAAAATAAATTACCAAAATGAAACAAAATGTTAAGAATATGAAAGTTCCTTGCATTCCAAGTAAACAACAGAGAATGAAGAAAGTATGTTTTCCAGGCCCATTTAACAAACAGAGAATAACTAAGAATAAATTCTGTTATCATTTAGCATGTAGTAACATACTACATTATCAATTTACATTTGTTAAAATAGGGCTGTTCTCACAGGCTTTCATACATTGAAAATTGCTTAAACTCTGCAGTAACGTACATTATACAAAGTCAGAAAAAAAGCCAAGAAACAGAAAAAGCATTAATTTTTTAAATTAATTATGGTATTACAAAAGGAATTTGCAAACAGACATAAAAAATTTCATTTTTGGTTTAAAAGCCTTTTATCTTTAGCTTAAGCAGTTTATATCAAAATATAATTATGTGCACATCAAAGATAGAATCCTAAGCTTTCCCATATATTCAATAATGAACTTAAAACAATATTTTATGTTCAAGAAATAAAATATCAATTTTGTAATCAGCAAGACAAAAGCCCCATTCTTTAAAATTAAAATTAAAATTTATATATAATAGAGAAAATATGTATCAATTTAGAACTAAACCCTCCCCTACATATCAACTTCAATAAATGTTGAAATTCCCTAGGAAATAAGCAGAATAAATGCACTTCACAAATAGACCACAGTGTACAATTCATGTAAGATGTAATAAATTTTCAATATCTTTGTAATCAAAGCAGATAAAAAGCAAAGGTCATTCAAGTTTTAAGTTACCTAGAAGAAATAACTTTCATTTTCGATCTGATCAGAATTGCCCATATACATTTACCAAAGCAAGCAAGTGTCCATAAAAATATGTTGAACATATATGCAATATAGAGAATAGGTATATAGATGGTAAAAGTTATGAAGAAAAAAAGGCTTTCAGTTTAAAAGCTAATTCTTGCTCTTTTTTTTTTTTAATTATTATTAAAGCAAGCACAGGTAAGCATTAAAAACATTAATTTTGAGAAGAACAGAAATATGCTTTAATTTCTTAGGATTATTAGAGGAAAAGAATTAGGATTTTGGAGAAGGAAACTAACTCTGAATTACAATTTGTTATGCTTTCTAAAATTTTGTAGAATGTAGAAGGTGCCTTAAGTGTGCTTGAAACCAGTCAATTTTTTTTCATTAAGAACAAATGGCTAACTCATAGTTAAAATGGAAAGATTAAGTTGAAAAGAGCTGGTTTATAAATGAAATACCAACCAAGTAAATGCTAACCATAAAACTACTGGAAGAATGCAAGGAGACTGTTAAGCTTTCTAAATGGTGATATATTTTAATATCCCTTTTTGTTTCTATTCTGAAAGACATTCTGAAATGGCTTACAGATTAAAAAGTTTTATTTAAATTTGCAACGATGCTGGTGGGACAGTACCTGTTTCCATGTCTATATCAGTACCTTATATTTGAGATATAAAATAGGGATGAAACTGTGATTGATAATTTTACCACTTAAAGAAAACCATTTTTATTCAGACAACTTCTTCAATACAATGTTATGGACAATGAACTAATAGGTTCAGTTACATAGTCAATAGTGGAATCCAAATGGGAAACTCAAAAACAGAAAAAAGAAAAAAAACGAAGTACAAGGATGTTTTGGGAGACTCTGAATGCCATTCTTTCAGAATGGCAATTATTTATTATATAAATCAGGATGGAGGAATGCATTGGGCAGAGCAGAGAAGGCTGAAAACATTCAGAAAAAGAATGGAGATTCACAGAACAGTGAACAAGAACAAAAAAAATCTTCCAAGCATTTGCATACTGAAATAAACAAAACTGCAGTGTCTTCTGCCTAGAATCGTAGAATCATAGAATGGTTTGGGTTGGAAGGGACCTTAAAGATCATCCAGTCCTAACCCCCCTGCCATGGGCAGGGACACCTCCCACTAGACCAGGCTGCTCAAAGCCCCATCCAGCCTGGCCTTGAACACCTCCAGGGATGGGGCATCCACAACTTCCCTGGGCAACCTGTTCCAGTGCCTCACCACCCTTACAGTAAAGAATTTCTTCCTGATATCCAATCTAAATCTACCCTCTTTCAGCTTGAGGCCATTACCCCGTGTCCTATCATTACACTCCCTGATAAAGAGTCCCTCCCCATCCTTCCTGTAGGCCCCCTTTAGGTACTGGAAGGCTGCTATAAGGTCTCCCTGGAGCCTTCTCCAGGCTGAACAGCCCCAACTCTCTCAGCCAGCAACTGAGATGATAGTTCCAGTATTCAAATTATTGAGTTAATAGCATATACAAATATTCTACAACCTACTTAATATTACCACCTGTCATCACAAGGAACATATGTTAAATGATAATACAAACCCCAAAATACTTTCAGTTTAATAGAATTCTTGGAATGCATGCATTACCTTAACAACAGGATTCAGCAGAACGACACCTGATTTCTTTGTAATAATTTGCTTTGTTGTGTAATGATGGTCTATGAGCTGAGGAATAGTTGGAAACCCAGTTCCTTCAAAACGATACTGATTCTGTATGGAGGTAAAAGGAAATAATTGTTTCTGTAAAATTTCAAAGAAGAAAGTGTAAAAGAACGTCACCAAGCTTTCATCACAAGATGAAAGAAAAGTTTGCTTTTACAGGATTAAATCTCTATCCTAATCAATTTAATAACACTTCTACTGAGGTAAATGGAATGATGATCAGGAAGATAAATCAATTACAAAATTACTGCATCACTCATTTTAGGCAGCATAATAAAATAACTTTTTATTTAAACTCTTAATTGTTTTAAAAAAGGAAGCTCTTCTAACACAAGAGGTTGGACAGTTTGGGATACTTAAGCTGTGACAGAATGAAATAAAAAGATCCTAAACTGGAAGAAACAATACTAATTTCCAGAGTACCTAAGACTCTAAAAATAATAACTAAAAAAAAACCAACTAAAAAATAAACATCTGACAATCTAATAAACAAGAGATAAGTAACACTGTCTCACCCAGATCTTACTGTGCTTAGAACATTTGATAAAATTAACAAATCCCTAGAGTACGGACCCATGATTTGTCTTTAATAAAAAGTGTATACCAGAAGAGTCCATGGGAGTAGAGTCTACAATGGCAAGCCATGCATGTAATTTATAGAGAAGTTGAGCAAGACAAAATTCCGTTATTTTCCCCTTCAACCCCTTTTATCAGTTTATATCATTTTAGATACATAATTCAACATAATGGCAACAAAATTGTGGGATCTCTTAATATTTTCTTAGAAGCACGTAAAATTTTCTTAGCAAAGAATGCTATAAGGTACTTTCAGGTACTAAGGAAAAAAAATATCTTCATTGCTTATCCTTGCCCTTACACTTGAGGGGGGGAAAATGGTAAATTAGTTTTTATTTCGTTGTCTTAAATTCTACATTATGGCTAAGTGATTGGGAAGCAGAATAAACTACTGTGTCAATGTAAGGTCTCAATATCTACAGGTAGAGGACTTTTCCCACAAGAGAGGAACTACTGCAAGTCAGCCAGCAGAACTGACAACAATAAACAAAGACCATAATAAAAAAAAAGCATAGATGGTGATTCAGGTTCATTTACAAAACTGGGCAATGAAAACCTCTACCGCTGCCATGCAGATTTTTTTCTTTCTAACACCTACAGTTAAATTCTTTGCATTTATACCAAGTTTCTCTTCATTAGGAATAAAAGCGTCCATTTCCTGTAATGTTTTATCACTATTAGTAAAGAGAGCTTGGTCATGTCACTTATTTTTATCTTATTACTGGTTCTCTATTGTAAACATGCTTTCACAGTCTAAAATACTTATTGTTGTTTATTCCCCTAACATCATTCACTAATTAATACTGACTCAGCTTTGCTTGCCCAGTAACACTAGTCTCCATCCCTTTCAAATAACCTCCTTCAAATTTCTGTTCTGATGATCCAAAAAATTTTAGCATGGTTAGGGTACTGATGTCCCAAGAGTCTGCCTAGCACAATAATCAGTGCTGCATAACATTTCCTCATACCAGACCCAGCCTTGCACTCATCTGCTGCCATTTAAGCTTACTTACCTTCAGGGCAGACAACATTCTTTTATTCTGTGTATTTACATGGGATCCTGATTAAAATCACTAACAAACAACAGTTTGAAAATAGCATAGCCTCAGAGGAACAGCGAAAAACAGAGTAGCCCTTAGTGACAGCAATGAATTTTGATGCTTAAACTAAAGGATGAACTGATTTACCATGCAAATACTTCTATTGGGATTAGTGCTACCAAGATGTTCATGAATTCAATCACTCTTGTCATATGGCTATAACAATCCCACCACTTATTAAATGCTTTTTAGGGTTAATAAGCCTTAAAAAATAAAAATTAAAGCTTTTTTTCACAATAAATATAGACAATTCGGCCCATAAGAATGCATAAGGAGTCTTGCATTTCTTTAAGAAAAAAAGGTTTTAGCTTCCATGATTGTCAAGAAAATCTCTCACAAATTAATCCCAAGAGTGGATGAACATAAGGTGCTATTACTAAATGTACAAGCAGAAGGTTCTAGTGACCTGATAATGTTTGGATTGTGCAATATTAAACAGTATCAATCTTACATTTCTAATATAATGCCTAAGAGAAAGTAGTGAAATTATGGGAATTTATTTACAGTTCTGTAATTTTTTCTTGGAAAAGTGGATATTAAAAGGTGTCAGATTACAGATAAGGGTAGCCTCAAAGTAATACTTATAAAAAAAAATCTCTATTTTATCTGACTTCAAAGCCCAGTCCCAGTCTACATTTTTGAAGCCCCACTGCAGTATGACACATACAATGATTTACACAAAATGATTTCAGCCACACTAAGCACATAACATGCATTTAATTCTGCTGCGTAAGGATCAGAGCTCCAAGTATCTTATAATACTGTGTGTATCTAGGTATAGGTAGTTTTATTGCTCTTATTTTTCTCATTCAGCACTCTGATACACCAAAATACTAAAGGTCATAAAAATAAAATAAAATAAACACTGACTTTTTGTCAATTGTTAAATCCTAAAAGGAAAACTATGGGTGAAAATTAACAAAAACCCCAAACAGACCAGTATCCATATTGATCCTATAAAAACCTTTTGACTTCTATGAAGTTTGAACAATACCACTACTCCTCCTTAAAAAAAAATAAACCAGCAACACAATATTAACTTCCCCAGGTATGCTGCATCAGCTGGGGATTTAGACCAGGAAACATAGTGTAAACATAGTTATGCTACTGAATTTGTACATTTGTCTGTATAGTTTGACTGAAGTTTGGGAGATTTTATTGCATCAGACTGAAGTATGTTTTGTCAGTATTGCTGAATCAAAACTGAGATTGATTTGCTGGTATATTGTACCTATACTCACAGAGTAAAAAACTAGAAGCATTTCTAGCAATGTTATGAGCACTATCTTATTTTGAATGAGTTTGAAATTCTGAAAGGTAAAAAGAAAAATACATATATAAATAAAAACAAGAAATGCATTAATAAATAACAAGTAATACACTGGGTAAAAGTGAATAAATATTAATGTAGTTTAAAATGACCGGTTTTTCCTGTTAGAGAAACAAGGGGATCAATTTTGGTCTTTACTCAGAAGCATACATGCTATGTAATATTCGTAAGCATTTGTGTTGTGCTGAACTAAACAACACCCACAAGGCTAAAAAGAACATGTGTATCTCCAAAGCAGCATGGACTTCAATTCCCAGCCATATACAAAACAGCACAGAATATTTTCTCCTAAGTGAATGCTTCTGTTTTTCAGGAAGATTCAGTGGAATCTTTACAATCTGAATTAAAAGTAGCCTAATAAGCACCAACTGTGAAAATAGGTTTAAAAATAAAAAAATGTACATGCATAAATTAGTAGTAATATGTTCTGGATTTCAAAACATTTCCAGAAATATCTTGGTTTTTTCAACATAGGATAGAAGATATAGAATAGCCTCATACTTCATATTTTTGTTTTATTCCCCAAAATGACCTTTTCCAGCTCTCATATTTTCATATAAAGGCTAAAACTATGTGTCATAGTAAATTATGTAGATCCTAAATTGTTTAGCTGAAATAATTAACTTCCTGGCATTGAATAGTTAGTACTATATCAAAGACGTACATCAGCATATTGTATGATAAAGTGTCTCCGTTGTCCATCTGAAAACACAGAAAGGACATATTCACCAGGTTTCCCATGGCTCTCTCGCACCAAGAAGTCTCCTTGCTGTTTTAACAGCTCCTGGGCTTCTATTCTTGGAATTGCACCATGATACCAGTCTTGCTCTGCCAGTGGTTTCTCAGTAGTTGATATTACATCAAAGAACTTGGAAAAAATATCAAAGAAAAAATGTTACTATAACTACATTTTTAGAGTTTAGTTTTCCATGATAAACAACAATAATTTCTATTTTTGTATCTAAATTGCGTATTTCTATTAACAAACAAAATTAAGACTACTTATTTACACTAAAGGCATACTAATCACCTTTTTTTCTATTACTTAAAAAAATACTGACCAAGCTATCAGCCTTTCTCACACATTCTGACATGCTATTAACAACAGTTCAAAATTAAGCATGTCTTTATCTAGAGACAAATTTCGGCAACATAAGAACATAAGAGAGTAAGAAATTGAGTTTTCAAAAGTATTTGCATAAGCTAAATTATTTTCATAGAATTTAAAAATCCCATTTCAAATCAATTAATAATTCTAAGAGTAATTTTCTTCCTAGCATTTACATCATAACAGAGAATAGGCACTTGGGCATATTGTGCTTATGAACTTATATACAGTTTTTGAAGGCACAAAGATTCTAAGATACTATTTTCATTGGTTATAAATGGAAAGTAATGAGTTTTAACCTATAACTTCACATATTAATTTTAAACAAGTTTACATTGTTTAAGAAAACACTTAGAAAAACATTTTTTTTTTGATGACTACTTCAGCTTTATTTGTTATGGATAGACTGAGAAGCCCTTACTTAGGCTCTGTGTCATTCAAAATCATTGATGCAAGAGATCATACAAATTCTCACTGCTAGAGTGATAAATCTCTGAATAAAATAGACTCCATATTGCATCGAGTTGAACACATATCTGAACATGTCCCAGAAAAGCCTGTTGAACTGCATTTAAAGAACAGAATGAAAACTGAATCTTCGATAAAGCCCTGTCAAACAGATACAGATGAAACCTACAATTCTGAATGAACCTCACCTACTGATCTACCCAGATGAAACAAGGTTTTTCTTCTTCATATCATCAAGGATGATATGATATTTCTGCCATATAGGATTGGGAAAGAACAAAAACATCCCACTGATGCATGCAAGAGAAAAATTTGACACAATGTTACTCTGGGCAGGCTAGAGGCCACCTGCACATTTAAGGTCTCCCTGAGGAGTCATTCAGGTTAAGATTACTTATCTAACAAAAAATAACACTAGGAAGAACTTCAGAGTCTCAGAGAAGGAACAAGTAGACCCCAGAAAGGAAGCCTACACAGGACTTCAGAGGGTTGTGATCAGTGGCACAAAGTACAGTTGGAGGCAGGTCACTAGTGGTGTACCCCAGGGATCGATACTGAGGCCAATACTGTTTAACCTCTTCATCAGTGACCTGTATGCTGGGACAGAGTGCACCATCAGCAATTTTGTAAACAATGCAAAGCTGGGAGGAGTGGTTGATACACTGCATGGTTGTGATGCCATTCAGAGGGACCTCGACAGGCTGGAGAAATAGACAGAGAAGAATCTTATGCAGTTCAACAAAGGGAAGTGAAAGTCGTGCAACTAGGGAGGAACAACCCCAGGCACCAGTACAAGCTGGGGGCTGGCTGGCTGGAAAGCAGCTCTGCAGAGAAGGACCTTCCCCCCAAGAAGAGGGTCCTGGTGGACACCGAGCTGACCATGAGCCAGTAATGAACCCTTGCAGCAAAGAAGGACAACAGCCTCATGGCCTGGATTAGGAAGAGTGTTACCAGCAGGTTGAGGGAGGTGATCCTTCCCCTCTACCCAGCACTGCTGAGGTCACACCTGGAGTCCTGTGCCCAGTTCTGGGCTCCCAAGTATGAGAGAGACATGAACATACTGGAGAGAGTACAGTGAAGGGCCACAAAGATGATTAAGGGAATTGGAGCATCTTTCATATGAGAAGTGTCTGAGAGCTACGACAGTTTAGTCTAGAGAAGAGAAGGCTCAGGAGGGGATTTTATCACTGTGTATAAATACCTGATGGAAGGGAATGAAGATCTCTTCTCAGTAGTGCCCATTGACAGGACAAGAGTCAATGAGCACAAATTAAAACACATGAAATTCCATCTGAACACAAGAAAACACTTTTCTACTGTGTGGGTGGTCAAATACTGGAACAGGTTGCCAGAGACCAGCCAGAGAAGCTCCATCTATGTAGATATTCAAAACCTGACTAGACATGATCCTTGGCAACCTGCTCTAAATGACCCTTACTGAGCAGGGGGGTTGGAGTAGATGATCTCAAGAGGTCCCTTCCAACCTCAAGAATTCTGTAATTCTGTATAACAATCCCTTTAAGTCTGGGGGTTCCTAGCTTTCTTTCTAAGTTATATCTCAAAAGGGCTAATTTAGTCCGTGATCCTGATGGAAAACTGGAGAATATATTTAAGAGTCTGACAGAGACTCATAGTCTCAGACATCAACATTGGGATCTAGAGCCCTGGATGCCTATTGTATCAAGGATATTTTTAGACATGAGATCTGAGACCAACACTATAACCAATAGACCTATCACTAGAAAGAGGGAGTATGCTCTATTACAGATTCAGAGAGAAGTGGGACTGTGTAAGAAATAACAACAGCTTGAACAAAAAGTCAGAGTTTTTAGGATAGAAAAGGGACATACTCTAGCATAATGCATTTATTAGCATAATGAAGTACTAAAAGATCAGAATATTGTTCAGCCAAGAAAGCTGTCCTGTTTTTCAATTTCATCGACAGAAATACTTCTCAGACTGGAGTTGTCTACCATTGTTAAAGTTAAATGACACAAATTTCTCTTTCAGAAATTCCTAAAACAAAAATAGTCTTTCAAAACGTTATAAAAGGTATGACCAGTACCTCCTGCTCTTGACCCCTGGTAATAGTGTCGTCATCATTCTGCCAAGGATCCCAAATAGAACCTGTCTGTCCCCTTAGTGTTGGGTGACAAAAGGTTATTTATTTTGTTAAGGGATATTAGGAGTAGTTGCCTCCTCCAGCATCCCCATCCCAGGACTTCCTCCTGCCTGGCCACTGGGGCCCAGTCCAGTGAGCCCAGGGACACAGGGTCTCTGCCCAGGCTGAGGGGTGCAGCTGCTACTTTTCCATTTGCAGGTTCAACCGGTAGCAAGGCTGAGCATGTATCCCAGACACACACACACACACACACACACAGAGGACACTGACACAGTCAGTTACACAGACTGACACAGACAAGGTGCTGCCTTCAACAGCACCTACATATAGGAATAGCATAAAACATAACTATAGGCAGCCAAGTCCTTCGGCTGGTAGAGATAGAAGGTCACTAGTGAAGACACACACATGGCACTCTCTAGATTCACAAGCACACATTCATGAATCCCCTGAGTATCAGCACGGCCCCTCTGTCTATCCAATACCACTACCTGGATCCCAGGTCCTCCTACCCACTCCACAGGTCTCCTACTTGCCAGCTAGTCCAGCTTGATGCTTGTTAGCAGACACATGCACTCACACACTCGTCCCACAGACACTCTACACTCACAAGTCCCCCTGGGTATACCAGCACAGACCCTTGTCCGCCTGATATCCCTGCCCAGACCCAGGGCCTCCTACTTGCTGGCTAGTCCAGCTTAAAGTTTGCTAGCAAATTCCACACGCACACTCTCCTACACAACAGGTTTGGAGAAGATGCAGACACTTGGACACCCTCTCCTCCCAGCAGCCAGAACCAAGCGTGCAGGCTGTGCCCCAGTCCTGCTCCAGCTGTTGGCACTGAGCCCCTCACTTGCCTTGCTCATGCCATTCCCTTCCAGTAACTGGTTTTTGGGACACACACTATTCCCACCCCAGTGGCTGGAGGCAAGAGATCCCCGCTCACTCCAGTAGCTGACACTACAGGCCAGGGGCACCTACACCCCTGGTCTGACTCTAGGAGCTGGCACCAAAATCCACTCACACCGGTCCCCTCAGTAGCGGGCATTCCAGGCACAAAGTCTGTAGGACCCTACCTAGATCAAGAGATCTATGGCCCCTACAACTACTGATGCTAGGACCCTCACTTGCTCCAGTAGCTGACACCACAGGCCAGGGGAACCTACAACACAATGCACACACACCACACCCCCCCCCCGACTCCAGCAGCTGGCACCAAATCCACTCATATAGCACACAGGTCTCATGAGTAGCTGGTGCTTAGACCTTGCAGTGTACACACACGAGACAGAGAGTGAGATAGTTAAGAAAATATATAATAAGAAGATATAAGAAGTAGGATAGACTGTGGTGATCAGGTGCAGGGCTCAGCCAGACAAGGGTACTGACTGGCCCCATTCTACCTGTGACCGGCCCCTTCGATAGTCTTTTCTGTCTACTCTCTTCTTTGCTCATCCCTGCTCCCCTTTCCCCCACCTCATCAGTTGGCATAGTTCCACCTACCCCTCTCAAACATCCTGGACCCACAGGTTTTCATCCTTATCAGTTGCAAAGTCCCCATTTGCCTTCAGTTTCTTGATAGCCCCTCAATTAGTGTGACTGACCAGGTTTGTTTCTGGTTATTGTCTTTGTTAAGGCTAAATGGTCAGGTTTTATGTCTCCCTCCCTTTCCTTATCCTACAAGCTGAAGAAATACACGCTCTCACACTCCACATATCCTAACCAATTAGTGTGACTGGCCAGGTTTGTTCCTGTCACAACCTCCTTTATCATTTTTCCCTCAGGTTTGTCTCTGTCTGGTTTTGTTTATGGTTCCTTTGACCAGATACCCTTAAAGGAGTGGACACTCTCCTTCCACATACCCTTACATATTTGAACATTTATTGTTCAAAGACTGCATTTGACAGACCTTTGCTACATGATTGAGAAATGTTAGGGGGTTCAAAGTAATAAAATCGTTCCCACAAAAAAACATTTCTACTCCAAAAGAAAGACAAAAAGAAAGGATAAAAAAGTGAGTTTGATGTCAACAAGCTAGTTCATGGCCTTCACAAAAAAAGGTCAAAAAACCCACGTCTGACAATTGCGACAGCTCCTATAAAATGGATATTATCCACTATGACCACAGAACTCATTTTATATCTTACAAAAAGGCAACCACCAGATAACACCTGCTTATGTTCAAACTGGGTCAAGTCTGAGTCACTGATTAGATTACCATGTTCACATCACAGAATAAAAACATCTTTATTATGCAGAAAAAACAGGGAATATTTTAGACATTGCTAATTATGGTATTGTTTATAACACTAAGGCTGTTTATAACAGCCTTCCCCCTTCCCTTTAAATTTGTTTAAATGAATATTTATTTCTTTAGAAGAAAGCAATGAAAATTCCACAACGTATCCTATGCTTATTGTCTCCTACCTAACAATACCTTTAATTTTGGTTATATACTATTGGTTAATCATAACTGAGGTAGAAATCCTTTTATTTTTTTCTGATGAAACAATCAGTAATTGGTCATGGTTTGTATGTTATTGAAATTGTATTTTTTTTTCTGAAAAAGTCTTCCTACTCCAACACATTTTCTGTATGATACAATATTCACTCTGACTGCTTATTAAAGAAAACATGGGTGAAAGCTCAGAAAGATCAGTACAAATGCAAGATGTATAATCATTTTAATATTGATTTCAACTCGGTTTATCACTTAGCACTAGCATTTCTACTGCATTTTATAGTTAGAATAAAAATGGTTTAAATACAAGAAACACTAGTCTCTAAAGAAGACAGAAAAAAGAATATTATGGGCACAAAATCAGTTTACAATTCCCACTTATTTTCTTAGCAAGTTTAAAGAACAGTAAGCTGCTTGAAATTACTAAGTAGATAGCTGAAAGAAAAAGTTTATATTCTAGGCCTGTGTTTTACAGTTTCACTGATGAAAAGATCTTTTGCCCATTTTTATGCACACACTCACAAGAGCATTTTCAAATAAGTGACTGAACAGCTTACATGGAGAAATTTTTTTCTAAGATTTTTGCTGTTATTTTTATCTTCTAGTCAAATTAACAATTAACATAAAATCATACAAAAGGAGAAGAACTCACACTGAAGAATTTCTACTTCCACCCCCAAACCTTTTTTCCCTTTTCTTTTTTCTTTAAAGCTTTCCATTTGTTCCCACACTTTCCTCATGAGATAGTTCTCTTTCTGTAGGGAGGGAAATGTCCTCATATGTTTCTTCGTGCTCTTCATGTACCCAATTAGTGTCTTTTTTGCTTATGTCGTGGTTTAGCCTCAGACGGCAACAAAGAACCACGTGCCGCTCGCTCGCGTCTTCACGATTACGGAACCGCCGCTCCCCGCCGCTCGCCAGCCGGACCCGGGACGCCCCAGCCCGCTTTTAAGCAGCAACTTCCTGCCCCCTCCCCCGGCAGCTCAGGGTGGGCGTGGCTCACATGGCATGGAATACCAGGAAAAATTAACCCTATCCTCACCGGAACCAGGACAGCTTATTATTAATCTCCTTTCCTCCCCCTACTGAACAATCCATTGAAATAGCACGTTTTTTCCAACAACAGTAAATGAAGCAGTCTCAAGCTGCTTTTTCAAAGCCTTTTTCGAAGCTGTTGCTTTTTTTGAGTGAAAACCTGAGCAGAGTATTGTATTATTTCTAAATGTAAAAAGAGACAATATTCTTGCACTCACACTGCCAATGAAAAGACAATAATAATGGAAGTTATATGCTAATAACTAATAGGCTACTTAATACTTTATTTCATATATATTCTGAGCTCAGACTTTGTGTACTACTTTATTTTCCACCTTTAAACAAAGAAAACATTCTGTCAAGAAATTATTTTCCTTCCCATGTAAAAAAGAGGCACAGATGAATTAGAAAGTAAAGCAACACATTTTAGTTGATATTTTGAGACATTTCCCTCTGGAGTACCTCTCAACCCTGCCACTAGGCTCAGTGAAAACTGATTAATTCCCACAGTGCATTGGGTTTGCGTGGCAAGGTTTTGGTAGCCCCTGCAGCCCATGGCGAAGACCATGGTGAGGCAGGTTGTCCCCCTGCAGCCAATGGAGGTTAACGGTGGAGCAGATATCCACCTGCAACCCATGGAGGACCCCATGCCAGAGCAGGTGGATGCACCTGAAGGAGGCTGTGACCCTGTGGAGAGCGCACACTGGAGCAGGCTCCAGGCAGGACCTGTGACCCTGTGGAGAGAGAAGCCCATGCTGGAGCAGGTTTGCTGGCAAGACTTGTGACCCTGTGGGGGACCCACGCTGGAGCAGTCTGTTCCTGAAGGACTGCACTCCATGGAAAGGACCCATGCAGGAGTGGTTTGTGAAGAACTGCAGCCCGTGGGAAGGACTCATTTTGGAGAAGTTCATGAAAGACTGTTTCCTATGGGAGAGAGCCCAGGCTAGAGCAGGAGTAGAAAGTGAGGAGGAAGGAGTGGCAGAGACAACATGTGATGAACTGAGTGCAACCCCCAGTCCCTGTCCCCCTGCGCCACTCAGGGAGAGGAGGTAGAGAATCCGGGAGTGAAGTTGAGCCCAGGAAGAAGGGAGGGATGGGGGGAAGGTGTTTTAAGTTTTGGTTTTATTTTTCATTATCCTACTCTGATTTTATTGGTAATAAATTAATTTCCCCAAATCAAGTCTGTTTTGCCCATGACAGTAACTGATGAGTGATCTCCCTGTCCTTATAATGACCCACAAGCCTTTCATTATATTTTCTCTCCTCTGTCCTCCTAAGGAGGGGGAGTGATAGAGAGGCTTGGTGGGCACCTGGCATCCAGCCAAGGTCAACCCACTACACACATACCGCTGAAACCCACTCACATCAACCCACTACACACATATATCACTGAAAAAATTAAAAGTCTTGAGTATTCCATCCCAAACCAACCTTATAAAAGTAAAAAAGCACAGAACTGAAAATCATAAGATAAAAGCAATCATATTGGGAAAAAAACCCTCTCTTAGAAAGAACATCCCTCTGTACGAAAACCATCATTATTAAACATTGAAAAATTAAAAATATTTAAAATAAAGGAAATTATGCATGCAGTTATCCCATAAACAGTAACAGATGGCTGTGACAGGCTGAAATCCCTCATAGAATGGTTTAGGTTGTAAAGGACCTTAAAGATCACCTAGTTCCAACCCCCTGCCATGGGCAGGTGTGGAATAATTACTAAATTGGCCAAGAATACAAAAATATAGCATTGTTCACACATTAAGGAAAGTCATAAAATCAAGAGGCTTCTGAGGTAGAATACAGCCGCAGCTAGCACACGAAGAATGCAACATCTGTGATTCCCTGTACAAGGTTGTTTGCGAAACTACACGAGGGATGGAACGGAACGCGCTTGTTCCGTGGCCTTCCCTTGTGACGAATAGCAGATATGGGGACGAGATGGTACTACGGAACTGATAAGTGGCCTACACGCTACCCAAGCCAACATTTCGTCAAATGTTGATGAAATGTTGTCCTTTGTGCGAACTTTGCTCACCACAATGTACCAAAACACACCTCCATCCCGGAGGCTATCCGCCCCCGAGGTGTGAACACTCCTCCTTGAATACATTAATCATAATAAAAGTACGTATGACTAAAGTCACTCAAACTCCACTTTGAAGATAAAAAAATAGTATAAAAATAGCCCAAGAGAGAGGGGATGTCAGGGAAGACACCATCGCGAAGAATTCCATCGCTGATTTCCGGGATCAGTCAATGGGCTGAGCCTTTCTTCCCCCCTCCATAGGGATGCCTTTGGGTAAGACTTCAATTACACCGAGTGCTTTCTCAGGGACTTAGAAATTTCTCTAGAGAATCTCTACCCTACATTTATAGCCAGGCTGTATCGTTTATAATTTTGTCACGCGTTTGTATACTTAACAATATCTTTATTTGCACGTGCTTTGCAGACAGTGTATTTATCACCGGCAATCCTAAAGAACCTGTATATCTGTTGTTTAAATAAACTGCACTGTTTAAGTAGCTAGCCGTTTCGCTTTCTCACTGAACGTGACCAAAGACTGGAGAGTGGCCGTGCTAGTTCAGGAGCACGACTAGACTGAAGGTGCAGTCCACTATTAGCGTATCCAAATCGTGATAGTTTAATACATATTAAACGCGATTGGACTGATAGTGCTGAATTGGGCATCACTCAGAATTTAAACCTAGCCGCACCTAGCCTCCCACCTCGGTGAGGAGTGTTAGAACGCAAGGGGGTTTATTTTCTGCCAAAACCGCTTTGCCCCGTTTCACGCAACAGAATTTGGCGTAGTCGGCAGGATTGCCATGGATAAACTGCTGCAAAAATATGATTGTGCCCCTTCCCAGGCTGGGAAGGAGTGGGCCCATAAATTTTGGAAGGATGAAGAGAAAGTGGTGGAACGTATTGAAGAGTGTCGGGCTTCACAGAAGCTCAGAGCGGGGAAAGGCAAAGGTGTGATCTGTGCGGTGTTAGGCGCCTGTTTATCTCGTGCACAACAAGAACGTAGGGAAACCCCTGCTCCTAATCTGATTTCTGCTGTAGAATATGCAACCCTGAAATCGGAGAATGAGGTGTTGAAGTCATCACTAGCCTTTCAAAAGGAGACAGGAGAAAAATTAAGAACTCAAGTCGATAAGCTTGTGTGTGAGAATGAATGTTTAGGAAACCAGAATGCTCAACTTGGGAGTGAAAATCTCCAACTTAAATTGTTATTGGAAAGGGTGACTGGGCTCTTAGATAAAATGCAGCCCTCAACCCAAGTTCAACAGATTCGTAAATTAATGTGTTATCCAAATTCCGGAACCCAGACCGGAGATTTTTTGTCTAATAGTGAGGATGACGAAGAAGATGAGGAGGAAAGGATTTTACTTTGAAATCCCAAGTTTTTCCTTTACGTCCTCTGGTTAAAACTGAAACTGCGGTTGATGATGATGATGAAATTCACACCACTGTCCGTACCGTTCCATGGACACCAACCGAGTTAACAAAAATAAGGGAGAAATATTCGAGGCGACCAGAAGAGTCAGCTGTTGAATACGTGTGGCGAGTTTCTTCTGAAGGAGGAGATAGAATTATGCTGAGTGAGGAAGAAGCAGGAGATTCTTGGGGACCAGGAGTGTTTTTAACAACTATTCCTGGTGGACCTCACTGTCTTTTTAACCCCGTCGGTCAAATAAGACCGAGCAGATTCCCTTTTCTTTTGTGTCTTACAGGAACTTTAAATGAACTGTACGTGGACAGACGAACTGTTGCCACCTCACAACGACTGAAGAGAGATGTGACTGGTATCTTAGGAACAGGCCTGGGAGTCTTGAATAGTATAGATGCTGAGATACTTGCCAACAAACTAGTCACAACTACTAGTGATATAGAAAAATTAAAACATCCTCTACAGTCCTCTCTATCAGCATTGGGAAATCACCAATGGCTTTTATCGAATATATTGCCTCAGTGGGAAGAAACAGGTGAAAAAGACCATCAGCTGATCACAAATGCACTTGGTACAACCCAAAACAATGTTTCCTTGGCCCTTAGTTGTATCCAAGCCCAACTGTGGATGCAATCTATGACAGCCGCAATCATAAGGGAAGGTGAAGAAGGCACCTTGCCCACTGAAATTCGAAAAGTAATATGGGATAATGCAGTTGAGTTTGAGAGAAAATTTCAATCCTGGTGGTATCTGGTTAATTTCACCTACGACCCCACTGAGAGCAAAGCCACAGCTTTTGTCTTAACGATACGCAATGCCTCAGTATACACCATATACCCAATCATCGCACTGGGGTTGAATCACCATGGAGCTATACTCCATCCGGTAGAGCATAGAGTGTGGGCACAACAAAATGAGAATAAATGGCAAACTGTTGATGTTGACGCATGCATTTCACGAGATCAACAAGGATTCATTTGTGAGAGCAATACTCTCAAGGCACAAGACATTTGTCTTGACACCAACCAGAATGTTTGTCACTTTGAGATACATCCCGATGAAACCCCAGAAACTGTGCTTGTATATATTGGGAAAGGGTGCGTTTGCATGAGGTCTCCCTGTACTCTTGTATTCGTAGATGACATAGCAGTAGATATAAGTAATAACTCAAATCTTTGTGTTTGTAACTTTACTAACATCATTGGATGTGACTTCAATTATTCAGCTCCTGTTACGTCTTTTCAATTGCTACAATCTAATTACACATTGATTCGAGATTTGCTGCCTACCCCTATCGGAATGAATCTCTCACTAGTGAAGAAGTTGCTACAACACGATGAATTGAAGCGACTGTTGAAAGAGGCCCAAGAAAATGGACAAAGAACTCTGATTACTGTCCATCATGATGTTGAAGAAATACACCATGTACTGGAAAGGGTCAAGAGAGATGGGGGACATGAATGGTGGGACACCCTCTTTGGATGGTCACCAACAGCTACAGGACTTTTTAACAAGATGCTCCATCCTGTTGTCTTTTTACTAGTACTCACTGTATTGTGCTTTGCTTTGACAATTGTTTTGTATGTTAGACTTTGGATTATGATGAAAAGCTTAACTCGCTTAATCACCCCACAAGAAGTATTTGCACTTGATATCCCTCGCCACAAGAGGACATGTGATATTCCCCATCAGTATTGATTATCGTGGAGCTTGAGTGACTGTAGTCACGGGGTGGATTATGTGGAATAATTACTAAATTGGCCAAGAATACAAAAATACAGCATTGTTCACACATTAAGGAAAGTCATAAAATCAAGAGGCTTCTGAGGTAGAATACAGCCGCAGCTAGCACACGAAGAATGCAACATCTGTGATTCCCTGTACAAGGTTGTTTGCGAAACTACACGAGGGATGGAACGGAACGCGCTTGTTCCGTGGCCTTCCCTTGTGACGAATAGCAGATATGGGGACGAGATGGTACTACGGAACTGATAAGTGGCCTACACGCTACCCAAGCCAACATTTCGTCAAATGTTGATGAAATGCTGTCCTTTGTGCGAACTTTGCTCACCACAATGTACCAAAACACACCTCCATCCCGGAGGCTATCCGCCCCCGAGGTGCGAACACTGCTCCTTGAATACATTAATCATAATAAAAGTACGTATGACTAAAGTCACTCAAACTCCACTTTGAAGATAAAAAAATAGTATAAAAATAGCCCAAGAGAGAGGGGATGTCAGGGAAGACACCATCGCGAAGAATTCCATCGCTGATTTCCGGGATCAGTCAACGGGCTGAGCCTTTCTTCCCCCCTCCATAGGGATGCCTTTGGGTAAGACTTCAATTACACCGAGTGCTTTCTCAGGGACTTAGAAATTTCTCTAGAGAATCTCTACCCTACATTTATAGCCAGGCTGTATCGTTTATAATTTTGTCACGCGTTTGTATACTTAACAATATCTTTATTTGCACGTGCTTTGCAGACAGTGTATTTATCACCGGCAATCCTAAAGAACCTGTATATCTGTTGTTTAAATAAACTGCACTGTTTAAGTAGCTAGCCGTTTCGCTTTCTCACTGAACGCGACCAAAACTTGAGAGAGGCCGTGCTAGTTCAGGAGCACGACTAGACTGAAGGTGCAGTCCACTATTAGTGTATCCAAATCGTGATAGTTTAATACATATTAAACGCGATTGGACTGATAGTGCTGAATTGGGCATCACTCAGAATTTAAACCTAGCCGCACCTAGCCTCCCACCTCGGTGAGGAGTGTTAGAATGCAAGGGGGTTTATTTTCTGCCAAAACCGCTTGGCCCCGTTTCACGCAACAGCAGGGACACCTCCCACTAGATCAGGCTGCTCAAAGCCCCATCCTGAGCACTTCCAGGGATGGGACATCCACAACTTCCCTGGGCAACCTGTTCCAGTGCCTCACCACCCTCACAGTAAAGAATATCTTCCTAATATCTAATCTAAATCTCCCCTCTTTCAGTTTGAAACCATTACCCCTCGTCCTATTGCTACACTCCCTGG
Organism: Rissa tridactyla; assembly: GCF_028500815.1. Classification (NCBI taxonomy): domain Eukaryota; kingdom Metazoa; phylum Chordata; class Aves; order Charadriiformes; family Laridae; genus Rissa; species Rissa tridactyla. The sequence goes on from NC_071496.1 coordinate 25,679,044, forward strand.
TAAAGAGTCCCTCTCCAGCTTTCTTGTAGATACTGGAAGGCTGCAATAAGGTCTCCCTGGAGCCTTCTCTTCTCCAGGCTGAACAACCCCAACTCTCTCAGCCTGTCTTCATAGGAGAGGTGCTCCAGCCCTCTGATCATCTTTGTGGCCCTCCTCTGGACCCTCTCCAACAGGTCCATGTCCTTCTTATGCTGAGGATTCCAAAGCTGGACACAGTACTCCAGGTGGGGTCTCACCAGAGTGGAGTAGAGGGGCAGAATCACCTCCCTCAACCTGCTGGCCACGCTTCTTTTGGAAGTGGGATGTGGTTGGCTTTCTGGGCTGCAAGCACACATTGCCAGCACATGGTGAGCTTCTCATCCACCAACACCCCCAAGTCCTTCTCCTTAGGGCTGCTCTCAAGCCATTCTCCGCCCAACCTGTATTTGTGCTTGGGAATACCATGACCCACGTGAAGAACCTTACACTTGGCCTGGTTTATGTTCATGAGCTTCACAGGGGCCCAACTATCAAGCCTGTCCAGGTCCCTCTGGATGGCATCCTGTCCTTCCAGCATGTTGACCACACTACACGGCTTGGTGTCATCATCAAACTTGTTGAGGGTGCACACAATCTCACTGTCCATGTCCCTGACAAAGATGTTAACCAGCACTGGTCCCGGTACTGACCCCTGAGGAACGCCACTCATCACTGATTTCCACTTGGACATTGAGCCGTTTACCACAACCCTTTGAGTGAGGCCATATAGCCAATTCCTTATCCACCGAGTGGTCCATCCATCAAATCCATGTCTCTCCAATTTAGAGACAAGGATGTTGTGCGGGACAGTGTCAAATGCTTTGCATAAGTCCAGGTAGATGGTAGATGACGTCTGTTGCTCTCCCCTTATCCACCAATGCTGTGGCAACATCGTAGAAGGCCACCAAATTTTCAGGCACGATTTGCCCTTGGTGAAGCCATGTTGGCTATCACCAATCACCTCCTTATTTTCCATGTGCCTTAGCAGAGTTTCCAGGAGGATCTGCTCCATGATCTTGCCAGGCACAGAGATGAGACTGACCAGCCTGTAGTTTCCTGGGTCTTCCTTTTTTCCCTTTTTGAAAATGGGGGTTATGTTTCCCCTTTTCCAGTCAGCGGGAACTTCACCAGACTGCCATGACTTTTCAAATATAATGGAATGTGGCTTAGCAACTTCATCTGCCAGCTCCCTCAGGACCCGTGGGTGGATTTCATCCGGACCCATGGACTTGTGTACCTTCAGGTTCCTCAGATGGTCCTGAACCTGATCTTCTCCTATAGTGGGCGGTTCTTCATTCTCATAAACCCTGTGACTTGGGTGGTGAAGACTGAGGCAAAAAAGTCATTGTGTACCCCAGCCTTCTCCATATCCTGGGTGACCAGGTCTCCTGTTTCCTTCTGGAGAGGGCCCACATCTTCCCTAGTCTTGCCTTTAACCCTGACATACTTATAGAAGTTTTTCTTGTTACCCTTGATGCCCCTAGCCAGATTTAATTCTATCTGGGCTTTAGCTTGCCTAACCTGGCTCCTGGTTGCTCGGACAGTTTCTCTGTATTCCTCCCAGGCTATCTGTCCTTGCTTCCACCCTCTGTAGGCCTCCTTTTTGCTTTTGACCTTGTCCAGGAGCTCCTTGTTCATCCATGCAGACCTCCTGGTTTTTTTGCCTGACTACTTCTTTCTTGGGATGCACTGTTCCTGAGCTTGGAGGAGGTGATCCTTGAATACTAACCAGCTTCCTTGGGCCCCTCCTCCCTCCAGTGCTATATCCCATGTTACCCTGCCAAGCAGGTCCCTCAAGACGCCAAAGTCTGCTCTCCTGAAGTCCAGGGCAGTGAGCTTACTGTGCACCCTCCTTGCTGCCCTAAGGATCTTTATTTCTAGGCAAAACCTCATTGTCAAAAAACAGACTAATTTTATCTGAAGGGAAAAAGTTGGCATTCAAGATGCAATTCATTCAGACTCTTCATTCAGTTTATACATAGCACAGTATCAGAATTTCCTGGTTTGGGGTGGAGCAGAGCCAACTTTCTGTTCAGTGAGAGAGGCTCTTGCTTATACTTGTTGCTGTGGCAACCAGGGTCAGCTGACTTGGTTGTTTACCCAGTGGAGGGGTTGCACCTGTGGACAGGACTGGTGACCTAAACTGACCAATTCCATCCCATCTGCCATGCTCCGTATAAAAGCTGAGGGATCAAAGGGTTGGTTGCTTCTTTCTTCAATGGCTTGGCTTCTCCAGTGTGTCTCTTTTGCCAATGACTGATGTCTAAGGAGGACCCTGTCAGTTCATCTGCCTTTGATCCTGCTCTGTGTGTTTGTGAAGCTAGATCTGGAATTCAGTTCCCATTCATCACTGAGTCCTGTCTGGAACTTCCCCAGTGCCTGCTGCTGGCATCTCCCTGGGAGCTTGATATGGTTTTGTATATATTGTATCTATTTCATTATTTTCTTTTTTTATTTTATTATTAATATCTCATTGAAGTAGTTTAGTTTTTCTGAACTTATAACTCTCTTTATCTCTCTTCTTTCTCTCCTTGGAGCAAGAGGTGGGGGAGAGCATCTGTTGTCTTGTCATTGGCCAACCTGGCCCAAACTGTGACAGATTAATTGGTGCCCAATGTGGGGCACGAGCTTTGAGTTTGCTCCCAAGCATATTCCAAAGTTGCAGTAATTCCACCCACCATATATCGATACCCAGGTTTACACCAAATTCAATGGAGTTAATAGTGATATGAATTGGCATGAAAATCAGAATGAAGCACAGAAATTCTTTTAAAAAAGTGATGCTTTAATGAAAACTGATGACAACTTTGACAGACTCCCTTTGTTTTCATCCTGAAGTTTTTCTCTTGATCCTCTTGTTTAAAATTTGTTCTCTCCTGTTTTTTTGTCTTAAGTGGTTTTAGATAATTTTTTTTCACACTTCTTAAAAAATCCTAGCAAGTTGTTTAATGTATTGAAACAGAAAGTTGAAGGCTTTATCTCATCTACACAAAGAAGAGGTCATAGCAACATAAATTCTAATATGCTTTTATTATAAAAGAATGTTGCATTTTGCACCAATTATAAGTTTTATAATACAAAGATAATGATAACTTGGAAATTCCATTTCTCAATAAGGATATTTTAATATTTTAGCCGGGTATTTCCTATAACACTTTAAATATGTCAAACAACTTTCACGATTTTCATATGAAAAATGTTCCCGTCCTAATTGTATCTCATTATCATATTTATCATTCCACTTATCTATCACTATATACAATTTTCCTATACCTACACTATATGTATGTATATATATGCCTATGCAGCTGTAATCTCTTCCACACATCTTAGTTATTGTTTAGCTAAAATACATTTTACTGGGTCCTTCAATGTAATCTAAAAGTGACCAATAAAATAGAAGGCCTATTCATTCTAAGTCTTTCTCAAAAATGATATTTTGATCTAATATTTCAGGTGATAAGATCACAATTAAAGGACAGTTTTAAGAATTCTGCTCAGTTTCAATTGTTTGTTTTGATGGGGTTGGGACAATCATCTGTTCTACTTCAGGAAAACATGGCCAAGTTTTCATAAGGAAGGTTTTCAAGTAATATCTGGCCTCTACCCTAAGTATGTAAACAAGTATTTTAACTAGTCTTTCAAGCCTGTACATGAAAACAAATGAGCAAATAGGAGTAATACGAAACAGCTTTTTTTCCTTTTCTCATTTTATTTCATAAACTTTTTTCATATTTGGACAACAAGAAACTTTCTCCATCCATGGGGGAACCTAAACAAAACCAACTAGAAGTAAGAGACGCTCAATGACCATTTTCAGTGGGGATTGAAACAAGATGTATAATATCTAATTACATAAATAGCACCAGTTCTTGAGGCTTGTATTGGGTTTACATGACAGGGCAGGAGGGCTGCAGGGATGATCTCTTTGAGGAGACCAGGGGCTGCCCCTGTGATGGACAGAGCCAGTTTCAGCTGGCTCCAAAACAGACTCACCACTAGCCAAAGCCAAGCCAGAGATGCTGGTGGCGCCTCTGTGGTAACATATTTAATAAAGGGCAAAAAACGCTGTGCAGCGGCTATAAGAGAGAGGAGTGAGGAAAAAATGTGAGATAAACAACCCTGCAGATGCCAAGGTCAGTGAAGAAGGAGGGGGAAGAGGTGCTTCAGGCACCAGAGCAGAGATTCCCCTGTAGCCCACAGTGAAGCAGGTTGTTCCCCTGCAGCCCATGGAGGTTCACGGTGGAGCAGATATCCACACTGCAACCCATGGAGCACCCCACGCCACAACAGGTCAATATGCCCTGAAGGAAACTGCAGCCTGTGGAGAGGGGCCCACGCAGGAGCAGGTCTTCTGGCAGGAACTGTGGCCTATGGGGGACCTATGCTGGAGCAGTTTGTTCCTGAAGGACTGTACCCCATGGAAAGAATCCATACTGGAACAGTTCTTAAAGTACTGTATCCAATGGGAGGGACCCCACACTGGAGCAGGGAAAAAGTGTGAGGAGGAAAGTGTGGCAGAAATGAAGTGTTATGAACTGACTGCAACCCCCATTTCCCATCCCCTCTGTGCCACTGGGGATTGGAGGAGGTAGAAGAGTCAGAAATGAAGTTGAGCATGGGAAGAAGAGGGGGTAGGGGAAGGTGTTTTTAGTTTTGTCTTTGTTTCTCACCATACTACTCTATTTTTAATTGGCATCAAATTAAACTAATCTTTCCCAAACCAAGCCTGTTTTGCCCAACTGGTAAGCAATCTCCCTGTCTCTATCTCAACCCATGAGTTTTTTTTAATCTTATTTGCTCACCCTGTTGTCTTGAGGAGGCAGGGGTGAGAGAACAACTTAGTGGGCATGTAGCAGCTGGCCAAGGTTAACCCACCACAAGAAGAAGTAGTAGTAGTAATAATAATAATTTATATGATGATACCTCTATAATAAATATAGGAAATATAATTATTGCAATGATGGGTAAAACATGCCTGACCACCTAGCCTACTGCAGAATATCATAATTCACGGCATTACTAGTAAATCTACCACACTAAAATTATTCTTATTATGTCACAATATTATCATATCCACCGATCAGTCAGAGCTGTGCCTTTTATAATATAATTTTAATCTAATTTTTTCCCGCGTAAATAGAAATGTGTGATACCTCAGAAAAAAAATCCTACTTAAACTGTAAAAATAAGAAAATTCTATAGTGTTGATACTACTTACCGACGATGAGCCCAACATGGATTTTGGAGATCTTATAATTCCGGCTATGGAGTGACGTATAGTGTCCAACTTTGAGACTTTCTCCTTCTTGTCCTAGGACAAAAAGTAATATCTCCAGTAAAACCAAGCAAATTAATACGGGTTTACCTCTGTGCATTAATAATTGAATTACTGGAGGACATGGAATGTAGACTCATGGATTTTGTTTGAATAAAAGATAGGGACTGATCTGCTACTGATACAAACCAGCAAGCTTGTGTCAACATCAGTGGGATTATGCTAATGCATACCAGTTGAGGAGCTGAAAGATTCTGTGATTCCTTAAATATTTAGTGCAGTTATTTTAAATATCACTATTATTAACTATAAGAGACCTGAAATTCTTTTGTACCTTAAAGACAGAGGACCTAATTTTCAGCTGTCCTGAAATACCTATTTTTTAAAAGGGTATGGGTTTGACACCATATAATAAATCCATACATAACAAAACCCATACATGCATACTTGCATTGTCCTTAATTTTTCTTCTTCTGATCTTCTCTAATAATACACTACTTGTAAATATTAATACCAATCACTGCAAGTAATAGGATCCATTTTTTTTCTGGCACCACAATAAACCACAGGGGCAGCCACCACTATCTGGATTTTAAAATCCTTTAAGAACAGAGCTATTCACTAAAACTACTTACATCACAAGTAAATGGAAAGTTCAAAGTGTTTATAACTTGACTTAGTCCAAGGACTGTTTATTTCCTAATATCTGATTCATTGTCAGCTCTCAAAATTTAGTATCAAAGAAGCTTTTAAAAATACAGAAATGTGTTTTTAACACTGAAAAAATTATTTTATTTCTCATAACTTCACCCTCAGACACAGATGAGGTATTTTAATGAATATTTGCAAAATAATTAATCCTGAAGCAGAGACCACACATTAAAAATCTCATTCTAATTAGCTATGTGTTAATTAAGCTATAAGAAACTGAAAATCGAAACAGAATAAAACTGTTCTGCAGTGTAACAAAACAGATTGCTTCAAAGTTTTGAACATGTACCCTTGACTGAAGAAACTGAAAATCTGATAATGTAATAAATGCAGTTTCAGTTTATTCCAAGAATTCGGAATGAGCAACAAAATCTATTAAATCTGTGTACAGAATAAAGCACTGTTTGAAAATTACTCACAAATATAATTTAGTTTATAGGATATATGTTGTCCTGGTTTGAGATAAAACAGAACCAATTTTCAGATTTGTAATCAGGACATGAGTAAGTGGGATAAAAAACCTACCTCAGCCCTACAGGCACGAGTGAGTGAGTTGCAAGGTAACGCAGATAGAAGAACAAATTATTCCGGGAGGACTGCTGCTCCAGTCCACAGGGGGTGGTTCTCCGCTCCAGGTAGAAACTCATCTACTAATTACAGGCATTAGAGGTGCCCTGCCTCCAGCCAGGAGGAGGAGAGGGACAACAGAGTTTATTGGACTGTGTGGATTCAATGGCCTGGCACATTAGAGCCACAAAAATATAAAGCCCTGGTGGACACTGGTGCACAGTGTACCCTATTGCCATCGAATCATAAAGGGGCAGAATCTGTAACGATTTCTGGAGTGACAGGTGGGTCTCAAGAACTGACTGTACTGGAGGCTGAAGTGACCCTAACTGGGAATAAATGGGAGAAGCACCCCATTGTGACTGGCCCGGATGTTCCGTGCATCCTTGGCATAGACTACCTCAAAAGAGGGTATTTCAAAGACCCAAAAGGGTATCAGAGGGCTTTTGGTATAGCACCTGTAGAGACTGAGGACATTACACAGCTGTCTACCTTACCTGGCCTTTCAGATGACCCTTCTGTGGTGGGACTGCTGAAGGTTAAAGAACAGCAGGTGCCAATTGCTACTGCCACAGTGCATCGGCAACAGTATTGCACTGACTGAGACTCCCTGATTCGTCGGCTGGAGACCCAAGGAGTGATCAGCAAGAGTCGCTCACCCTTTAACAGCCCGATATGGCCAGTGCGAAAGTCTGATGGAGAGTGGAGATTAACAGTAGACTATCGTGGCCTGAATGAAGTCACACCCCCACTGAGTGCTGCTGTGCCAGACATGCTAGAACTGCAGTATGAACTGGAGTCCAAGGCAGCCAAGTGGTGTGCTACAATTGACATTGCTAATGCATTCTTCTCTATTCCTTTAGCAGCAGAGTGCAGGCCACAGTTTCCTTCCCCCTGGAGAGGCGTCCAGTACACCTGGAATCGACTGCCCCAGGGGTGGAAACACAGCCCTACTATTTGCCATGGACTGATCCAGACTGCACTGGAGAAGGGTGGAGCTCCAGAACACCTGCAGTACATTGATGACCTCATTGTGTGGGGTAATACAGCAGAAGAAGTTTTCAAGAAAGGTAAGACAATAATCAAGATTCTTCTGAAAGCAGGTTTTGCCATAAAAAGAGGAAAGGTCAAGGGACCTGCACGAGAGATCCAGTTCTTAGGAATTAAGTGACAAGATGGTCATCGCCAGATCCCAATGGATGTGATTAACAAAATAACATCTGTGTCCCCACCTACTAACAAAAAGGAAACACAAGCCTTCTTAGGCATTGTGGGTTTCTGGAGACTGCACGTTCCAGGTTACAGTCAGATTGTGAAACCTCTCTATGAAGTGACTCAAAAGAAAAATGAGTTTACATGAGGTCCTGAGCAACGACAGGCCTTTGAGCAAATTAAACAAGAGATTGTGCATGCAGTAGCCCTTGGACCAGTCCGAACAGGACGGGACATTAAAAATGTGCTCTACACTGCAGCCGGGGACAGTGGCCCTACCTGGAGCCTCTGGCAGAAAGCACCAGGGGAGATTTTGGAGTCGGGGATACAGAGGATCTGAAGCCAACTGTACTCCAACTGAGAAAGACATCTTGGCAGCATATGAAGGAGGTAGAGCTGCTTCAGAGGTAATTGGTACTGAAACACAGCTCCTCTTAGCACCCCAATTACCAGTGCTGGGCTGGATGTTCAAGGGTAAAGTTCCTTCTACTCATCATGCCACCGATGCTACCTGGAGTTAGTGGGTTGCCTTAATCACACAGCGAGCTGGAATAGGGAACCCAAATCGTCCAGGGATCGTAGAAGTGATCACAAACTGGCCCGAAGGCAAAGACTTCACAATGCCACCTGAGGAGGTGGTAACATGTGCTGAGGAGGCCCCACCGTATAATGAACTCTCAGATAATGAGGAACAGTATGCTCTGTTCACTGATGGATCTTATCATATTGTAGGAAAACATAGGAAGTGGAAAGCTGCTGTATGGAGTCCTACACGACGGGTTGCAGAAGCAACTGAAGGACAAGGTGAATCGAGTCAATTTGCAGAGGTAAAAGCCATCCAGCTGGCCTTAGACATTGCTGAATGAGAAAACTGGCCAATACTCTATCTCTATACTGACTCATGGATGGTGGCCAATGCTCTGTGGGGGTGGTTAAAGCAGTGGAAGCAGAGCAACTGGCAGCGCAGAGGTAAACCCATCTGGGCTGCTGAATTATGGCAAGACATTGCTGACTGGCTAGGGAAACTAGTTGTGAAGGTACATCATGTAGATGCCCACATACCCATGGGTCGAGCCACTGAGGAACATCAAAACAATCAGGAAGTGGATAAGGCTGCTAAGATTTTTCCAGACAGATTTGGACTGGGAACATAGAGGTGAACTATTTTTAGCTCAGTGGGCCCATGACACTTCAGGTCATTGAGGAAGGGATGCAACATACAAATGGGCTCGTGACTGAGGGGTGGATTTAACCATGGATGCTATTGCACAGGTTATCCACAACTGTGAAACATGCGCCAAAATCAAGCAAGCTAAAAGGTTAAAACCTTTGTGATATGGGGGACGATGTCTGAAATATAAGTATGGGGAGGCCTGGCAAATTGACTGCATCACACTCCCTCAAACCCGCCAGGGTAAGCGCTATGTGCTGACAATGGTGGAAGGAAGCCTATGCCGTACCCCACGCCACTGCCCAGAATTCCATCCTGGGCCTTGAAAGGCAAGTCTTGTGGTGACATGGTACTCCAGAAAGAATTGAGTCAGACAATGGGACTCATTTCAAAACCAATCTTATAAGTAGTTGGGCCAAAGAACATGGCACTGAGTGGGTATATCATATCCTCTATCATGCAGCAGCTTCTGGGAAAATTGAGCGATACAATGGACTGTTAAAAACTACCCTGAAATCAATGGGTGGTGGAACCTTTAAAAATTGGGACAAGCATTTAGCACAAGCTACCTGGTTAGTTAACACCAGGGGATCCATCAATTGAGCTGGTCCTGCTCAGTCAGACCTTTTACATAATATAGAAGGGGATAAAGTCCCTGCGGTGCATGAAAGGAATATGCTGGGGAAAGCTGTTTGGGTTTCTCCTCCCTCAGGCAAAGGCAAACCCATTTGTGGGACTGTTTTTGCTCAAGGACCTGGATGTACTTGATGGGTGATGATGGAGAATGGAGAAATTCAGTATGTACCTCAAGAAAATTTAACCCTTGGTGAGAATACTTAATTCTGAGCTGTATGATGTTAACTGTTATATAATACTAACAGGGTTCTATAAGTGTTTTTCAGGATAACATAGTGGTGATGAGACCTGCGCTAGCTTCATCAAGTGGTGTCCAGCAAACTCTTCAGGATGGACATACTACCTGTGGACGTGGACCACAATGAACTTTACATCATCTTTTCTGCCCTGAGAGTCTGCTATGATAGATGAAAACCTGCAATTATGACCTAAATGAACTTAATGAACTTTGGTGTATAAAGATAAAATCATAAGTGAGAGATCTATGTATCTCTATATATATGTATATATTTGATGGAAAAGAAGTGACAGTAATCTGAGCATGACGCAAATGGTATGGAGTAAGGGGTGGAATGTCCTGGTTTGAGGTAAAACAGAACCAATTTTCTGATTTGTAATTTTACTTTTTATCTGGGCCTCTTCCAACTGACTGAAGTCTGAAATTAACAGCATATTGTTCAGAAACTGTTCACTCTCAGAGTGATAAGACCTGATTGTACCAAGGAATGGTATGCACAGAGGCTCTTGCTTAGACTTATTGCTATAACAACAAGGTCAGCTAACTTCGCTATTTGCCCCGTTAGAGGGTCAGAAGCGGAGAAGCGCAGAGGGGTCCCACCTGCAGGGAGGAGTGGACAGGACAGGTGACCCAAAACTGACCAACAGGCTATTCCATCCCATCTGCATCACGCTCAGTATAAAAGCTGAGGGATCAGAGGGGCAAGGGGGCTCTGGCTTGCTCTCTTTCTTCAATGGCCGACGTGCAAGGAGGACCCTGTCTGTTCGTCTGCCTTTGATCCTGATCTGAGTATTCCTGACTCTAGTTCCAGAATTCAGCTCCTGTCCATTGCTGACTCCAGTCTGGGACTTTCCCTGTGTCTGCTGGTGACGCAATCGTCATCCTGGAGCTGTGTATGGTTTTGTATATATTGTATACTTTTTTCTTTAATTTTTATTATTCTATTATTATTTACTATTTTCTTATTATAATAAATAATTTTATTTTCATTAAAGTAGTTTAGTTCTTTTTTCTAAACTCGTAAATCTCCTTATCTCTTCCTCTCCTCTCTGAGGAGAGAGGCGGGGGAGGGCCATCTGTCATTCTGATTGGCCAATCCGGCCAAAACCACGACAATGTTAACATTGTCTTAGTAAAATAAATTTACTTGTTTAGCAACAAAATTCTGCAATATTCCATAATTTATATATCATGAAAAGAGAGTATGAAAAAGAACATTTCATATAGGAACAGAAAAAAAGGCTAAAAGGGAATTTACTAGCCACTTGAAATTAACACTGATCAATAAATTTTTTATTCTTTTTATCAGACTCAAGTAATACTACATGTCAACTACTTTTCTTACAGTAAAACACTGTCCTGAGTTGACTGGCAAGTTGATATTTATTTTTTAAGTACTGATGAATTAAATTGTCTACTTTAAAAAAAATCATTAATAACGGGGACAACACAGTATCTAATTTTGCTTGCATGCCTATCAGGCTTGGAATGATCAATTCATTTCACATGTCTTTTCACAAGTGAGCCACAGGATTTAACTGTGACTAAATGTCTAGTTCTTACATGACAGGAAAAAATAAGTTACCAAAATATGTATGAATTCCATTGTGTTGTGTTTCTATCCCTGGGGTAGTTGATTCCATGTGTATTGGACACTCCTCCAGGTGAAAGCAAACTGTGGCCTGCACTCTTGCTGAAGAAAAATGCATTGGCAATATCAGTTGTGGCATACCACTTGGCTGCCTTTGACTCCAGTTCATATGGAATTCTAGCATTTCCAGTATGGCCGCACTCAGTGATGGCATGACTTGGTTCAGGCCACGGCACTCCACTGTTAACCTCCAGCCCCTGTAAACTGGACGTCATCCAGACCTTTGGAGACCTGGTCATCGTCCAGGTCACTGTAGATGACTTCCAGCACAGCTACTTCTATCAGATATTGGATACATTCCTCCGCTGTATTCCACTTCCCTCAGTAACTTACATGATCATCCTTGAAGGGATATATCGCCTTCACACTCAACAGGAGCTGCCTCCAGAGGCTGCAGGTTCTCACCTCTTTTCCATTTTCTTTGTCAATTCCCCAGTTCCTAGCAAGGGATCCCAGCTGCTGTGTTTCCTTACCTTCTAACTCCTGACTGTTGACCCCACTATCCCAGCATTGGAGCAGCCAGGCAGCAATCTGCTCATGCAGCTGGTGGCTGTAACCTTTCTGCAAATCTTGAAATTTGCCCAGAGTCAAGGACCAGGTAGTTTCTGCCTCTTCGGTGATTTCTCTCACTTCCTCCTCCCGTTTCCTTCTCGAAGGACCAGCTTCCTGATCAGACCCTTCCTCCTCCTCCTCCTCCTTTACTAACCAATGGTATGGACCCATTGATCTCTGTGTCCAATGCTTCTTTTTGACTCCTGAAGCAATTACTGTAGCTGGGGTTTGGGTCCCTATTATCCATGGCGTCCTCAGATGTGTTTTGAGTCCCTGGCTCAACCATGGTGTTCTCAGAGGTGGTTTCAGTCCCTGTCTTAATCACACTCCTTTGATGGTACTGAACAGAGGTTCAATAGGCACAGGCCAAGCCCAAATACAGTGCTAGGAGCTGCTGGGTTTCATGGCATAGGAAAAGTACCCTTATCTCAAGTGGTGCACCAATTCAACATGGAATTACATACCCTAGGCACCTGCCAAAATCTTCCACACACCCTGCCACTCAGGGATCAACCACCTCGGGGCATGTTTCCTTGTCACCTCACAAAAAAGTTCAAAGAATCACAGAATGGTTGAGGTTGGAAGAGACCTCGGGAAGCAATCTGTTCCAACTCCCCTGCTCAAGCAGGACCACCTAGAGATGGCTGCCCAGGACCATTTCCAGACAGCTTTTGAATATCTCCAAGGAGGGAGACTCCACAATCTCTCTGGGCAACCTGTTCCAGTGCTCAGTCACCCTCACAGTGAAAAAGTGTTTCCCAATGTTCAGACGGAACCTCCAGTTTTTCCATTTGTGCCCATTGCCTCTTGTCCTGTCATTGGGCACCACTGAAAAGAGCCTGGCTCCCTCTTCTATGCACCCTCCCTTCAGGTCTTTATATACACTGGTGAGATCCCCCCCAAGCCATCTCTTCTCCAGGTTAAAAAGACTCAGTTCTCTCAGCCTTTCCTCATAGGAGAGATGCTCCAGTCCCTTAATCATCTTTGTGGCCCTTTGTTGGACTCTCTCCAGTAAGTCCATGTCTCTCTTGTAGTGGGGAGCCCAGAACTGGACACAGGACTCCAGATGTGGCCTCACCAGTGCTGAGTAGAGGGGAACGATCACCTCCCTCGACCTGCTGGCAGTACTTTGCCTAATTCAGCCCAGGATACCATTAGCCTTCATTGCTACAAGGGCACATTGCTGGGTCATGTTCAACTTGTTGCCTACCAGGACCCCCTGGTCCTTTTCTGACACATTGCTTTCCAGCTGGGTTGGCCCCAGCATATATGCATGGGGTTTTTCCTCCCCAGGTGCAGGACTTTGCCCATCCCCTTGTTGAACTCTATGAGATTCCTGTCAGCCCATTTCTCTGGTTGGTCCAGGTCCCTCTGGATGGCAGACCAAACCTCTGGTGTGTCAGCCACTCCTAGTTTTGTGTCATCAGCAAACTTGCTGAGGGTACACTCTGACCCATCATCCAGATTGTTAATGAAGATGTTGAACAGGACTGGACCCAGGACTGACCCCTGGGGTACATCGCTAGTTACTGGCCTCCAACTAGACTTTGTGCTAATGATGACCACCCTCTGGACACAGCCATTCAGCTCGTTTTCAATCCACCTCACTGTCTGCTCATCCAGTCCATACCTCATCAGCTTCTCAGTGAGGATCTGTGGTGGGTTGACCTTGGCTGGATGCCAGGAACCCACAAAGCTGCTCTATCACTCCCCCTCCTCAACTGGACAGGGGAGAGAAAATACAACGAAAGGCTCATGGGTTGAGATAAGGACAGGGACATCACTCACCAGTTACCATCATGGGCAAAACAGACTCAACTCGGGGAAATTAATTTAATTTATTGCCTTCCCCCCACCCCTCCCTTCTTTCTAGGCTCAACTTCACTCCCATTTTCTCTACCTCCTCCCCCCAAGCAGCACAGGGGGAACAGGGAATGGGGGTTTTGGTCAGTTCATCACACATTGTCTCTGATGCTCCTTCCTCCTTGCTCTCTTCCCCTGCTCCAGCGTGGGGTCCCACCCATGGGAAACAGTCCTCCACGAACTTCTCCAACATGGGTCCATCCCATGGGCTGCAGTTCTTCACAAACTGTTCCTGCATGGGTTCTTTCCATGGGGTGCAGTCCTTCAGGAACAGACTGCTCCGGCGTGGGTCCCCCACAGGGTCACAAATCCTGCCAGAAAACCTGCTCCAGCATGGGCTCCTCTCCACAGGGTCATAGGTCCTGCCTAGAGCCTGCTCCAGTGTGCGCTCTCCACAGGGTCACAACCTCCTTTGGGAGCATCCACCTACTCCGGCGTGGGGTCCTTCACGGGCTGCAGGTGGATATCTGCTCCACCGTTAACCTCCATGGGCTGCAGGGGGACAACCTGCCTGTCCTGGTTTGAGGTAAAACAGAAACAACTTTCTGTTCAGTAATTTTATTTCTTAGCTAGGCCTCTTCTAACTCTCTGAAATTAACAGCATGTTGTGCCGAAAACGGTTCGTTCTCAGAGTGATAAGACCAATGTTTACAATCAGTGCCAAGGAATGGTACGCAGAGAGGCTCTTGCTTATACTTATTGCTATAACAACCAAGGTCAGCTAATTTCATTATTTGGACCGTTGGAAGGTCAGAAGCAGAAAAGCGTAGAGGGGTCCCACCTGCAGGGAGGAGCGGACAGGACAGGTGACCCAAAATTGACCAACAGGGTTATCCCATCCCATCTGCCCCATGCTCAGTATAAAAGCTGAGGGATCAAAGGGTCAACTCTCTTTCTCCAATGGCCGATGGCCGAGGAGGACCCTGTCTGTTCATCTGCCTTTGATCCTGATCCGTGTATTCCTGACTCCATCCGTGGAATCCAGTTCCCACCCGTCGCTGAGTCCAGCCTGGGACTTCCCCAGTGCCTGCCGGTGACATCATCCTGGGAGCTTAATATGGTTTTGTATATACTGTATCTATTTCATGATTTTCCTTTTTTATTTTATTATTACTATTTTATTAAAGTAGTTTAGTTTCTTCTAAACTCATAAATCCCTTTTCTCTCCTCCTCCTCTCCGTGTACAAGAGGTTGGGGGGGGGAGCATCTGTCGACGGCCACTAGCCAATTTGGCCAAAACCACGACACTGTCTTCATCACTGGCTGCAGGGGAATCTCTGCTCTGGCACCTGGGTCACCTCCTCCCCTTCCTTCTTCATTGACCTTGGTGTATGCAGAGTTGTTTGTCTCACATATTCTCACTCCTCTCTCTCCCAGCTGCTGTGTCACAGCAGTTTCCCCCCCTTCTTAAATATGTTATCACAGAGGCACTACCACCATCGCTGACTGGCTCAGCCTTGGCCAGTGGTGTGTCCATCATGGAGCCAGCTGACACTGACTCTATCGGACATGGGAGAAGCTTCATAGAAGCCACCCTTGCAGCCTCCCTCACCACCAAAACCTTGTCATGCAAACCCAATACAGGATCTTATGAGAGAGTGTCAAAGGCCTTCCTGAAGTCCAGGTAGACAATATCCACTGCTCTCCCCTCATCCACAAGGCCAGTCAGTTCATCATAGAAATTTTTCAGGTTCATCAAGCATGACTTCCTCTTGGTGAACCCATGTTGACTACTCCTGATGATTTTATTGTCCTCCATGTTCCTGGAAATGATTCCCAGGGTTAGCTGCTCCATTACCTTCTCAGGGATCAAGGCGAGGCTAACCTGCCTGTAGTTCCCCAAGTCCTCCTTCCTGCCCTTCTTGAACATAGGAGTGACATTTGCTTTCCTCTAATCCTCGGGCACTTCTCCTGAGGCTATGATCAATCAAAGATTATTGAGAGTGGCCTTGCAATGACATCTTCCAGCTCCCTCAGCAGTCGTGGGTGCATCCCATCAGGGCCCATGGACTTACATATGTCCAGGTTGCTTAAGTATTTCCTGACCTGATCCTCTTCCACCAAAGGTACATCTTCCTTGCTCCAGCCTTTCCCCCTTGTCTCTGGGACCTGGGATTCCTGAAGACTGGTCTTACTAGTAAAGACTGAGGTGAAGAAGGCATTCAGTACCTCGGCCTTTTCCATTTTCTATGTAAACAGGTCTTACGTCTCATTCAGCAATGATCCCACATTTTCCTTAGCCTTTCTTTTTTCACCTATGTACTTAGTGTAGTCCTTCTTGTTTCCTTTGACATCCCTGGCCAGATTCAGTTCCAGGTGGGCTTTAGCTTTCCTAACCTCATCCCTGAATGCTTGGACAACATCTCTGTATTCCTCCCAGGTTACCTGTCCTTGCTTCCACCCTCTGTCTTCTTCCTTTTTGTTTTTGAGTTTAGCCAGGTGCTCCTTGTTCATCCACACAGGCCTCCTGACTTCTTGCTCATTGAGATGGCCTGCTCTTGAGCATGAAGGAGGTGATCCTTGAATATCAAACAAACAGCTTTATTGGGCCTTTCTTTCCGTCAGGGTCTTATCCCAAGGGACTCTTCCAAGCACGTCTTTGAAGAGACCAAAGCCTGCTCTCCTGATGTCCAGGGTTGTGATCTTGATTTAGCCCTGCTCCCTCTCCTCAGGAACCTGAACTTCACCATCTCATGGTCACTGTAGCCAAGGTTGCCTTCAACCTTTACTCCTCCAGTGAGCCCCTCCTTGTTGGTGAGTATGAGGTCAGCAGAGCACCTCTTCTCCTTAGCTCCTCTATCACTCAGAGGAGGAAGTTATCATCAGTGCACTCCAGGAACCTCCTGGATTGCTTCTGCCCTGCAGTGTTGTCCCTCCAGCAGATATCAGGGTGTCTGAAGTCCCCCATGAGGACCAGGGCCAGAGAATGTGAGGCTGCTCCTAGCTGTCTGTAGAGGGCCTCATCTGCTTTTTCTTCCTGGTCAGGTGGCCCATAGCAGGCACCCACTACAGTGTCACCTTTACCTGTCCTCTCTTTAATCCTAACCCATAAGCTTTCCATCAACTCCTCATCCATCCCCAGGCCATCCATCCATCCCCTGACCTCCATGCATTCCAGCTGCTCTCTCACATAAAGGGCAACTCCCCCCCCTCATCTTCCCAGCCTGTTCTTCTTGAAGAGGCTGTACACATCCATTGCAACACTCCAGTCATGGGAGCCATCCCATCACATCTCTGTGATCCCAAGAAGATTGTAGCCCTGCAACTGCACACAGACTTCTAACTTCTCATGTTTGTTCCTCATGCTGCATGCATTAGTGTACAGGCACTTCAGAGAGGCACTCCAGCATGTTGAGTTCCTGGAGAGAGCTTGGGGAATTTCTCCATAATGGTACCTCATAGGCAAGGTGTCAAAAAGCCAACAGTCTCAGATTCTAGGCTCAAAAAGCTTACATAAGGATGTGCAAGAACCTCAGGAGCCTGTGCAACAAAATTATGTACATCAATCCCAGAGGAGAAAAGGAAGGTGTAAGCCCTCATTGTCTCCACAAGATAGCCCAGCCAGCACAGGAATGGCATCAATGCCAGGGCCAAGCACATGGTCATTGTTTTTATCAAATTGTTCCCAGGCACAGCAAAATAGAGATAAGCAGTGCAGCAAATGGCAAGAACTAAAACCAGCCACTAACAAGCCCTAGACTCTATTAAACAGTAAAGCAAGGAAGGTCTGTGATCTGCACAAAAGCCTGCCAATTAACAACTATGACAGTTATAGCACATAGATCAAAACTGTTGTTATCTTGAGCCCCACACTGGGTGCCAAAAAGGGCTGTAGTGGGTTGACCCCATCTGGCAGCCAAACACCTGCCCTGCCTCTCGCCCACTCTACTCTCCTATGGGATGTAGAGAAAATAGAAGGAAGGTGAGAAGACCCGTGAATCTAAATAATGACAGTTTAATAGGGAATGCAAAAGCTACATGCACCGACAAAGCAAAAAGATGAATTCATCCACTACTTCCCATTGGCAGGCCTGGAAAATGGTGCCTCAGCACATGTAATGGTTGCTTGGGAAGACAAATGTCATACCCATGAGTGTCCCCACTTCCTCCTCCTTTCCATGAGCTTTTACTGCTGAGCATGATGTTATATTATATGGAATATCTCTTTGGTCAGTTTGGGTCAGCTGTCTTGTCTATGTCCTCTCCTAACCTTTTGCCCACCTACAGACTACTGAATTTTCATAGAATCATAGAATGTGTTGGGTTGGAAGGGACCCTTAAAGGTCATCTAGTCCAACCCCCCTGCACCAAGCAGGGACATCTTCAACTAGATCAGATTGCCCAGAGCCTCAGCAAGCCTGGCCTTGAATGTCTCCAGGGATGGGGCCTCCACCACCTCTCTGGGCAACCTCTTCCAGTGTCTCACCACCCTCATTGTAAAGAACTTCTTCCTAATGTCTAATCTAAACCTACCCTGCTCTAGTTTAAAACCATTGCCCCTTGTCCTATGGCTACATGCCCTTGCAAACAGCCCCTCCCCAGCTTTGTTGTAGGCCTCCTTCAGGTACCGGAAGGCCGCTATAAGGTCTCCCCGGAGCCTTCTCTTCTCCAGGCTGAACAACCCCAACTCTCTCAGCCTGTCCTCATAGGAGAGGTGTTCCAGCTCTCTGATCATCTTCGTGGCCCTCCTCTGGACCCTCTCCAACAGGTCCATGTCCTTCTTGTGCTGAGGGCTCCAGAGCTGGACACAGTACTCCAGGTGGGGTCTCATGAGAGCAGAGTAGAGGGGGAGAATCACCTCCCTCGACCTGCTGGCCACAGTTCTTTTGATGCAACCCAGGATGCGATTGGCCTTCTGGGCTGCGAGTGCACATTGTTGGCTCATGTCCAGCTTTTCATCCATCAGTACCCCCAAGTCCTTTTCTGCAGGGCTGCTCTCTATCACATCATCCCCCAGCCTGTATTGATAATGAGGATTGTTCTGACCCAAGTGCAGGATCTTGCACTTGGCCTTGTTGAACTTCATGAGGTTTGCACAGGCCCACCTCTCTAGCTTGTCCTGGTCCCTCTGGATGACATCCCGTCCCTCTGGCCTGTCGACCGCACCACTCAGCTTAGTGTCATCTGCAAACTTACTGAGGGTGCACTTGATCCCACTGTCTATATCACCGATGAAGATATTAAACAGCACTGGTCCCAGTACGGATCCCTGAGGGACACCACTTGTCACCCCTCTCCATCTGGACATCAAGCCATTGACCACTACCCTCTGTGTGTGACCATCCAGTCATTTCCTTATCTACCGAACAGTCCACCCATCAAATCCATATCTCTCCAACTTAGAGAGAAGGATGTTGTGGGGGACCGTGTCAAAGGCCTTACAGAAGTCCAGATAGATGATCCACTTCCCTTGTCCACTGATGCAGTCACTCCATCGTAGAAAGCCACCAGGTTGGTCAGGCAGGACTTGCCCTTGGTGAAGCCATGCTGGCTGTCTCGAATCACCTCCCTGTCCTCCATGTGCCTTAGCATAGCTTCTAGGAGGATCTGTTCCATGATCTTCCCAGGCACAGAGGTGAGGCTGACAGGGCGGTAGTTCCCAGGATCCTCCTTTCTATCCTTTTTAAAAATGGGTGCAATGTTTCCCTTTTTCCAGTTGCCAGGGACTTCACCTGACTGCCATGACTTTTCAAATATCGTGGAGAGTGGCTTGGCAACTCCATCAGCCAATTCCCTCAGGACTCTGGGGTGCATCTCATCACGTCCCATGGACGTATGTTCAGGTTCTTCAGGTGGTCACGAACCTTGTCTTCACTTACAGTGGGAGGGACTTTGTCCCCCAGGTCCCCATCTTGCAGTCCTCCAACTTGGGAGGTGTGAGGAGAAAGGCTGGCAGTGAAGACCGAGGCAAAAAAGTTGTTGAGAACCTCAGTTTGCCATTCTTGGTCATCAGGGAGGGTATGCTTTCTTTAACCTTCCTTTTCTGGTTGACATACCTGTAGAAGCCCTTATTGTTATTCTTAGCATCCTTTGCCAAGTTCAGCTCCAGCTGTGCCTTGGCCTTCCTGACCTCATCCCTACATAACCGGGCAGCATCCCTATACTCTTCCCAGGATACCTGATGCTGCTTGAACTGCCTGTGCAGTTCCTTCTTGCCTTTTAGTTTGACCAGCAAACTAAACTGGGGGGGAGAGAGCAAGAAAGCATTGGCACTGTGCAAGCCCGGTTCAGCAGTAGCCAAAACACTGGTGTGTTATCAACACTGTTTTAGATACAAATCCAAAGCACAGCATCATAGAATCATAGAATTGTCTAGGTTGGAAGGGACCTTTCAGTTCATCGAGTTCAACCAGCATACCAGCTACTATGAGGAAAGTTAACTCCATCACAGCCAGAATCAGTACACAATGCAAGGTCAAAGGATCCGCACAGGAGATACAGTTTTTGGGAATAAAATGACAGGATGGACATTGGCACATCCCTACGGATGTGATAAGCAATATAACAGCCATGTCCCCACCAGTTCATAAAAAAGAATCATAGAATCGCCTAGGTTGGAAGGGACCTTTCAGATCATCTAGTCCAGCCATCAACCTAACTGACAAAAACCATCACTAAACCATATCGCTAAGCACTATGTCTACCCATCTTTTAAATAACTCCAGGGATGGTGCCTCAACTACTTCCCTGGGCAGCCTGTTACAATGCTTAATAACCCTTTCAGTGTAAAAAATTTTCCTAATATCCAGTCTAAACCTCCCCTGGAGCAACTTGAGGTCCTTTCCTCTTGTCCTATTGCCTGTTACTTGGGAGAAGAGGCCAACTCCCACCTCACTACAACCTCCTTTCAGGTAGTTGTAGAGAGCAATAAGGTCTCCCCTCAGCCTCCTTTTCTCAAGGCTAAACAACCCCAGCTTCCTCAGCCGCTCCTCATAAGACTTGTGCTCCAGACCCCTCACCAGCTTCGTTACCCTTTATGCTCCCGTCTTCCCCATGAAGTCTCTTTCCCAACCCCTTTTGTCATTTCACAGCCATTTTTCCTCACCCCCTTGTCTTTCCAAAGGCTGCTCTCTGGTTGTTTGAGATATTTACATCACCACCAGCACCTGCAGTGTTAGCATAACTCCAGGGAACCAGGGTCCTCATTAATTAACTTGTTCCCCTCTACTTGCTCAGCAGAGAGCAGCCCATCAGCAGCAGGCATAGATGATGTCTTTTCTACACCAGCTCAGCGCAGTGAAGGGATGGGGGTTAGAAACCCCACAGCCCGTGTTCCCTGAGCTCCTTTGTGCAAGTAGGGGCTGTTTTGCTGTTATGGTCCTTAGAAATGGGGCGAACAGGGTGCTGGCTGCCTCCTCTCTTTGCACAGGGATAAATGCCTTGGCTGCAAGGCAGCAAGGGAGGAGCAGTATGATCTGATTTTCACCAATGCGCAAGAAGCAGCGAGGGTCCTAGAGCTGGGCAAGCACGTGAGCGGTGTCTCTGCCTTTCACACAAGATTTCCTATGCATTGTGGGTTTCTGGAAATAGGCATTCTGGGTTATAGTCTGCTTGTGAGCCCTCTCTATCGAGGGACCCGAAAGAAGAATTATTTCAACACGGGCCCTCAACAGATCAAACGGGATAGCTCATGAAGTAGCACTTGAGCTGGTCCAGTAAGGAACCAGCTGTGAGAAAGATGTTCTATACAGTAGCCATGGAGCATAGCCTCACCTGGAGCCTCTGTCAGAAAACACCAGGAGGAACCTGAGGTCAACCTCTCGGGTTTTGGAGCTGGGGTTGAGGATCTGAGGCCCACTACACCCTGACCGGCCTCTGACCCCAGGACTAAAGTACAATAGCAAGGCTGCATGATATAGTTAAACAAATGCAAAGCCTACCATAGAAGTGACTGATCTGGCATCTTCTTCATAATTTACTACAGGTGGTGGCTCTTTCCCATCATTTTCTTGAACCTTTTGTTCCAGTAGTTCTTTCTGGGCTGCAAATTTTGCTTCAGAGCATCTTAATTGCTGAACTGTTTGCTTGAGTTCTGCCAGTGCATGCTTTTGGCTCAGCAAGAGTACAATACTGCAGAAAAAATAGCAAATAATTTTAAAACACATGGTTTAAAATACATATTTTGCTTCATGAAAGCTATATAGAATAAAGCATTTTCCATACTAGAATATGTTTTTCTTTTTTCACTTTATCCATCCATGTAATGAAAGAAATTATTAACCTTTTATAAGCAAGACTGTGAGAAGTCCTCAGAATTATTTGTTCAAAGGCATAAACGCATGAAGCAAATATTAGAAAATTCTCAAAGCTATGGGACAATGAAAACAGACACCTACTTAGCTATTCCAAAATCAAAAATCATGTTGTAGTAAATACAGAAGGAATTATTATTTTCATCCACTTCGGATGAATTTGCAACTGTTAGGGTTCCCTGTCCTTTTGGAAAGAAATACACTTTTAGATTATGATTTCCAGTGATGAGGAATCCACTGCAATCCACATAGCTGTTATAATAATCATCTTCACTATTAAACTCACCTTATATCTAGTATAAATTGGTCTGGCTTCATGTTAGAGATACCTGTTGTCTCCATCTTCTGGACTGAAAGGTCCTCTACTGCATAAGTATTTCTGGACTGCAGTCAGAACCCTCTTTAACATTATTTTTTTAAGCTAAACAAATTGAACTCCATGAGGGGATAAAAGAAGTTCTTTCTCATTTTCTACAGGCTTTATGGCTTTTCACTGACACCCCTCCTCACACACACACACATTTTTCAACATCTATCAGAACTGGACCCTGTATTCTATTAGCAGTCTCACCTATACCCCAGTCTTCTGATATAATATTTCACCATTTATAGATTTAGAGATCGCAAGAGCATTTTCAAATTTCCCCCATTAACTCCAAGACCTTCCCAAAGACAGACCAACAGCCACTCTCAAGCCCTATAAGCTTTCTTTTTTGTGTGTATAAGCTTACATTTGAAAAAAGACAATTAGCTAAGCACAATACATAATGCAATCTGAATTTACTAGTGCCTCATCTCAACGTTTTAGATAGATAGTTTTCTTCCAGGTCACTGATTTAAAAAAAAAAAAAAAGGAAAGCTCAGTAATTCAGAGTAAGAAGATTTAGTTACAGTTATATTTCATGTACACTAGCCAGGTTTTAGTCTATTTATTCATTCTTCTTTCTTTGAGAGAGACTTGATACCTACATTCTTACACTGACAAACTTTAAACTGTTACCCTATAAATAGTGCCTTGTAGAAGACCTGAGATTTTCCTTTCTAAACCAAGAGTTGTAGCACAGCTTACTGAAGGCTCTATGAGCTTTAAATGCTTCAGGGACATGATAGTGCTTAAAATGGGGGGGGGGGGCAGGGGGAGGAAACCCACAATCCCGCAAGTGGCCTCACAACAGACAGCCATGTAAAAAGACTGTACCAATCTCCTATGCTGCAATCATCAAGATTTCCACCTTTGTTGCATGCAAATGGAGAGCCATTTGAAGAGATTCTGCACAGAGGGAAAAAACCCAAAACCAAAACCAAAAAAAAACCCCAAAAGCTCCAGAGTGCTCAGTCCTCCCAGAAATGAATAAAGTTAAATCTGGGGGACTTTCAGAAGGATCTATATCTGTGTCAGTAAAAGGAAAGAGTCCTCCTTACACTGAGAATATCAAGTATAAATTCAGTCCTAGAAGCATAAGGAAATACTGAAAAACAAACTTCTTCGCTAAGAAAGAACAGAGATTATTCATGGGGAAAGGATCAGTATGATGTATGAAGACACAACTGGAGGTCCTGGAAGTGAAGTTGGGCATGAGAATGCAGAAGTTTAAAAGAAGTTCACACAAAGAAGTGAACAATCTCTACTAATCTCTACTCAAGTTAATGTTCTATCGTCTGGTCTTCATTATGAGAGAGAAAAAAGATCTCTCTGTGAAAATGATGGCCTTCCAGTAGCAGCAAGGCTTTGGTGAATACACAACATCAGCTAAAATGAAAACATCCCAAACTCTGAATGATTACGGCTCATCATGATCCAGAGATAATAAGATGCATCCTGCATGTTAAAAGACATGAATTGTTCTCTTTCCTGAACTGTGACAAGATGTGCACCAGGTCATCTGCTGAAAAGTATCTATCTGAAACACAAAATATTTTCAGTTTGCCAAAATCACATGTAGAATGTTCCCTGTTCCATCTATGCATGGAGAAGTAGCCCCTATAAAATTCTTTAGCTGTGGCTTCCATTGATTTAAACTTTATGGTCCTTGTGACTAAGAACTACTATCAGCCTAACAGAGTAAGAACTTGTGTGACGAGTCCTTGTGAGACCGAATCAGGGCAGCAGATTGGAAAGTGGTATTGGGTTTATACGGCAAGATTTTGGTAGCTGGGAGGCTGCAGGTGTGACCTCTGTGAGAAGACCAACATGAGGCACCAAAAAACACTGTGGTGGGTTGACCCCATGCATCAGTCAAACACCCACCCTGCCTCTCGCCCACTCTACTCTCCTATGGGATGGAGAGAAAATAGAAGGAAGATGAGAAGACCCGTGAATCTAGATAATGACAGTTTAATAGGGAATGCAAAAGCTGCATGCACCAGCAAAGCAAAAAGATGAATTCATCCACTACTTCCCATTGGCAGGCCTGGAAAATGGTGCCTCAGCACATGTAATGGAAGACAAATGCCATAGCCATGAACACCCCCCCTTCCTCCTCCTTTCCCTGAGCTTTTATTGCTGAGCACAACATCATATGGTGTGAAATATCCCTTTGGTCATTTTGGGTCAGCTGTCCTGGCTATGTCCCCTCCCAAATTCTTGCCCACCCACACCGTGCTTTGGGGTGGGGATGTGAAGAGAAAACCTTGATGCTGTGCAAGCATTGTTCAGCACTAGCCAAAACATTGGTGTGTTATTGTCGTGGTTTAGCCTCAAACGGCAACAAAGAACCACGTGCCGCTCGCTCGCGCCTTCCTAATACAGGAAGAATCGTAAGAAAAGGCAAGACTCTTGGGTTGAGACAAAGGCAGTTTAACAGAACAGCAAAGGGAACAGGCAAACAACAACAACAACACGGATAGGGGAATATACAAACACAATTACGGAACCGCCGCTCCCCCACCGCTCGCCGCCGCTCGCCGGCCAGACCCGGGACGCCCCAGCCCGCTTTTAAGCAGCAACTTCCTGCCCCCTCCCCCGGCAGCTCAGGGTGGGCGTGGCTCACATGGCATGGAATACCAGGAAAAATTAACCCTATCCCCACCGGAACCAGGACATTATCCACCCCTTATTCCATACCATCTATGCCATGCCCAGCAGGTTCCAATGGATTGCCACCACTTTCCCCTGTTATGTATATATATATATACACACACATATAATGCCCTTAGTTTATGGGTCATCCCTCCAAAGTGTCCGTTGAGTTCTTTTAATCCACGGCTTTGGGCTCCATCTGTTAGAACAGTCCCTCAGGGCAGGTGAGATGCTGGGTGGTGCTGGTCTGTTGCATGCTGTATTTTTTCGGAGCTTGTGACTGGTGCACCTGGTGTGGCTCATGCACGCCGTCCGTAGGCTGAAGATGTAGATCTTGAGGAAACTCCTGGGCGCCAGCTGCTGAGATCAGTTCTTATCCCATCATCCCTGTGCCTTACTTGTAGTACAACTGATAGCAATTATAGCAATGAGGACATACAGTGACAGGGTTACTTAGCAATCAACAGCACACAATCTGATTCATTGGCTATTCTCGCCCAAAATCAGATCCCCATGAGGTACACATCGGACTTCCCCATCCTTCCGCATCACCCACCAAGTGCACCCAGGTCCTTGGGCAAAAGCAATCCCACGGATGGGTTTGCCTTTGCCTGAGGCAGGACTAACCCAGACTGTCTTCCCTAGCATATTCTTCATGTGCACTACGGGGACTTTATCCCCTTCTACAGTACGTGGAAGTTTTGATTGGGCAGGGCCAGCCCGATTGTTAGATCCCCTGGTGTTAACTAGCCAGGTAGCTTTTGCTAAATGCGTATCCCAGTGTTTTAAAGTCCCACCACCCATTGCTCTCAGTGTAGTTTTTAACAGTCCATTGTATCATTCTGTCTTCCCAGAGGCTGGTGCGTGATAGGGGATGTGATACACCCACTCGATACCATGCTCTTTGGCCCAGGTGTCTATGAGGCTGTTTCGGAAATGAGTCCCATTGTCCGACTCAATTCTCTCTGGGGTACCATGTCGCCACAGGACTTGCTTTTCAAGGCCCAGGATAGTGTTCCGGGCAGTGGCATGGGGCACAGGGTATGTTTCCAGCCATCCAGTGGTTGCTTCCACCATTGCCAGCACATAGCGCTTGCCTTGACGGGTTTGTGGCAGTGTGATATAATCAATCTGCCAGGCCTCCCCATATTTGTATTTCAGCCATCGCCCTCCATACCAAAGAGGCTTCAAACGCTTGGCTTGTTTGATCGCAGCGCATGTCTCACATTCATGGATGACCTGTGCAATAGTGTCCATGGTCAAGTCCACCCCTCGGTCACGAGCCCATCTATATGTCGCATCTCTCCCTTGATGGCCTGAGGTGTCATGGGCCCACCGAGCTATGAATAGTTCACCCTTATGTTGCCAGTCCAGATCCACCTGAGCCACTTCAATCCTAGCGGCCCGATCCACCTGCTGGTTGTTCTGATGTTCCTCCGTGGCCCGATTCTTTGGTACGTGGGCATCTACATGGCGTACTTTCACAACCAGATTCTCTATCCGGGCAGCAATATCTTGCCATAGCTCAGCAGCCCAGATGGGTTTGCCTCTGCGCTGCCAGTTGCCCTGCTTCCACTGCTGTAGCCACCCCCACAGAGCATTTGCCACCATCCATGAGTCAGTGTAGAGATAAAGTACTGGCCATTTTTCTCGCTCAGCAATGTCCAAAGCCAGCTGAATGGCTTTCACCTCTGCAAACTGTCTCGATTCACCCTGTCCCTCACTGGCTTCTGCAACCCGTCGTGTAGGACTCCACACAGCAGCCTTCCACTTTCGATGCTTTCCCACAATACGGCAGGACCCATCAGTGAACAGGGCATATTTCTTCCCATTTTCTGGCAGTTTATTATATGGTGGGGCCTCTTCTGCACGCGTCACCTCCTCCTCTGGTGACATTCCGAAATCCTTGCCTTCTGGCCAGTCCATGATCACTTCCAGAATTCCTGGGCGACTGGGGTTTCCCATTCGAGTTCGCTGCGTGATCAGTGCAATCCACTTGCTCCATGTAGCATCGGTTGCATGATGTGTGGTGGGGACCCTTTCTTTGAACATCCAACCCAGCACCGGCAGTCGAGGTGCTAAGAGGAGCTGTGCTTCTGTACCAACCACTTCCGAAGCAGCTCGAACCCCTTCATATGCTGCCAATATCTCTTTTTCTGTTGGAGTGTAGCGGGCTTCGGATCCTCTGTATCCCCGACTCCAAAACCCTAGGGGTCAACCTCGGGTCTCCCCTGGTGCTTTCTGCCAGAGGCTGCAGGTAGGGCCGTTCTCCCCGGCTGCAGTGTAGAGCACATTTTTAACATCTTGTCCTGCCCGGACTGGCCCCAGGGCCACTGCATGGACTGTTTCCTGTTTGATTTGTTCAAAAGCTTGTCGTTGCTCAGGACCCCATTTAAAATCATTCTTCTTCCGGGTTACTTGATACAGAGGGCTTGCAATTTGACTGTAATCTGGGATATGCATTCTCCAAAAACCCACAATACCTAAGAAAGGTTGTGTTTCCTTTTTACTAGTTGGTGGAGACATAGCTGCTATTTTGTTGATCACATCCATTGGGATCTGACGGCATCCACCTTCCCATTTTATTCCTAAAAACTGGATCTCCTGCGCAGGTCCCTTGACCTTACTTCGCTTTATAGCAAAACCAGCTTTCAGAAGGATTTGGACTATTTTACTCCCTTTCTCAAAAACTTCTTCTGCTGTGTTTCCCCATACAATGATGTCATCAATGTACTGCAGATGTTCTGGAGCTTCACCCTGTTCCAGTGCAGTCTGGATCAGTCCATGGCAAATGGTGGGGCTGTGTTTCCACCCCTGGGGCAGTCGATTCCAGGTGTATTGGACGCCCCTCCAAGTGAAAGCAAACTGTGGCCTGCACTCTGCTGCCAAAGGGATTGAGAAGAATGCATTCGCTATATCAATCGTGGCATACCACTTGGCTGCCTTGGACTCCAGTTCGTACTGGAGTTCTAGCATGTCCGGCACAGCAGCACTCAGCGGTGGCGTGACTTCATTCAGACCACGATAGTCTACAGTTAGCCTCCACTCTCCATTAGATTTTCGCACCGGCCATATGGGACTGTTAAAGGGTGAGCGAGTCTTGCTGATCACTCCTTGAACCTCTAGTTGACGAATCAGCTCATGGATGGGAATCAGAGAGTCTCGGTTAGTGCGATATTACTGCCGATGCACCGTTGTGGTAGCAATCGGCACCTGTTGTTCTTTGACCCTCAACAACCCCACAACAGAAGAATCCTCCAAGAGACCAGGCAAGGCAGACAACTGTTTAACTTCCTCTGTCTCCAAAGCAGCTATGCCAAAGGCCCAGCGGTACCCTTTTGGGTCCTTAAAATACCCTCTCCTGAGGTAATCTATACCAAGGATGCATGGAGCCTCTGGGCCAGTCACAATGGGATGCTTTTGCCACTCATTCCCAGTTAGGCTCACTTCCGCCTCCAGTACAGTCAACTCTTGGGATCCCCCTGTCACCCCAGAAATACAAATGGGTTCTGCCCCTCTATAGCTTGATGGTATTAAAGTACACTGCGCACCCGTGTCCACTAGAGCCTTATACTCCTGTGGGTCTGATGTGCCAGGCCATCGAATCCACACCGTCCAATAAACCCGGTTGTCCCTTTCCTCCACCTGGGCGGAGGCAGGGCCCCCCTAATACTGGTCATAGCATCCATTACTCACTTCTTGCAGAAATGACTTGGAAGTTCCTTCAAGAGGATCAGAAGCAAGATCAGGCCTTCTGCTTTGTCTGGGGAATGGCCCACTGGAAACTGGGGCGGCACTTTTCCTGGAGGGATCCCCTTTTGTGGTTGTCCTTCCTTGCAACTCCTGTACCCGTGTCCGCAGGATCGAAGTAGGTTGTCCATCCCACTTCCTCATGTCCTCTCCGTGGTCCCGCAGGTAGAACCACAGGGTGCCTCGTGGTGTGTACCCTCTGTACTCTCTCTCTTGAGTGGGGAAATGCCTGCTTCTAATAGCTGAGATGCTGGCCCGTGCAGGTGGGGAGTAGGACATATTCTCTTCAAGTTGCTGGACCTTCCGCGACAGTTTCTCCACAGCTGAGACAAGGGGGGAAGAGAGACTTTCTTCATATCGCCGGAGCCGGCCAGCTACCTCATCCACCATTGGTCCCTCTTCACCTTTCCATTCCATTACTGCCAGGGAGTTGGCATATGACGATGGTGCGCTCCGTACAAACTTCCGCCACATGGGCCTTGTGCATCGCACCTCATCAGGGTCTGTGGGTAAGTCTGCATTGTCCAAGTCATAATAAATCATCTCCCGCACGGCTAATTCTCTCAGGTACTGGATACCTCTTTCCATGGTAGTCCACTTGCTTGGCTGACATACAACATCCTCGCTGAAGGGGTACCTCTCCCTCACGCCTAACAGGAGTCGTTTCCAGAGGCTGAGGGCTTGGGTCTTCTTCCCAATCGCCTTGTCAATGCCCCCTTCCCTAGACAGGGATCCCAGCTGCCTGAAAGTCGGCTGAAATCTTTTCGCATATCCCGCAGCTCACTCAAGGATAGGGATCGAGTAATTATCTCTGGTTCTGCCTCTTCCTCCTGCTCTCGTGATGACCCTGGTTCATCATCATCTTTTACTAAGCGAACTGATTTCTTTGTGTACTTCTTCTTCTGTATGGGGGCAACTGATACCGGCACGGGTTGATTCCCTGGTTCAGTGGCAGTGGCTACCCCGGGGGCTGCAGCAGCCGCAGGGTCCGCCGCGGGGGCTGCAGGTCTGGTTTCCATCTCTTCCCCCTGAGGGTGCTGCATAATTCTGAGCAGTGCCTGGTAGATACTGGCCAGGGCCCAGCACAGCGCGGTGAGTTGTGCCTCTCTAGAATAGCCACAGCATTTTCCCTTCAAATATTCTACCACTTTATCAGGGTCCTGTAATTGTTCAGGGGTGAAGTCCCAGACCATTGGAGGTGAGTAGTTCTCTAGGTACCTGCCCATGCTCTCCCACATGCCATGCCACCCCTGACTATCCAGCCTCGGAGCAGATCTCCGGGTGGTAGTCTTAAATAGTCGCTTAACCCTAAACAAGACCTGGAACGTATTCAGGAGACATAGCACTAGGAACACGCTAGTTTGAGTATCCCAAGGATATTCAAAATTCTCAAAAGCTGTCATACCTGACCCGAAGGAGAAAAGGGAGGCAAAAGGGCTGGGGAAATTATTAACAAATTCTGAGAGACGGTGTCCAATGTACGGACAGGACAGCAAAACCACATAAACACCCCAAAATAGCCGTCTGAACAGTGATGTTATCATATCATAAACAGATATCGCACAGGACAGCAGAATGATAATCCTCATCCCTGTTCCAGACATGGTAAACAGCATCGCAGGGAGTACATAAGCCATATAGGAATTTATATAACACAGCCATGAGAACAAACCAAGCAACATGATGACCAGTGACTATTTACCTAAAAACCCAAAACCGTTTTTTCCACGTTCTAGTTGGATTCTGTCGTTATCTCAACCCTTCGAGCCCCACGTTGGGCGCCAAAAAGGACTGTCGTGGTTTAGCCTCAGACGGCAACAAAGAACCACGTGCCGCTCGCTCGTGCCTTCCTAATACAGGAAGAATCGTAAGAAAAGGCAAGACTCTTGGGTTGAGACAAAGGCAGTTTAACAGAACAGCAAAGGGAACAGGCAAACAACAACACCACCACGGATAGGGGAATATACAAACACGATTACGGAACCGCCGCTCCCCCGCCGCTCGCCGCCGCTCGCCGGCCGGACCCGGGACGCCCCAGCCCGCTTTTAAGCAGCAACTTCCTGCCCCCTCCCCCGGCAGCTCAGGGTGGGCGTGGCTCACATGGCATGGAATACCAGGAAAAGTTAACCCTATCCCCACCGGAACCAGGACATTATGAACACTGTTCTAGCCACAAATGCAAAGCACAGCACCATATGAGCTGCTATGAGAAAAGTTAACTCCATCCGAGTCAGGCCTAGTATACACTGCAGTCACTCAGTAGCTCAGGACTGATGGTGCTGAGGCTGTGTCAGAAAGAAGTGATCTGAAGTCAAAACTGGTTCAAGTGAAGAGACAGAAAATATAATTTTGCAGAGCTGACCTTCATTTTTCCCAGATTAAGCAGAACCAGGGAAGATTTCCTCAGCACTGAAGGGCTAACCTCAGCATCTTGCATGAGACTCAACAATAACAGACTCTAAAGCTTTTGAATTTGGAGGTGACCTCCTCACTTTCATGAAGAGAGACTTGCATTAAAGCTCTTTCAAGGTGCCAAACTCAGTCAAGCAATCTGACTCAACTAGTCCATCCACCAGCAGGATGACCACTGGCTCAAGAGGCAAGCTTTCATTCATCGCTGTGCTGGTTTGGGCTAAGATAAATTTTCTTCATAGTAGCTAGTATGGGGCTATGTTTTGGATTTGTGCTGGAAACAGTGTTGATAATTCAGGGATGTTTTAGTTATTGCTGAACAGTGCTTGCATAGAGTCAAGGCCTTTTCGCTTCTCACATCACCCCACCATTGAGTAGGCTGTGGGTGCACAAGAAGCTGGGAGGGGACACAGCTGGGACAGCTGACCCCAAATGACCAAAGGGATATTCCATACCATATGATGTCATGCTCAGCATGTAAAGCTAGGGAAAGAAGAAGGAAGGGGGGACGTTCAGACTGATGGCGCTTTGTCTTCCCAAGTAACCGTTACATGTGATGGAGTCCTGCTTTCCTGGAGACGGCTGAACACCTGCCTGACGATGGGAAGCAGTGAATGAATTCCTTGTTTTGCTTTGCTTGTGTGTGCAGTTTTTGCTCTACCTATTAAATGGTCTTTATCTCAACCCATGAGTTTTCTTATTTTTACCCTTCTGATTGTCTCTCCCATCCCACTGAGGGAGAGTGAGTGTGTAGCTCTTAGTTGCCAGCTGGAGTTAAAACATGACAATCGCTCAGTTGCCCTTGCCTTTGACCTTACTTTGCAGTGCCAAGGCAGGTGCTATATTGTGTGACAGCAGTCAAGAATATGCAACAGTTGATTGAGACCTTCTAGGGACCATAAGTACTTGTATAAGAAGAGCTAAACCATCAAAAATGTCCTGGTCATTTGTGCAGTTAAAAATGAAAATTGGGTCTGTTGGTGGAAGGTGTAACCAATGCCAAAACAGAATGGGTGATTTCAGGGAAGCTTGTGTCTTACACCTAGAAATCTAAGCCAGATCCCATGCTTTTTAAAAAGACACACAGATACAGCTGGAGTCTACACTGAGATCATCTCCTCACAAATACAAACAGCTGCGACAGGATCAAAGGAGCCTACCTACAGGAGGAAAGGTGGGGATAGAAAACCACTTTCAGAGAGATGTAATGGACAAGACAACAATACTGAAGAAACATTCCTAAGGAAAAAGAAGCATGAGGGAGAAACAGTCATAATGCTTAAAAAACCCACAATACTCATATATTTCAAAGTATTTATCCTTTAAGCTATATGCAGCAAAGAAGGTAGGTCAAGAATTGAAAAATGGGAAAATATACATACTGTCAGTATATGTGTAGACTATCAAAGAAAGAACAGGAAATCATCAAATCAGAACAATTACACATATATATAAAGTTTCCTATATGAATAAAATACTACTCAATGTATCAAGTTACCAGCTGCCTTCAACAGAGAGCTTAGAAGTCTTTTTCAATGAAGACAGAATCATCTGAGGACTTGCGTTCCACTTCACTGGTATTGCAAATCAATATTTATGACCAAGTTAGTAAGATTCTGAGTGATCACAGCAAGAATTTGAAAAACATCACTACAGACCAAAGTTATTAATCTGTTGTTATAACTTCAGTTTAGACTGTGATGTGAAACTTAGAGTTAGAAAAAAGACCAATGATCTTGATCAAAAATTATTATTTATAGTTATATATATATTATATATAAACATTTGTGGCACTGTAAAACACCAATTAATCCCTCGCCTTCATTATTTACTATTCAGTATTACAGGGTATTGGTTCTACATTATTGCATAAGAAAATTTACATATCTTGCATATGACTCTGAAAAGTCTTTCAGAAAATCATATCTATACAATGAACTGTCAGAGAGATAATCTGAATTGACTCCTCTTGTTCCATCAAGCTGAAGTTACACTGCTAACCAAAGGTCCAGGTCTTGAGCCATCCCAACAGTATGACAATTAAATGAACTTAAAGGAGCTGCTTAGTTCTCTAATTAATTAGGATCTGGAGTGCAGAAGGTTTAAGACATGAGAAACTAACTTTTTGTTGTCATTGAAAATAATCATTTCTCACTAAAGCAAAACAATAGTGCAGATTATTTCATACTTAAGTCTTAGGAGCTACATTATAGACAAATTTATCTCAAATTATTATATTTTGATAGTTTAGTTATACTTACTCTGATGTTTTTTCACAAGTCTTAGAGGACTCTTCTAATTTTTTCTCTAGTTCCAACACAAGTTTCTCTTTGCTCAAAAGTGTCTGCTGTGTCTGAATCAATTCTTCTATTACTGTTTTTAACCTGTAATACATACATTTCAGAAATCTATGGTATGCATACACAAACTGAACATATTTGGAAACATTTACATTTTTTTCCTAAAGATGAAAAGGACCATTAGTAGAGCAATTCGTAGTGATGTAAGGAGGGGGGTTAGCAAAACCTCCACCTTGGACTTCCGGAGGGCGGACTTTGGCCTGTTCAGAACACTGGTTGAGAGAGTCCCTCAGGAGATAGTCCTGAAGGGCAAAGGGGTCCAGGAAGGCTGGACGCTCTTCAAGAAAGAAATCTTAAAGGCCCAGGAGCAGGCTGTCCCCAAGCGCTGCAAGTCTAAAGGGTGGGGAAAATGGCCAGTCTGGATGAATAAGGAACTTCTGATGGGACTTAGGAATAAAAGGAGGGTTTACCACCTTTGGAAGAAGGGACAGGCAACTCAGGAGGAGTACAGAGATCTCGTTAGGTTATACAGAGAGAAGATTAGGAAGGCAAAAGCCCAGCTGGAGCTCAACTTGGCCACTAACATTAAGGACAACAAAAAAAGCTTTTATAAATACATCAACAAAAAGAGAGCCAGGGAGAATCTCCATCCCTTACTGGATGCGGGGGGGAAAGTTGCAACCAAGGACGAGGAGAAGGCTGAGATACTTAATGCCTTCTTTGCCTTCGTCTTCAACAGTCAGACCAGCTATCCCCAGGGTGTACAGCCTCCTGAGCTGGAAGATAAGGATGGAGAGCAGAACAACCCGCCCATAATCCAGGAGGAAGTAGTCAATGATCTGCTTCTGCACCTAGATGCACATAAGTCTATGGGGCCAGATGGGATTCACCCAAGAGTACTCGGGGAGCTGGCGGGAGAGCTCACCAAGCCTCTCTCCATCATTGATCAACAATCCTGGTCAACAGGGCAGGTACCAGATGACTGGAGGGTGGCTAATGTTTCGCCCATCTACAAGAAGGGTCGGAAGGAGGATCCGGGGAACTACAGGCCTGTCAGCCTGACCTTGCTACCAGGAAAGATCATGGAGAGGATCATCTTGAGTGAGCTCTCACGGCAAGTGCAGGGCAGCCAAGGGATCAGGGCCAGCCAGCATGGGTTTAGGAAAGGGAGGTCCCACTTAACCAACCTGATCTCTTTCTACGACCATGTGACCCGCCTTCTGGATGCGGGGAAGGCGGTGGACGTTGTCTATCTGGACTTTGGTGAGGCCTTTGACAGCGTCCCCCACAGCATTCTCCTGGAGAAGCTGGCGAATCATGGCATAGACAAGTGTACTCTTTGCTGGCTTAAAAACTGGCTGGATGGCCGTGCCCAGAGAGTTGTGATTAATGGGGTGAAATCCTCTTGGCGGCCAGTCACCAGTGGTGTCCCTCAGGGCTCAGTTTTGGGGCCAGTTTTGTTTAATATCTTTATCAATGATCTGGATGAGGGGATGGAGTGCACCCTCAGTAAGTTTGCAGAAGACACCAAGCTAGGTGGGAGTGTTGATCTGCTTGAGGGTAGGAAGGCTCTACAGAGGGACCTGGACAGGCTGGATCGATGGGCCAAGGCCAACTGTATGAGGTTTAATAAGGCCAAGTTCCAGGTCCTGCATTTCGGTCACAACAACCCCAAGCAACACTACAGGCTTGGGGAAGAGTGGCTGGAAAGCTGCCCAGCAGAAAAGGACCTGGGGGTGCTGGTGGATGGCCAGCTTAACATGAGCCAGCAGCGTGCCCAGGTGGCCAAGAAGGCCAACAGCATTCTGGCTTGTATCAGGAATAGTGTGGCCAGCAGGAGTAGGGAAGTGATCGTGCCTCTGTACTCGGCACTGGTGAGGCCTCACCTCGAGTGCTGTGTTCAGTTCTGGGCCCCCCTGTACAAGAGGGACATTGAGGTGCTGGAGCGTGTCCAGAGGAGAGCTACCAGGCTGGTGAGGGGTCTGGAGACCAGGTCATATGAGGAGAGGCTGAGGGAGCTGGGCATGTTTAGCTTGGAGAAGAGGAGGCTGAGGGGAGACCTCATTGCCCTCTACAACTACCTGAAAGGAGGTTGGAGAGAGGTGGGTGTTGGCCTCTTCTCCCAGGTGAATAATGACAGGACCAGAGGAAATGGTCTGAAGTTGCAGCAGGGGAGGTTTAGGTTAGATATTAGGAGGAATTACTTTACTGAAAGAGTGGTCAGGCACTGGAACAGCCTGCCCAGGGAGGCGGTTGAGTCACCATCCCTAGAGGTATTTAAGAAACGTCTAGATTTGGCACTTCAGGGCATGCTCTAGCGGCAGAGATTGTAGGGGTTGTTTTGGGGTTTTTTTGGTGTGTGTATGGTTGGACTCGATGATCTCAAAGGTCCTTTCCAACCATGAAGATCCTATGATTAGTCTTCAAAATATTTTATTTGCTGATCATCAGCCTTTTTTTGTGGCTGTACCTTTATATTATATTATTAACCTATGTTATTACAGAATCCATACTAGATTGTGGATACATACAAAGTTACAGAATGATCTGCTGCCTGAATTCTCTAGAATGCGTGATGCATTATGTGGATTAATGCCTTCCTAATATATTGCTAATTCATGAGAATTTATATAAAAAATGAAAGCCTTCAGACTGTTGAAGTACACATTAGATAAATAAGTACAATCAGGTGTTGTGATGTATTAATCTCTAGAAATAATAAAACCAGAATCAGTAGGTTTTGCATTCCAAGTTAAAACAATACTTTTTACTATGAGTGATCCATAGTATATTCTTCTCTATACAATTAACTTTTTTAAAGCCACAGTTTTTGTTAATGGTAAGTCCAAAATAAAGGCAAAATTTGTTCAATACTCAACATTAACTGAGAAACTGTTATTGCACATTAAAACCATTACTGACACTTTGCAATTATACTGGCAAACATTCCAATAGCAAAAATGTCAACAAATGTAAAATGAGTCTTTGTGATATAATTCTCCGTCAACTCTACACAAAGCAGATAAAAGGCTCACATATCAAAAAATATACTTTGACTTCAAGCAGTTGTTAAGATGGCAGAATAATTTAAAAAATATCGTTTCTTTAGCTTTTAGTTGTATCCAAGCTCATCTGTGGATGCAATCTATGATAGCAGCAATTATAAGAGAAGGTGAAGAGGGCACCTTACCCACTGAAATTTGAAAGTTAATTTAGGATAATGCAACTAAATTTGAGAAAGAATTCCAATCTTGGTGGTATTTAGTCAATTTTACTTATGACCCTATCAACAATAAGGCCATAGCTTTTGTCTTAACCATACACAATGCTTCGATATATACCATATTCCTAATCATTGCCCTATGATTAAATCACAATGGAGCTATACTCTGTCCATTAGAACATAGAGTGTGGGCCCAACAAAATGGAAACAAATGGCAAAGTGTTGATGTTAATGTATGCATTGTATGGGAACAGCAAGGATTTATTTGTGGGAGTAACACCATCAAAGCCCAAGACATTTGTCTTGACACTGAACAAAATGTTTGTCATTTTGAAATACATCCCAATGAAACCCCTGAAACTGTACTTGTATACATTGGAAAAGGATGTGTTTGTATGAGAACCCTTTGTGATTTTGTATTTGTAGATAACATTACTGTAGATACAAGTAATCACTCATATATTTGTGTTTGCAACTTTACTGTGGTTGATATGCAAATATGACTATAAGTCAATCATCTTACCCCCATAAATAGTGAACAGCCCAAGAGCCCTTTGAGCATTCCCGCATAGCAGCAGGCTGCACACCAGGATCTCCCCTTGAGTAGGGACACCTCACAAGGTTACTCCTCGAGGTCCAGAGGTTCCTTGCTGCAACAGATCCTCGGTAAGTGACTAATAGCATGCTAAACTTTGAAGCTTCACTAAGATTATATCTTAGAGTGACTGTGCACATATAATCCTTTAGACATAAACCATTGAGCGAGTCTGGGACTAGGACTGGATCCAGCTGCACCTAGACGCCTCTCTGAGAAGGAGTTTAGAATGTCATGGGGGGGTTCTCTCTGAACCTCAACTTAACAGGAGGGTCTCCCTGACAGTTTTGTCTGACCCTGTCCTCTATGCAGTAAATAACCAAGTATACCTTGCCATCGAATCTTGTTAAACCACTGTTGCATTTCCTATCTAATTTTGTTAAATTGCTGTTTTATATCAATAAATATATTGCTGCTTCTCTCTTATGAGTGAAGTGCATCACTCCATCCGTGACATCTAGTCAATGCACAAGAAGTTGATGCAAGCATGTTTATTTTTCTAGCAGTTTTAAAGCAAGACTATACTAAAAGCCATCAAAAAAGCAGTTGACAAAGTATATCAAGCAAAAGCAGCTAAAGAAAACTAATCAGTCATAAGAGGAAGGGTTCTTGCTTGCATTAAAAATAATTAAAAAAAGAAGAAAGATAATAATAATAAATAGTCAGTTTTTACAGTGCCAAGAAATAACTAGTAGAGGTCCACAAAAATATGCACTGCTTAATATGTTCACAATAACTGAGATGAAACAACAATTTAAAAAGTGACAAAGAATGTCAATAATGCAAAAGGATTTTTCTGAATCTTATGGGAATCAGTAACTTGACTGCCATTTAGAAGATTAATCTCCATGGGTACTAAAATAAACAAATATACAAGGGGGAAAACAATCCAAAACTTTATACAGAAAATGGCTCTAAGTTGACCGTTAACACTAAGAAATGATCTCTTGGGGTTACAACAGACTATTCCATGAAAATACTGTCTTGATACTCAACAGCGGTCAGAAAAATCAAACAGAAGGATTCTCTAGGATGTGTTAAAAATTAAGCAGAACAAGAACATAGGAAACCTCAATATGCCTCTCTCTAATCTATGTATCCAGATTACCTGTGCAATTGTGGTCATTTATCACGAAACCAATACAGTAACCTTGAAAACATTGAAAGAAAGATAACAAGCTTAATCAAAGATAAGAAGTTTTGGGAAAGGAAGGACTAAAGCTAAAGACTCAGCTCTGCAGAGAGGGACCTGGGAGTCCTGGTGGACAACAAGTTGACCATGAGCCAGCAATGTGCCCTTGTGGCCAAGAAGGCCAATGGCATCCTGGGGTGCATTAAAAAGAGTGTGGCCAGCAGGTCGAGGGAGGTCATCCTCCCCCTCTACTCTGCCCTGATGAGGCCACACCTGGAGTACTGTGTCCAGTTCTGGGCTCCCCGGTTCAAGAGGGACAGGGAACTGCTGGAGAGAGTCCAGCAGAGGGCTACAAAGATGATCAAGGGACTGGAACACCTCTCCTATGAGGAAAGGCTGAGAGACCTGGCTCTGTTTAGCCTGAGAAGACTGAGAAGGGATCTCATCAATGCTTACAAATATCTAAAGGGCGGGTGTCAAGAGGATGGTGGCCAGACTCTCTTCAGTGTTGCCCAGCGACAGGACAAGGGGTAATGGGCACAAGCTGGAACACAGCTGAACACGAGGAAAAACTTAGAATCATAGAATCATAGAATGGTTCGGGTTAGAAGGGACCTTAAAGATCATCCAGTCCTAACCCCCCTGCCATGGGCAGGGACACCTCCCACTAGACCAAGCTGCTCAAAGCCCCATCCAGCCTGGCCTTGAACACTTCCAGGGATGGGGCATCCACAACTTCTCTGGGCAACCTGTTCCAGTTCACAGTAAAGAATTTCTTCCCAATATCTAATCTAAATCTCCCCTCTTTCAGTTTGAAACCATTACCCTTTGTCCTATTGCTACACTCCCTGGTAAAGAGTCCCTCCCCATCTTTCCTGTAGGCCCCCTTTAGGTACTGGAAGGCTGCAATAAGGTTTCCCTGGAGCCTTCTCTTCTCCAGGCTGAACAACCCCAACTCTCTCAGCCTGTCTTCATAGGAGAGGTGCTCCAGCCCTCTGATCATCTTCGTGGCCCTCCTCTGGACCCTCTCCAACAGGTCCACGTCCTTCTTGTGCTGAGGACTCCAGAGCTGGACGCAGTACTCCAAGTAGGGTCTCACCAGAGCAGAGTAGAGGGGGAGAATCACCTCCCTTGACCTGCTGGCATTACTTCTTTTGATGCAGCCCAGGATGCAGTTGGCTTTCTGGGCTGCAAGTGCACATTGCTGGTTCGTGTTGAGCTTCTCATCCACCAGTACCCCCAAGTCCTTCTCCTTAGGGCTGCTCTCAAGCCATTGTCCACCCAGCTTGTATTTGTGCCTGGGATTGCCATGACCCAAGTGCAGGACCTTGCACTCGGCCTGGTTGAACTTCATGAGGTTGGCACGGGCCCACCTCTCAAGCCTGTCCAGGTCCCTCTAGATGGCATCCCTTCCCTCCAGCATGTCGACCGCGACACGCAGCTTGGTGTCATCAGCAAACTTGCTGAGGGTGCACACACTCCCACTGTGTCCCGCTGGGACCAGCACTGGTCCCAGTACTGACCCCTGAGGAATGCCACTCATCACTGATTTCCACTTGGACATTGAGCCGTTGACCACAACCCTTTGAGTGAGGCCATCCAGACAGTTCCTTATCCACTGAGTGGTCCATCCACCAAATCCATGCCTTTCCAATTTAGAGACAAGGATGTTGTGCGGGACAGTGTCAAACGCTTTGCATAAGTCCAGGTAGATGACATCGGTTGCTCTCCCCTTATCCACCAATGCTGTGGCAACATCGTAGAAGGCCACCAAATTTGTCAGGCACGATTTGCCCTTGGTGAAGCCATGTTGGCTGTCACCAATCACCTCCTTATTTTCCATGTGCCTTAGCAGAGTTTCCAGGAGGATCTGCTCCATGATCTTGCCAGGCACAGAGGTGAGACCGACTGGCCTGTAGTTCCCTGGGTCATCCTTTTTTCCCTTTTTGAAAATGGGGGTTATGTTTCCCCTTTTCCAGTCAGCGGGAACTTCACCGGACTGCCATGACTTTTCAAATATAATGGAATGTGGCTTAGCAACTTCATCTGCCAGCTCCCTCAGGACCCGTGGGTGGATTTCATCCGGACCCATGGACTTGTGTACCTTCAGGTTCCTCAGATGGTCCTGAACCTGATCTTCTCCTATAGTGGGCGGTTCTTCATTCTCATAAACCCTGCCTTTGCATCCTGCAACTTGGGTGGTGTGGTTGGAGCCCTTGCCGGTGAAGACCGAGGCAAAAAAGTCATTCAGCACCTCAGCTTTCTCCATATCCTGGGTGACCAGGTCTCCTGTTTCCTTCTGGAGAGGGCCCACATCTTCCCTAGTCTTGCCTTTACCCCTGACGTACTTATAGAAGTTTTTCTTGTTACCCTTGATGCCCCTAGCCAGATTTAATTCTATCTGGGCTTTAGCTTGCCTAACCTGGCTCCTGGTTGCTCGGACAGTTTCTCTGTATTCCTCCCAGGCTATCTGTCCTTGCTTCCACCCTCTGTAGGCCTCCTTTTTGCTTTTGACCTTGTCCAGGAGCTCCTTGTTCATCCATGCAGACCTCCTGGTTTTTTTGCCTGACTACTTCTTTCTTGGGATGCACTGTTCCTGAGCTTGGAGGAGGTGATCCTTGAATACTAACCGGCTTCCTTGGGCCCCTCTCCCCTCCAGTGCTTTTTCCCATGTTACCCTGCCAAGCAGGTCCCTCAAGAGGCCAAAGTCTGCTCTCCTGAAGTCCAGGATAGTGAGTTTGCTGCGTACCCTCCTCACTGCCCGAAGGATCTTGAATTCTACCATTTCATTTTCTACCCTTGAGCTTGAGCGTGACAGAGCACTGGAACAGGCTGCCCAGAGAGGTGGTGGAGTCTCAGTCTCTGGAGATATTCAAAACCCGCCTGGATGAGTTCCTGTCCACCCTGCTCTAGATGAACCTGCTTTGGCAGGGGGGTTGGACTATATGATCTCTGGAGGTTCCTTCCAACCCCTACCATTTTGTGATTCTGTGATTCTGTGACTGTTTGCTTTAAAAAAAAAGATGACAGAGCAGGAGTATGATAAAAGTTTACAATATCATGAATGGGGTGGAAAGGAGTACATTGTTCCTAATGTCTTCCAAAACAAGAGCTTAGAGTCATAAAATGAAACTAGGAAGTAACAGGTCCACATAATGTTAAGTTAATCTTTGGAATTCCTTGACCTAAGATACTGTGGACAATAGATACTTACACATATTGAAACTGACTGGACAAATTCATGAAAGAAAAATACATGTAAGGCTATTACAAAAAGATATTACTTCTGGCTGAAAAAAATTCTAATCTGCAAATTATGGGAGGCTGAGAGAACATTCTGGGGAATGCACGCACATCCTGTTCTTGTTCTCCTTCCTATACTTTCCCTTTGGGCTAATGTCAGAGAGAATAAAGCTGGCTAGGTCAATCATTGGTCTGACCTAATATAGTCAGACTCATTTGCTCCAAGGCCCTAATATAATCTGTACTAGAAAGTGGACATACAGCAACACTTCAAAGAGCTATTTGATTCCTGTTCCAAAAATAAAAATCACACCATAAAATTTCTCTCTCAAATGTATCAGAGAATTTAAAGTGCATGAATATAAGCTTTGTAACAGGACACACTGGAAGTTGTATTAAAAAAATTATGTTTATGCAAATATGAAATACTTATTTACAAACACAAGTTTCATCAAAATCATTTGCTAAAAAAGCAGTGTTTAAGATGTTTTGCTTAGACATGCTGATGGCTTATTTCTAAACACTGTGATACGGAAGACAAGCTAAACAAGAAGTTATTTCCATTTTTGAGCCGTGGAAGGTAGAATCTTATAAAATTGTAAGACTTTTCATAAGAAAGATGAAGCTGTTTTGGGACTGAGGAGGAGTCTGACAAAGAAAGCTGAGACATTATATAAAAGAGGTTATTTCAATACCTATTTAAGAATAAATTTATGAAAATAATTAGATTGCACAAGAAAAACAGAGGACAACTAATGACCTTGAAAAAAAAGAATGAACAAAATCCAGAAAATCTCAGTAGTGTTGAGGAAACATAGGGCTTAGAAAAATTTACAGAAGACACACTGCAAAATATTTACATTTGAAATGTCACACTTCTATATGTTCTCACTATTATTTTGGTTTTAATAAAAATCTGCATGAAACAAAGGTCATAGTTTGCTTAAACAGACAAATTTAAAAAAATACACTGATTTCTTATTTGGATCAGTTATACATTGTAAAGAAAAACCTCAAATAAGTCAAACTGAAATATATTACAGACAAAAAACATCATCTACCAATGAATTACTGAATTTACCATTTTATATTGCTTATAATCAATAAAAAAATTAAATATACAATTAATTTTTGCAATCTCAAAAGTGACTGCATCAGAACATTTTATGGCAAAAGATGCAAATGACAAGATAATAACCTCAGCAGGAGATTTGTTCCACAGTAACAACTGATTAAAGTTGGGGAAATTAATAAAAAGTTAAAACTACACAATAGATTAACAAAATATGTAGAGAGGTAGTTTATCACCCTGAATTGCTAAAAGTTCCATGAAATCTAGTGTCCGAGAATGATCAGGTGCAAATCAGGGCCTGTCCCCCCAAGAAAGTGGTAGGACAATTAACCCAACTGAAGTGCATCTACACTAATGCACGCAGCATGGGGAATAAGCAGGACGAGCTGGAGGCCATCGTGCAGCAGGGAAACTATGATGTGGTTGCCATCACGGAAACGTGGTGGGAAGACACACACAAGTGGAGTGCTGTAATTGATGGCTACCAGCTTTTCAGAAGAGATAGGCAAGGGAAGAGAGGTGGTGGGGTGGCCCTCTATGTTAGGGGCGGTTTTGAATGTCTGGAACTCAACACCGTGAATGACAGTGTTGAGTGTGTATGGATAAGAATCAAGGGGAAGGCCAACAAGGCAGATATCGTGATGGGAGTTTGTTATAGACCCCCTAATCAGGATGTAGAAACCGACAAAGTATTCTATAAGCGGCTGGCAGAGGTCTCGCGATCATCTGCCCTTGTTCTTGTGGGGGATTTCAACTTCCCGGATGTCCGCTGGGAATACTACACAGCAGAGAGGGAACAGTCCCGGAGGTTCCTGGAGTGTGTGGAAGACAACTTCCTAACACAGCTGGTGAAGGAACCTACTAGGGGAAGTGCCCTACTGGACCTACTGTTTGTTAACAGAGAAGGTCTTGTGGGGGATGTAAAGGTTGGAGGTCGTCTTGGGCAGAGTGACCATGAAATGATAGAGTTTTCAATTCTTGGTGAAGGGAGGTGGGGAGCCAGCAAAAACTGCCACCTTGGATTTCCGAAGGGCAGACTTTAGCCTGTTTAGGAGCATGGTTGAGAGTGTCCCTTGGGAGGCAGTTTTGAAGAGCAAAGGTGCCCAGGAAAGCTGGTCATACTTCAAGCAGGTGCTCTTAGAAGCACAGGTGAAGGCCATCCCCATGTCCCGAAAGACGAGCCGACGGGGAAGAAGGCCAGCCTGGCTAAATAGAGAGCTTTGGCTGGACCTCAGGAAAAAAAGGAAGGCTTACATTCTCTGGAAAAGGGGCTTAGCAACTTATGAGGATTATCAAGATATAACAAAGCTATGCAGGGGGAAGATTAGAAGGGCCAAAGCTCAATCAGAACTCAGCTTGGCCACTGCAGTTAAAGATAACAAGAAGAGATTTTTCCAGTATATCAACAGAAAAAGGAAAACTAGGGAAAATATAGGTCCACTGATGAATGAGACGGGTGCCCTAGTGGTGGAAGACACAGAGAAGGCAGAGTTACTGAATGCCTTCTTTTCTTCGGTCTTCACTGATAAAGCCGTCCCTCACGCATCCCATACCCTGGAGGCAAGGGGGAAGGTCTGGAGAGAGGAAGATTTTCCCTTAGTTGAGGAGGACCGGGTCAGAGACCACTTGGCCAAGCTGGACATTCATAAATCCATGGGCCCTGACGGGATGCACCCGCGAGTGCTGAGAGAGCTGGCAGATGTTATCGCTAGACCACTCTCCATCGTCTTTGAAAAGTCATGGGGAACAGGAGAGGTGCCTGAGGACTGGAGGAAGGCTAACGTCACTCCAATCTTCAAAAAAGGCAAGAAGGAGGACCCAGGGAACTACAGGCCGGTTAGTCTCACCTCTGTCCCTGGGAAGGTAATGGAGCGACTCATTCTGGATGTCGTCTCCAAACACATAGAGGAACAGGAAGTTATTGGAAGTGGTCAGCATGAATTTACCAAGG
Organism: Rissa tridactyla; assembly: GCF_028500815.1. NCBI lineage: Eukaryota > Metazoa > Chordata > Aves > Charadriiformes > Laridae > Rissa > Rissa tridactyla. The sequence goes on from NC_071496.1 coordinate 25,723,890, forward strand.
GCAAATCATGCCTGACCAATCTGATAGCTTTCTATGATGTTATAACGGGTTGGCTGGATGAGGGGAGAGCCGTAGATGTCATCTACCTTGACCTTAGCAAGGCTTTTGACACTGTCTCCCATAACATCCTCATTAGGAAGCTGAGGAAGTATGGGCTAGACGAGGTGACAGTGAGGTGGATCGAGAGCTGGCTGAGTGACAGAACCCAGAGGGTTGTGATCAGCGGCACAGAGTCCAGTTGGAGGCCTGTAACGAGTGGTGTCCCTCAGGGGTCAATACTTGGACCAATTTTGTTCAATATATTCATTAATGACCTAGATGAGGGGACAGAGTGTATCCTCAGCAAGTTTGCTGATGATACCAAGCTGGGAGGGGTGGCCGACACTCCAGAGGGCCGTGCTGCCATCCAGCGTGACCTGGACAGGCTGGAGAGCTGGGCAGAGAAGAACCTAATGAGGTTCAACAAAAGCAAGCGTAGGGTCCTGCACCTGGGAAGGAAGAATGCCAAACACCAGTATATGTTAGGGGCAGACATGCTGGGAAGCAGCTCTGAGGAGAAGGACCTGGGGGTCCTGGTAGACAGCAAATTATCCATGAGCCAGCAGTGTGCCCTTGTCGCCAAGAAGGCCAATGGCATCCTGGGCTGCATAGGGAAGACTGTGGCCAGTAGGTCGAGGGAGGTCATTCTCCCCCTCTACTCTGCACTGGTGAGGCCACAACTGGAGTACTGTGTCCAGTTTTGGGCTCCCCAGTTCAAGAGGGACAGGGAACTACTGGAGCGAGTCCAGCGAAGGGCAACCAAGATGATTATGGGACTGGAGCACCTCCCTTATGAGGAAAGGCTGAAAGAGCTGGGACTCTTTAGCCTGGAGAAGAGAAGGTTGAGGGGGGACCTGATTAATGTTTACAAGTATCTAAAGGGTGGGTTTAAGGAGGACGGAGCCAGGCTCTTTTCAATGGTTCCCAGCGACAGGACAAGGGGCAATGGGCACAAGCTAGAACATAGGAAGTTCCGTTCAAATATACGGAAAAACTTCTTTACAGTGAGGGTGACAGAGCACTGGAACAGGCTGCCCAGGGAGGTTGTGGAGTCCCCTTCTCTGGAGATTTTCAAGACTCGCCTGGATGCAGCCCTGAGGGATGTGGTTTAGGCAATCCTGCTCTAGCAGGGGAGTTGGACTAGATGATCTCTAGAGGTCCCTTCCAACTCTGAAGATTCCGTGATTCCGTGATTCCGTGAAATCTAATACAATAGCTACATCTATGTTAGTAAATTAATACATATTAAAGGTTATAACAGTGAATAAGAATTTTTTTTGAAAACAAAAGCAGAACACCTACAAAACAGGTAAAACAAATGTATTTATGAACATTTCCTTGTTGGCAATTTACATCACTATACTCAGTGGCTTCATTGACAGATTTCAGTATTTTTCCTAGAATACTGAATGTGGAAACACCTTTGAGAAAATTAAGTTCCCAAGAAGAATTCATGATGGATTTGGGGCACTGTAAAAATTAACTGGGGAGGAGGAAAGACTAGATCAAAAGTTCAGACAAGTGCTACTTTTTTGGGTTGGGGGGAGTATTTTGTTTAAAGGAACAATAAAAAGTGCAATGGGCAAGAGTCTACAGCTTGAAAACATTATTTCAGAAACTGGACCTTAAAAGTCGGGACAGCTATGCAATGAGCTGATTGAGCCTAGGCATCATGTATGACAGAATTTCTAAAGGATTAAAGTTTTTAAAGAAAACTTACGTGACTTGTAAACTTTCTGCTGTTAGATTATTCCACACGATCTCATTAGCTTGAAGGTTTTCATTTTCTTCTAGTAAAGACGTATCAAACTCTATTGCTTGTTCAACAACTTCTGATGATCTAATTTAGCAAATAGAAGTTATATTTGAAAAATTAGCATGCATCTTTAAGTAGATCATAAAGAAAATTGTATTGTTTTGAATTATTAATAACTAGAATATAGTTAAAATTACGTATTAAATAAAAGTAAAACCAATGATAGGATATATATTCTTTTCCTTTAAATAAAGGACACAGTCTCATAAACATATCAGAGAACAAGTAGAATATAATTCTTTCAATTAAGATCACAACATAATCAAGGTTTTCAGGGGGTATCTATTTGCATGGATCCACTCTTAGCTGGTCCAGCTATAAATCTCCACATGACAATTATCAATTTGCACATTAATAACAAAGGATAATGCAAGAAGTCTTGCATTATCTACTTATGTACCAATATGCAATATCAATTCAATAAACAGCAAACAAAGTTTTTTTTTTAAATTAAAAACTTTCTTGCATTGCCTGCATATTTTGTTGTTTCAGGCACTACTTACTCTGCAATAACTGCAGTGTATACAGGGGTACCTAGAGTTCACTTTAAAATATCTAGAATATGGGCAATGAGAGAAATATAGCAGAGAAAATTAACTTAGCCTAGGATACAAAATGCATCCAAATACACACTAAATTAGGTCACACTGAATCTGGGTTGTCATGTGTCCAAACAAGAGCAATGAAGCTGGTGAAGGGTCTAGAGCACAAGTCTTATGAGGAGCAGCTGAGGGAGCTGGGGTTGTTTAGCCTAGAGAAAAGGAGGCTGAGGGGAGACTTTATCACTTTCTACAACTACCTGAAAGGAGGTTGTAGAGAGGTGGGGGTTGGTCTCTTCTCCCAAGTAACAAGTGAAAGGATGAGAGGAAATGGTCTGAAGTTGCGACAAGGGAGGTTTAGATTGGATATTAGGAAAAATGTATTCATCAAAAGGGTTGTCAAGCATTGGAACAGGCTGTCCAGGGAAGTGGTGGAGTTACCATCCCTGGAGGTATTTAAAAGGAGCGTAGATGTAGTGCTGAGGACATGGTTTAGTGGTGGACTTAGCAGTGTTAGGTTTACGGTTGGACTCGATGATCTTAAAGTTCTTTTCCAACCTAAATGGTTCTATAATTCTATGATTCTATGTATAGTCTGCTGCCAGTACCAAAGTTATGGCTCTTCACATGTGATAATAGTAATTGGAATTCTGTTTTTCTAGAGACAGCCAAAGAGATGAATGGTTGAAGAAACAATCAGGTTAAAAACCTGACATTCGGACAACTTTCTGTACATGCAAGTGGAACATCTTTTCAAATTAGGACAATGCTTTACAAATAACAATTTAAAAGGAACCAAACAGAAACAAATACAACTCTGATCACTTTAGCAGTGTTGTAATTTAATACAAGTTTTTCCTCGAGAAGAAACATGAACATGTACACCAAGATGAAAGCTTATACCTATGAGTATCTATGAAGTCATTATACTCAGAGTTAGGGTCTATCCGTTCAACAGAGGTCTGGATCTCTTTATGGACATTCACAATCTCTTCTGTTACAAGACTGGTGATCTGGCTATATTCATCCAAGATTCCTTTTCTACAGAGAAAAAAAAACCACTATAGTGTAAAACATGGCACTGAAGGCATAGATGGCATTGACGATGCTTCAAACTTTCAATTTTCTGTTACTAAAAACTCTTGTTTCAACTGGCTAAAAAGGGAGAAAAAAAAAAAAAAGACCATATATTACCCATATATTATATTACCCATATATTATATTACCCATATATTATTCAAAGAAATAACAGATCAGTTGTGACCTCTTCTTTACAGATTGGTGTAACGGGTTCTTTTTTAAAGATTCCAATGTACAAACTGGAGCCCACACAAAGGAAAAAAAAAAGGTTAACTCTGCTTTATTGTGAAGCATTGCTACAGAGAAAAAAAAGCAGTGAATTCAGCTTTATTGTGAAGCCTTGCTAAGCAGTTCCCAAATGTCCCAAAAGTTACTTCAGAGAGTCTTACCAACCCCATAGACCATAGTAGCACCGCTGAGCAGCAGGATAACGAGGAGCTGCATCAGTACGGCAGAGGGAAGGCAGACACAGCGCTTATCCAAGGCATCCCCTGTATCTTCAAAGTGCGCTCATGTCTCTCTCCCCCTCTCTGACCCGAGACAGCCCCCTTATATCCTGCACCGGACTGAGTGGAAAAGTACAGGCTAGAGTCGCTGCACGCGTGGCCAGCGCATGCAGCGAGCCCCACCAGACTCACGATCCAGCTTTGCTAACAGCGGCTGTCTGATACGTGACTACATTGTTGTACTCCCTTTTTGTTATCTTCTTCTTCGAAGGTCAGGTTCTCATGCATATGTACATAGTTTTTGCAGCAACAGTACTGAGGTCCTTTTTCTCGGCACGTATACTGGGTTTGGTTCAACTAGTAATTGTCTGTCATGTCTCACTCAGACCATCCTCTATTATCCCTTACACAATTGGCTATGAGTAGAGAAGTCTCCAAAGACCACGCTCCTTATACTAATTACAGTGCATCTACATATAGTGTAGCTAAACTAAAACTGTAGAGATTACAGGGAAAAGGAATGTATACAGCTCATTGATGACACTCTTCTTTATGACCAGAAAACTTATGCTAGTTATCATTTATACTGAAGTTTTTCATTTTCCCTTGACTGACAAAATAAGTATATTCTGACATACAGTAAAAATGAGTCAAAAAATAGTCACCGTGCATTTCCTTTAAGACCTGGCTTTCTTCATTGCTTTAACTGTTCTCTTTCATATCTTCATTTTATTATTTGGTCATTAGGGCAAAAATAAGCATAAATCACAAGTTCACATATATTTAAAAGAAGAAACAAAATCAAACAAAAAGTTGACATGAGAAAGTACCAGCCATCTAGCTCAATGACCTGCACCCAACAGTGGGAAAAAGCAAGTGGAATGGTAAAAGAAAAGAATAAGTGATATTTTACCACTACGTTTAATAGCATCCAGTGATATTTCCCCAGAATATCTTCCTACTCTCTTTAAGTTTTAGCTTTCCATAAATAGCCCTTCATAATAATTTCCTATTTAATTTTTCTTTTTGACAATCATTTTGGCTTGACAGGTTCTGAAGCTGAGGTGGTTTTTTTAAATACTGATTAATTTTGACCAACCCAGAGGGACATGAGGAAAAAAAAGTATCAGCAGATTTTTCCTGGATAAGATCTCAAATTATGTTTGTTTTATAAAAAATATTATTTGCTTGTATTTCTTCAGAACTTTTTCTAAGGAGAAAACAGACAAGAGAATACAGCAATGCCAGATCTAAGAGAAATGGAATATATCTTAATTGCTAAAAAAAAATAATTAGTGATGATACACTTCAATAATTAGTATATAATTAGTGATGATACACTTCAAGTTTACCAAACTAATTGATTTGCAAAACCAAGATTATTAATGAAGTATATTTCACACAGATAGCTGCACCAACCCCTACACTTAAAATCACCATCTCCTTTTGTAGAATTAAGCCCAAAGATATTAGACATCAGTAATTTTCCAATAAATTCAGATCTCACTGAAAATGTTTATTTAGTGACAAGAATATTTTTTCTGTTTTTTATTTCAAAGATGACAAAGAAAATTGGGTTCAATAGGTTCTTGTTCAATGATAAAACTCTTCAGTGAAAAATCACATTAATTACAGCACACAAATTTTAATGAAGTCTCTTGCTGTGATTTTACATACAAAATTAAGATTAAAAGGACTGTGCAGAGACTACTATAGAGGTCTATTTCATTTACGTACATGCACCAGAATCAAAGGGAGCAATGATACTTCATGAGGCAGTTAATATTGTCCGCATCACCTAAGCATATAAAGCATGGAACCCCCAACTCTCCTTCACTTCCTATGTGCGAGATGAATGTAGACTTTGGAAAAGGTAAGAAAATGAGATATAGAAGAGTGCCTCCCATCTAAATGAACAATACCTACAAAAAGGGGTAACTACTTTTTCTTTTAGAGTAGGTGATTTACAAGCAATATTTTTTAATTGCAGTCCACGGAATGTCTTAGAGAAAGGCCTACAGAACAGTCTCCCAAACCAACTCTCATTCTTCAGGAAAGTCAAAGAGGCAGCATGGTGGTTACAAATCAGAAAAGATAGCTTAGACTCCTCATTGACAATTCTCTGAGATATCAGTTTGCACATCTTCATCAGTGATGTGGAGAATGATCTTTCAGAAAAAGGTATTGTATTTTTAAGGCTGGATTCCTTACAATGAAATTAGGTTTATATGATCCTGCTATTTGCACATACATGAGTAACCATACATCTGTCTGGCTCTCCTCCCAAATGACTTTCAAGATTGTTGGCCATTTTAAACCAAATTGGTTCCCAGCAGAATTTCATAAAAATAAGGCTACTGGAGAGGCAACTGACTTTAGAATAGAATAGAATAGAATAGAATAGGATAGAATAGAATAGAATAATTTCAGTTGGAAGGGACCTACAACAATCATCTAGTCCAACTGCCTGACCAATTCAGGGCTGACCAAGTTAAAGCATGTTAACTTGCCATTGTATTCCAGATGAAGGACAGGATAAAGCATGAGCTTAACTATAAACATTGCAGTTAATCTCTAAGATTTTAAAAATTTTATGAGAAGACAGTCTCACTAAAATGCTTGAGTAACCCCTTAAAACTACTACCTGCATTTATGTGAATAGACTTCTCTGTGCACAGTTATTGTCAATGGGAAGATTAAAATAGCTTTTTCATTACTCCTTGATATGCAAATAATTGATGAAGGTTTATTATTTTCTAATAATAACTATGAATTAATAAGGATATTACACAAAAATTGTGGAAATTAGAAATATATAAGAAAATACAGCTTACAGGGCTTTAATCATTTCTTCTTCCATCTTCTGTAGTGAATCAAGTAACAGAGGAAGTGTAGTGTCATAATATTGGTGCTGATGTAACTGTGCTCCTTTCAGTGCCAATACATATTGATTATGCAACACGTGAAGTTTCGTAGTGGCTTTATCACACCGATCTTTAGCTTTCTCAGTCTCCTTTCCTGAGAAAAAAGAAAAAAAGAAAATGCATACAGTGATTTTACAGTATACAAACATCAATACTTGTGGTTGACATAAACCTAATAGATTCATGATAAGTTTGCACTTTGTTCCACAATAAAACATTTAAGCTATTTCTCTGAAGAAGCTGAAATTTGACAGTTCTCAGGTCACTAGTAAGACCAAATCTCTTAATGTTCTTATTCAAGACTAAGTAAAAAAAGCTGCATTTTCTTTGAGCAGAAATGTGAGAATACTTTATCTGAAAGTATATGAAAACCACCATCTGGATAAGTATAAAAATAATATAACCATGAAGAATGCAATAATAGCCACTCAAACACATGACTATCACGAATGCTAATATTTTATCTGTCTCAGAATAAATAAACATTTTTTAATGAAGAAAACAAGAAATGTCCTACTAGGTCAGAACCATGCTCCATTTAGAACAGTACTTTGTCTACAGTAGTGATAGCACAAATTGCTTTTAGCGAAAGCATGTGTATTGGGTTTGCATGGCAAGGTTTTGGTAGCAGGGAGGCTACAGGGGTGGCTTCCGTGAGAAGCTGCTAGAAGCTTCTCATATGTCGAACAGAGCCAACGCCAGCCAGCTCCAAGATGGACCTGCCACTGGCCAAGGCTGAGCCCATCAGTGACAGTGGTAGCACCTCTGTGATAACATATTTAAGAAGGGGAAAAAACTGCTGCGCAACAGCAGCCGTGAGAGAGAGGAGTGAGAATATGAGAGAAACAACTATGCAGACACCAAGGTCAGTGAAGGAGGGTGAGGAGGTGCTCCAGGCACCAGAGCAGAGATTCCCCTGCAGCCCATGGAGAAGACTATGGTGAAGCAGGCTGATCCCCTGCAGCCCACAGAGGTCCATGGTGGAGCAGGTGGATGCCTGAAGGAGGCTGTGATCCCATGGAAAGCCTGCGCTGGAGCAGGCTCCTGGCAGGATCTGTGACCCCGTGGAAATATAAGCCGACGCTGGAGCAGGTTTGCTAGCAGGACTTGTGACCCCATGGGGGACCCACGCTGGTGCAGTTTATGAAGAACAGCAGCCCATGGGAAGGACCCATGTTGGAGAAGTTTGTGGAGGACTGTCTCCTGTGGGTGGGACCCCACGCTGGAGCAGGGGAAGAGAGCAAGGAGGAAGGAACAGCAGAGACAACATTTGATGAACTGACTGCAACCCCTATTCCCTGTTCCTTCTGTGCTGCTTGGAGGGAGGAGGTAGAGAAGTCAGGAGTGAGGTTGAACACAGAAAGAAGGAAGGGGTGGGGGAAGGTGTTTTAAGATTTGTTTTTATTTCTCATTAACCTACTCTGAGTTTTGATTGGCGGGCAGGCGCACAGCAGCAGGTAGGCACGGGGCAGCATGGTAACCACCCAGCAAAAACAGCATCCCCTGCTTCTCCTGAGCTTCTAGCACCTGGTAGAACCAATGCAGCAACACAGACAGAGCTCCTGTTCAAGCATGCGACCACCCAGGTCTCTGGCTGTGGGATGTGTGAAGGGATATTCCTAGAGGTGGAAAGTGATTGCAAGCAAGCCTGTGTGACCAGATTGATAAACTGCTCTGCTTGGTGTCTGAGCTGCAGGAGGAGGTGAGCAGACTGAGTATTCGAGAGTCTGAGAAGGAGATTGATCAATGGAGCCATGCTCTGGCATCTGTGATGCACAGAAGCCAACTCAGTGTGGCCACTATGGAGGCAGGTCCTGGATCTACTTTGTGCTGGGAGGAAGGCAGTGTCACAAGGGATAAGAGTGCCGTGGGACAAAGCCCTAGAGGGAAGGGGGGCCCAGGACAGCTGGTCAGTATTCAAGGATCACCTTCTCTGTGTCCAGAAGCAAACTATACCGACAAAGAGGAAGGCAGGAAAGAATGCTAGGAGACCTGCCTGGATGAACAGGGAGCTCCTGGACACACTGTCACACAAAAAGAAACTTTATAAGGAGTGGAAGAAAGGACAGCTGGAATGGGGGGCATATAAGGAAGCTGTTCGAACAGCAGGAGACCTGGTGAGAAAAGCTAAAGCTCAGTTAGAATTAAATCTACCCAAGGAGATCAAGGGAAACTACAAAAATTTCTATAGGTACATTAATGGTAAGAAAAAGACTAAGGAGGGTGTGGGCCCCCTCAGAAAGGAAATGGGGGAGCTGGTGACAAGTGATATGGAGAAGGCCGAGGTTCTCAATGACTTCTTTTCCTCAGTCTTCACTGGCAAGGGCTCCAGCCACACTCCCAGAGTCACAGAAGACAATGGCAGGGGTTGGACAGAACTGCCCATTGTAAGTGAAGATCAGGTTCATGACCATCTGATGAACCTGAAAGTGAACAAGTCCATGGGACCCGATGGGATACACCCACGGTGTGGAATAATTACTAAATTGGCTAAAAATACAAGAGTACAGCATTGTTCACACATTAAGGAAAAGTATAAAATCAAGAGGCTTCTGAGGTAGAAAATAGCCGCAGCTGGCATGAAGGATACAACACCTGTGGTTCCCTGATAAGCTACATGAGGTACGGGACGGGATGCAATTATTCCGTGGCTTTACCTTATGATGTATAGCGGATACGGGAATGGGATGATACCATGACACAGATAAACTCCCAACATTTTGTCAAATTTTGATGAAATGCTGTCCTTTGTGCGAACTTTGCTCATTATAATGTCATTATAATACCAAAACACACCTCCATCCCGAAGGCTACCCGCCTCCAAGGTGCAACCACTCCTTCTTGAGTCTGCGCCCTGAATTTCTCGTAAACTATACCTTTAATTGTGAAGCGAGAGAAATTTACACCAATCATGATAAAAGTATGTATGACTAAAGTCACTCAAACTCCACCTTGAAGATAACAAATAGTATAAAAATAGCCTGAGAGAGGGGGGATACCAGGGAAGACACCATCTCAAAGAATTACATCACTGACTTCTGGGATCAGTCGACGGGCTGAGCCTCTCTTCCCCCCCATAGGGACGCCTTTGGGTAAGACTTAGATTATACCGAGTGCTTCCTCGGGAAACTTAGAAATTTCTCTAGAGACTCTCTTTCCTACATTTATAGCCAGGCTGTATCATTTATAACTTTGTCATGCATTTTGTATATGTAGCAATACTTTCATTTGCACGTGCTTTGCAGACAGTGTATTTATCACTAGCAATCCTAAGAACCTATATATCTGTTGTTTAAATAAACTGCACTGTTTAAGTAGCTAGTCGTTTCGGTTTCTCACTGAACGCGACCAAAGACTGGAGAGTTGCCGTGCTAGTTCATGAGCACGACTAGACTGAAGGTGCAGTCCACTATTAGTGTATCCAAATCGTCATAGTTTAATACATATTAAACGCGATTGGACTGATAGTGCTGAATTGGGCCGCACCTAGCCTCCCACCTCGGTGAGGAGTGTTAGAACGCAAGGGGGTTTATTTTCTGCCAAAACCGCTTTGCCCTTTTTCACACAGCACCACGGGTACTGAAGGAACTGGCGGATGAGGTTGCTAAACCGCTCTCTATTATATTCCAAAAGTCATGGCAGTCTGGTGAGGTCCCCACTGACTGGAAAAGGGGAAACATAATCCCCATTTTCAAAAAGGGAAAGAAGGAGGAACCAGGGAACTAGAGGCCAGTCAGTCTCACCTCCGTGCCTGGTAAGATCATGGAGCAGATCCTCCTGGAGGCACTGCTGAGGCAGAAGAATAACAAAGAGGTGATTGGGTACAATCAACACAGCTTCACCAAGGGCAAATCATGTCGGACAAACCTGGTGGCCTTCTATGAGAAGGTCACAACATCAATAGACAAGGGGAGAGCAACTGACGTCATTTACCTGGACCTGAGCAAAGCCTTTGACACTGTCCCACATGACATCCTGGTCTCCAAGCTGATAAAATATGGGTTTGATGGACTGACAATTCAGTGGATAAAGAACTGGCTTGACGGCCGCACCCAAAGAGTGGCTGTCAATGGGTCTATGTCCAAGTGGAGGCCAGTGACGAGTGGAGTCCCTCAAGGATCAGTATTGGGACCGGTCTTGTTTAACATCTTCGTCAGTGACATGGACAGTGGCATAGACTGCACCCTCAGCAAGTTTGACGATGACACCAGGCTGTGTGGGGCGGCTGACACGCTGGAGGGAAGGGATGCCATCCAGAGGGACCTGGACAGGCTGGAGAGGTGGGCCCATGCCAACCTCATGAAGTTCAACAAGACCAAGTGCAAGGTCCTCCATCTGGGTTGGGGCAATCCCAAGCACCGATATAGGCTGGGCAGTGACTGGCTTGAGAGCAGCCCTGAAGAAAAGGACTTGGGGGTGCTGGTGGACGAGAGGCTCAACATGAGCCGTCAGTGTGCACTAGCAGCCCAGAAAGCCAATCTTATCCTGGGCTGCATCAGGAGAAGCGTGGCCAGCAGGTCGAGGGAGATGATTCTGCCCCTCTCCTCCACTCTCTTGAGACCCCGCCTGGAGTACTGCGTCCAATTCTGGAGCCCCTACTACAAGAAAGATATGGACATGCTGGAACGTGTCCAGAGAAGGGCCATGAGGATGATCAGAGGGCTGGAGCACCTCTCCTATGAGGACAGGCTGAGAGAGTTGGGGTTGTTCAGTCTGGAGAAAAGAAGGCTCCGAGGAGAACTTATAGTGGCCTACCAGTATCTTAAGGGGGCCTACCAGAAAGCTGGTGAGGGACTTTTTAGGATGTCGGGTAATGGTAGGACTAGAGGGAATGGATTAAAACTAGAGATAGATCAATTCAGACTGGATGTTAGGAAGAAGTTCTTCACCATGAGGGTGGTGAGACACTGGAACAGGTTGCCCAGAGAGGTGGTGGAAGCCCCATCCCTGGAAGTTTTTAAGGCCAGGCTGGATGGGGCTCTGAGCAACCTGATCTAGTGGGAGGTGTCCCTGTCCATGGCAGGGGGGTTGGAACTAGATGATCTTTAAGGTCCCTTCCAACCCTAACAATTCTATGATTCTGTAAGGAGGGGTGGAAGGTGGGAGGGGTGGAGTGGTAAGAGAAACCCCTCCTTACCCTCTAAGATACCCTTACAGAACAGGTATGAGGCCCTGCGTATGGTAGATGAAGTGCATAATGAGAAAGAGGAGGAACCTGCACAGGCAGTCTTGCCAAGGTCAGAGAGACCAACCCCGCACAACAAAACCTGCATTAAGACCAGTGCCGAGAAGAAACAACGGCGAGTTGTGGTCATTGGTCACGCCCTCCTGTGTGGAATGGAAGTACCCATATGCAGACCGGACACTCTTTTCAGGGAAGCTTGCTGCCTCCCTGGGGCCTGAATTAGGGATGTCACCACAAGACTGAAGAGCCTAGTTCAAGGTTCAGACTACTATTCATTCCTGTTCTTTCACATGGGTACAAATGATGTTGTAACAAAAAGTCTGAGGTCAATCAAAAGAGAATTCAGAGCCCTGGGAATAATGCTAAAATATTCGGGAGCACAGGTAGCATTTTCCTCAATCCTCCCAGTAATGGGAAACTTTGGAAGAAACAGGGAAGCCCAGGATGTCAGTACCTGGCTCCAAGACTTTTGCCTGTGCCAAAACTTTGGGGTTTTAAATCATGGAGGAGCCTTTGAGAGACAAGGTATGCTGGGGCCTGATGGGATCCACCTGTCCCCATGGGGAAAATGGGTCTTTGGGCATAAGCTGGTGGGGCTGATTGAGAGAGCTTTAAACTAGAATTGATGGGGGAAGGGGACAGCAACAGGATTGCAGTAGGTAAGACAAGGGTTGGCATGTCATCGCCTGAGGGTGGCAATGCTAGTGAGAACATTTACACTGCTCCTGGGAGCATGGAAGGCTCAGGAGCGTATCTGAAATGCTTGTACACCAATGCATGCAGTATGAGAAACAAACAGGATGAACTGGAAGCATTGGTCAGCTCCCAGAGCTACGATATCATTGGCGTCAGTGAAACTTGGTGGAATGAGTCCCACAGTTGGTGTGCTGGGATGGAGGGCTACAGGCTGTTCAGGAGGGGTAGGCAGGGCAGGTGAGGTGGAGGTGTTGCACTATACGTAAGGGAGAGGTTTGACTGTACAGCCCTTACAGTTAGTGATGATGTGGTGGAGAGCCTCTGGGTAAGGATTAGGGGGATGGAAAAGAAAGGAGATGTTGTAGTGGGTGTCTACTATCAATTTCCCAGACAGGATGTAAGCACTGATGAGTTATTCTATAGGCAATTAGGAGAAATCTCTGTATCGGTAGCCCTTGTCTTTATGGGAGATTTCAACTTCCCAGACATCATCTGGGAATATCACGTTGCTGTGATGAGCAGGTCCTGGAAATTCTTGAAGTTTGTGGAGGATAACTTCTTGTCACAAGTACTCAGTGACCAACTAGGAAAGATGCCCTCCTAGACTTGCTATTTGTGAATTTGAAGGACTCGTGGGAGATATTATGGTAGGTGGCTGTCTTGGCCACAGTGATCATGAAATGGTTGAGTTTAAAATTTTCAGTGTAATGAGAAAAAAGGTCAGCAGAGTTGCTACCCTGGACTTCAGGAGAGCAAACTTTAAGCTGTTTAGGGAGCTATTTAGCAGAGTACCTGGGGAATCTGCTTTTGAGGGCTTAGGAGTCCACGAGTGCTGGCCAGTCTTTAAGAACCACCTGCACAGGAGCAGGCAGTTCCATTGTGTTGAAAGTCAAGCAAGTGGGGCACAAGACCAGCTTGGCTGAACAGGGAACACCTCGTGGAGTCCCTCGAGAGGAAAAAGAAATTGTACAGTCTCTGGAAGCGAGGTCAGGCTTCACAGAAAGATTACAGAACTGTGGTTCATTTATGCAGGGAGAAAACACAAAAGGCCAAAGCTCAATTAGAGCTGAAACTGGCCAGTGTTGCATCAGACAACAAGAGGGTTTTTTTAAGTATGTTAATAGCAAGAGGAGGTCTAAAGAAAACATTGGACTGATACTTGTTGAAGATGGTCATCTAACAAATAGGGATGAAGAAAAAGCAAAGGCATTCAGTGCATTTTTTGCCTCAGTCTTTAATAATACTGATAGATCTTAGGCTGCCCAGTCCCCTCAGTCAGAGGACCATGAATGTGGGAACAGTGACTTTCCATTTGTGGACACCAAAATTGTAAGGGACCAGCTCTATCAGCTCTATCAGCAAGTCCATGGGGCCTAATGGGATTCATCCCAGAGTACTGTAGGAGCTAGCGAATGTTATGGCAGGACCCCTCTCGATCATCTACCAAAGGTCTTGGGAGTCTGGGGAGGTCCCCACTGACTGGAAGCTAGCCAATGTTATTCCACTTTACAAGAAGGTCAAGAAGGAAGACTCAGGAAACTACAGACCTGTTAGTCTAACCTCAGTACCTGGAAATATTATGGAGAAGATCATACTGGGTACTATTGAAAGGCATTTAAAGAATAATGCAAGCATCAGGCACAGGGTTCAAAAAGGGAAAGTCCTGTTTAACTAATTTGATATCCTTCTACGTTAAGGTCACCTGCCTAGTGGGTGAAGGGAAGACAGTGGATATAGTTTTTCTGGATTATAGTAAGGCTTTTGATGCTGTCCCTCACAGCATCCTTCTAGACAAGTTGTCCAACTATGGGATGAGCAGGTTCACATTGCACTGAGTGAAGAACTGGCTGGAAGGCAGGGCTCAAAGGGTTGTAGGGAATGGGGCTACATCTGGCTGGCGACCAGTCACCAGCAGTGTTCCTCAGGGCTCAATTCTAGGTCCAGTTCCATTCAATATATTTATCAACAAACTGGATGCAGGAGTTGAATGCACCATTAGCAAGTTTGCTGGTGATACCAAACTAGGAGGTGCTGTTGACTCTCTCGAGGGATAAGAGGCCTTGCAGGGGGATCTGGATAGATTGGAGCATTGGGCAATCATCAATGGCATGAAATTTAACAAGTCCAAATTCTGCACCTAGGATTGAATAATGCTGGGCACAAGTATAGATTGGGAGAAGAGTGGCTGGAGAGCAGCCCTGAAGAAAGGCATCTGAGGGTGCTGGTTGCCAACAAGCTCAATATGAGTCAGCACTGTGCCCTGGCAGCCAAGAGGGCAAACCGCATCCTGGGGTGCATCAAACACA
The DNA here is from genome assembly GCF_028500815.1 of Rissa tridactyla. Lineage (NCBI taxonomy): Eukaryota > Metazoa > Chordata > Aves > Charadriiformes > Laridae > Rissa > Rissa tridactyla. The sequence continues at coordinate 25,738,921 of NC_071496.1, forward strand.
AAATAACCAGCCAGTCAAAAGAGGTGATTATCCCACTATATTCAGCGTTAGTGCAGCTTCACCTTGAATACTGCATGCAGTTCTGGGCCCTACAATTTAAGAAGGATGTGAAGGTCCTTGAATGTGTCCAGAGGAGGGCAACAAAGCTGGGGAAAGGGCTGGAAGACATGTCCTATGAGGAGCAGCTAAGGGCTTTGGATTTGTCTAGTTTGGAGAAAAGGAGGCTGAGGGGCAACCTCATTGCTCTCTACAGCTTCCTGAGGAGGGCAAGTGGAGAGGGAGGTGCTGATCTCTTCTCCCTAGTAGCCAGTGACAGGACACATGGGAATGGTTCAAAGCTGTGCCAGGGGAGATTCAGACTGGACATTAGGAAGCATTTCTTTACTGAGAGGGTGGTCAAACACTGGAACAGGCTTCCTAGAGAGGTGGTCGATGCCCCAAGCCTGTCAGTGTTTAAGAGGCATTTGGACAATGCCCTTAATAACATGCTTTAACTTTTGGTCAGCCCAGAATCGGTCAGGCAGTTGGACTAGATGATCATTGTAGGTCCCTTCCAACTGAAACAGTCTATTCTATTCTATTCTATTCTAGAAATTAAATTAAATTAAATTAAATTGATTTCCCCAAGTCGAGTCTGTTTTGCTTGTGACAGTAATTGCTGAGTGATCTCCCCGTCCCTATCTTGACCCATGAGCCTTTCATCGTATTTTTCTTCTCTGTCCAGTTGAGGAGAGGCAGTGACAGAGTGACTTCGTGGGCACCTGGCATCCAGACAAGGTTAACTCACCACAGCATGCAAAAATGGCTGCTATATGTGGCCCTTTTCCCTTGCATTTTCCCATTATCCGTTGTCACTGGATTAGGGATGTTAGAGGATATAACCCTGCTTATTCCCTGTATTATCTCTTCTGAACCAGTTTTCCATGAATAAGTCTAATCCATTTTTGAATCTGTTGATACTTGTCTACCTCCACAACTTCCTGCATCAGCAAGTTCCAGAAGTTCACTACCTGCTTTGCACAGCACTTCCCTTTTTATTTGTTTTAAACAGTCTCCTGCTGGTTTCAACTAGTGCCACCTAGTTCTAATATTGCAAGATTTGGAGAATAACAGTTCTGCATTCATCAGGTCATTGACTCAATTGCTAAGTCACTGATGAAAATGTTGAATAAAAGCCAGTCACAGCACTAATGCCATTAGTTACTGAGTCTGTTGCATTCTGAAAAAAATACTATTAAGCCCTACACTTTGCTTCCTACTCTCTGACCATCATCTATAAGGGCCTTTCCTCCCATCCTATGGCAAGTTATTTGCTATAATAGTCTTTGGCAAAGAGCCTTATCAAAGGCTCTTTGAAAAAAATATATATTTTCTTCACTGAAACCTTTTGATCCACTGTGGTGGTACAGACCCCCTGGGCCACACTGCGATGTCAGGGCAAGCCAACATTGGGTTCTTGTCTTAGTTACAAGTGCAGTGAGCTGGGACGATCTGGCACTTTCTTATATTGGCTACAAATGCAGTGAATTGGGATAATCTGGTACTTTCTTGTCCTGGTTCCAGCAGGGATAGGGTTCATTTTCCCAAGGATCTGGACTCAACACAGGTACTCCATACTATGTGAGCCATGACCAGTCTATAGCCGGGGAGCTGGCCGGGGGGAGGGGGCAGGCAGTTGCCGCTTGGTCCTGGGTCTGGGCCTGGTCATCCCGGGTCTGATCGGTGAGCGGTGGTACACTAATTGTGTTTGTACATTCCTCTATCAGTGTTATTGTTGTCGTTTTCTTTTTCCCTTTGCTGTTCTGTTGAACTGCGTTTGTCTCAACTCACAAGTTTTGCCTTTTTCTTCCGATTCTCCCCCACCGGTGTGGGGGGTGTGTGAGAGAACGGCTGCGTGGTTCTTTGTTGCTGGCTGAGGCTAAACCACAACAGTCCTTTTTGGCGCCCAATGTGGGGCTCGGAGGGTTGAGATAACGACAGATTCTACCAGAGCATGCTAAAACAAATTTGTTATATGCATTTATTATATTAGTTAAATAGTCGCTGGCCACCATGTTGCTTTGTTTGTTCTCATGGCTGTCTAATGTAAATTCCTATATGCTTTATATACTCCCCATGATGATGTTTATCACCTCTGGGAGAGGGATCAGGATCATCATTTTGCTGTCCTGTTTCATATCAACTTATGATGTGATAACATCACTGTTCAGATGGTTATGTTGGGGTGTTTATGTGGTATTGCTCTCCTGACCATACCTCAAGCACTGTCTCTTGGAATTTATTAATAATCACATTCAATGTATGGGGGAAACGGGGGGGGACACTTTCCCCAGCTCTTTTGCCTCCCTTTTCTCCTTCGGGCCAGGTATGACAGTTTTTGAGAATTTTTAATATCCTGGGGATGGTCCTATTGCTATGTCTCCTGAATGTGTTTCAGGTCTTGTTTAGGGTTAAACAACTATTTAAGACTACCACCCAGAGCTCTTCCTCAAGGTTGGATAGACATGGGTGGCATGGCATTTGGGAGAATAATGGCAGGTATCTAGCGAACTTCTCACCTCCAATGGTCTGGGGCTTCACTCCCTGTCCTGGCGTGAGGTAAAACAGAATCAAATTTCTGTTCAGTAATTTTCTGTTCAGAACACCTACAATACATTGATGACATCATTGTGTGGGGTAATACAGCAGAAGTTGTTTTCAGGAAAGGTAAGAAAATAATCAAGATTCTTCTGAAAGTAGGTTTTGCTGTAAAAAGAGGTCAACGGACCTGGGGAGGAGCGGACAGGGCAGGTGACCCAAAACTGACCAACAAGGGTATTCCCTCCCATCTGCCTCACACTCAGTATAAAAGTTGAGGGATCAAAGGGTCAGCTCTCTTGCTTCAATGGCCGACGTGCGAAGAGGACTCAGTCTGTTCGTCTGCCTTTGATCCTGATTTGTGGGTTCCTGACTCCAGATTTGGAATCCAGTTCCCATTCATCACTGAGTCCAGTCTGGGACTTCCCCAGTGCCTGCCGGTGACGTCATCCTGTGAGCTTGATACGGTTTTGTATATACTGTATCTATTTCATTATTTTCCTTTTTATTTTATTATTAATATTTCATTAGTTTAGTTCCTTCTAAACTCGTAAATCTATCTCTCCTCCTCCTCTCCTTGGAGTGATAGGTGGGGGAGAGCATCTGTCTTGTCATTGGCCGATTTGGCCTAAACCACGACAGATTTATCGGTGCCCAACATGGGGCACAAACGGAGCTTGACCAGAGCCCTGATAGATTGCCTGAATAGCTTGAATTCCAGCTTGCTCAGGGAGAACAGACAGCTCGCATCATGTTGTTCTTACGCAAAATGTTATATCGTGCCTTTAGAGAGCTTTGTATGAAGTTAATTGATGCAGTGGTGCTTAACTTGACGAATCTGTTGCATGGTTTATTTCTTCTTTGTGTTTGGATGCGGTGGTCTAAGCTTGCTATTTTGGTGTGGGTTGGCCTTCAGATGTATAAAATGGTTGCTTGGATAACGGTTCTACCTGCATATCTTGAGCATCACGTGATGGATTCTTTTACTAATTACACTTTCGGTTTTACCTGGGGAAAGTTTACTTCACCCTTTAATGATTATGCCAAAGTGACGCTATCAGAATTAGGGGATGGAAAACCTTCGGGCTGTTTAGAGAGTGAATGTTACTTTCATAAAATCATGATTCTGTTGTTGGTTTTCCTGAATGTGTTGCAGGGGTGTTTTTTTGGTTTTTTTTTGTTTTTTTGTTAAATATCAGCGCAGGAGTATTATGTGATGTGATATTGCTACTCAAACCCCTCGGACAAAGCTACAGACAGCAGAAACACAAACAACTCAAACCACTGCCCAAGCCACACTGTCCCCACTGGCACCGGCAAAAGCCACAGCACAGACACAGACCACTGCCCAAGGTACCCCACAGCCAGCAGCACCGGTTGCCCCCCCAACGGCACTGGCACCGGCACCGGCGGAAGCCACGCCCCCGGACATAAAGACACCGGCGCCAGCGGCATCAGCTGCCCCCATAGCGGCACCGGCCAGGCCCACACCTCCGCTCGTACCGGCGAAAGCCCTGGCACCGGCTCCGGCACAAGCCATGCCCCGGCCCATCCTGGTACCAGTCACTCAGCAGCCTGCGATAAAAGTTACTCTGCCGCCTGCACCCCCCACACCTGAATCGTCAGCCCTTCCCCCGCCCCTATAGGCACCAGCCGCTCCAGCCCCGACAAGGAGCACGGTCACTGCTGCTCCAACAACGAGCACTGCTGCTACTCATAAACTCCAGCAGAACCGGCACAAGTTGCCCTGGTGACCAGGAAGCAGAAAAGAAAGTCAGCTTGTGCCCCTGCCTCTTATGACAGAGGCCAGCCCAAGCCAGACACCATGGGAGAGGGTTCCTCTGAGGAAGATCCAGGAGAGGGTCCTTCTCAGGCAGCGTTAACACAGGAGGAGAACTCAGATGCAGAGATATTTGTTAAATCCTTCTCTATGAAGGATTTGTGAAATATGAGGAAGGACTTTAGTCGTCATGGAGAGACACTTGTCTCCTGGTTGCTCCGATGCTGGGACAATGGGGCCGATACCATAGATTTAGATGGCAGAGAAGCTAAGCAGTTGGGAAACCTGGACAGAGATGGAGGGATTGATAAAGCGATTGGGAGAAAGACAAACACTCTCAGTCTCTGGAGGCGACTGCTATCAGCTGTAAAGGGCAGGTATCCCTTTAAGGATGACATCGAATGCCATCCAACCAAATGGACCAGCATGGAGAAAGGTATTAAGTACCTGAGGGAACTGGCTGTGCGAGAGGTGATTTATGGTGACTGGCAAGTGAATGTAGACCCTGATGAAATGCCGTGCAAACGATCTCTGATGAGAAAGTTTGTGCGGAGTGCACCATCGATGTAGTCCCACCCTTTGTCAACAATGGTCTGGGGATGATCTGATGCTGATACATCAACTGTAAATGAGGTGGCTAACAAGGTGCGACAGTATGAAGACAGTCTTTCTTGTCCACTTACTGTGGCAGCCGTGGAAAAAATGGCTGAGCAAACCAAGACCATGGCTGAGAAAACCGAGAAGATGGCTGAGAAAATGACCAAGACAGACAATAGCTGAGCAAAATGAGAAAAATTATACAATTTTTCATAAACTGCTTGAAAAACTGTCTGAGATGGGGAAACAATCCCACTCTTCGCCTGAATGGACCCATGCCTCGGTCATTAAGAAAAAACGCCCTCCTACGAGACCAACTCATGGAAAACAGGACCCGCTCTGAGATTTCAGTGGCTTTGCCTCTGCAACTATGGAGAGGGCATGAGTAAGTGGGATTAAAACCCTACTCCACCCCTACAGGCATGAGTGCTTGAGTTGCAAGGTAAAACAGATGGAAGAAAGACTTCTTGCAGAAGGATGGCTACTCCAGTCCATGGTAAGCGATTCTCCAGTCCAGATAGGAACTCATCTGATAATTACAGATATTGTTCTCAATATTAGAGGTGCCCTGCCTTCAGCCAGGAGGAGGATAACTGAGTTTATTGGACTGTGTGGATTCGATGGCCTGGCACATTAGAGCCACAAAAGTATAAAGCCCTGGTGGACACTGGTGCACAGTGTACCCTATTGCCATCGAATCATAAAGGGACAGAATCTGTCTCTATTTCTGGAGTGACAAGTAGGTCTCAAGAAATGACTGTATTAGAGGCTGAAGTGACCCTAACTGGGAATAAATGGGAGAAACATCCCATTGTGACTGGCCCAGATGCTCCGTGCATCCTTGGCATAGACTACCTCAAGAAAGGGTATTTCAAAGACCCAAAAGGGTATCAGAGGGCTTTTGGTATAGCACCTGTAGAGACTGAGGACATTACACAGCTGTCTACCTTACCTGGCCTTTCAGATGACCCTTCTGTGGTGGGACTGCTGAAGGTTAAAGAACAGCAGGTGCCAATTGCTACTGCCACAGTGCATCAATGATAGTATCGCACCAACCGAGACTCCCTGATTCCCATCCAGAACCTGATTCATCACCTAGAGACCCAGGGAGTGATCAGCAAGACTCGCTCACCCTTTAACAGCCCAATATGGCCAGTGCAAAAGTCTGATGGAGAGTGGAGATTAACAGTAGACTATCGTGGCCTGAATGAAGTCACACCCCCACTGAGTGCTGCTGTGCCAGACATGCTAGAACTGCAGTATGAACTGGAGTCCAAGGCAGCCAAGTGGTGTGCTACAATTGACATTGCTAATGCATTCTTCTCTATTCCTTTAGCAGCAGAGCGCAGGCCACAGTTTCCTTTTCCCTGGAGAAGCATTCAGTACACCTGGAATCGACTGCCCCAGGGGTGGAAACACAGCCCTACTATTTGCCATGGACTGATCCAGACTGCACTGGAGAAGGGTGGAGCTCCAGAACACCTGCAATACATTGATGACCTCATTGTGTGGGGTAATACAGCAGAAGAAGTTTTCAAGAAAGGTAAGAAGATAATTAAGATTCTTCTGAAAGCAGGTTTTGCCATAAAGAGGAAAGGTCAAGGGACCTGCACGAGAGATCCAGTTCTTAGGAATTAAGTGACAAGATGGTCGTCGCCAGATCCCAATGGATGTGATTAACAAAATAACATCTGTGTCCCCACCTACTAACAAAAAGGAAACGCAAGCCTTCTTAGGTGTTGTGGGTTTCTGGAGACTGCACGTTCCAGGTTATAGTCAGATTGTGCAACCTCTCTATGAAGTGACTCAAAAGAAAAATGAGTTTACATGAGGTCCTGAGCAACGACAGGCCTTTGAGCAAATTAAACAAGAGATTGTGCGTGCAGTAGCCCTTGGACCAGTCCGAACAGGACAGGACATTAAAAATGTGCTCTACACTGCAGCCAGGGACAGTGGCCCTACCTGGAGCCTCTGGCAGAAAGCACCAGGGGAGACTCGAGGTCGACCCCTAGGATTCTGGAGTGGAGGCAACAAAGGCTCCAAGGCCAACTGTACTCCAACTGAGAAAGACATCTTGGCAGCATATGAAGGAGTCAGAGCTGTTTCGGAGGTAATTGGTACTGAAGCACAGCTCCTCCTGGCGCCCCAACTACCATTCCTGGGCTGGATGTTCAAGGGTAAAGTTCCTTCTACTCATCATGCCACCGATGCTACCTGGAGGAAGTGGGTTGCCTTAATCACACAGCAAACTCAAATAGGAAACCCCAATCGTCCAGGAATCATAGAAGTGATCACAAACTGGCCCGAAGGCATAGACTTTGGAATGCCACCAGAGGATGTGGTGACATGAGCTGAGGAGGCCCCACCATATAATGAACACTCAAATAATGAGAAAAAGTATGGTCTGTTCACTGATGGATCTTGTATTGTAGGAAAACACCGAGAGTGGAAAGCTGCTGTGTGGAGTCCTATATGACAAGTCGCAGAAGATGCTGAAGGAGAAGGTGAATCGAGTCAATTTGCAGAGGTAAAAGCCATCCAGCTGGCCTTAGACATTGCTGAATGAGAAGGGTGGCTAATACTCTATCTCTATACTGACTCATGGATGGTGGCCAATGCTCTGTGGGGGTGGTTAAAGCAGTGGAAGCAGAGCAACTGGCAGCGCAGAGGTAAACCCATCTGGGCTGCTGAATTATGGCAAGATATTGCTGACCGGCTAGGGAAACTAGTTGTGAAGGTACGCCATGTAGATGCCCACATACCCATGAGTCAAGCACTGAGGAACATCAAAACAATCAGCAAGTGGACCAGGCTGCTAAGATTTTTCCAGACAGATTTGGACTGGGAACATAAAGGTGAAGTATTCTTAGCTCGGTGGGCCCATGACACTTCAGGTCATCAAGGAAGGGATGCAACATATAAATGGTCTCATAACCGAGGGGTGGATTTAACCATGGATGCTATTGTGCAGGTCATCCACAACTGTGAAACATGTGCCGACCTGCTGGCCACGCTTCTTTTGATGCAGCCCAGGATACGGTTGGCTTTCTGGGCTGTGAGTGCACATTGCGAGCTCATGTTGAGCTTTTCATCCACCAGTACCTCCAAGTCCTTATCAGCAGGGCTGCTCTCAATCCCTTCATCCCCCAGCCTGTACTGATACCAGGGATTGCCCCGACCCAGGTGCAGGACCCTGCACTTGGCCTTGTTGAACCTCATGAGGTTCACATGGGCCCAATTGTTGAGCTTGTCCAGGACCCTCTGGATGACATCCCATCCATCAGGCGTGTCGACCACACCACTTGGCTTGGTGTCATCTGTAAACTTGTTGAGGGTGCACTCGATTCCACTGTCATTGATGAAGATACTAAACAGTACTGGTCCCAGTATGGACCCCTGAGGGACATCACTTGTCACTGATCTCCATCTGGACTTTGAGCCGTTGACCACTACCCTCTGGATGCAACCATCCAACCAATGGTGGACTGAACAGTCCACCCATCAAATCCATATCTCTCCAATTTAGAGAGAAGGATGTTGTGGGGGGCTGTGTCAAAGGCCAGATAGATGATATCCATTGCTCTTCCCTTGCCCACTGATGCAGTCACTCCATCGTAGAAAGCCACCAGGTTGGTCAGGCAGGACTTGCCCTTGGTGAAGCCATGCTGGCTGTCTCGAATCACCTCCCTGTCCTCCATGTGCCTTAGCATAGCTTCTGAGAGGATCTGTTCCATGATCTTCCCAGGCACAGAGGTGAGGCTGACAGGGCGGTAGTTCCCAGGATCCTCCTTTCTACCCTTTTTAAAAATGGGTGCAATGTTTCCCTTTTTCCAGTCACCGGGGACTTCACCTGACTGCCATGACATTTCAAATATCATGGAGAGTGGCTTGGCAACTCCATCAGCCAATTCCCTCAGGACTCTGGGGTGCATCTCATCAGGTCCCATAGACTTGTATATGTTCAGGTTCTTCAGGTGGTTATGAACCTGATCTTCTCTTACAGTGGGAGGGACTTTGCTCCCCCAGTCCCTGCTTTGTGGTCCATCCACTCGAGAGGTTGATCTACATGAGGATAGGGAGGCTCTACAGAGAGACTTGGATAGATTGGACCGATAGGCCAATGCTAATGGAATGTGCTTCAACAAGGCCAAGTGCCGGGTCCTGCACTTGGGCCACAACAACCCCATGCATTGCTACAGGCTTGGGGAAGTGTGGCTGGAGAGCTGCCTGGCAGAAAAGGACCTGGGGGTTCTAATTGACAGGCGGCTGGACATGAGCCAGCAGTGTGCCCAGGTGGCCAAGAGGGCCAATGCCATCCTGGCTTGTATTAGAAATAGTGTGACCAGCAGAAGGAGGGAGGTGATTGTCCCCCTGTACTCAGCACTGGTGAGGCCACACCTTGAGTATTGTGTCCAGTTCTGGGCACCTCAATACGAGAGAGATATCGAGGTGCTGGAGCGAGTGCAGAGGAGGGCAACGAAGCTGGTGAAGGGCCTGAAGAATAAATCTTATGAGGAGCGACTGAAGGAGCTGGGACTGTTTAGTTTGAGGAAGAGGAGGCTGAGGGGAGACCTCATCGCTCTCTACAACTACTTGAAAGGCCATTGTAGAGAGGTTGGTGCTGGTCTCTTCTCACAGGTAATTAGCGATAGAACAAGAGGGAATGGCTTCAAGCTGCAGCAGGGTAGGTTTAGGCTGGACATTAGGAAAAAATTCTTCACAGAAAGAGTGGTTAGACACTGGAATAGGCTGCCTAGGGAGGTGGTGGAGTCACCATCCCTGAATGTGTTTAAGACTCATTTAGATGTGCTGTTAAGGGATATGGTGTAAGGGAGAACTTTGTAGAGTGGAGTTGATGGTTGGACTCGATGATCCCAAGGGTCTTTTCCAACCTAAATGATTCTATGATTCTATGAGGTGTGGGGAGAGAGATTGCCAGCGAAGACTGAGGCAAAAAAATTGTTTAATACCTCAGCCTTCTCCTTTTCTGTTGTTACCAGTTTGCCAGTCTTGCTCATTGGGGAGGTACACTTTCTTTGACCTTCCTTTTCTGGCTGACACACCTGTAGAAGCCTTTATATTATTCTTTGCGTCCCTTGCCAAGTTCAGCTCCAACCGCGCCTTGGCCTTCCTGACCCAATCCCTACACAACCGGGCAGCATCCCTATACTCTTCCCAGGATACCTGTCCCTGCTTCCACTGCCTGTGCGTTTCCTTCTTGCCCTTTAGTTGGACCAGCAGGTCTCAACTCACCCATGCTGGTCTCTTGCCTTCCTCTCCTGATGTCTTACACCTGGGGATCGAGAGTTCTTGTCCTTTATGGAAAGCATCCTTAAAGATCTGCCAGCTCTGTTCTGCTCCCTTGTCCCTGAGGGCAGTTTCCCAGGGGATCCTATTGACTAACTCCTTGAAGAGCTGGAAGTTTGCTTTCCTAAAATTCAGGGTCCTGACTTCACTCTTTGCCTGACCCATATCCTTCAGGACTGCGAACTCCACCAGTGCGTGACTACAGCCCAGGCTGCCTCCAATCTTGATGTCACCAATTAGCTCACTTGTGTTGGTGACCATCAGGTCCAGTATCACATTCCCTCTGGTGGGGCTGTCTATTACCTGGCTTAAGAAGTTCTCTTCGATGCACTCCAGTAGTCTCCTGGATTGCCTACAGCTCACCATGCTACTTTTCCAACAGATGTCGGGGTGGTTGAAGTCCCCCAGCAGGATGAGAGCCTGTGAGCGCAATGCCTCCTGTGGCTGGAGTAAGAAGGCTTCATCAACAGGCTCCCCTTGATGGGGTGGCCTGTAGTAGACACCAACCACAAGGCTCCCTTTGTTGCCTCAGTCTCTGATTCTTACCCATAGGCTTTCAACCTGCTCATGGCTATTCTTCAGAGACAGCTTTTCACACGCTATCCATTTCTTGATGCAGAGGGCAACGCCTCTGCCCCTCCTTCCTCCCTTTGGAACAGCCTGTAGCCATTGATAGGCACACTCCAGTCATGGGATATCTCAATCCAAGAGTTTTCTCACTTTTACCCTTCCAATTCTCTCCCCCATTCCACTGTGGGGAGCGAGCAAGCAGCCTAGTTGCTGGCTGGGGTTAAACCACAACACTGTTCTAGAATATTTTCAAATTGATCATGCTTCCCTGGTGTACTGGGTTTATGTGGCAGGGTTTTGGTAGTGGGGGGGAGCTGCAGGGGTGGCCACTGTGAGAAGACACCAGGAGCTACCCCTGTGCCAGAGACAGTTCTATCCAGCTCCAAAATGGATACACTGCTCACCAAAGCTGAGCCTATCGGTGAAGCTGGTGGCGCCTCTGTGATAACATATTTAAGACAGGGTAAAAAACACTGCACAGCATCTGTAAGAGAAAGGAATGAGAAAAAAAACTGAGAGAAACGATTATGCAGGCAGGCCAGTGAAGAAGGAGGGGGAGGAGGTGCTCCAGGCGCTGGAGCAGAGATTCACCAGCAGTCCATGGAGAAGACCATGGTGAGGCAGGTTGTTCTCCTGCAGCCCGTGGAGAGGACCACGCCAGAGCAGATATCCACATGGATGGTGAGAAACAAAGACAAAAAAATAAAACACCTTTTTCCCAGGCTCAACTTCACTCCTTCCTTCCTGACTATTCTACTTTTTCCCTGCCACACCCGAGTGGTGCAGGGGGGATGGGGAATGGAGGGTTGTAATCATTTTGTAATAGTTCCTCTCTGCTGCTCCTTCCTCCTCACACTTTTCCCCTGCTCCAGCATGGGCCCTCCATGGGCTGCAGTTTCTGTCAGGAGAACCTGCTCCAGAGTGGGCTCTCCATGGGGCACAGTTCTTTCAAGGAATATCTACCTGCTCTGGCATGGAGTCCTCCACAGGCTGCAGTGTGGATACATGCTTCACAGTGGTCTCTTCCACAGGCTGCAGGTGAATCTCTGCTCCAGTGTCTGTAGTACCTCCTCCCCATCCTTCTTCTCTGAGCAAGATTTTTTCTCACACTTTTATTTTCCTCACTCCTCACACTGCCGTGCAGTGTTTTCTATACCCTTTCTTAAATATCAGCTTAAAAAACCCCAGCTTTGCTGATTGGCTCGGTTTTGGTCTGCAGTGGGTCCATTGCAGAGACAGCTGGAACTGGCTGTGTCCAGGGGCAGCCCCTGACCTCTTCTCACAGAGGCCACCCCTGCAGCCCCCACCCCCCGTTTCTAATAAAACCTTGCCATGAAAACACAATACAGGCTATTAAGAACAAAGCCAGCACTTCGACTCAGGAACTCCCTAAGTAACAAATGAGTATGAAGTTGAGACTACTGTCTATCTGCTTGTCCCATCTCATACAATCTCTAGAAATTTGCTACTGGCCACTGTCAGCTATGTTTTTAAAACAGAGTAAGACAAATATTTTGTCTGTCATTTAATTGAAAACATTCTAATTACTGACCTAACTTTATATGTGGAAGGAACAAATTTCTCATACTGTAGTTTAGCTAGATGAAAAAATTTACTCCGTATGACCAATAGAAAACACATATATCTCCAGAGTTGTGTCCTGGTTTGAAGTAAAACAGAACCAATTTTCTGTTCAGTAACTATACTTTTTAGCAAAGCCTCTTCTAACTCTCTGAAATTAACAGCGTATTGTGCAGAAACTGTTTGCTCTCAGAGAGATAAGACCTATGTTTATAGTTAATGCCAAGGAATGGTACGCAGAGAGGCTCTTGCTTATACTTATTGCTATAACAACCAAGGTCAGATAACTTTGTCATTTGCCCCGTTGGAGGGTCGGAAGTGGAAAAGCGCAGAGGGGTCCCACCTGCAGGGAGGAGTGGACAGGACAGGTGACCCCAAACTGACCAACAGGGGTATTCCATCCCATCTGCATCATGCTCAGTATCTTTCTTCATTGGCCGGCGTCCAAGGAGGACTCTGTTCGTCTGCCTTTGATCCCAGATCCGGAATCCAGTTCCTGTCTGGGACTTCCCCAGTGCCCGCCAGTGATGTGATCATCATCCTGGGATCTTGATACAGTTTCTTATATATTCTATATATTTCATTATTTAATTTTTATTATTTTATTAATATTTCATTAAAATAGTAGCCCTTTGGGTTGTATTTTGAAGAATTGGAACAAGTTTGGGGGAAATAGGATGACTAAAGATAAAATGAAGAGATATTGTAACCAATGGTGGCCGAATTATAAACTGGACGATGGCAAGCGATGGCCAGAAAACAGGACTTTGCAGTTTAATACTATATTGCAATTGATGTTGATATGTTAATGCTGTGTATTGAAGAAAAGGAGAAAAAATCGGGTATCTGTATGTTGTGCAGGGGACAAACAGGAAGACATACAACTGCTAGTTCCCCCTACCCCACCCCCGCATAACACCAGGACAGGAGTAAATAAAGAGCAAGAGGACCACGGGGTGGATCAGAAAAAAGGACAGACAGGAACTGAGAATTTTAGTCCTATTTCAAGTAGGACTCGGGGACATTCCCAGCCAGTGTTACAAGAACCTTTAAGACAAGCAGTAGGGGTTGACGATGCACCAGTTTTTGTACATGTCCCATTTACCATTTCTGACCTGTTACATTGGAAACAGTCTGTAGGGTCATACTGAGAGAATCCGGAAGAGATGTATCGGCTTTTAGAAACTATTATGCTACCTCACAACCCCAACTGGGGAGATATGCAGACTCTACTGAATACCTTTTTTACTGCAGAGGAAAGGAGAATGGTATTAGACAAGGCGAATGAAGAGGGAGGGAAAAGGAATAGACAGGAGGATCCTAATCAGTACTTGCCTTTGAGGGTAGACCCAGAATGGGATCCGAACTTTGGATTAGGGAAAGCTAAGTTAAAGCAATACCAGCATCTGATACTGTATGGAGTACAGCATAGGGTTCCAAAACCAAAAAATCTGTCTAAACTATATGAAGTTAGACAAAAGCCCAAAGAAAGCCCATTGGCTTTTTACAAGAGATTACGTGAGACAGCTAAGAAATGGACTGACATAAATCCAGAAGAGGAGGCAAATCAGAAAAAAGCTACAGAAAGCAGATGAAGCAGAGGCAATGCCTATATCTCAGTTGATTGAAATTGCTTATAAGGTATATAACAATGGAGAGGTAAAAAAAGAAAAGAAAGAACAGGAAAAAATGAAACTGCAGGCTTCCCTTTTAGCTACAGCAATTGTAGGCAGAAAAGGAGGGATGAGAGGGAGGGGAAGAGGAGGTCGTAGGGGATGAGGCAGAGGGAATCCCGGGGTAAGACTGGGATATGGAGCACAAAGAGGCCCTCCTTTAGGTTTAAATCAATGTGCCGTTTGTAGACAGGAAGGGCACTGGAAAAATGAATATCCTTGTAGGGAAGAGAAGGAAGGGAAGAATCAATCAGGGGATGTCAACCGTGTTGTGTTAGAGGATTCAGATAGTGAATGAAGGGGACCGGGGGAGAACATTAAAGCATCCCCAGCAGATCCCCTGGTTCCAATAAAGCTGGGAAACAAGACAATAGATTTCTTGATAGAAAGTGGAGCTACTCATTTGGTAATGACTAGTTGTAAAGGGCCCCTAAGCAGAACTACAATACCAATTGTTGGGGCAAAGAGAACTTTGCGGATGTTTTTACAACCTATGGAATGTACAATTGGAGGTAGTAAACTGACTCATGAGTTTCTATATATGCCAGAATGCCCCCTTCCATTATTAGGAAGAGATTTATTACGTAAGCTGAATACTCAAATAACTTTCTCTTGAGAACTCTGTGCAGCTGCACATCCTACATGAAACAGCCTGGAAGGCTCAAATCTGCTTACTGATGGATAAGACTTTGGAGGACCCTGAAGATAATGTCCCAGATATAATATTGAACGCGGTAATCCCTTTGGTGTGGGCCTCAAAGAAACCAGGTAAAGCGAAAAATGTAACCCCAGTTAAAATAGAACTCAAACCAGAGGTAAAACCGGTAAGGACAAATCAATACCCTATTAGATTAGAAGCACGCAAAGGACTGGAGCCCTTGATAAATACTTTTATGCAGTACGGACTGCTTAGAGAATGTCAATCTGAATTTAATACCCCTGTTTTACCAGTAAAGAAACCTTGCTCTCAAGAGTATAGAATAGTACAGGATTTAAGAGCAATAAACCGAATAACCGCGGATGTGCATCCTACTGTACTCAACCCTTACACCTTGCTAGCATTGGTACCTGAAACAAATGTTTATTTCACTGTTTTGGGCTTAAAAGAAGCTTTCTTTTGTATCCCAGTGGATGAACAAAGCCAGACAATCTTCACTTTTGAATGGGAGAATCCCACAACAGGAAGAAAGGTGCAGCTGTGCTGGACTGTACTCCTTCAAGGATTCAAAAACAGCCCTACCCTGTTCAGTAACATGTTGGTAAAGGAATTAGAACAATAGCAAAGTGACAGTAACAATATAACTCTTTTGCAGTATGTAGACAATATGCTAATAGGGACGATACAGAGAAGACTTGCATTGAAGCGATGATCAGCTTGCTAAACTATTTAGGTTCACTGTCTGTGTTTCAATGTATCAAAGGGTCAACGAGCACTTGGAGAAGAGAGAAAAGAAGCTATATGCAGAATAGCAGTACCAAAAACCAAGGGACAACTGAGAGGATTTTGGGGGATGGCTGGTTTTTCTCATATCTGGATTCCGAATTTTGGATTAATAGCTAAACCGCTATACAATGGCATCAAAGGACCGGGAGAGTTACTGGAATGGACCCCGGAGCACCAAAGAAGTTTTGATGAAATAAAGAAGCAGCTGATGGGAGCCCCGACCCTAGGCCTCCCTGATATGACAAAGCCTTTCCAATTGTATGTACGCAAAAGACAACATGTGGCCTCCAGAGTAATGACTCAAATGCTTGGAAGCTGGAAAAGACCAGTAGTTTACTTTTCAAAGCAACTTGATGAAGTGAGCAAAGGATGGCCTGCATGCCTCCGAGCTGTGGCCGTGGCTGCTCTGCTGATTCAGGAAGCACGAAAGCTCACTTTGGGACAGCCTATGACGATATTGGTCCCACGTGCAGTAATGGCCATTCTAAATAATAAAGGACATCACTGGATCCAAGTCGACTGGCAAAATATCAAGCCATTTTAGTGGGTCTGGAAGATGTGACTCTGAGCGTGGTATCTACATTAAATCCAGCCACTTTAATGTCCATAGCTGAACAAGAACCTTCACAACGTGATTGCTTGGCCACTGTCGAACAAGTTTACGCCAGCAGACCAGATTTAAGGGACAAACAATTGAAAAAAGTGGACTTGGAATTATGTACAGACAGTAGCAGTTCTATGCTGTCCTGGTTTGAAGTAAAACAGAACCAATTTTCTGATTTGTAATTTTACTTTTTAGCTGGGCCTTTTCCAACTGACTGAAGTCTGAAATTAACAGCATATTGTTCATAAACTGTTCACTCTCAGAGTGATAAGACCTGATTGTACCAAGGAATGGTATGCACAGAGGCTCTTGCTTAGACTTATTGCTATGATGACCAAGGTCAGCTAACTTCGCTGTTTGTCCCGTTAGAGGGTCGGAAGCGGAGAAGCGTAGAGGGGTCCCACCTGCAGGGAGGAGCAGACAGGACAGGTGACCCAAAACTGACCAACAGGGTATTCCATCCCATCTGCATCACGCTCAGTATAAAAGCTGAGGGATCAAAGGGGCAAGGCTGCTCTGGCTCGCTCTTCAATGGCCGATGTCTGAGGAGGACCCTGTCTGTTCGTCTGCCTTTGATCCCGATCCGAGCACTCCTGACTCTAGTTCCGGAATTCAGCTCCTGTCCATTGCTGACTCCAGTCTGGGACTTTCCCTGTGTCTGCTGGTGACGCGATCGTCATCCTGGGAGCTGGATACGGTTTTATATATATTGTATACTTTTTTTTCTTTAATTTTTATTATTCTATTATTATTTCTTATTTCCTTATTTATTATTATTTTCATTAAAGTAGTTTAGTTCTTTTTTCTAAACTCGTAAATCTCCTTATCTCTTCCTCTCCTCTCTGAGGAGGGGGGAAGGGGGGCATCTGTTGTTGTGATTGGCCAATCCAGCCAAAACCATGACATATGCTAATGGAGAAAGAAAAGCAGGATATGTAGTAGTAACCCTCTGGGAAGAAATAGAGGCTAAATCATTACCTCGGCACAAAAGGCAAAAAATTATCATGTTGATTAGAGCTTTTGAAATAGGGAGGAATTTAAGAGTTAATATATATAATATGCTTTTGGAGTTGTACATGCTCATGCCATCTGGAAAGAATGAGGATTACTAAATTCACAGGGAAGTGGTATGAAGTATGGACAGGAGAACCTGAATTTGTTACGTGCATTATTAGAGCAAAAGAGGTAGCTATAATTTACTGTAAAGCCCACCAGAAAGGACAAGGAGAGATTATTCAAGGAAACAGAAAAGTCAACTCAGCAGCCAAAAAGGGCTGCCTTGCATGAACACGTGATCGGAGCCCTGATACCTGGCAGAAAAATAGACATGAAACTACCTCAGTATTCGGAAAAGGAGAATTGGTTGGCAGAAATGCTGAAATGTTCAAAAAATACAGGATGGTGGGTAACTCCGAATCATCACGTCCTCACTACAGCCAAAATGATGGAAGTCCTCCTTAAGAATTACATGAAGAAACTCACATGGGAGCTGATGCTTTGATAAGCAGTGTTAAGAGATACGCTATAGGACCAAAGATGCAAACAAGTGCAGATGTAATAGTAAAAAGATGCCAGACTTGCTGTGCAAATAACCCTAAGATACACAAAAAGCCACCAGCAGGCGAAGTGAAAAGAGGAATAGCTCCTGGGGAACACTGGCAAATAGATTTCTCTAAGTTGCCAAAATGTGGACAGTACAAACATCTACTTGTTTTAGTAGATCCTTTTTCTGGGTGGCCGGAAGCCTTCTCTTGCCACACCAATCAAGCTAGAGAAGCTGTTAAAGCTCTATTAAAGGAAATAATTCCTAGATTTGGAATTCCTGAAGGGTTGTCCTCTAACAATGGGGCTCATTTCATTTCAGAAGTAGTCCAGGGAGTGTCAAAGTTTCTCCAATTTAAATGGGATTTATATACTCCCTGGAGACCACAGTCCAGCGGGATAATAGAAAGAATGAATCAAACCCTTAAGAGGCAAATCTCAAAATTGTGACAGGAAACTCAGCTTAAATGGGTAGACATTTTGCCAATTGCTTTGATGAGAATTAGGATCACTCCACGAGTTAGGGAAGGAATAAGCCCTTTTGAAATATTGTATGGGAAACCATATCTAGCTAAAAGTTCAGAAATTTGAAGTGATCAAACGAATATTAAGGGGGAGGGGATTATTTGTTTTCTCTCTCGCATGTCTTATCATCCTTACATAGGTATCTCAATCAGTGAGCTCCTTTGCCCCTGGATTCGCCAGTGCACAACTTTCAACCTGGAGACTTGGTTTATATTCATACCTGGAAAGACGAGCCGCTGAAAGAAAGGTAGAAGAGACCCTACATCGTTTTGCTGTCCACCTATACTGCCATGAAAGTGGAGGGAATCAGCTCTTGGATCCACTACACGCAAGCCAAACCAGCCCCCCCTCCAGAACCCGAAGACGAGTGGAGAGCAGTCACGACGGGGCCTTTAAAGACTATACTGTTGCACAATCGTGTTGTAAAATGAAGGGTTATGTATTTTCTGTTCTTTTCCAGATTGTAGGATCAACTATGTTTTTCCAAAAATGGGATCAGTCAGAGAATGTATGGGAAAACTTGGCCAGAAATACTGTAAATACCTCTTCTTTCTGTCTAGATGGGGGAACTTCTGTAGAAGAGGTTTTTTCCTCATGTCTAATAGGAGTACCAACCCCGACAAATCTTTTGAAGAACTATACGATGTTATAACATTTTGCGGTAAATACCACTTATCAGAATATGTATAGTTGGGGAAATACCACTCGACTGAGGGATAAAGGAATGCTTAGGATCAAGGTAAAGGGAATGTTTCCTGCAGAAAGCTGTGTGCAGCTTAAAAATTGAATCCTGCCCACTAAATGCGACAATTTGACTCACTTCAACCCTCCCCTCCCCCCCCGAAGTGTAACAGGACAGAATCAATGAGCTATGCATGGAGCTATACTAAGCTACCCTTAGGATGGTTCCTCCTCTGTGGGAAAATGGCCTACACCTATGTTCCTGCTAATGTTACAGGAGGACCTTGCTCTTTGGGACAGCTAGCAGCCTTAATGCCTGACAAAAGGGAGATACCAAATGAGAAAGATGAAGGAAAAAGGACAAGGAGGCAGATCCACACTTTGCCACCTGATTGTGACTCACAGGTAACTCTTTGGAGTCCAAGCGAAATGATAGCTGCAGCAGTCAGCCCCAGGGGTAGGAGTAGCCATGAACTATCAATGAAGAGTATTGCGCGTGCTTTAGTAAAAGACATAAATTACACCTCTCAGGCTTTATCAGCCTTAAGTGAAGAGATGGCACAAATCAGAGAAGCCACTTTAGAAAACTGAGCTGCAATTGATTATTTGTTTCTAAGGCATAATCATGGATGCGAGGAATTTGAAGGGATGCGTTGTTTTAATTTGCATGACTACTCTCAATTGATAGAAGAAAAAATGCAAGGATTAAAGGATCTGGCCTCAAAGTTCAATCAAAGAACTTCCTGGCTGCCCAATCTGAATTGGTTAAAGCAACTATTCCTAATAGTTATCCTGGTAGCAGTAATACTGATATTAAGCTGTTGCATGATTCAATGTATTCCTAACCGTTTATTTGCATATCTGTACGTATAGGTATATGTATATAGAAATATACATATATAGAATAGAAACTCTCAACAGATACTGATGACCAGAACAGGAAATGAGGACTTTATGAAACTTATAAGAGAAAAGGAAGGTGAGACTTATGGGAACTGTTAAGAAAACAGATCCATAAGTCTCAAAGGGGGGATTTGATGTCAAAAGAATATGGTTTAAAAGTTACATAAGTGCTTTGTATAAAATTGTAATAAAACTTAGGCTGTACTCCTGAAATTAAAACTTAATTGGGCCTTTTGCACCTGGACTAGATGTAGAAACAATTAACTGAAACTTAGATCAAAGACATTGAATTGTTGAAGGATTACCATATCGAGAGCTTACTGAAGGCGAACAAGGCCCACGGAAGGAGTACACTCCCGGTCTCTGATCTAAGTATAGGATGACGAGACGTATAGTCTTTGGAATGGAGTCTAGATAAGAGTGTGTCCGAGAGGAGCCTTAGGAGATTATAATACTACAATACACATCCTCTTGTAAATAATGAGCACGCTAATTAAGGGGATCTCCCAAAATGTTTAAAACATTAACTTGAATGCATATGTATGATGAGGGATGGCATAGGAGCTGTAGCTCACCAATCAGCTGTATCTTATCACTATAAATATTGGACTGTCAGAAATGTGTGTGTGCTGGCTGTTGTTAAATGCTTAGCACCCGATTCTGCAGAATTGAATTATCTCGACTCAGTGTGTTGATTGGGTTTTTTTGCACACCAGGTAAAGAACCCTTATTTAGGGACAACAGCACATGCTTTAAATATTAGAAAATAATCCACATGCATTCAAGATAATTTGCTTTCAGATTGTAAGTGACTTGAAGCAGGTAAAATCAATTTTGACATAAAGTACCACATACAATGTATCACGACCTATTTCTTTCTAAACAATCAACATTTCCCAAATTGATTATCACAACTGATTTTCATCTTCAAGTTGGATGAATCATTCCATCAGGTTTCATTAATAGATGGAAGATTATAGATTTAGGTACATACTCTACATAGATACTTTTCAAAGTAGGAGTTGGTACCTATTTGTAACATTAGATATCTAGGTACAGAACCAACAGAATATTTAAGATCCTGTTACCTAGTTAAGGAAATTGATAGGAAGTTGAGACACTAAACAGGTGTTAGGAGTTTAAATATTCTTTTGGATCTGGGATACGCATATCTTTGGCAATTTGGTTTAAGTGTCAGACCATTTTTTTGAAAGGAGACTTGGGCTCTCACATTGTGAAATTTTGAAAATTCTGCTCACGGTAAATAAACACTGATAAATTCACATGCAATAATTTCTCGCCTCTTTTCTTTGCAACAGAGCTTATCAGAAGAGTGAAAAACTTGAGTATGAATGCCTTTGAAATTCAATAATGTGCTAAATAAATAATACTAGTCTTTTCAACAGCCTTTCAACAAAAATCTTGTGTGTTTCAATAACAGAGCCAAAGGAAGTGAGAGGGAACCAGATGGCCAGAACACAGACTCTTAGGAGAAAACAAAAAAAAATTGAGAAGATTATATAATACAACAAAGTACTCCTTCATTCTGCAGAATTGAAATAAAGGCAAATATTTCGACTCTGTGTTGATCGGTTTTTTTGCACACCTGTTGAAGAACTCTTATTTAGGGACAACAGCAGGAACTACATGGTATGGAACTACCTGTATGGTGCTGTGTTTTGGATTTGTGACTAAAACAGTCATAACAACACACCAGTGTTTTGTCTATTGCTGAACAGCAAAATCCTGACTCTGTGGAATTCATTGTAAAGCTCACACTAGGCATGTGGGACAAGGATCCACATACTGATGGGTATCTGTAGTGTAAAGTTTAAGACTCAAGTCAAGATGTGGTACAGGTTTAGCTGTTCAAATTTCAAATTCAGCTTCATGATAAAGTAGGTTAAACTACTGACTGCGTCTCCAATCTATTGTTTCTGCAATAGGAAATTCCAATTAAGCTGCTTCAGTTATGAGCCCTGTGCTAACTGCTATGTTATATCTTGCAATATAAGTGGATGGCAGAAAAATAAAACAATTTTATAAAAAATGTATTCTTTTTATAGAGAACCTGCATACAGGAAAAATGTCTATACTTATAATTAGAGATAAATGTCTATAGTAATTTCTTCCATAGTTTTATAACCCCCAGAAAATGTCTGTCTGCAGTCCAGTGCTATGATCTTTCAAAGACTGCCCCTTGCCTCTCACCCATGAGAGCATTAATGATACTGACAGGTATCAACCTTCAACCATTCAAAAATGATAACAAAGTGTTAATAGAAGAGGCAATAGAGACCATTGTAAATGCTTAGCTCACAAAAGATGAATTCACTTTCTGAATGTATAGCTCCTGGCATTAAGACATGACTTTTGGCTGCACTGAACAGAGAATACTGTCTCATGAAGAAACAGTAATGAAGATAACATCTATCTGACAAAGGAGAAAATAATTTTATTACCCAAGTCCAGCTTTTGACAATGACTTTAATTTAAGTTTGAAAGAAGGTAGAGACATACCTGACATGAAAATACAGGGTTAGGCCCCCCAACAGAAACAGTTAGAAGCCTTAAATATGTTAGAAAAGTGGAGACAGAAAAGCAACAGAATTACAGGACAGACCAAATGAAAACTAGAAGGGCAAACTGAAGATCTTAAAAGCCCATACATTAGTAACAGTAGAGAAGAAAATCTTTACATATAAATAAAATTATGATTAACAATCTTACATAATCACAGAATGGTTGAGGTTGGAAGGGACCTCTGGAGGTCATCTTGTCCAACCCACAGAAACTGGGAGGACAAAGACATTATGTCAAGAATTTATATAACTGCCTCTGTAGTCCAGGAAGTCCAAGCAGCAAATTCACTCAAAATTTCTGGTAAGGGTAAAAATAGGAAAAAGAACAGAGGCAATGTTATATAGGAGCACAAGTTGATGACACAACATTTGGCTATTTGACTACTGGAGAAAGAAGAGCGTATAGTGCAAGATCAAAAAAGCTGCTTCAGGAGTAGAGAATACCTTATTAACGAGAGGTAGTGGATAATTTGTTTTTCAAAGAATTAGAAAGCATTTAAGGTAACTGGTGGCAGCAAGGAACTCCATCTACTCACTTGTGTGTTGGCAATGCCATAAGGAAATATGCAAATGGTGTTGCTAATGCTTTAGAACACAGTAGCAAGAAGAGCATTTTCTATATGACAAAGCAAGCAATTTAGAAATGAGCTTTTATTTAAAATGTCTCACTGATATGTTGAAAAATGGTTACACGTATGAATATGGAAGGCAATTCTGATAAAAACAAATAATGAACTGTGATCAATAAAATACATAATGCATTTCAAAAACCTGCAGATATATCTTTGTAGGATCACTTGGGAAGAGCTCTACTGGAGCTCAGCAATATAAGGGTGATAACAAATTATCCTGAGAAGGATGAACAACCACCAGTATAAGGTAAATATTATGACTTCCTGAACTCCTTAATGAGTAGGAAAATAAGAAAATATGATGAATTAGAAGTGGAAAGACAGTTTTAGATCTGAATATATATAGAAAAATCAGGATTAAAATCAGAGATGTTGGAGTACTGTATTGGGTGTATGTGGCAAGGTTTTGGTAGCAGGGGGGCTGCAGGAACGACCACTGTGGGAAGAGTTCAGGGGCTGCCCTGTGTCAGACACACCTGGTTCCAGCCAGCTCCACAACAGCCCCACCACTGGCCAAAGTGAAGTTGATGGCATCTCAGTGAAAACATATTTTAAAAAAGGGCAGAAAATGTCGGGGTAGGGAGACACACAACAAAAGAGTGAGAAACAACAGAGGGAACACCAAGGTCAGAAGAGTATGATATACTCCATGGCAGAGCAGATATTCCTGAAGGGACTGCAACCCATGGAGGACTCACACTAAAACAGAGAAAGAATGAAAAGGAAGGAGTGACAGAGAGAAACCACTATATCCTCACTGCACACACACACCCTGCAGTCTCTTCCACTGAAGGGACTGAGTGTAACCGATAGTGATAACAAGGGGGGAGGAGTCTGGAGTGAAGTGGAACCTGAGAATGGGAGAGGAAAGGTGTTTTCCTTAAGTGTGTTTGTTTCCCAATATCCAAATCAGTACTCAAATATTTATATTAATTAGCACCAAATTTAGTTAAATTCCCCCAAGTCCCCAAAGTCGAGTCTGTTTTGCCCGTGGCAGTAATCTCCCTGTCTTTATTTCAACCCACAAATCTTGCTCTCGTTCTTCCTATTTTCTCCTCCCCCAATCCTGCTGGGGCAAGGGGTATGAGCAAGCAGTTGTGTGGGTGCTTGGCTGTGAGCCAAGGTCAACCCACTACAGGGTACAAAACATTTGCAACTACTAAAGGACACAAAGGCAGAAAGACAAAGCTCTATAAATATATAGAGTTGAAGGACACAAGAGATTAATTTCTTAATGGAATGCACAACAGAGAAGGCTGAAGGATTTTATGCCATTTTGCTTCTATGAAAGAAATTTGGTAACAATTAACCTAACAAAATTTTAACAGTGAGATAGACTATAAGATGAAGCAAGAAAAAAAAAATTACTGTCTGGCTACGTTAGAGGCATTTACATTACATGATTAGACAAAGTTCACACTAGAGCAGGTGCTCCCAAACTGTGGTTTACACATGCATATCTGTGTGGTACGCATACCAAACTATATGTGAGTAATACATAGCAACAGTAGTATGCAAGTGCCCCCATGAAGAAGCTTTACCTGAACCCTAAAGTAGGATCTCAGCATATGGGTTTTGATTGATAACCAATGAGAACAACTACCTTTGTGCAGTTGCTGACCTAAGCCATCTAATCAGTAGTCCCTCATACCACTTCAGACTGTCAGGGCATAGATAGCATGGGCTACCTGCTGAGGGAAGCCAGGGGTTGTGTTGGATTCCCAGGCTGGCAAGGGAGGGGCCTTGCCAGCCTGACCCACCAAACCCAAACAAGGCAACAGGGCAGGCTGGGGGAGGGGACAGTCCCCAACCCAGGGAATCAGGCACTTCCACAGGAATTCGCAGAGGCCAAGCTAGGACATCAGCCTGCAGGTGGGGGTCAGGATCAGGCCTGGTGAGTGTAACCAGCATCAGATCCAGCCCTGGGGTGGCCAGGCAGGGACATGGCGATAAGGCTGGGTAGAGGCCAAGCTGGGACATTAGCCTGTGAGTCAGGACCAGCTCAGTGGGGCTCATGGCCAAGCAAGGCAGGGCTGTGGTGGAGCTGGAGACTGGCACTCCTATGGTATCTCTGGGGCAGGGACTGAGCCCTGTGCTGAGCTGAAATAGGACCCCCTGGGCAAGGGGTGGGGGAGGCTGATGAGAGCCAGTAAGGCCTATTAGTGCCCGCTGGCCTGCTTTTGCACACTTTCTAAAAGCTCCCCTGTATTATGTCAGTTATTGTGTCTCAGTCAAGCCTTTCAAATGCTAACACGGGAGGAGAGGAAAGTAGATAGGATTCATACAGGAGTATTGTTCTTACAACATTCTTAAAACACACAAAAAGACTGTAGCTTTTTCAGAGTTCATAATAGTTTTTCTTATCTCTCACTTGCTCTTTAGAACTACTTGTTGCCAGTAACCATTCCCTACAGCGTTTGAAACTTGCCCTGATTTGATGTTTGGTCGGTAGTTGAATCATACCTTTGTTTAACCTTGCAGTTGTCTTCATACTTCCCAAATTACATACACATTATTTTTCATGTTAGATTAATATTTTTAAATCTTGTGATTTATATTAATACAGTTTCAATTATAATTTCTATGCTATTATAAACTGCAGAACATGATAGCCAAAACTCTACTTTCAAACTCCTCAGCTTAATCTGTTCTGTTACAAGTTGCATGAAGTTGTCATGCACAAAACCTTTTCTCTCTCTTTTCCTTCAGACCATGACATACAAGCACTAAAAAAGTTATTCTCCTTTGGGCATTTTTAGAGGGTTCTTTTGGTCATCTCATCCATTTTTGGTTTATCTTTATGTGGCTCAGATATCCAATCAATATTTTTATTTAAAATTACTATTCAAAATTCTTAGCATCAGTTAGGATATCTGTTTATTTCACAGGAAAAGCCAAGGAATTTGGGTTTGGATTATGGTAATTTTCTCTATTAAAACTTCACTAGGGCATCACAGCATTTTATTTCAGCAAAATTTAAAATGGAAATGGAATAATATTAGGCAAGTATCAGGGTTGTTGTGGGGTTTTTTTGAATGAAGCAACAATACTCCTTTGAGAAAAGATGTCAGTTTTGAGAGTATAATGTTTCAGAGAAAAAAATAATAAATCCTTCAGTTTACTTTAGAATCTTTTATTTTTCTAAACGTTAGCACTATTTTTTCAGCTACGTGTTTTTCAGCAATTCTAATAACCAAGGTAACTCCTGATTTTTTTTGTGTCTTAACGTTTGTTTATCAATAACAAACCTCCCACATAGTCACTTCCTTATTTATTTCAATTCTGGAGACACACATTTTCACAGAGGATTATTTCATTGTGTCTAGAAAAGAATGTTCCTTTATACTAATTGTTTACATTATTCTACTGAAAAATTTTTTATACACATGAATGAGATGACTAAGGCTTTCAAATAGGTCTTCTTATGATCCTTTAACAACAATTTTTTTAAAGCAATAAGATATTTTAACATCAGAGAATCCTAAAGCTGGTCATAAAACTGCTTCTACAGTTTGATAAATAGAGAGAGTACTGGTGAGACCCCAGGATTTCCTTTCTCCTAAGTCAATACTAAAAACTTCTTAAATTAAAGCAAACAATTTAAGAACTTAGGTATGACGGGAAAAAAAAGACTAACCTTAGAGTGATATACCAAGCCAAAGTAGCTAGGTATATTCAAGGTAACCAACTCCCAATACTGAAAAGATGTTTACACAATTTACAGTGAATTCTTGAGAAAGCTTTGTTGCTTACCACTTTTGGGGGCAACCCTCTAATTTGTCCATTTTTACTATTAAACCTTTCCTCATAGCTTGATTTCTCTAGTCTTCCATCATTGAACAGAAAAGACGAAATCATAACACCTTGTAGAACTTACCTTATAATTGATTATTCTGTATTACCAATTTAGTTATCTTAGGACCTCCCTGATCCCATGATCTGCTTAAATGAAGTATTTTATATAATACCATGTACATCTAAATACCATAGGTGATTATAAAAATGATTTCTTCATTTGATAGTTTTTATTCATCCTGGAAAAACTGTTAGTGCGTTAACCAACAACATGGATTTTTAAACATTTTTGTTTCCCATTTTGAACCCAGCCTCACTAGACTTCTACAAGACCAGAAGTCAAGAGGCTTTAAAATAATTTATACTGATCTACTAAGTACTTTTTATGCAAACTACCTCACTACCTCAAGTAAACTAAGATAGCTTTGACTATTAGTTCTGTCTCGGGAAGCAAACTCTAAAATTTACTGACCAGCCTGAATTACCATCACTCTCCAAATAGAGATGCAAGTGCAGTGCTCTTAATTAACACGGGTTTCATAAGACCTAAATCACAAAAATAGACAGAATAAAGAGAGTATGTTGGCTTTTAATCTCTAAGGTCTTTTTTCCCTTTATGTCTTGCAAGAGACTTACATGAATGTGTTTTTTCAAAAAAAGAAAATCACCCATTCCCTCCTCCACTCAATATATTTCTGAGAAGAGGACAAGTTGTTTCTCCCCAAACCTTATCTAACAAATTCATGACTGCAAGTGACAAATAGTTTTCTGATGCACAAAAACCTATTTGTATATACTTACAAGTTTTCAGAATACTGAAGGCCTAAACTTCTGAGCTAAGAGTTAAGTCAATAAAGTTATCTGTTTAATAAGTATCGGCAGTTAAGATAAACAAATAATAAAGCATAAGAAAAATAAAAATGCAATCTTATGCACTGCTATAACATGCTTGAGCTAATAAATACCACTAGTAAATTCTCTCAGAATTATGAGTGCTGGTC
Organism: Rissa tridactyla; assembly: GCF_028500815.1. Taxonomy (NCBI): domain Eukaryota; kingdom Metazoa; phylum Chordata; class Aves; order Charadriiformes; family Laridae; genus Rissa; species Rissa tridactyla. The sequence continues at coordinate 25,766,715 of NC_071496.1, forward strand.
TACGAGAACTAAATATTGCACATCCTGGGGCTGTACGTCTATGTTGATTAGAAATATTATGCCTAAACTGGTCCCAAACTCACTCCACAAAGAGCCACTGAGATCTCTTGGCATCATGCTCCCCGGAGGTCCCTACGCTAGAAGCTTTCACACACAAGAAACAACCCTAGCCCTTGCAAGTACTGGTATTCTCTCTAAACTGAAACGCATGAAATACAGTATTTCTTTTATTGAGCCTGCTAACATCTGTAAATAACGCAGGCCAGTTCAACTAGAATTACTAGTTCCATCTTACAATGTGAGAGCTTCAGGCAAAAACAAACTCAAAACCCTAAGAGTTTCCCTGATCTCAGTGACATCTAAAGGCAACATATGCCACCAGGAGAGGTAATGGTATAATCACCATTATACAAATAGCTTAGAACGAATACAGCAGCAAAACTAATAAAAGTATTATCTGACCACTCGGCTATTACAAAGAGCGGTAGGCAAATAACTTGGTTTAACTAAAGCTTTTTCAACAGCTTCCTTCTTTATCGTAAATATAGCTTATGTTGTATACAACTTCATTATATACCAATAAAACGGCATCAATTCTAATTCCGTGTCCTGAAGTATTAAATCACAAGAGGTGCAGGAATCAGAAAACATTTTCCCAGCAAATACAATATTGTATCCAGCCAGTTTTTAACCCTGCAAAGAGTACGCCCATCCAAGCCGTGAGCAGCCAGTTTCTCCAGGAGAATGCTGTGGGAAACGGTGTCAAAGGCTTTACTAAAGTCTAGGTAGACAACATCCACAGCCTTTCCCTCAGCCACTAAGCTGGTCACCTTATCATAGAAGGAGACCAGGTTAGCCAAGCAGGACCTGCCTTTCATAAACCCATGCTGACTGGGCCTGATCACCTGGTTGTCCTGTACATGCCACATGATGGCACTCAAGATGATCTGCTCTATAACCTTCCCAGGCACTGAGGCCAGACTGACAGGCCTGTAATTCCCTGGATCATCCTTCCGGCCCTTCTTGTGGATGGGCATCACATTTGCTAGCCTCCAGTCAACTGGGACCTCCCTGGTTAACCAGGACTGATGATAAATGATGGAAAGTGGCTTGGTGAGCACTTCTGCCAACTCCCTCAGTACCCTTGGGTGGATCCCATCCGGCCCCATAGACTTGTGTGTGTCTAAGTGGTGTAGCAGGTCACTAACCACTCCCTCTTGGATTATGGGGGGGTTCATTCTGCTTCCCGTCCCTATCTTCCAGCTCAGGGGTCTGGGTACTCAGGGAACAACTGGTCTTACTATTAAAGACTGAGGCAAAGGCGGCATTAAATATATCAGCCTTTTCCTCATCCTTTGTCACTATCTTTCCCCTGCATCCAATAAAGGATGGAGATTCTCCTTAGCCCTCCTTTTGTTGTTAATGCATTTATAGGAACATTTTTTTGTTGTCTTTTACAGCACTAGCCAGATTAAGTTCTAGTTGTGTTTTGGCCCTTCTAATTTTCTCTGCATAACCTCACAAAATCTTTGTAGTCTTCCTGAGTGGCCTGCCCCTTCTTCCATAGACCATAAACTTTCCTTTTCTTCCTGAGTTCCAGACAGAGCTCTTGATTTAGCCAGGCCAGTCTTCTTCCTTGCCAGCTCATCTTATGGTACATGGGGACGGCCTGCTCCTGCACCTTAAAGATTTCCTTCTTGAAGAACGTCCAGCCTTCCTGGACTCCTTTGCCCTTCAGGACTGCCTCACAAGGGATTCTGTCAACCAGGCTCTTCAACAGGCCAAAGTCTTTCCTCCGGCAGTCCAAGGTAGCAGTTCTGCTAACTCCCCTCCTTACTTCTCCAAGAATCAAAAACTCTATCATTTCATGACTGCTATGCCCAAGGCAGCCTCCAACCACCACATCACCCACAAGTCCTTCTCTCTTCACAAACAACAGGTCTAGCAGGGCTCCCTCACCAGCTGCATCAGGAAGTTATCTTCCACACCCTCCAGGAACCTCCTAGACTGTTTCATCTCTGCTGTATTGTTATTTCCAGCAGACATCTGGTAAGTTGAAGTCCCCCACGAGAACAAGCGGTAGCGATCTTGAGACTTCTCCCAACTGCTTATAGAATATTTCATCTGCCTCTTGATTCTGATTGGGCAATCTATAACAGACTTCCCCCTGATTCTTACCCATAAACACTCAACCCTATTGTCACCATCATTAAGCTCAAGACAATCAAAAGACTCCCTAACAAACAGGGACACTCCACTGCCTCTCCTTCCTGACCTATCCCTTCTGAAGAGTTTATAGCCATCCACTGCAGCACTTCAGTTGTGCATATCATCCCACCATGCTTCTGTGATGGCGACTATATCATAGTTATCCTGCTGCACAATGGCTCCCAGCTCCTCCTGTTTGTTGCCCATGCTGCGTGCATTGGTGTAGATGCACTTCAGCTGGGCTAGTGATCCTGTCACCTTTTTGAAAAGAGAAGCCCCAATTCCTACCCGTCCATTCTCAGGTGCTTCCGTGATTTCTAGCCCATCAATATCCCTTGTGTCTTTGCTATCGCATGGCACTTCATCCTCTACCTCCCCTGGGATGGCAGACTGAAGGACCCCGCTAGCACACCATCCCACAAACATCGATGTGCCACCCCAAGGCTTGTCTCTAGCGAGCCTGGTTTTATCCCTTTACCCCTTCAAATCTAGTTTAAAGCCCTTTTAATGACCCCTGCTAACTCCTGTGCAAAAATCTTTTTCCCCCTTTGAGACAGGTATACCCCACCTGTCACCCGCAGGCCTGGTGTCACGTAAACTGACCCACGACCAAAAAACCTTAAGTCCTGCCGGTGTCACCAGGCTCAGAGGCAGGTATTCATCTGTTGGGTCTTCCTGTTTTTTCCCTCATCATTCCCTGCAACTGGAGGGACTGAGGAGAACACTACTTGTGTTCCTGATCCCTTAACAAGTCATTCCAAGGCCCTGAAGTCTCCCTTGATTTCCCTCAGATTTCTTGTTTCGACCTCATCGCTGCCTACCTGAAAAATCAATAATGGATAACAATCTGAGGGCCTTACCAGGGTGGGAAGTTTTCTCACCACATCTTTAACCCGGGTCCCATGGAGGCAGCAGACTTCCCTAAGGAGTGGGTCTGGTCTGCATATTGGGCCTTCTGTTCCCTTCAGGAGGGAGTCACCTATGACAATGACCCATCTATTTTTCTTTATGGAAGCAGTTTTGATGCAGGGCATAGGCTGACTTAACCTCAGCAACACTTCCAAGCTAGATGAACCATTGTCCTCATTACTGTTCTATTCCCCTTGCAGGGCCTTGTACCTGTTATTCAAGGGCACCTGGGAAGGTGGTGATATTGCTGAGGAGACACACCTGCTGCACTGGGCAGAAACTTGTCACTATTGCCCCCTATCCTTCAGATTGCTATGTTCAGTCAGGTGGAAAGAGGGTAGGGAACCCTCCATATTATCTATCTTGTTTTCCTGTTGGGCCTGTCTCAGGGAAGGTAGGATGTGATCCCAGTGGTGTAAGAGCAGGGTACACCCTGCAGCCTGACACATGGGTGGCTGCATGTTCCCACTGGAGCTCCGTCTGGGAAGTTGCATCAGTTGTGGTGGGTGCAGAGCTTAAGAGAAGCCATAGCTTTCTGCTGGGTGGATACCATCACTCCCTAGTCGAGCTGGCAGAGCTTTCAGCACCCTTCCTGCACATCCTTCCACACAAACTGCCACACCACGCCCTGGCTGACATGCCACACCCTGTTCACAGCACTCCTGGTCGCTAGCGCTCCCTAGGGCCATTTAAATCCCCTGCAGTTGCTCCTGGCAATGCCCAAGCCATATCAGCCTAGCTCACGAGAGCTGCCAGCTCCTGGCAGGGCTCTCTGCTCTTCCTCGGGTTTCCCTAGCTCCGGGGAACCTCCCTTTCCACCTCAATCTAGCATACAGCCGCAGAACTTACCGTTGCATTCCTCACAGACCAAGTGCTGCTTTCAGTTTTGCCACGTTTAAATTATATGCTTATCTACTGGGTCTGGCTGGGATGGACTTAACTTTGTTCATAGCAACCCGTATAGTATTATTTGTTGCTAAAAGAGCATTGATAACACACCAATGCATTGGGTATTATTGAACAGTACCTGCACAGCATAAAGGCTTGCCCCTGCCCCCGAAAAAGCAAGTAGGCTGGAGGTAGGCAAGAGGTTAGGAGCAGACACAGCCAAGACAGCTGACACAAACTGACCAAAGAGAGATTCCATACTCAAGGACATCATGCTCAGCAATAAAAGCTCAAGGAGAAGAGGAAGGTGTAGACAGTCCTGGTTATGCTGTTTGTCTTCCCAAGCAACCGTTATGCATGCTGAGGCCCTGCTTTCCGAGAAGGGGCTGGATAGGTGCCTGTCCATGGGAAGCAGTGAATCACTTCCTCTTTTTGCTTTCCTTGTGCACAGAGCTTTTGCATTCTCTATTAAACTCTCATTATCTCAATTCACGAGTCTTCTCACCTTCCTTATATTTTTCTCCCCCTCCCATGGGAGAGGGGAGTGGGCAACAGGCAGGCTGGGTGTTTGGCTGCCAGCTTGGGTCAACTGACCACAGCACTTTTTGGTGTCTCACATTGGACATGAAAATGGATTGTAGTGGGTTAATCTCAGCCAGCAGCCAGATGACCCCCCAGCTTTTTGCTCAGTCCCCCTCCTGAAAAGGACAGAGGGAGAAAACAGGATGAAAAAGATCATGGATCAAGAAAAAGAAAGGGAGATTGCTTACCAATTACCATCACAGGTACAACAGACTTAACTTGGGGAAATTTATTTTATTACCAATTAAAATAGATTTGGGTAATGAGAAACAAGAAAAAAAATTTAAAACTCCACCTTCCCCCACCCCCCTTTTCCCAGGCTTAACTTCACTCCTGGCTCTTCTACCCTACACTCCAAAAGAACAAGGGGAGGATGGGGAGTTATGGTCATAGAACAGCCCAGTTGGGAAGGCACCTCGAAAGATTGTCTTATCCAACTTTTCACGGGAAAGGGAGCCTAGATGAGATTATCTAGCACCCTGTCCAGTCACGTCTTGAAAACCTCCAGTGATGAGGACTCTACCACATCCCTGGGGAGACTGTTACAGTGATTGATTGATCTCACTGTAAAAAGTTTTTCTTATATCAAGATGAAACCTCTCCCGGTTTGTCTTCTCTGTGCGACTCCTCGTGAAGAAAGAGCCTCCATCCTCTTTGTGGCCACCCTTTAGTACTAGCTTCTTTGGTTATTCTGACCCAGGTGCAGGACTTTGCACTTGTCTTTGTTAAACTTCATACTGTTCTTGCTAGCTCACTCTTCCAGCCTGTCCAGGTCTCTCTGTAAGATGGACACTCCAGAAGGGTGAGCCACCTCACCACCCAGTTTAACGTCATCAGCAAACTTGGTGAGGGTGCTTTCAATCCCATCATTCAGGACATTTATGAAGACGTTGAACGGCATGGGGCCCAGTATCGACCCCTGGGGGACCCCACTTGTGACAGGCTGCCAGCCTGAGTAAAAACCATTGATCACCACCCTCTCAGTGTGGCCTGTTAGACAATTTCCTACCCATCTTGCAGACCACCCATCCAGTCTTTATCTTGCCAGTTTGTCCAGGAGAAAGAAGGCTGTGGGAAACAGTGTAGAAGGCTTTGCTGAAGAGACTAGAACTCACTGATAAGGAAGTCAAAGGAAAAATGATAGTCTCAAGTTGAACATTGCTTTGGAGAACTAAATTCTATCCCAGTCTCCATGAATACCTTTATATCTTAGGTAAGTTGCTCAAACCAAGCTTTTATAAAACGTTTGTTTCTTTTATAGGACATTCCTCATTTCTGAGGAGTAATTTGGTACTGCAGGTCTGATTTGCAGAAGTGCTAGATGCTCGCAGACAGTATGAGGCCAATGGAAGTTGTGCTTCAAATTTAAGATGACCTTTATAATATTGGATGCCAGCTGCTCAAAATCCAAGGATATTATTTTATGCTATACATTACAGAAGTCTAATGATATATTACATAAATATAATCTTTATCATCCAAACTTGTAAGGCACTGAAGGACACATTCACTGTCAACACACTATCCAATATGATGGAAGGGAAAAATTAGACTAGATCACAAAAAACTATAAATCTACTAAATACTAAAGAATATTTAATATTCATCCAAGCATTGCTTTTCAAAGGTACAATTTAATTCATTTATCTTGAAAACGTACCAGTTTCATAATCATAGAATGGTTTAGGTTGGAAGGGACCTTAATGATCATCTTGTTCCAACCCCCACCGCCATGGGCAGGGACACCTCCCACTACACCAGGTTGCTCAAAGCCCCATCCAGCCTGGCCTTGAACACTTCCAGGAATGGGGCATCCACAACTTCTCTGGACAATCTGTTCCAGTGCCTCACCACCCTCACAGTAAAGAATTTCCTCCTGATATCCAATCTAAATCTACCCTCTTTCCATTTAAAACCATTACCCCTTGTCCTATCACAACACTCCCTGATAAAAAGTCCCTCCCCATCACTCCTGTAGTCCTCCTTCAGGTACTGGAAGGCTGCAATAAGGTCTCCCCGGAGCCTTCTCTTCTCCAGGCTGAACAACCCCAACTCTCTCAGCCTGTCTTCATAGGAGAGGTGCTCCAGCCCTCTGATCATACTCCTGGCCCTCCTCTGGACCCTCTCCAACAGGTCCATGTCCTTCCTGTGCTGAGGATTTCAAAGCTGGACACAATACTCCAGGTGGGGTCTCACCAGAGTGGAGTAGAGGGGCAGAATCACCTCCCTCGACCTCCTGGTCATGCTTCTTTTGATGCAGCCCAGGATACGGTTGGCCTTCTGGGCTGCAAGCGCACATTGCTGGTTCGTGTTGAGCTTCTCATCCACCAGTACCCCCAAGTCCTTCTCCTCAGGGCTGTTCTCAAGCCATTCTCCGCCCAACCTTTATTTGTGCTTGGGATTGCCCCAATCCACATGCAGGACCTTGCACTTGGCCTTGTTGAACTTCATGAGGTTCACATGGGCCCGCCTCTCAAGCCTCTCCAGGTCCCTCTGGATGGCATCCCTTCCCTCCAGTGTGTCGACCGCACCATACAGCTTGGTGTCATTGGCAAACATGCTGAGGATGCACTCAATCCCACTGTCCATGTCACCAACAAGTGAAATGTCACTGACAAGATATGACCCAGTATTGACCCCTGAGGGATGCCACTCGTCACTGGTTTCCACTTGGACATTGAGCCATTGACTGCAACCCTTTGAGTGAGGCCATATAGCCAGTTCCTTATCCACTGAGTGGTCCCATCCATCAAATCCAAGTGTCTCCAATTTAGAGACAAGGATGTTGTGCGGGATGGTGTCAAACACTTTGCATAAATCCAGGCAGATGATGTCTGTTGCTCTCCCCTTATCCACCAATGCCGCGGCAACATCATAGAAGGCCACCAAATTTTTCAGGCACGATTTCCCCTTGATGAAGCCGTGTTGGCTGTCACCAATCACCTCCTTATTTTCCATGTGCCTTAGCAGAGATTCCAGGAGGATCTGCTCCATGATCTTGCCAGGCACAGAGATGAGACTGACTGGCCTCTAGTTCCCTGGGTCATCCTTTTTTCCCTTTTTGAAAATGGGGGTTATGTTTCCCCTTTTCCAGTCACTGGGAACTTCACCGGACTGCCACAACTTTTCAAATATAATGGAATGTGGCTTAGCAACTTCATCTGACAGCTCCCTCAGGACTCGTGGATGAATTTCATCCGGACCCATGGACTTATGCACCTTCAGGTTCCTCAGATGGTCCTGAACCTGATCTTCTCCTATAGTGGGCGGTTCTTCATTCTCATAAACCCTTCCTTTGCATCCTGCAACTTGGGTGGTGTGGTTGGAGCCCTTGCCGGTGAAGACCGAGGCAAAAAAGTCATTCAGCACCTCAGCCTTCTCCATATCCTGGGTGACCAGGTCTCCTGTTTCCTTCTGGAGAGGGCCCACATCTTCCCTAGTCTTGCCTTTACCCCTGACGTACTTATAGAAGTTTTTCTTGTTACCCTTGATGTCCCTAGCCAGATTTAATTCTATCTGGGCTTTAGCTTGCCTAACCTGGCTCCTGGTTGCTCGGACAGTTTCTCTGTATTCCTCCCAGGCTACCTGTCCTTGCTTCCACCCTCTGTAGGCCTCCTTTTTGCTTTTGAGCTTGTCCAGGAGCTCCTTGTTCATCCATGCAGACCTCCTGGCTTTTTTGCCCGACTTCTTTCTTGGGATGCACTGTTCCTGGGCTTGGAGGAGGGGATCCTTGAATACTAACCGGCTTCCTCGGGCCCCTCTCCCCTCCAGTGCTTTTTCCCATGTTACCCTGCCAAGCAGGTCCCTCAAGAGGCCAAAGTCTGCTCTCCTGAAGTCCAGGGGAGTGAGTTTGCTGCATGCTCTCCTCGCCAACCTAAGGATCCTGAACTCTACCATTTCATGATCACTGCAGCCGAGGCTACCCTTGAGCTTGATGTTCCCCACTAGCTCCTCCTTGTTGGTGAGAACAAGGTCCAGCATGGCTCCTCTCCTTGTTGGCTCCTCTACCATTTGGAGAAGAAAGTTGTCATCGACACATTCCAAGAACTTCCTGGATTTCTCATGCCGTGCTGTGTTGTCCCTCCAACAGATATTGGGGTGGTTGAAGTCCCCCATGAGGACCAGGGTCTGTGAACGCAATGCTGCTCCTATCTGTATACAGAGGGCTTCATCTGCTCCGTTGTCCTTGTCAGGTTGCCTGTAGCAAACCCCCACTGTAATGTCACCTGCCCCTGCGTTCCCTTTAATGAATGAATAATGAATACGCTGTTTGGAATATAAACTCCCTGTTCTGAGTTGATACAGAAGACTTTAAGGACACAAAGGGATACAGCATAGATACTTTCCCTCACCCCCATACCTTCAAAAAAAAAAAAAAAAAAAAAGAGAGACACCTGTGAATCCTGTGAATGAGACACAGTAGCAATCACTTTTTTTGTTTTCATTCATTTCAGCTATAATTGTAATTTTTCATAAGAAATAGTAGAGTTTTCTTTAACCTTACCAAAATAAAAATATATCTATTCTACTGAACCTCACAATCCTAAAGGGCATGCTGCCCTTCTTTTCAAAAAGGGTTTTGTTGTTCTTTTGTTTGTTTGTTTGTTTTTTCCTTTCATGTGGTATTTTATGAGAAAAGAAAAAGAAAATTCAACTCTGATCTCTCCAAAATTATCTTATACAGCAGAACCTGAGATGTAGTAATAAATCTTCCCAAGATAAGTGTTTTTATCGCTGCTTCCTTTCACATTTACTATAAACCTCAGATACTCCAACACTTTCATCTCTTCAATAGCTTATGCAACCACCAAAAATCATCTTAAATCATGTTTATTATTAATTGCTGTAATCCTTGTCTTTCAAATCATTAGCAGAAAGTCTTTCTGGGCCCAATCTCCTTCCACGTTACTTAACAGTGCTTCTCCCACTCTGACACAGAACTTATGTAAAGAAGCTCAGGCGATAGCGTACACGCATGACAAACACCCTTCCAAATCCTAAAGCATTTGTCAAATCCTCTGTTGTTTTTTTACTGCTGTCTGTTTGCTATCAAGGAACTTTCTAAACAGCTTCAGTACATGCCTTAGATATTGACATTTCATTTCTCTATTAGCTCTCAAACTTTAACTATCCTGCTAGATGATGAGCTCTGTGGCACATCCTTTATTTCTAGATCTCTGATTGTTCACAGAATCACAGAATCTTCATGGTTGGAAAGGACCCTTAAGATCATCGAGTCCAACCAAACAACCTACAATCTCTGCCACTAGAGCATGCCCTGAAGTGCCACATCTAGACGTTTCTTAAATAACTCTAGGGATGGTGACTCAACCACCTCCCTGGGCAGGCTGTTCCAGTGCCTGACCACTCTTTCAGTAAAGTAATTCCTCCTAATATCTAACCTAAACCTCCCCTGCCACAACTTCAGACCATTTCCTCTGGTCCTGTCATTATTCACCTGGGAGAAGAGGCCAACACCCACCTCTCTACAACCTCCTTTCAGGTAGCTGTAGAGGGCAATGAGGTCTCCCCTCAGCCTCCTCTTCTCCAAGCTAAACATGCCCAGCTCCCTCAGCCTCTCCTCATATGACTTGGTCTCCAGACCCCTCACCAGCCTGGTAGCTCTCCTCTGGACACGCTCCAGCACTTCAAGGTCCCTCTTGTACAGGGGGGCCCAGAACTGAACACAGCACTCGAGGTGAGGCCTCACCAGTGCCGAGTACAGAGGCACGATCACTTCCCTACTCCTGCTGGCCACGCTATTCCTGATACAAGCCAGAATGCTGTTGTTGGCCTTCTTGGCCACCTGGGCACACTGCTGGCTCATGTTAAGCTGGCCGTCCACCAGCACCCCCAGGTCCTTTTCTGCTGGGCAGCTTTCCAGCCACTCTTCCCCAAGCCTGTAGTGTTGCTTGGGGTTGTTGTGACCGAAATGCAGGACCTGGAACTTGGCCTTATTAAACCTCATACAGTTGGCCTTGGCCCATCGATCCAGCCTGTCCAGGTCCCTCTGTAGAGCCTTCCTACCCTCAAGCAGATCAACACTCCCACCTAGCTTGGTGTCGTCTGCAAACTTACTGAAGGTGCACTCAATCCCCTCATCCAGATCATTGATAAAGATATTAAACAAAACTGGCCCCAAAACTGAGCCCTGAGGGACACCACTGGTGACCGGCCGCCAAGAGGATTTCACCCCATTAATCACAACTCTCTGGGCACGGCCATCCAGCCAGTTTGTAACCCAGCAAAGTGTACACTTGTCTATGCCATGATTCGCCAGCTTCTCCAGGAGAATGCTGTGGGGGACGCTGTCAAAGGCCTCACCAAAGTCCAGATAGACAACGTCCACAGCCTTCCCTGCATCCAGAAGGCAGGTCACATGGTCGTAGAAAGAGATCAGGTTGGTTAAGCGGGACCTCCCTTTCCTAAACCCATGCTGGCCGGCCCTGATCCCGTGGCTGCCCTGCACTTGCTGTGAGAGCTCACTCAAGATGATCCTCTCCATGATCTTTCCTGGTACCGAGGTCAGGCTGACAGGCCTGTAGTTCCCCGGATCCTCTTTCCGACCCTTCTTGTAGATGGGTGAAACATTAGCCACCCTCCAGTCATCTGGTACCTGCCCTTTTGACCAGGATTGTTGATCAATGATGGAGAGAGGCTTGGTGAGCTCTCCCGCCAGCTCCCCGAGTACTCTTGGGTGAATCCCATCCGGCCCCATAGACTTATGTGCGTCTAGGTGCAGAAGCAGATCATTGACTACTTCCTCCTGGATTATGGGTGGGTTGTTCCGCTCTCCATCCTTATCTTCCAGCTCAGGAGGCTGAACACCCTGGGGATAGCTGGTCTGACTGTTGAAGACGGAGGCAAAGAAGGCATTAAGTATCTCAGCCTTCTCCTCGTCCTTGGTTGCAACTTTCCCCCCCGCATCCAGTAAGGGATGGAGATTCTCCCTGGCTCTCTTTTTGTTGATGTATTTATAAAAGCTTTTTTTGTTGTCCTTAATGTTAGTGGCCAAGTTGAGCTCCAGCTGGGCTTTTGCCTCCCTAATCTTCTCTCTGTATAACCTAACGAGATCTCTGTACTCCTCCTGAGTTGCCTGTCCCTTCTTCCAAAGGTGGTAAACCCTCCTTTTATTCCTAAGTCCCATCAGAAGTTCCTTATTCATCCAGACTGGCCATTTTCCCCACCCTTTAGACTTGCAACGCTTGGGGACAGTCTGCTCCTGGGCCTTTAAGATTTCTTTCTTGAAGAGCGTCCAGCCTTCCTGGACCCCTTTTGCCCTTCAGGACTGTCTCCCAAGGGACTCTCTCAACCAGCGTCCTGAACAAGCCAAAGTCCGCCCTCCGGAAGTCCAAGGTGACTCAGATAAGAGCGTGGGCTAGAATACATAACTTTCTCCTTATGCATGTGTCCAGGCTTCTTCCAGACACCAAGTTCCTTGGTAACAAAAGAAAGCAAATGCCAAAATATTGTTCCTGCTACAGCCATGATATGACATGGGGCCTGAAAGATGTTCCCAAATACGACAATCTAGCCCTGTCCTTATTAGCATTAAAACCATTACTTCTTTAGGTCATTTTTCATATACCTCTTTACCAATAAAGATTTATTCCATTTCAAGTTCTTTCTTATCTATAACGAAGAACTTAGACTGTTTACCCTAACCACCGAGTCCTTTTTGCGCTCTTTTAGAACACATTTCTTGTAAGACCTGATGTATATCTTTTTTTGTTTTAACAAAAATCTTTTTCATCTTATTTTCAATACTTGGTTATGCCCTTCCAATCTTCTGGTAGGCACTGTACCTTCCCTTGTTTTTAATGATTAATGAAATCCTGAAAAACTGAACCAGTATGCATATTAAGAAAAAGTATCACTTAATAGCATATCATTTGTAAAAAAACCCACTGGTTACTCAGACCTCCATAACTTGGTCACCTCACAAACCAGCTTGACAATTCAAGGGCTCAGAAACCCTATGAAAATACCATGTCTTAAAAAAATTACAACAGCTCAGCTGACTGATTCATTATCTACATCACTACAAAAATATTTGTAATCAAGAACATGCTGGTGGGGTGGGTAGGGTGTAAGAGAAGATGCAAGACATTTAATTTTGCAATTCTTAGGAAAAAAGCTGCAACATTTTTCACAGGGTCAGTTTGTTAACTGAGATTTACACTAAGATGGTAGGGAAAGAAAAATTGAGTATGAAATATAATAATGGAAGACACACTAAACAGAAGAAGGAATAAGAAGGTTAAGGAAAAACACAACAGAATTAATCGTCTTAAAAACAGCACTACTTTGTTTTTGTCATGGTTTAACCCCAGCCAGCATCTAAACACCACACAGCCGCTCACTCACTCCCCCCCCCGGTGGGATGGGGAAGAATTGAAAGGGTAAAAGTGAGAAAGAAACTCGTCAGTTGAGAGAAAAACAGTTTAAAAATTAAAATGAAATAATAATAATTTTTAAAAATTGTGCAGAAAAGAGAAAAAAAGAAAGGAAAATAAAACCCAAGAAAGAAAACCCCATACAATCTACTATGAAGAAATTTAACTCTATCCCAGCTAAAACCAGTACAGTTTTTTATTTTAAAAAAATAAATTAATTCAGTTGTAATGGGTTTACATGGCAGGGTTTTGGTAGCAGGGGGCTGCAGGGATGGCTTCTGTGATGTCCTGGTTCCGGTGGGGATAGGGTTAACTTTTCCTGGTATTCCATGCCATGTGAGCCACGCCCACCCTGAGCTGCCGGGGGAGGGGGCAGGAAGTTGCTGCTTAAAAGCGGGCTGGGGCGGCCCGGGTCCGGTCGGCGAGCGGCGAGCGGCAGGGGGAGCGGCGGTTCCGTAATCGCGTTTGTATATTCCCCTATCCGTGTTGTTGTTGTTGTTGTTGTTGTTGTTGTTGTTGTTTGCCTGTTCCCTTTGCTGTTCTGTTAAACTGCCTTTGTCTCAACCCAAGAGTCTTGCCTTTTCTTACGATTCTTCCTGCGTTTGGAAGGCACGAGCGAGCGACACGTGGTTCTTTGTTGCCGTCTGAGGCTAAACCACGGCAGTCCTTTTTGGCGCCCAACGTGGGGCTCGAAGGGTTGAGATAACGACAGAATCCAACTAGAACGTGGAAAAAACGGTTTTGGTTTTTTTTTTTGTATGCATTTATTTTATTAGGTAAGTAGTCACTGGTCATCATGTTGCTTGGTTTGTTCTCATGGCTGTGTTACATAAATTCCTATATGGCTTATGTACTCCCTGCGATGCTGTTTACCATGTCTGGAACAGGGATGAGGATTATCATTCTGCTGTCCTGTGCGATATCTGTTTATGATATGATAACATCACTGTTCAGACGGCTATTTTGGGGTGTTTATGCGGTTTTGCTGTCCTGTCCGTACATTGGACACCGTCTCTCAGAATTTGTTAATAATTTCCCCAGCCCTTCTGCCTCCCTTTTCTCCTTCGGGTCAGGTATGACAGCTTTTGAGAATTTTGAATATCCTTGGGATACTCAAACTAGCGTGTTCGTAGTGCTATGTCTCCTGAATACGTTCCAGGTCTTGTTTAGGGTTAAGCGACTATTTAAGACTACCACCCGGAGATCTGCTCCGAGGCTGGATAGTCAGGGGTGGCATGGCATGTGGGAGAGCATGGGCAGGTACCTAGAGAACTACTCACCTCCAATGGTCTGGGACTTCACCCCTGAACAATTACAGGACCCTGATAAAGTGGTAGAATATTTGAAGGGAAAATGCTGTGGCTATTCTAGAGAGGCACAACTCACCGCGCTGTGCTGGGCCCTGGCCAGTATCTACCAGGCACTGCTCAGAATTATGCAGCACCCTCAAGGGGAAGAGATGGAAACCAGACCTGCTGCAGCCCCTGCGGCGGCCCCTGCGGCGGCCCCTGCGGCTGCGGCGGCCCCTGCGGCTGCGGCGGCCCCTGCGGCTGCTGCAGCCCCTGCAGCGGCCCCTGCGGCGGCCCCTGCGGCTGCTGCAATCCTTGCGACAGACACTGCGGCTACTGCAACCCCCGTGGTAGCCACTGCCACTGAACCAGGGAACCAACCCATGCCAGTATCAGTTGCCCCCATACAGAAGAAGAAGTACACAAAGAAATCAGTTCGCTTAGTAAGAGATGATGATGAACCAGGGCCATCACGAGAGCAGGAGGAAGAGGCAGAACCAGAGATAATTACTCGATCCCTATCCTTGAGTGAGCTGCGGGATATGCGAAAAGATTTTAGCCGACTTTCAGGCGAGCACATTGTCACCTGGCTGCTCCGGTGCTGGGATAATGGGGCCAGTAGCCTGGAATTAGAGGGTAGGGAGGCCAGGCAGCTGGGATCCCTGTCTAGGGAAGGCGGCATTGACAAGGCGATCGGGAAAAAGACCCAAGCCCTCAGCCTCTGGAAACGACTCCTGTTAGGCGTGAGGGAGAGGTACCCCTTCAGCGAGGATGTTGTATGTCAGCCAAGCAAGTGGACTACCATGGAAAGAGGTATCCAGTACCTGAGAGAATTAGCCGTGCGGGAGATGATTTATTATGACTTGGACAATGCAGACTTACCCACAGACCCTGATGAGGTGCGATGCACAAGGCCCATGTGGCGGAAGTTTGTACGGAGCGCACCATCGTCATATGCCAACTCCCTGGCAGTAATGGAATGGAAAGGTGAAGAGGGACCAACGGTGGATGAGGTAGCTGGCCGGCTCCGGCGATATGAAGAAAGTCTCTCTTCCCCCCTTGTCTCAGCTGTGGAGAAACTGTCGCGGAAGGTCCAGCAACTTGAAGAGAATATGTCCTACTCCCCACCTGCACGGGCCAGCATCTCAGCTATTAGAAGCAGGCATTTCCCCACTCAAGAGAGAGAGTACAGAGGGTACACACCACGAGGCACCCTGTGGTTCTACCTGCGGGACCACGGAGAGGACATGAGGAAGTGGGACGGACAACCTACTTCGATCCTGCGGACACGGGTACAGGAGTTGCAAGGAAGGACAACCACAAAAGGGGATCCCTCCAGGAAAAGTGCCGCCCCAGTTTCCAGTGGGCCGTTCCCCAGACAAAGCAGAAGGCTTGATCTTGCTTCTGATCCTCTTGAAGGAACTTCCAAGTCATTTATGCAAGAAGTGAGTAATGGATACTATGACCAGTATTAGGGGGGCCCTGCCTCCGGCCAGGTGGAGGAAAGGGATAACCAGGTTTATTGGACGGTGTGGATTCGATGGCCTGGCACATCAGACCCACAGGAGTATAAGGCTCTAGTGGACACGGGTGCGCAGTGTACTTTAATACCATCAAGCTATAGAGGGGCAGAACCCATTTGTATTTCTGGGGTGACAGGGGGATCCCAAGAGTTGACTGTACTGGAGGCAGAAGTGAGCCTAACTGGGAATGAGTGGCAAAAGCATCCCATTGTGACTGGCCCAGAGGCTCCATGCATCCTTGGTATAGATTACCTCAGGAGAGGGTATTTTAAGGACCCAAAAGGGTACCGCTGGGCCTTTGGCATAGCTGCTTTGGAGACAGAGGAAGTTAAACAGTTGTCTGCCTTGCCTGGTCTCTCAGAGGATTCTTCTGTTGTGGGGTTGTTGAGGGTCAAAGAACAACAGGTGCCGATTGCTACCACAACGGTGCATCGGCGGCAGTATCGCACTAACCGAGACTCTCTGATTCCCATCCATAAGCTGATTCGTCAACTAGAGGTTCAAGGAGTGATCAGCAAGACTCGCTCACCCTTTAACAGTCCCATATGGCCGGTGCGAAAATCTAATGGAGAGTGGAGGCTAACTGTAGACTATCGTGGTCTGAATGAAGTCACGCCACCGCTGAGTGCTGCTGTGCCGGACATGCTAGAACTCCAGTACGAACTGGAGTCCAAGGCAGCCAAGTGGTATGCCACGATTGATATAGCGAATGCATTTTTCTCAATCCCTTTGGCAGCAGAGTGCAGGCCACAGTTTGCTTTCACTTGGAGGGGCATCCAATACACCTGGAATCGACTGCCCCAGGGGTGGAAACACAGCCCCACCATTTGCCATGGACTGATCCAGACTGCACTGGAACAGGGTGAAGCTCCAGAACATCTGCAGTACATTGATGACATCATTGTATGGGGAAACACAGCAGAAGAAGTTTTTGAGAAAGGGAGTAAAATAGTCCAAATCCTTCTGAACGCTGGTTTTGCTATAAAGCGAAGTAAGGTCAAGGGACCTGCGCAGGAGATCCAGTTTTTAGGAATAAAATGGCAAGATGGACGCCGTCAGATTCCAATGGATGTGATCAACAAAATAGCAGCTATGTCTCCACCAACTAGTAAAAAGGAAACACAGGCTTTCTTAGGTATTGTGGGTTTTTGGAGAATGCATATCCCAGATTACAGTCAAATTGTAAGCCCTCTGTATCAAGTAACCCGGAAGAAGAATGATTTTAAATGGGGTCCTGAGCAACGACAAGCTTTTGAACAAATCAAACAGGAAATAGTCCATGCAGTGGCCCTGGGGCCAGTCCGGGCAGGACAAGATGTTAAAAATGTGCTCTACACTGCAGCCGGGGAGAACGGCCCTACCTGGAGCCTCTGGCAGAAAGCACCAGGGGAGACTCGAGGTCGACCCCTAGGGTTTTGGAGTCGTGGATACAGAGGATCCGAAGCCCGCTACACTCCAACAGAAAAAGAGATATTGGCAGCATATGAAGGGGTTCGAGCTGCTTCGGAAGTGGTTGGTACAGAAGCACAGCTCCTCTTAGCACCTCGACTGCCGGTGCTGGGTTGGATGTTCAAAGAAAGGGTCCCCACCACACATCATGCAACCGATGCTACATGGAGTAAGTGGATTGCACTGATCACGCAGCGAACTCGAATGGGAAACCCCAGTCGCCCGGGAATTCTGGAAGTGATCATGGACTGGCCAGAAGGCAAGGATTTCGGAATGTCACCAGAGGAGGAGGTGACGCGTGCAGAAGAGGCCCCACCATATAATAAACTGCCAGAAAATGAGAAGAAATATGCCCTGTTCACTGATGGGTCCTGCCGTATTGTGGGAAAGCATCGAAAGTGGAAGGCTGCTGTGTGGAGTCCTACACGACGGGTTGCAGAAGCCAGTGAGGGACAGGGTGAATCGAGCCAGTTTGCAGAGGTGAAGGCTATTCAGCTGGCTTTGGACATTGCTGAGCGAGAAAAATGGCCAGTACTTTATCTCTACACTGACTCATGGATGGTGGCAAATGCTCTGTGGGGATGGTTACAGCAGTGGAAGCAGGGCAACTGGCAGCGCAGAGGCAAACCCATCTGGGCTGCTGACCTATGGCAAGATATTGCTGCCCGGATAGAGAATCTGGTTGTGAAAGTACGCCATGTAGATGCCCACGTACCAAAGAATCGGGCCACGGAGGAACATCAGAACAACCAGCAGGTGGATCGGGCCGCTAGGATTGAAGTGGCTCAGGTGGATCTGGACTGGCAACATAAGGGTGAACTATTCATAGCTCGGTGGGCCCATGACTCCTCAGGCCATCAAGGAAGAGATGCGACATATAGATGGGCTCGTGACCGAGGGGTGGACTTGACCATGGACACTATTGCACAGGTCATCCATGAATGTGAGACATGCGCTGCGATCAAACAAGCCAAGCGTTTGAAGCCTCTTTGGTATGGAGGGCGATGGCTGAAATACAAATATGGGGAGGCCTGGCAGATTGATTATATCACGCTGCCACAAACCCGTCAAGGCAAGCGCTATGTGCTCACAATGGTGGAAGCAACCACTGGATGGCTGGAAACATACCCTGTGCCCCATGCCACTGCCCGGAACACTATCCTGGGCCTTGAAAAGCAAGTCCTGTGGCGACATGGTACCCCAGAGAGAATTGAGTCGGACAATGGGACTCATTTCCGAAACAGCCTCATAGACACCTGGGCCAAAGAGCATGGTATCGAGTGGGTGTATCACATCCCCTATCACGCCCCAGCCTCTGGGAAGATAGAACGATACAATGGACTGTTAAAAACTACACTGAGAGCAATGGGTGGTGGGACTTTCAAACACTGGGATACGCATTTAGCAAAAGCTACCTGGCTAGTTAACACCAGGGGATCTAACAATCGGGCTGGCCCTGCCCAATCAAAACTTCCACGTACTGTAGAAGGGGATAGAGTCCCCGTAGTGCACATGAAGAATATGCTAGGGAAGACAGTCTGGGTTAGTCCTGCCTCAGGCAAAGGCAAACCCATCCGTGGGATTGCTTTTGCCCAAGGACCTGGGTGCACTTGGTGGGTGATGCGGAAGGATGGGGAAGTTCGATGTGTACCTCATGGAGAGCTGATTTTGGGCGAGAATAGCCAATGAATCAGATTGTGTGCTGTTAATTGCTAAGTAACACTGTCACTGTATGTCCTCATTGCTATCAGTTGTACTACAAGTAAGGCACAGGGGTGATGGGATAAGAACTGATCTCAGCAGCCGGCGCCCAGCAGTTTCCTCAAGATTTACATCTTCAGCCTACAGACTGCGTGCATGAGCCACACCAGGTGCACCAGTCACAAGCTCCGAAAAATACAGCATGCAACAGACCAGCACCACCCAGCATCTCACCTGCCCTGAGAGACTGTTCTAACAGATGGAGCTCAAAGCCGTGGATTAAAAGAACTCAACGGACACTTTGGAGGGATGACCCATAAACTAAGGGTATTATATGTGTGTATATATATATATATAACAGGGGAAAGTGGTGGCAATTCATTGGAACCTGCTGGGCATGGCATAGATGGTATGGAATAAGGGGTGGATAATGTCCTGGTTCCGGTGGGGATAGGGTTAACTTTTCCTGGTATTCCATGCCATGTGAGCCACGCCCACCCTGAGCTGCCGGGGGAGGGGGCAGGAAGTTGCTGCTTAAAAGCGGGCTGGGGCGGCCCGGGTCCGGCCAGCGAGCGGCGAGCGGCAGGGGGAGCGGCGGTTCCGTAATCGCGTTTGTATATTCCCCTATCCGTGTTGTTGTTGTTGTTGTTGTTGTTTGCCTGTTCCCTTTGCTGTTCTGTTAAACTGCCTTTGTCTCAACCCAAGAGTCTTGCCTTTTCTTACGATTCTTCCTGTGTTTGGAAGGCACGAGCGAGCGACACGTGGTTCTTTGTTGCCGTCTGAGGCTAAACCACGGCATGTGAGAAGACACCAGGAGCTGCCCCCATGCTGGGCAGACCCAGCTCCAGATGGCTCCAAAACAGACCCATGGTTGGCCAAAGCTGAGCCAATCAACAACACTGGTGGCACCTCTTTGAATTTAAGAAAGGGTAAAAAAAGAAACCACTGTGCAGCAGCTGTGAGAAAAAGGAGTGAGGAAAAAAAACCCCACCCAAACTCAGAAACACAATCCTGCAGACGCCAAGGTCAGTGAAAAAGGAGAGGGAATGTGACAGATGCACTCGACTCCTTGACCAAACTAGTGGTAGTTTGGTTCAGGCTTCAAAGGAAGTAAAGGCCTAGGCCATAACCAGGCCATGAACTTCTCTATTTCCAATCTATTTTTTGAAAACCCACACAGGAACAGGGTGACATGATGAGCACTGATGCATATGAACTTGAAAACTGGAACACCGATCATGCAATTAACACATGAATAACGGGTGGTTTTCCCAAGACTAACTTGTCAAGGAACAGAGTAAGTTGTGGGTACAAAGAGTCTCATGCTTACCTTTTCCATCGCATGTAATTTGACTATGAGCCAACCACTTTATTCCATAAATATGACAGCCTGAGAGAGCTTTTTTTGAGCTCTCACTGCTAAGCAGCTGGCTGTACAACAGTGATCTCCCCTTGAGCTGGGACATCTCTCAAGGTTACTCTTTGAGGTTGAGACCCCCCCCTTACCAACTACAGATCTTTGGTAAGTGACCAAAATCACACATAACCTTGTATTATAGCTCACTAAGATTTTGTATTGGTAACTTCGAATTATTATTACATCCTCTGTGCAATAAGCAATAGAGCGAACCTTGCCATCAGACTTTCTTAAGTCTCACTTTTACAACATCTTATTTCAATAAAACCACTTTTGCTGATACCTTTGGCGGTGGTTCTTTAAGCAGTCTAAAATCTCCCCCGTGACAGGGAATAGGTATATCAGGGGCAAGAGCAGAGATTCCCCTGCAGCTGGTGGGGAAGACCATGGTAAAGCAGGCTATCCCCCTGCAGTCCATGGAGGATGACACTGGAGCAGATATTCACCCTGCACAGCCTGTGGAAGACCCCACGCTGGAGCAGGTGGATATGCCCTGAAGGAAGCTGCAGCCCATGGAGGGCCCACACCAGAGCAGGCTCCTGGCAGGAGCTGCAGCTAGTGGAGAGGAGCCCATTCTGGAGCAGGTTTTCTGGCAGAAACTGTGATCCTGTGGGGGACCCACACTGGAGTAGTCTGCTCCTGAAGAACTGTAACCCATAGAAAAGGCACATGCTGGAGCAGTTCTTGAAAAACTGCAGCCCGTAGGAAGGACCCACATTGGAGCAGTTCATGAAAGACTGTATCCCATGGGAGGGACTCCACACTGGAGCAGGGGAAGAGCACGAGGAGGAAGGAACAAACTGTTAGGGACTGACCACAACCCCCATTCCCCATCCACTCTGCACTACTCGGGGGAGGGAAGAACAGTTGGAAAACAAAGAAGTGAAGTTGAACCTGGGAAGAAGAGGGATGTGGGAGGAAGGTGGTGGCTTCTCACTATCCTACTCTGTTATTAATTGGCAATAAATTACATTAATCATCCCCAAACAAGTCTGTTTTGCCCATGACTGTAATTGGTAAGGCATCTCCCTGTCATTTTCTCAACCCACGAGCTTTTTTCATCTTATTTTCTCCCCCCTATGCTATCGAGGAAGGGGAGTGAGAGCAGCTTAGTGGAAACCTGGCAACCATCTAAGGTTAACCCACCACATCAGTTAATCAGGAAAACATCAAAACATTGCAGTTCCCAAATAGCCAAAACGCTCTTTGATTTCAGTGGGAAAGTTTGGTGCATAAGGAATGAAGAACAATTACCAGAACTAGAACAGAAAGAAGGAATAAAAAAACCCAAAACATATTAGATCACAACATCCTGTTATAATTTTAATATTATGTTCTGTAAGTTCCCATGTTATGTAGTTACTTGGGGATAAACTTCAAATTAAAGCAACACAGAGGACAGATAAGGAACTAGATGAAATTAACAACTGAGTATATATTTACATTTTTAAATGAAAGTGAACACCAGTTTAAAAAAATAAGCTAAATAGTGCTAAGTATAATTTCTCTTATCCAATGCCATTTTGTCTTTACCTGCTGTAAAGGTATATGGAAGAAGAGTGTCTGCTCCTTTAAGGGTATCTGGTCAAAGGAGCCATAAACAAAACCAGACAGAGACAAACCTGAGGGAAAAATGATAAGGGAGGTTGTGACAGGAACAAACCTGGCCAGTCACACTAATTGGTTAAGATATGTGGAGTGTGAGAGCGTGTATTTCTTCAGCTTGTAGGATAAGGAAAGGGAGGGAGACAAACACAGGGAGATATAAAACCTGACCAATTAGCCTTAACAAACCTGGTCAGTCACACTAATTGAGGGGCTATCAAGAAACTGCAGGCAAACTATCAAAGGAGCTGGTCACAGGTAGAATGGGGCCAGTCAGTATGCTTGTCTGCCTGAGCCCTGCACCTGATCACCAGTCTATCCTATCTTCTTATATATTCTTATTAAATATTTTCTTAACTATCTCTCTGCGCAACCTCACTCTCTATCCCTTGTGTATGCGTGCACGTGGGGTGGGGCAATCCCAAGCACAAAGAGAGGCTGGGCAGAGAATGGATTGAGAACAGCCCTGAGGAGAAGGACTTGGGGGTGTTGGTGGATGAGCAGCTCAACACGAACCAGCAATGTGCGCTTGCAGCCCAGAAAGCCAACCATATTCTGCGCTGCATCAAAAGAAGCATGACCAGGAGGTCGAGGGAGGTGATTCTGCCCCTCTACTCCACTCTGGTGAGACCCCACCCGGAGTACTGTATCCAGCTCTGGGGACCCCAACATAAGAAGGACATGGACCTGTTGGAGTGGGTCCAGAGGAGGGCCACGAAGATGACCAGAGGGCCGGAGCACATCTCCTACGAAGACAGGCTGAGAGAGTTGGGGTTGTTCAGCCTGGAGAAGAGAAAGCTCTGGGGAGACCTTATAGCAGCCTTCCAGTACCTAAAGGGGGCCTACAAGAAAGCTGGGGAGGGACTCCTTATCAGGGAGTGTTGTGATAGGACAAGGGGTAACAGTTTTAAATGGAAAGAAGGTAGATTTAGATTAGATATTAGGAAGAAATTCTTTACTGTAAGGGTGGTAAAGCACTGGAACAGGTTGCGCAGGGAAGCTGTGGATGCCCCATCCCTGGAAGTATTCAAGGCCAGGTTGGATGGGGCTTTGAGCAACCTGGTCTAGCAGGTGGTGTCCCTGTCCACGGCAGGGGGGTTGGAACTAGATGATCTTTAAGGTCCCTTCCAACTCTAATCATCCTATGATTCTATGACTAAGTGCCAGCTACTGGTGAGATCTGTGTGTGGAATTTAGTGCCAGATACTGGAATCAGACAGGGGGTGTAGGAGCCCTGCAGCCTATGCTGTCAGCTACTAGAGCTAGCAAGGGTCCTAGCGTCAGTAGTTGGAGGGGGCTGTAGATCTTTAAAACTACGTAGGGTCCTACTGACTTTTTGCCTGGAATCACAGAATGACAGCTACTGGGTGGGATCAGCATGAGCGGATTTGGTGCCAACTACTCAAGTCAGACCAGGGGTGTTAGCACCCTGTGGCCTCTGGTGTCAGCTACTGGATAGAGTGGGGGTCTTTAAACTCCAACCACTGGGGCAAGAAGTGTTTGTCCTGAAAACCAGCTACTGGAAGGCATCAGTGTGAGCGAGCGGCTCAGTGCCAGCAGCTGGAGTGGGACTGCGCGTCACAGCCCACGTGCCTGGTGCCAGCTGCTGGTGGGGGTTGAGTGTCTGTATCTTCCTCAAACCTAGTGTGCATGTGTATTCACTAGCAAACTTCAAGCTGGGTCTGGGCAGGGGTATCAGATGGGCAAGAGTCCGTGCTGGTATACTTAGGGGGACTTGCAAGTGCAGAGTGCCTATGGAATAAGTGTGTGCATGCTTGCTAGTGAGCGCCAAGCTGGACTAGCCAGCAAGTGGAGGACCCATGAAGCAGGTAAGAGAGTGCAGGATCTAGGCAGGGGTACCTGACAGACACAGGGGCTGCGCCAGTACTTGAGGGATTCGCAAACATGCATGTGCTTGTGAACATGAAATGCTGCATGTGTACTTTTGCTAGTGAACTTCTATCTCTACCAGCTGCAGAGGGGACTTGTCTGTCTATATTTATATTTTATGAGAGTCCTATATGTAGGAGCTGTTGAAGGCAGTGCCTTATCTGTGGCAGTCTGTGTAACCAGTCATGTCAGCGTCCTCTGCCTGTGTCTCTGGGATACATGCTCAGCTTCACTACTGGTTGAACCTGCAAACGGGAAAGGGCAGTTGCGTCCCTCAGCCTGGGCAGAGAGACCCCAGGTCCCTGGGCACACCGGGCTGTGCTTCAGAAGCCAGGCAGGAGGGAGTCCTGGGCCAGAGCAGCTGGAGGAGGAAGCCATGCTCTTAGCATCCCTCAACACATTAATTTATCAGTTTTCACACAGAATTTTGGACAAATATGGAAAGAAACAATCTTTCTCAGCACTGATAGCTACTATACTGCACTATGAATTATAGTACAGCAGAACCAAGGACAATAAGTATCATTTTAGGCAGTCATACAAAAATTAAAGATGGATCTTGGAATTACATGTACACACTGCCATCCAATTAATTTTCTTTAAAGAAAAAAAAATAATCTTAGAAAGGCACGTAAAAAACCACCAATCATTAACAAGACATTTCAACAGACAATAGAACAAAGGCTCTCATTTACCTAATCATTAGTACAAATCAACAGGAATAATAAACGTGCAATTTGGACAAGCCATTCCCTTAAAAGCTTTAAAACATCCCAGCATAGCAATGAATTCTTTTCCCCCTTTTGCTTAAGGTTAAACAATTTGGATCCATTCTACTGTGTCAAGAATTGATGTTGTTGCCACTGCAGCAACCATAAAAGATCACAGGATGCAAATAGGCTGCAGCTACAACGTAGATGAGCGCACTGCAGCCTGCTTACCACTATTACAGTTGATTTGAGTAATTTTACATTCCAAATACGTCCACTGAAGGAATGATGAGTTTAAAAGAACAGAGATACCATTTATTTTAAATAAGGACTATCATTTGTTCTGATTTTCAAGAACAGTACCATCAAGTATATACAATGACAATTAGCCTGTCTTACTTAAGACACTTTTTTTTTAATATAGCAATCGAGTTGCTTAAAATAAAAACATTGTCTTGTTCTACTGTAAGAGTTTTAATACATTCTAAAATCACAATAATAGATAAAATTAATACAAGTCAGTCATACCTTTAGCCACAGCTTCTTTATACTTTTCTTTGGCAGAATTTACTTCTTTTATTAGTTGTCTATAGCTAGATTTTAGTTTCTCCAATTCTGTCTTTGTGACCTTTAAGAAAACAGAAATATAAAAATGTATTAAAAATACTCAACCTCAATATTACAAACAAACTTGCCATTAGTGAAAAAGGAATTACAGGATTTATTTTCCAAAATAAGTATATTAAATTTTTTTCATTAGTTTGAGATTATCTTAAAAGGCTTGCTGTAACAAAAACAAACCCAATAAATTTAAGGGGTGAAATTGAAGCCTGAAACAGTTTCCCTATTTGTATCAGTGCAGTACAATGCAACAAAAAATGTTCAGGAAACAGTTTATCATAAACATTAGCACATTTTAATCAAGTGGAAAAAAGCACCAAGATGATGTTTATTAAAATCACACTAGAGTAAAAAGTTCTATATACTACTCTAAATCTCCACCTCAACACCAACCATGTTGCTGGAAGAAAGAAGAAACAGTGCTTTTCCATCTCTCAGTAGAACTTTCAGACTGATTTTTTTCAGACCTGATTTTTGACAGTTGCACCTCACCTTTCCCCAGAGCACCTGAATGAAACTGATTCCTGTCAGCTTCACTGCCTAGACAAGCACTCTCAAGATCAGCAGAATGACTGACATCAGTTTTTATTCCACCACTAACGCTAAAAGTAACAGAAAAGGTCCTGAACAGCTCTACCTGCAGAGTTAATATTTGGTTTACACTTGATTTATATTTTAGAATAGGGACTAGAATCCCACTTCCACCAAAAAAAAAAAAAAAAAAAAAGCAGCATCTCTGATCCCAAGGATGTCAAGGGATGTTATAAGTGGCCACTGCCTCCAGCAGCTTCAGAGCCCAGGGATTCCTTCTGACAAGCCACTGGAGCCCAGCCCAGAGACCTGGGGATGTCCATCCCAGGCCGATGGATGTGGCTGCTGCTTTCCCATTTGCAGGTACAACCAGTAGCAAGGCTGAGTGTGCATCCCAGACACACACACAAAGGGCTACACAGACTGCCACAGACAAGGCACTGCCTTTAACATCCAGGACTCACACAAAACATAAGCATAAACAACCAAGTCCCCTTCCTCCTCTGTGGCTGGTAAGGACTGAAGGTTACCACATCACATGATTCACAAGAACATTCACAGATCCCTCAATGAGTGGCACAGCCCCTCTGTCCCTCCATGTATTGGTTTACATGGCATGGGTAGCTTCTGTGAGAAGAGACCAGGAGCTGCCCCCAAGTCAGACAGATCCAGCCAGCTCCAAAAGAGACCCAATGCTGACCAAACTGAGCCAACCCGCAACACAGGTGGTACCTCTCTGATAACATATTTAAGAAAGAGTAAAAAACACTGCACAGCAGCTGTGAGAAAGAGGAGTGAGAAAAAAAAATGTGAGAGAAAAACCTGCAGATGCCAAGATCAGTGAAGAAGGAAGGGGAGGAGGTGCTACAGGCACTGGAGCAGAGATTCCCCTGCAGCCTGTAGTGAAGACCATGGTGACACAGGCCATCCTGCTGCTGCCCATGGAGGACCACGTCAGAGCATATATTCACATTACAGCCCATGGAGGACCCCATGCCACAGCAGATAGATACATCCTGAAAGAAGCTGCAGCCTCCAGAGAGGCACCCATGCTGGAGCAGGCTCCTGGCAAGAACTATGGCCTGTGGGGGACCCACACTGGAACAGTCCATTCCTGAAGGACTGTATCCCATGGTATGGGCCCATGCTGCAGCAGTTCTTGAAGAACTGCAGCCCATGGGAAGGACCCACATTGGAGCAATTAAGTGAAGGACTGTATCTCATGGGAGAGATCCCATGCCAGAGCAGGGGAAGCACATGAGGAGGAAGGAGTGGCAGCCAAGGTCAACCCACCACACCCCAATACCCTGGCCTGTATCCTGAGCCCTCCTATCCACTCCAAAGGTCTCCTACTCACTGACTCATCCAGCTTGGCACTCATTAACAGAAACATGCACTCCTACACTCATCTCGGAGGCACTTCACACTTGCAGGTTGTCCCAAATACCAGCACTGCCCCTCTGCCCACCTGATACTTTAAAGGTCATCTATTCCAATCCCCCTGCAATGAGCATGGGCATCTTCAACTAGGACAGGTTGCTCAGAGCCCCATCCAACCTAACCTTGAATGTTTCCACAGATGGGGCATCTACCAGCTCTCTGAGCAATCTGGGCCAGTTTTTCACCACCCTCATTGTAAAAAATTTCTTCCTTATATCTAGGTCTGAATCTACCCTCTTTTAGTTTAAAACTGTTACCTCTCGTCCTATTGCAACAGGCCCTGCTAAAACATTTGTCCCCATCTTTCCTGTAGGCTCCCTTTAAATACTGAAAGGCTGCTATAAGGTCTCCCCGGAGCCTTCTCTTCTCCAGGCTGAACAACCCCACCTCTCTCAGCCTATTCTCATAGGAAAGATGCTCCAGCCCTCTGATCATTTTTGTGGCCCTCCTCTGGACCCGCTCCAACAGGTCCATGTCTTTCCTGTGCTGAGGGCTCCAGAGCTGGACGCAGTACTCCAGGTGGGGTCTCACCAGAGCAGAGTAGAGGGGCAGAATCACCTCTCTCGACCTGCTGGCCACGCTTCTTTTGATGCGGCCCAGGATACGGTCGGCCTTCTGGGCTGCGAGTGCAAATTGTCATCTCATGTCCAGCTTTTCATCCACCAGTACCCCCAAGTCCTTCTCAGCAGGGCTGCTCTCAATCCCTTCATCCCCCAGTTTGTATTGATACCAGGGGTTATATAACATGATGCTCAGCAATGAAAACTGAAGGGAGAGGTATTTGGGGGAGGCAGCCAATGCTGGGCATCAGCCTACTTGTGGGAGGTAATGAATGATAGCCTTTGCATTACTTGTTTGTCCCGTCCCATCCCCCCCATTTAAGCTGCCTTTATCTTGACTCACAAGTTTTCCTGGTTGTGCATTTCCCATTCTCTCCCCCATCCCACTAGGGGCAGGGGTAGCAAGAGGCTGCATGGTGCTTAGCTGCTGGCTGGGGTCAACCCACCATATTGGTCCAAATAAATTCATATAGAAGAACATTTTCAATCTCTGCTTTGTCAGCTACCAGTGGAGAGAAAATGTGGAGGAAATATCAAAAATTGAAACTAGACACAGTCTATGTATCACAGATCATCACTCGTTGTACCAGAGCACAAAAACAGAACTAAAAAAAAAAAAAAAATTCACCCTTAATTTTCTAAACAAAACTATAATAAATCTATAAAACATATTTTAATAAAATACCTTGTACATTTCTGCTTCAATTTGTTGATGAACACCTACATAATTCTTCTTCACTTGCTGCTTATCTTTGATCATCATTGTAAGCCTATGCAAAGGCCCAGAATTAAGATCCTCTGCATGAGTCTTCATTATTTTACTCAGCTGTTCTGTTTGCTGCACCATGAGCAACCAAGACTATTAAAAAAAAAAAAAAAGGCAGAAGAGCAGTTACTTATTCTGGCTTACAAATAACCAAATGACGAACAGGAACTGTAGGGAAAAATGCAGCACTGTTTAAAACAATTTAGTAATTTTATTTTTGTTTTTAAGTTACCTGAATCTTGAGATCTTCTAAAAAAGTTCTTCCTTCTACAGCAAAACCATCCCCTGAGCTTATTCATTAAAAAAGTATCAGAGACAAAACCATAATATTGCATGGTCACATTTCAGCAGTGTTTTAGGACTTCTGAACATCCATGAAAGCTGTACAGCCTTTTCTGGATTACATCCTCAACACCTTTGACAATCATGTCCCCATGTTCTCTTGTTTCCTAATCACAGTTCCTCTCTCCAAGCTGACTTTTCTGCCTTTATCTAAATATTTCACAGTAATATGCATTTGAGTTGTAATTGTTTAAGAGGATATTATTCATCAGCTGCTCCATATTAATTGATATCATCAGTGTTCAGTCCATCAGTTGCAAAACATAAGGTGCTAACAGATTACTCATTTGTCACAGTAACTGAACATTTTTCTGTACCCTTACTTTTAACTTCCTTGGCCATTCTGCCAGTCAGTTTTCAGGACAGCAAAACATACTGCAGCTTTGAACCTTGCATAAAGAACGAACTGCAATGTGAACAAAGATTTCCAATGTACAACAGATATGGACCTGAAATTAAAGTTCAGATGAAAGGAAAGTTTTTCATACCCTAAAGAATCCCGTTACACATTGTTGATGGGAATGGTATTGGATTCCTAAGAGGTAATTCATTAATAGACTGCTATGCTACATTTGAAATTGCGGAATGGGTATTTGCAATACAATTACCAGTTTTTGAAGGCAGCTAATATGCCATTTTTAAGATCTTGTTCTTGCTAAAGATACAAATTAACCTTAAATCATCAAACCTTCAAAAATGTATTTGTTTGGTAGGTTTGGGGTTTTCTTACATCTCATTATAAACATGTATTATACTGGGTCTAGCTGGGATGAAATTAACTTTCTTCATAGCAGCCCATATGGTGCTGTGTTTTAGATTTGTAACCAGAACAGTGTTGATAACACACCCATGTTTTAGCTATTTCTGAACATCGATTGCACAGTATCAAGGCCTTCTCTGTTTTACACTCTCCCCCCACAGCGAGTAGGTCGGGAGCATGCAAGAAGTTGGGAGGGGACACAACCAGAACAGCTGACTCAAATTGACCAAGAGAGATATTCCATACCATATAACATCTTTCTCTGCAATAAAAACTGAGGGGATAGGGATTTTTGGGAAGGTAGTCATTGCTCAGAGACTGGCTGGGCATCGGTCTGCTTGTGGGAGGTGGTAAGTGACTGCCTTTGCATCACTTGGCTCCCCCCCCCCTTTTCTCCTTCCTCTTTCCTTTGCTTATTAAACTATCTTTATCTCAACCCATAATTTTTGCCTTTGCTCTTCTTGTTCTCTCCCCCATCCCCAGGGGGTGGGGGGAGCAAGTAAGCAGCTTTGTGGTGCTTTGCCCATCACATATATTTCCATCTCTACATGACTATGCTAAAAGTCACATGGTATTTTAGAGAATAAAATAAAAAACAGCTAATCCCTGTATACTTATTAAACTATCTTTAACATTTCCTTTAGCTCATACACATTCCATGGACTGGCACAGAGCTGTCTCAGACTGCTTAAAAAGTAATGTTCTAAAACATCAGGGCCTACAGCTTCCTGACTTTATCTGAAAACTGTTTAATCCTTTCACTACAGAACACTTTCCAAGTGTCATCAGAAGGCATATTTCAGAGTTGTGCATGATAAAAACAACATTAAACATCGGTTATAGAAGAGTTCATGAGAGAGCTCCTAGAGGTAGAACCGTAAGAGTTGTGCATTTCGTCTTTGACTGATTTATTACTGATGAAACAAATAGTTTCAATCAATGATGAAAAGCCCAGCAAATGCATTTTTTAACAGAACACGTACTCTAAAGAAATACTTCACTTACAATTCACTAAATAAACCTAAATAAGTCATATATGTAGTGAAAAACTGTCATTCAAATTAAGAAAAATTGATCTGCACATTCTCCATTTCTTACATCTCTTTTTCCACACTGAGAAAATACTGGTTAAAACAAGGATTTCAGTGTTTTGTATGATTACATTTTATTAGTTTTAAATCACAGAATCACAGAATTGCAGGGGTTGGAAGGGACCCCCAGAGATCATCTAGTCCAACCCCCCTGCCAGAGCAGGGTCACCCAGAGCAGGCTGCACAGGAACGCATCCAGGCACGTTTTGAATATCTCCAGAGAAGGGAGACTCCACCACCTCTCTGGGCAGCCTGTTCCAGTGCCCTGTCACCCTCAAAGGAAAGAAGTTTTTCCACATGTTCAGACAGAATTTCCTGTGTTCCAGTTTGTGCCTGTTGCCCCTTGTCCTGTTGCCGGGCACCACTGAAAAGAGTTTGGCCCCATCCTCTTGACACCTGCCCTTTAGATATTTATAAGCATTGATAAGGTCCCCTCTCAGTCTTCTGTAAAACCTCTCTTCTCAGGAAAAGGTATCATGAAATAGCAAAGTAAATTAGAATGATGTCAGTAAAGTAATCAAAACAATAATTCAGACATTTTAATTGCCAAAAATCAGTAAGACAATGCATTGCTACACAACCTTAAAATCTAAGTTGACAGTGAAATTACAAAAGATTTGCCAGTAGCATATGAATATTTTTGCTATTGTGCAAAGATATACAGAGATCAAGGGTACAGTTTGAGGAACATGGTACCTCCTCATAAGATGGGGGTAAGGGGGGCTAAGATAACTCCTGAAAGAACAACTTAGGTGCCAATGTCCAAAACAAATTTTCAAAACATGACACAGATGCCTCTCTGCAACCCAATTTTTTTATTATTTTTATTTTTTTAATTATTTGCTCACAAAAAGACAGACACCCATATTACTGGCATAAGTTGTGCTAGACTGAGCTAGCCACAAAGCTTAAAGATTGCAGTGCTGAATACTTCAATATCTATGCTCCTTTATTGTTTTAAGTCACTCTCAGTTTCATTGCCTAAAATAACTGCAAGACAGTTTTGCTAGCACATAAGAGCAATTCTACTGGGGCAGCATTAGCAAGAATTATTAATCATATCATCAATAAATCTATGTGAAACTTTGAGTTTTCTATGCCATATATTTTATACTGATGGATCCCAAAGAAGATATCTGACTTCTGCCATTAAGCAGAAAACGTTCGAATCGGTTTACCAAAATCATGACACCTTAGATGACAAAACCTATAACAAATTGTGCATGAAAAACATAACTGTGTGAAAAACATTCCAAATACACCAAAATACACCATTAAAACCCATATACAGAAAAAAGGCAGTGTCAATTTAAAAATACAATAGTTACTTGGGAGGGATGGAATTTAAGCTAAACACTGTGTGGTTATACTTTTGGGACAGATGAAACAGGCTAGCTATACCAGTGTAGCTTTCAAATCACACAAACCACCACTTTAACCTAGTATAAATCTAGATTGATACACAAGGAGTAGTTATGTTCCTACTCCTATGAGCATGATATACTATATGTCATGCTCATATATAAGAGGCTGGCATTCAAGCAGCAACTCCATAAGCCGGCTAAAAACTGCTTCATCTAAAACTTAACCTGACCGAAAAAAAACATTTTCCTGAAGAGCAGGAGGATCAGTATTTATGCCACGCTGAAGTGACTGTGTAACCACTGCTACAGCAAAAGGGCCAAGAATTGAACAAGCCATTAAAACAATTGTTTTCTCTTGTCAGGAAGGAATTCAAGTGGGGAGTGAAGCTTACTAACAAGCGAAGTAGGGAAGTTTAATTCATCTTTACCTTCATTGTACTTCCTCTAAATGTGATGATTAATCATTTAGGGGGAGGATAGCCTTACCTTCATAAAAAGTCAAGACAGTTATTTTAAATTGGGTATGAAATTAAGTTTAAACAAATCTACAGTTATGAGAAACATCCTGAATTAATGCTTTGTTTTCACAAAAATATACTATGGTGTGAATAACAGCTGGAATGCTAGGTTTTGCCTTGATTTCTTGGCCTTTTTCTGTCACAAATTCTATAACAGAAACAATAGCTCCTATTTAACTGTTTGTATAAGAAAAGCTTACTATAACGTTTTGAAAACAGAGTATGCTAAACAAAATAGCAGATAACCGAGGAACCTAAAATGCTGAAGTTCAAAATTCAGGATCCTGGTTTAGTTTATTGTTCTTAAAAGCAAGACCGGGGCTTGACTTTTGCATATTCCACTGAGAGACTAAAGAGCTTATTTTAAACACTGTAGCTACAGTAATTCTCAAGAGGCTGAATCAATAGGAATCAAACAGAAATGCTATTCTGAGTTGAGCCAGTTATCATTCCCTATACTATCTTTCCCATTTTCCTCTAAATAAAGTAGACAGAATATGACAGAGTCACTTCACAAAACAGCCAGGAGAATAATATTTATTGTGACACATTTTAGTAGATCATTGGAAAATAAAAAAAAAAAAAAAAAAAAAAAAAAGACTGATGGACTTTATTACTTACAAAAAACAGACAAAAAACCCCAAACTAACAAAAAAAAACCCCAAAACCAACCCTGTTGGTTTCTAAAGATTTTCTTACCTTAGACACATTGCTGATATAATCCAGTTGACAAGTACTCTCTTTATCTATTTGATTACAAAGATTTTGTAAAGTGGAAGCATACTCCTTATCACTTTTTACTCGCATAACCATAAATTTCTTCACTGTTTCCAGCAGTCGTAGTTCCCAGTCTTGCAGTTTTAATAAAGCATCATGAGAATACTTCAGGTCACTTCCAAACCCCATTTTTAAGGCACTCTATACTGCACAGGCAACAAGATAGATTCTTTACCACATCTGAAAGTAGAACAAGATTCATAAGAAGCATATCAAAAGAAAAACTTGTGTTACAAAGGGCAACTATTAATGCCTGAACGCTGAAATAACATAATCATAAGATTAAGCATTACCTTATACATACCACTTGGAAACCAACTGAAAGGAGGGTCAAAACAATTTCAAACACCAACCTATGACTTTAAGAGATCTCAGGTCCTCCATGTTACTTTGAACTGTCAGCTTAATCTCAGTTTGTAGCCTACAGTTTCCCATCTGTAAAAATATAGTAGTATAATAGTACCTACCTGTACTGGGTCTGGCTGGGATAGAGTTAATTTTCTTCATAACAGCCTGTATGGTGCTACGTTTTGCATTTGTGACCAAAACAGTGTTGATAACACACTGATGTTTTGGCTATTGCTGAACAGTGCTTCCACAGTGTCAAGGCCTTCTCTGTTTCTCACACTGCCCTGCCAGCGAGTAGGCTGGGGATGGGCAAGAAGTTGGAAGGGGACAAATCCTGGGATAGCTAACCCAAACTGACCAAAGGGATATATTCCATGCCATATAATGTCATGTTCATCAATAAAAATGGGGGGTAATCTTTCCATAGTAGCCGTTGCTCAGAAACTGGACAGACTTCAGTCTGCTTTTGGGAGGAGGTGAGTGATTGCCTTTGCATCACTTTTTCCTCCCACTCCCCTTTCACTTATTAAAACATATTTGTCTCAACCCACAAGTTTTTCTTGCTTTTGCTCTTCCAATTCTTTCCCCATCTCACTGCAGGGAAAGTGAGCAAGCACCTGATGGATGCTTAGTTGTTGGCTGAGGCCATCTCACCATACTCCCTAACTTTAAGTGACTAGTCCTAGTGACTCGAAATATTTAATTCCAGTGTTAAGTTCTAAGAGCACTGCATCTCTGAGAAATGGATAATTGGAAGATGACTAGGTAGCTTGTTCCTAAATACTGTGGTAAAAGTTTCAGATTCAACCTCCCAAAAGTTAGAAGATATCTCAAATCAGGTTCCCTGTGCAACCTTACATTGATCCCCCCCCCCCCGGAGATATACACATCATAACAGTCCTTAATTTCATACCATTTCCCCCTAAAGCAGCTCCGTCTCATTGCACAAAATGGACATCATTTGATAATCAGACAAGAAAAATTGAATATTACTGTATGAAATCCTACGGTACAACTGCAGATCAAAGACATGTCCGAGCTAGCTTTAAAACACCCGCTTCTGATACTGATACACATGCAACCACATCACAGAAGAGTTGAGTCCACATATATGAGCAATTTCCAAAGACTTGCATAGGTTTTGCCCTGTGGGCTGAACCCTATTTTCCGTGTATCCATCTAAAACTCATCCCCATACTAATCAGCTTCAAACTTGGTCAGATAAACTTACATAAACTACAATTACAGCTCCAGACTGCAGTACAAACATACCCTGAGCATTGCTTTTTCACCAATTCCTGCACTCCAGACAAGCCTTAGTTCTTTTAAACACAGAAGTATTAATTTCTTCATAGGCTTTTCATTGCCACTTAAATTAGCCAAGTGCTTTACAAACATTAACAGATTTATCTTCCTAACAGTCCAAGAGGTGAAGCAGGACTAATACTCTTATTTTATGCAGATAACTAAGAAACAGAAATTCATGTCAACATTGTACCAGCCAATACTGGATACCTAATTTGCAAGGCTTAAAGACAGACTTTTCAGGGTGCCCAGCATTTTTAACGTACTAAACATCTAGAACAAAGATGTAATTGGCTTCAGTTACCACACAGAATTTCTGCAAATGAGAATCTACAACTTGAAAACTGACTATCAGATAATGAAGAACAGTCATCACATAGGCAAATTTTCATGTATATGATTTGTCCAATATGATATGTCATGGTAATAGCAGCATAATCAATTTATCTTCAGTAGCCTTACTCCCACTCCTTCTCTTCCTGTAGTTTCCTGCCTCAGTTAGCTCTTCCAAAAAGTTACTGAAATAAGCCTCATTCACTACTTATTCTCAGAACACAAGCTATGGTATGTAACTAAAGAAACCATGATCCTATAAAGAAAATAAAAATAGCATTGTGTTATTATGCATGTACACAATAGAGACAAATTAAGGTTATATGAGTAACCGTAGATCTTGCTGTCACAAGCTTTCATATTATATTCATAGTTCTTACTGATGGTTAAGAGCTCTGTCATAAAGAACAATGCTAAGTGTCTATTGCTCTATTTATTAAGGATGGTCTCTGTCATTAGCTGTATTAATGCTAATATTTTTTACAGTTAAAGTTTAGGAACAGTCTTGCAAATAAATTTAGTAAGATGAATGAAAGAAAAAATCTTTAAGACCCTTATTAACATGACTGGTGCTTCATTTGTGATTTTTGACATACTTCAGATTTATATCTACTTTTGTGACTAAGCTCATTTTTCTCCTGCCACACTTCAGTTATAAACTACTTTCTTACCTTTCAGAAACAAAAAAGAATGGAACTGAATCTCAGGATAAGGTCTAGCCCTGTGCTACTAGTAAAGTGCTGACTTCCATGACAGACAGGAGGACAAGGGAGGAAATCTTCTCAGCATACGATATTTCATTCAGCTTTTACTGACTCGGTGAATCAATAGATCCAATAATATCTCGCTTCAGCCTGCTAAATCTCCCTTCATTAAGTAGCAATTAGATTGTTTTCAGATTACACTACTGGATGCCTGGATACATTGACAAAAAACATATACATACTGGACTCTGATCTTTGTATTAAATCATTCCATTCACCACAACAGCAGCAGCATAACAAAAATTTTTTTTTGCAACAGACAAAATTCTAATTCTTTAAGACTAACAAGGATAAAGTTTCAGAGCTGATGATTCTCAACCGGGAAAGCCAGCCTTAGCAATCCTCCTGTGTAAATTAAGACAATGTTCAACACAGAAATTAGATTCATAGAATCATTTAGGTTGGAAAAAAAACCTTAAAAGCATTGAGTCCAACCGTTAACCTAACGCTACCAAGTCCACCACTAAACCATGTCCCTCAGCACCACATGTACATGCCTTTTAAATGCCTCCAGGGATGGTAACTCAACCACTTCCCTGGGCAGCCTGTTCCAATGCTTGACAACTCTACCAGTGAAGGCATTTTTCTTAATATCCAATGTAAACCTATCCCGGTGCAACTTGAGATCGTTTCCTCTTGTCCTATTACTTGTTACTTGGGAGAAGAGATCAACACCCACCTCGCTACACAGACTCACACAGAATCACAGAATGGTAGGGTTGGAAGGGACCTCTGGAGATCATCTAGTCCAACCCCCCTGCCAGAGCAGGGTCACCTAGAGCAGGTTACACAGGAATGCGTCCAGGCAGGTTTTGAATGTCTCCAGAGACAGAGACTCCACCACCTCTCTGGGCAGCCTGTGCCAGTGCTCTGCCACCCTCAAAGTAAAGAAGTTCCTCCTCATGTTTAGGTGGAACTTCCTATGCTCAAGTGTGTGCCCATTACCTCTTGTCCTGTCCCCATCCTCCTGACACCCACCCTTTAAGTATTTATAAGCATTGATAAGATCCCCCCTCAGCCGTCTTTTTTCCAGACTAAGACGACCCAAATCCCTCAGCCTTTCTTCATAAGAGAGGTGTTCCAGTCCCATAATCATCTTGGTAGCCCTTTGCTGCACCCTCTCCAGCAGTTCCCTGTCCCTCTTGAACCGGGGAGCCCAGAACTGGACACAGTACTCCAGGTGCGGCCTCACCAAGGCAGAGTAGAGGGGGAGGATGACCTCCCTCGACCTGCTGGCCACACTCTTCTTGATGCAGCCCAGGATGCCATCGGCCTTCTTGGCCACAAGGGCACATTGCTGGCTCATGGTCATCCTGTTGTCCACCAGGACTCCCAGGTCTCTTTCCACAGAGCTGCTCTCCAGCAGGTCAGCCCCCAACCTGTACTGGTGCATGGGGTTATTCCTCCCCAGGTGCAGCACCCTACACTTGCCCTTGTTGAATTTCATAAGGTTCCTCTCCGCCCAACTCTCCAGCCTGTCCAGGTCTCTCTGTATGGCGGCACAGCCTTCTGCTGTGTCAGCCACCCCTCCCAGTTTTGTGTCATCAGTGAACTTGCTGAGGGTGCACTCTATCCCTTCATCCAGGTCGTTGATGAATATATTGAACAGGACTGGACCCAGTACTGACCCCTGGGGAACACCACTTGTCACTGACCTCCAACTAGACTCTGTGCCCCTAATCACGACCCTCTGAGCTCTGTCTTTCAACCAGTTTTCAATCCACCCCCCTGTCCATCCATCTAATCCACTCTTCCTAAGCTTCCCTATGAGGATGCTTTCAGGCAGTTGTAGAGAGTGATAAGGTCTCCCCTCAGCCTCCTTTTCTCCAGGCTAAACCACCTCAGTTCCCTCAGACGCTACTCATAAGACTTGTACTCAAGACCCTTCATCAGCTTTGTTGCCCTTCTTTGGGCACACTCCAGCAAGTCAATGTTTTCCTTTTAGTGAGGGCCCCAAAACTGAACACAGTACTCAAGGTGCAGCCTCACCAGTGCCGGGGGGGGGGGGTGGGGGGGACGATCACTTCCCTAGTCATGCTGGCCCCGCTATTTCTGATACAGGCCAGGATGCTATTGGCCTTCTTGGCCACCTGGGTACGCTGCTGGCTCATATCCAGCCGGCTGTCAACCAATACCCCCAGGTCCTTTTCCACCAGCCACACTTCCCCAAGCCCATAGTGTTGCATGGGGTTGTTGTGACCCAAGTGCAGGACCCAGCACTTAGCTTATGTATCTCATAGAATTGGCCTCGGCCCATTAATCCAACCTGTCCAGATCCCTCTGTGGAGCCATTGTACCCTCAAGCGGGTCGATGCTCCCACCTAACTTGGTGTCATCTGCAAACTTATCAAGGGTGCACTCAGTCCCCTCATCCAGATCATTGATAAAGATATTAAAGAGAACTGGCCCCAATACCAAGCCCTGGGGAACACCACTTGTGACTGGTCGCCAACTGGCTTTAACTCCATTCACCACCACTCTCTGGGCCTGGCCCTCCAGCCAGTTTTTAACCCAGCAAAGAGTACTCCCATCTAAGCCACAGGCAGACAATTTCTCCTGGAGGATGCTGTAGGAAACAGTGTCAAAGGCCTTACTAAAGTCCAGGTAAATAACATAATTTCAAAACTGGTCTGAAATATCAGCCTACCCAAGAAAAAATAATCAGCTTATTTTCAGGAAGGTTTTCCTGCAAAACGTAGCTTACATAACTTAGTATACCTCTCTTTATACCTGCAGCTACTTCTTCTGACTTCCACTTTCTAAAATATACTTTTGTTTTCTAGAAACTCTGTGAAAGAAAAACAGACCAAATACATTATTTTTATTTTATTTCAGCATGTATCGTAAAATACATCACAAAAAATAAATTTGGATAAGTTACTTTGCATTTTCAGATTACTACCAGAAGATATTTAAAAAAAAAAAAAGAGAAAAAGCAAAGATTTCTCAATTACTGCAAGTAGTATTATGCTATGACTTCATACACACAATTTTGAGGAAAGAAATAATTGTCTATACACATGCAACCAAAGATAATTCTTTTTTTCTTTTTTTTTAAAGTTCTTAGAATTTCTTTTCTTATTAAACCGTGCATTATATCATGAAAATTAGATAAATTAATTTATTTGTGAAATTTACGCTTGTTAAAACAAAAAGGAACCCCATTAATAAGGAAAGGACTAGCATGGGAGAACAAAAGGTATTATATGGGAAAGACAAACTTAATAGTATTTTCAATAGACTGTAAGGAAACAAGTGGCAACTTGAGAAAGTGACCGACCAAGACACTGAAATTTCTCAAAACATTCAAAATTCAAGCTGCAACTATGACTATAGTCTAGGTGAAGTAAACTGAGAAAGAACATTGGATTTTTGAAGTTGTGTGGGTTTTGGTGTGGGGTTTGTTTTTTTTTTTCTTTTTAGTATATTTTTTACGTATGTGTATGTGAGAAAAATGGGCTTTGCATATAGCTTGTAATTAACAAGCTAATCTATATAAGCTACATCCAGACCAATATAAGCATTCACATACAATCTCATACCAGTTTAAAATTAAATCTTTAGACAACGCATTCTATACTCATTTGGCTATATGCCCTTGTAAAAAAAGACACAAATTAAATAAAAATTAAAGAGAGACAGACAGACTATGTAAGGGTAAAGAAAAGAGAACTGTTTTGCAAATCTCCATTATTTAAAACAAAGCACTTATAATGGTATGGTCATAACATTTAAAAAAAAAAATATTACGATGGGATAACTTTAGTTCATATTCAAGCAGACATTATTTAGTATCCCTTTCTAGTTACTTAGTGACAGTCTAGAAACTAAGTGCTGCTTAATACAAATACTAAATTTCCACTCTTCATACCCTATAATAGGAAAGATTATGTGATGCTTACATACAGTCACTGTAAAGAAACAGCAGCTATGCAAGCAAATAGAAAAGGATAAAAAAATGCAGCAGGCTAGAAGCATTACATAATTCACTACATTTTTAATAGCAGATACAAAAAAAAAAAATCTTGTGAGAAGTTCCAAAGACCAAGATTCAATTATGTAAGAGAAAGCCCACACCAGCAAAAAAAATACAGAAGGAAAATGTTATGGCAAATTTGGCTCCAGTCTTCCTATCACAAATACAAACTAGGTAGAAACACCAGACTCATGAAAGTGAAAGGCATGTTACCACTAACACCTAAAGACATTCATGTTTTAAGCAAATGTTAAAGAATTGCATGTGGTAAGATGCTCCTGTCTGAAAATTACATTTATTAAATCAAATTACCGTTTTGAGCCACTTAATACAGACAAACTGTATCTTCTGCTCTCTGCACACAGACAACAAACACACCATTCTTCACTAAAAACTATACAATTGCATATGTAAGAAGGGATAGTTTTTGTTTGTCAATGTCTCCCATTTTCTCAACAGGCATTTTCAGGGGAAAAAAGGACTCATGATTAATGCAGTTTAATACTATTCTGAACTGTATTTCTGCTTCTGCTGAAGAGCTCTCACATCATGCTAAACAAATCACAAACTTTCCACAGGTTGTCCCTACTTGAAAGGTAACTGACTTTTCATTAGGTCTTAATTATCATCATTTATTTTGATGCTTAAGCTTAATTTCTTAATGTTTCAGCTCCTCATGTTAACATAAATAGCTTCCAAAACCAGAATATGAAAAAAATTTTGAAGTCACACCCTCAAATATGATTTTATGATGAGAGATGACAAGAATCCAAATTCTCCATCACATTAATTAAAAAAAAAAAAAAAAAAGACATTTTAGAAGCACCATTGCTGCTTTCTGAGAACTACTTCCAAAACTTTCCATACGCCATGTACCATCACACACATGAAGCTCTTAAAAAGTTAACTATTTTTTCTCAAACCCTGGAAACAAAGCTAAGAATTCCATTGCTTCACTATTAACATAAATTTCCAAAATAAATCTTTCTGCAGAAACGCTACAGTGACCTAATGCAAATGTTACAGAGCAGAAACTTGCAGCATATTTACATACACAGTATTTTAGATCTTCTTATTCCTTAACAAAATAGTGAATACTCAATTCCCACGTCTCTCCTGCATAATAATGCTCCCTTCTTAAGTTTTCTAAAACCATTTTTTTATAATGTAAATAAATCAACACTATAATTAAGACAGTATTAAGAGGAAAGTCTTTTCTCTTAAGACAAAGCACATAGCAATTTACTTTCTGCTGGAATGAGCTTAAACTCTCTTCTCTTGCTGCTGCCACTCCTCCCCCCCTCAAGCAAAAGCATTCCCCTTCCTTTTCATAGACCCACTTCCCACACACTGAAAGACTCCTCCCTATGAAGTGATGACCTCATGCAGCTATTCCATCCTTGTATGGAGCAACTCCAGGCTCGCTGCCAGCTTTCTCTGCCTTCTGAACATACCTTCCTTCATCCTGCCCACAGACAGCTCAAAAAACATCAATAAGTGGCAGCTGATTACTTTATACATTGAGAATCCAAACATCAACTGAAGAACCATATTCTTTTGAAAGATTCAGTTGTGACAAGAAGTCATAGTTGTAGGAAAGCAGGGAAGGATCTTGGTGATAATTAACAAAGCCTTTGCTCAGTTTAAAAGTAACCTTGTATATATAAGACGATCTTTTCCTTCAAAGAAGTATCTTCTTTGAAAGCTCAACTCTTTTGGGGTTAACATTGCACAAAGGTTTACTCCCAACTTTTAACAGGACCGGTAATCTGCTACAAACACAGCATACACATCTCGCCAACAATAACCATTATGGGAACTCAACCTATGGTAAATCCATTAATTACAATTTGCTTTGATTGTGAGCTGTTTAGAAGTATGAACTTTTTACCTCAAGTCTTCCAAAGGCTAACACACATATAGCAAAACGTATCAGTGATTTCTTTTCTGGACAATGTACCTTTATTATATATAACTTAATGTGTGCAATAATTAACTTAAAAACCCAGGCAACATCTGAAACTTTTTTATTTAAAGTCAAAAGAATTTACTGGATATTATTTTCTTACATTGCAA
This sequence comes from Rissa tridactyla, assembly GCF_028500815.1. Taxonomy (NCBI): domain Eukaryota; kingdom Metazoa; phylum Chordata; class Aves; order Charadriiformes; family Laridae; genus Rissa; species Rissa tridactyla. The sequence goes on from NC_071496.1 coordinate 25,808,854, forward strand.
CTTATTAAAAGAAAATACATTAAGATATAGTAGAATATACAAGTCACTTTGCGTAGATTTGTTACAAAGTGGGGAAAAGTTATGTCAAGTATTTAGATGATGTTCTTACTCACTGCATTTAGAAAGTCAGAAAACAGTCTATCTTGTATCAAAATAAAAAAAAAAAACACCACACAGATGTTCACATGGGATGAGTCACTTCCAAGTGTGTATGCTCACATAAGTTTAAACAAAACAGAAACATATTCCAACACAAAAAAGGTATCTTTAATGCCCTTCTATATCTTTTGCTCTCACATACCAAAAGTGTCAGCATTTGGTATTCATAAATACCAAACCCGTGAACAGAAAATAAAACATTTACTTATAGCAAATTCAAAAAAGGCACAGTAACACCAAAAAGCCCCTATCTACACAGCCTCCAAATGTATATTCAAAGTTAAGGAAGTCTCCAAGCTGTACAGCATTGCTAGAGGAAAAACAGGAGCTTATTTCCCCATTTATTTGGGGGGAGCCACACATCATAAAGCTTCAAATGGCAACTGGGGTGCTCCCTCTCCCCCCACCTTCCCCCCCCCCCAGCAGTTATAGCCCAGCCAGCGTGCCTTGGTACACCAAGGGCAAAGCAAGAGAGCTGCAGCTCTGAGGCCAGGGACCCCGGGTACTGGTGGGGGCAGGCACAGCAGGAACCGAATTGACTTGGCCCTTTCTCTCCTTTCATCCTCGAGGATGCCACCGAACCCGGGCCTCCCATGCGCGGGGGCCCACTCGAACACAGGGCCCCAGGCCTGGACCAGACGGCAACCCCTCGGACTGATGTAGGACTCCGCACCCACGGTGCTACCAGCTACGCCAAGGCGGAGCCGCCACCAAGAAAGAAGCACCCCCGACTATTCCCGGCACCGCCACCGCCACACCCTCAGAAGAAAGCGCGAGCTGCACCTAGTGTGCCCAGCCTGCAGGTAAATCAGCTAGCGGGGCCGGCCGGCTGGACGGCCTACCTACCGCCGCACACCCCCCCCCCCATGCACCAGCTCCCTCGCGGGCGGGCAAGACACGGCGGAGTGTAGCCACATCCCACCCAAGCGACGACACTTCTAGGGTGTAATCACCACCAAGTGCACCACACCATACACAGGACCAACCTACCTACCTGACAAACCGAACCCCTCCACCACGACAGGGGTCACGACCAGCATCACATGAGTGAAGCCAGCGAATCAACGCCAGACTCGCTTCCCCCCGTCAACCAATCTGGTCCCTCACCGTCCCTTGGTGACGCTCTGTGACTGGCGGCTAGTAAATGAGGGAAGAGGCGCTGCTGCTCCCGTTCTCCGGCTAGGGGGGGAAGGACGCGATGAGCTTCCGGGGGGGGGGGAGCCGCAGGCGGTGGGTGGTGTGGCGCCCCACAGGGGGCTGAGGCTGTTGAAGGGAGGCGAGGACGGACGCCCCCCGCTTGTGTCCGTGGACCGTGTCCCTAGGGCCACCGCCCTGTCCTCGGCTTCTCGCCACTGAACTCCGGTGCCTCCACTTCAAAAGTTAGTGGAGAATGGAAAAAGAAGATTTGATTCGAACTTTAATAATTGGTGAGGAACATTTACATAATTACAACACTAAGATAATGTACACCAAGTTTAATATATTTGTATAGTTTTTCCGCTATTTAGTACTTGATCATGGAAATGTAGCTGAGAACATAAAAGAAATTTAAGAGACAAAAATATGGCAAAGTCTGAGAAAATAACTCACGGACATTGCAGTTTATATATAGAGAAAAAAATCTGATGCTTTGTTATCTAGAGAATTTAGTACCAGGAACAGGTAACAAGAAGCAGCAAAAAAGCGGAGCTATTATTGTGACACTAACTTAAGAGGTTGGGGAAACATTGCATGAATATTAGTGTTCTATAGTCTCCTTTTAACATGCTCTGTTTTAAGCAAACAATTAAATTTAATTAAGAAGTAGTAACAAGGTCTGATATTGCAATGCATTCCATGCATAAGAACATAAGAACCACCATAACAGGTTGGATTATAGTTACAGACGAGTATCCTGTTTCAAGTAGCAGCCAGTAGCTGGTACTTCAGAAGGAGTCTAAAAAATAGGACGTGGACAATTCAGGCAATTCCAATCCAGGACTTGAGCTACAATTTGTTTCTAGACCATTGTGTTTAAAAAACACTAGTGAAACTATGCTGTGTGCACTCATCTGGCTGTATTTTTTAAGCCAGTGTGCTTTTTTCTTCCTTATGGAAGTCTTATGGTGACCATTTCCTTTACTTATCAGGTGGGGAAAAAAAAAGCTTCCTTCTGTACTTCCTCCATATGCACCTCATTGCAAGATCAGAACCTAAAATTAGAAGCAAATTTGCATAAGATTAAATACACAATGGAGACAAATAACCAAAAGCTGTTATTTGATTTGCAGTAAAAAGTGTTTTTTTAAGATGTAATATACCATTGGATACTTTTCAATAATGTTATATTTAGGATAAAAATATTAATTTAGATGCAAATACCAAATTCAACATAAGAAATCATCAATGACAAGGTTTATGACAAATGCGGATGCAGCCAGCCTTATTCATGTTATAGATTGAGGCCCAATAATTGACAGGAACCAGTCCAATTAATCAAATTAGTTTATTAAGCAAGCGGCAGCAAGCAAAACAGCGCTGGGCGGCCGGGGAGTCTTTGCTCCGCCAACGGCGCACACCCACTCCCCGAAAGTAGTTGATTATATACTCTTCTGGTTCCCGTATATGTGTCAATCCTGGTATATTCTGTGTCTGAGCGACGTGTTGCTAGGGGGTCGGTCTTGTCCCGCCTCCTGATGGTCCTGAGGCTGAAGGCTCCTCATCTTTATCGGTGTCCTTGGGGAGACTCTTTTCAGCTTATCTCACAAATTAGCTCTTCCCTTTGAAGTGTTAAAACACACCAGATGCCTGTGATTTAGGCCTTTAGGTATCAAAGTGCACCAGATAACACGCTGGATGCCTGCGATTCAAGTATGTGAAGAGTCGAAACAGTGTAAGTTTTCACCAGCCTTTAAGAAAGCCTGATTTGATTAACAAACATGATTCTATTTATTACAATCCCCCCTTTTTTTTTTTTTTTTTATTTACCATTTTGTTCATCAAATCTTTGGAGTTCAGCGTGACTTAAAACTAATGTTTCTTCTATTGCTGGTTCCTGATCTAATGACTCGTATTTAGCCCTGAGAAGCATTAAATGGGCAGCTTCCAGTCTGCCCTTTACAATTTCAATTACTCTGTTCAATATACAAGGGCCAAATGTTAATCCCAAAATTAATAGTAGCATAGGTCCCGCGATGGTAGATAATAGCGTAGTCATCCATGGGGAATAATTGAACCAGGATTCATACCAACTTTGCTGTGCTTCTCTTTCTTTCTTTCTTTTTTCTAATCCTTCTCGTAGTTTTGTCATGGTGTCTCTAACTACTCCAGTGTGGTCTGCATATACGCAGCATTCCTCATCCAGAGCAACACACAACCCCCCTTGCTGTGCAAACAGTAAGTCCAATCCTCGACGGTTTTGTAGTGCTACTTCTGATAAGGATCTCAGGGAGGCCTCTAAGGCACTAATAGATTTCTCTACTTTTTCGAGGTCTTCATCTACAGCTGCTCTAAGGGAATTGAATTGTTGATTTTGTTGAATTAAGGAGGCTGTCCCTGTACCGACTCCAGCTACACCTAAAGCTACCAGCGTAGCCACTGTTAGGGCTGTAAAGGGTTCTCGTTTATTCAAATGATGTTTTGGGACTGTTTGATATTCATAGGCAAATTCCTCTGGGTGATATATAATCTTAGGAACTATTAACACTTGGATACAATAATCCTGGTTTTCATTGAATAATTTCAGCGATAAGCAAGGAGTTACTCCAATGGAGGAGCAGACCCATTTGGTATTCTTTGCTGGTAATAACCAGTCAGCTGGTGGTTTCCTATTTGAGGGGATCATGGTTTTACACAAGTGCTTCTTATTGTGGGGCACATTCCCAATGCACCTCCCCTGTCCGGTTACTTGAGCCAATGTAATTCCCTGGCTCTGACTGATTTCCTTTTTCCACAGACATTGTGAGGGGTTTGACCCATTGATTCGTTTAGGGTTAGCAGTTACTCCAATTGCCTCATAAAAAGGTGGCCGAATGTGATAGCACAGCCAGCAATGCTCTGTCAAGTTTGGATAGGTAGCATTCAATACTTGATAACTGGCTTGCACCAATTTCCAAAGAGAATTGCCCCTAGGTTCCTGGGTGTTAATATGTGTTGCTGTTGTTGTAGTAGTCCCAGTATCTGTTCCATTAGGTATCTCCTCATCTGACGAGAGGGATATTTCTCCCGCTAGTACTTCATTCGGTCCCACCAGATCAGGGTCATTAGGGACTATTTCTTTCTTTATGTATATGAGTCCCCCTCTATCGCTTCCAGGTTCCCAATACCGTATTCCCCATGTTTTTCCCAGAAGCCACCCCTCATCAAGAGGTTGTTGTACAGTTAATTCTAGATGGATGCAATTTCCGAGATTGATAATTCCCCCAGATCGATCACGCTGTGGGGGCCTGCATCCCTGAGGGCCCCATTGAACTGTCAAGTATTTATCCGGCCCTGCTACTGGGTTCCAATTTGAGGCGATTGTTTCACATCCCCAGTACGCACAATAATACTGGTTGGGAGCATTGCAATATGTTCTCCCGGAGTTGGAGCTTGGACACAGATAATACCCCATAAGATTTAAACAGGGTTTTATGGGAGCTAACTCACATAAGTGTGTTGTAAATGTCGGTGCCCCAGGACTCGTGACAGTTTGAATCACGTGATGATCTTCCCACCTACTTAATGTCCATTTAAATGGTTGGTGAGAGTATCCGTGTACACCTACAAGATTTAGTAAAATCAGAATTAGAGTGTGGCGAGAAGGGTGGAAACCCGGCCGGTTAATAAGTTTAGTTTGAACACTCACTGCAATTACCCAGTCCTTTGTAGTGCTATCACTCCTCCCGGGGCATTTTGTGCGATTCCCTTGGTTAACACCGAGGCAGTCCTCCCAGTGGCTTTGTACAGTCCCACTCTGTGGGTTCTGTTCTCCACAGCTTTGTACTCCTCTGCCTCGCTCGTCGACTCGGGTGCTTCGAGCCACGAGGGGTATCATCTTCTCGGCAGCAGGGGTAGTCTTCAGGAGAATAAATGCAATTTTTAGTCGCTTGCTTCTGTACATTTCAGGTGAATCGCACTGAGCCCCTTTAGGTGTCTTGCAACAACACACTGTAATAATGTCAATTACAAATGGAGCAGGTTCGCGAGGGTGATAGCAATAGTACTCGGGTTTAATACCCCGTGCAAATATCTCCCGCCATTCACTAGATTGCTCCTGGATTTCACCATTAAATATTTTTATGTTTAGAGCCAATTTGGTGAGCTCACGCTCTTTGTCCCCACAAGGGTGGCAAACCCCTCGAGGGGGTATCCCGTAACGGCAATGGGTCCCCCTCCGTTCTCGACACCCTTTACAAATAAAACAAATAAAAAGGATAACAATTACAGCTCAGAATGTCACACTTGATTCTTATGTCCCCTGTATCACCGTAACCGTACTCCACCGATATGCTGTAGTCGCTCACTTGTACCACAGTTATATGTGTGTCCATTTACAACCTCCGGAAGGCAATCTTCAGATCTCCAGGCGGGCTTGTCACTTCCCAAGAACAGTCTTTTAATGGTCCTTTTACGCGGCTCGCATGAGTCCAGCCTCTCTCTGCTGTCCGGATGGCTGTTTCTGTGGTGAGTAAAACGAGATAGGGCCCTTCCCAACGGGGGGTTAATGGGGACTCTTTCCATGATTTGATTAACACTTTGTCTCCTGGCTTTATGTTATGCATGGCTACATCCAAGGGGGGTCTCTGTACTACTAAGCCCTTATTCCGCAGCTTTTCTCTCCTAGCCATGAGTTGAATTATATAAGGTCTAATTTGTGAATTTTCAAGTTGGGGATGGTCCTGCGGAATTTCTAAATCGTATGGCATCCCATATAACATTTCAAAGGGGGAAATTCCTACATCAGTTTGGGGCTGTGTTCTTATATTCAGTAGTGCTAAGGGGAGGCACTTTACCCATGACATCTTAGTTTCTAACATCAATTTTGTGAGCTGTTTCTTTATTTCCCCATTTACTCTTTCTGCCTTTCCCGAGCTTTGTGGATGCCAGGGAGTATGATATTCCCATTTTGTCCCCAAAGAGGAGAGAGCTTCCCTTGCTATTCTTGAAACAAAATGTGAGCCCCTATCAGAGTCTATTACCTCAATGGATCCATACCTAGGGATTATATTTTCCAGCAAAGTCTTCACTACGGTTTGAGCGGTGGCTCTTGCTGTCGGGAATGCTTCCACAAAATGGGTTAGGTGGTCTATGATTACTAATAAGTATTTATATCGTCCCACCTTTGGAAGTTCAGTGAAGTCTAGCTGGATTTTAGCAAATGGTCTGTGAGCCAGTTCCCTTCCCCCCAGGGCTTTTTCCTGTAAGTGATGTTTATTGACCCTTTTGCATGTCATACATTCGCTAACTATTCTCTTTGCTATATTATATACACCAATGCACATATACTTTGTGGCAAACTGATCCACTAACGCCTGAGTTCCCCAATGGGTGCTCTCATGGAATTTCTGCATGATTTTCAAAGCCAGAGGTTTTGGGAGAACTTCCCGGCCATCCGGGAGTTTCCACTTTCCTTTTTCTGTCTCCCTGATTCCCATCTGAGTCAGCTTATCTTTTTCCTGCACTGTAAAACTCAGGATTGAGTGAATTTTTCCGTGTAGATGGCAATGGCTATATTTGGGGTTGCCACATTCATCATAAATTAAACATCTGCAAGGGACTGCATCGATTCCAAAATCCTTCCAACACTCATAACATGGGAATTCGTCTGATTCCCTTCCGCAATTTATACAGTCCTCCCGAGTTCTTTTAGTCTGGATCACCATTAATGCCGCTCTTTTTGCTTCTTGATCAGCAAGATTGTTTCCTCTGACTAATGGGCTTAATCCTTTTTGGTGTCCTTTTAAATGTACTACGGCTATTCCCGCTGGTCCTCGTAATGCTTGTAAGACCTGGATTATTAATTCCTGGTGTATTAATCCTTTTCCTTGAGAATTTATTAAACCCCTTTCTTCCCAAATTTTTTCCAAAAGTATGCACTACGCCAAAGGCATATTTTGAATCCGTATATATGGTTCCAATTTTACCTTTTAAAAGTTGCAAGGCTCTTAATACAGCATATAGTTCACAAGCCTGTGCAGACCAACTAGGACTCAGAGGTCCTGATTCTATTACACTAAATGTGTTTCCATCAATGATTGCAAATCCTGATTTTCTCTTTCCTTCAACTACCCGGGATGATCCATCTACAAATAGCTTTTCTCCTTCTCCAAGTTCTTCCTCATCTAAATCTGGTCTGATTTTTGTTTGCTCCTCAATGTTGTAAAGACAATCATGATTTATTTTGTCACTCGGCTCCCCATACAAAAACTGTGCTGGATTCTGCACGCTTGTTACCGCGAGTTCCAGTTTGGGAGAGGAAATTAGGATGCCTTCATATTTTAGGAGCCGGGGCATCTGTTATCCATTTGTCAGCTTTTTGTTGCAAAATTCCCCTGATGTTGTGAGGTGATAATACCCTCAATTCTCCTCCAAAGGTAATTTTATGGGCTTCCTCTACCAAAAGGGCTGCGGCTACTACCGCTTGAAGGCAGGTAGGCCAACCCCTACTTACGGGGTCCAGGAGTTTAGATAAGTATCCCACAGGTTTCTTTCTTTCTGCCCATTCTTGTGCTAATACCCCAAATGCGGTCCCTTCATCAACATTGATAAATAGATAAAATGGTCTCTTTACATCTGGCAGGCTTAAAACTGGGGCATTTACTAAATCAGTTTTTAGTGTTTCTAATTGTTTATCATCATCCTCCGACCATTTCAATAATCCATCCTTAGTTAATTTGGTGTAGAGGAACTTCACCTTTTTGCTATAGTTCTCAATCCATTGCCTGCAATAGCCAAAGAGACCTAATAATTGCCTAACCTGTCTTTTAGTTCTAGGAGCCGGTAACGACAATATGCCATTCACCCTTTCGGGGTCTAATATCTTAGTTCCCTTGCTTAATCTGTGTCCCAGATATTTTACTTCTTTCTCAACAAATTGTAGTTTTGATTTTGTTACTTTCAATCCTTGTAAACTCAAAAAATTTAGTAACTTAATACTTTCCTGCCTCACTTTGTCTTCGCTATCACTAGCTAGGAGCAAATCATCCACATATTGGACCAGTGTGACTCCTTCACTTAACTCATACCCCTTCAGGATTTGTTCTAAGGCTTGTCCGAACAAGTTCGGAGATTCGGTAAACCCTTGGGGCAATACCGTCCGCCGTAATTGTTGTTTCCGATGGTTATCTGGGTCTTCCCATTCAAAAGCAAAGTAATCTCGGCAATCTTCTTTGAGGGGGCATGCCCAGAATGCATCCTTCAGATCTGTTACACTATACCATTGATTATCGGGCCCTATTTGACTCAGGAGGGTGTGTGGATTCGCCACCACCGGGAATCTAGCTATTGTTCTCTGGTTAATTTCTCGTAAATCATGTACTAACCTATATTTTCCATCCGGCTTTTTTACAGGCAGGATGGGAGTATTAAAAGGAGACATACAGGGTTCTAGCAACCCCTTTTCAAGTAATCTTTGGATCTCAGGTTTCAAACCTAGCCTCCCTTCTCTAGGAAGGGGGTATTGTTTTATCCTGACTGGTATTTCTGGATTCTTTATTGTTACTGAAAAGGGTTCAATATCTAATTTACCTACTGTTTCCGGGGTGTACCAGACTTCAGGATTTATTTTCTCTTCATCTATTACTCGTAAGGGACACAATTTAATTTTTAGTTTTTCATTTTCTACTTCTAAGCCAATTCCTAATTCAGTCATCAAATCTCAGCCCAATAAATTATAGTCTGCTTCAGGCATTAGCAGCAGGGACCCCACCCCTACCTTAGAATGGGTTTCAAAAAACACATCCTTTATTATGGGTACTCCAAAAGGTTCTCCTTTTGCTCCAATAACCTGTATAGTCGCCGAGGATATTTTACATCCTTGGGGCAATTTTTGAACGGTAGATCTTTCTGCTCCCGAGTCCACTAGGAACTCAATTTCTTGTTGCTGGGGACCCACTTTTAGTTTTATCAAGGGCTCTGGTTTTTCTCGGGTTCCCAGCAAATAGAGCCCCTGACACCCCTAGTCTTCTTTGAACATTTTCTCATCCATCATTCTCTTTCTGCAGTCCTTTTTAACATGCCCTTTTCCTCCACAATAAAAACAAACCACAGTTCCCCATTCTCTCCCTCTTAAAGGTTTTCGGGTCTCCTGTCTTATCTGGCGAGTTTCAAACCCTTTTCCAGGGGTTGACGTCCTTTGCCCTTCTCTGACTGCAGCTACCAACATTCCGACTTGTTTCTTATGTATTTCCTCCTCCCTGCGGACATACACTTTCTGGGCTTCCCGTAACAATTCATCCAAACCCCTATCCTGCCAATCCTCCATTTTCTCCAGTTTCTTTCTAATGTCCGTCCATGATTTAGCTACAAATTGGGTTTTTAACAAGGCTTGCCCTACCGGTGTACTAGGGTCCAGCCCTGAATACAATTGGAGGTTCTTTCTCAATCTCTCTAACCATTCCGTAGGGGTTTCATCTTTCTTTTGATGTTCACTAAAGGCTTTGTTTATATTCTGTCCCCTAGGGACAGATTCTCTTATCCCCTGGACAATTATGGTCCTCAGATCTTGCATATGGCCTCTGTCTATTTCGTTTTGGTTATTCCAATTAGGTCTCTGAAGAGGCCATTTAATATCTGCCACAGGACCCTGCTGGTGTTGTTGGTCCCAAATCCTCATCCCAGCTCTCCTGATCATTTCCCTTTCTTCTGCAGTGAACAATATGCCCAATATGGCCTGCAGTTCATCCCAGGTATAAATGTTGGGTCCTAGGAACTGGTCTACCCGTTCTGAAACTCCTAGGGGATCCTCTAACAAGTTTCCCATTTCTTTCTTAAATTCCCTAACGTCCCCGGAGTTCAGAGGGACAGAAACATATCCCATGCCAGGTTGCGCTCCCCCCATAGCAACTTCCCTAAGCGGATATAAATTACTTTTATCCTCCCCCATCCTAGTTTGACTTCGAGTTACTCGTCTAGTTTCAGAAGAACCAGAGGGAGAATCTGTATTGAAAAAGTCTGGCGCTGTTGGGGGCGGTGAAGGCTGTGGCGGTGGTGCTGGTGGTACATAAGGGGGGGGTGAGGTAGGGATTTCATCCTCATCCCGGGGTTTTTTCCTACCCCCCTGTTTCTTCTCTCTCAAGTGATACAGATTTACTCTCGTCTCTGACCTTATCCACAAGTGTGCATATTCACTCTCCTCCAGGCTAAAGAGTTCCTTAGAATTAACATAAATATGTAAAGCCTGGCATATCCAATCTTCAAAGGACCCAAAAACGGGCCAATACAGGTGGTCACTTCTAATTTGTTTCCCACCCCAAACTTCCATACAATAATGTATCATTTTTGCTTTATCCTTACCCTGCCTAGAAGGGTAATCATCCCAATATTTAATCATTAATCCTAACGGACTGTCTGGCGGTATCTGGGGTAACCTAACCTTAGGCACCGACCCACCCATGGGATCAGAAGGCTTGCTTTTCTTCTGTCCCATCTTCCGGAGTGCCTTCACACACATACACAATCTTTTCCCCCTGTTCGTGGCCCAGTCCCTCGCGGGAGATGGGAACCGCACTACTAAGGGGTCCGCACTTGCTTCGTCCTCAAGTGGACGTCTCACACAGGCACACTCCAGGATACCCAACCCCAACCGAACGGATCACCGGCCTATACTTACTCACTCCTGAGTCTTCGTTCGGGTCTTCGTGCACAAAGTTTACGGGGTTGCCGGCTTTTATTTGCTTGCTGCCGAATTTCGAGTTCGTCGGTAGAGGTTTTGGGTGTAAAAACCCCCAACAGGGGCCGCTTACTCAGCGGGGCGCCCCCCCCCGTGAGGTTTACAGCCAAATTGCCTCTATCCGAGTCACGGCACCAAATTTGTTATAGATTGAGGCCCAATAATTGACAGGAACCAGTCCAATTAATCAAATTAGTTTATTAAGCAAGCGGCAGCAAGCAAAACAGCGCTGGGCGGCCGGGGAGTCTTTGCTCTGCCAACGGCGCACACCCACTTCCCGAAAGTAGCTGATTATATACTCTTCTGGTTCCCATATATGTGTCAATCCTGGTATATTCTGTGTCTAAGCGACGTGTTGCTAGGGGGTCGGTCTTGTCCCGCCTCCTGATGGTCGTGAGGCTGAAGGCTCCTCATCTTTATCAGTGTCCTTGGGGAGACTCTTTTCAGCTTATCTCACAAATTAGCTCTTCCCTTTGAAGTGTTAAAACACACCAGATGCCTGTGATTTAGGCCTTGTGGTGTCAAAGTGCCCCAGACAGCACACTGGATGCCTGTGATTTAGGCCTTTAGGTATCAAAGTGCACCAGATAACACGCTGGATGCCTGCGATTCAAGTATGTGAAGAGTCGAAACAGTGTAAGTTTTCACCAGCCTTTAAGAAAGCCTGATTTGATTAACAAACATGATTCTATTTATTACATTCAACCCTGTTTTAGCTATACTTAAAGATTATATCCTATTGTATTGGGCAGATAACTTGTCAGTCAAGTTGTACACATGACTAAAAAAGATCTTTTATGATTATGTCTATGGCTTAGTAATTTAGTCAGCCTTGATAGTCTTGAACCTGATGAGAACCAGTAGAGGCTGCTGTGAGGTTAGAAGAATCTTTGTCCTTTGATTTTCCAATTACAGTTTAAAAATGTACCAAAGAACAAGCTTGACTTTTGAGGAAGAAAGGATTCCTTGTTTCTTTTTGTAATTAGTTGTTTTCAAACCCTTTGTATATTTATTAAATGAAGGAGGGAAAAAAGGGTAGGCCTATACTGTAGTCACTGCAGTATCATGTAGAAATATGCAAGCTATTAATTTAAATTAATTTCATTTAGAAATTGCAACCAATAATTTAATAGGAAAAAACATTAAAAGTTTATTAGCACTTGCAATTAAAAGCCTAAAGTAACAACTTTATTCCTGCCAGGTTGCGGATGCTAATCCTCTCCTCTCTTCCCCACCTCAGTCTTCTCGCTCTGAATGTGTTCCTTTCCCACTCAGACCATACATGATTTCCTCTGCCCCAGTCCTGCCTGGCCTGAGACAGGGCCCATAAGTTCATTAACATCAGCACCATAAATCAGCTGGTTTGGACAACCGTAGCAGTCAAGCATTGCTTCAGACGTCACTGCAAAATACAGAATCTGCCTGAGAAACTCAGTAAGCATATGAAAACATGCTGAGTTCTGGGGTGCAACACCTACCAGGCAGAATGCTTCATGGCTGAACTACTTGAAGTAATAGCAACTGTCTAGTAGAAATACCAGAAGAATTAAATTTATTATTCTGGTTCTGTCTTCTCACATGACTCATCTTCTGTAAACTTTCATGCTTTCATTTTTGCAAGCTTCCTACTTAATGAAGAATCTTCAGTCTTTCATCATATTCTATTCTCCCACCACTGTGACCCTAGAAATCCCAAGGGATTTGCTCCTTATATAGTAAGAGTCTTGTCCTATTCAGTTAAGCTGTAGGTTTCAAGAATCCTGTCTTTTTTGTTGCCAGTCTATAATTCAGTCAGCACATTTTCATGATTTTGCATGGGTTTTTTTCCTACCTTCATCTAATTTCATTTTGTTTATGGTTTACTGCATCTTGCATTCAGGAATCTAAGGCAAGTATCTGTTTTCTACTGCCAATATTCATGTTGAAAAACCTTAAAGTTATTCTTAGAGGACAGACACTTTAGCATTATATGACTTGAAGAATGCTAACAACTTTAAATGAAGTTACATGCGTGGAAGGAAATAAAAATGTAATTGTTCCTCACAATCACTCCTTCAAATTGCTAAATTCAACATCAAAAAATCTCTTGGATATACTGAAGTGAGGGATACAAATAAGTTAATAAATTCCCTAATAATTTCAGGGTTTTGACCAACAATGAGATTCCTTGATCCTCAACAAGGGCATATCAATTCTTTCCTGTTGAGTTAGATTTGCTGCAATTCCTTGATGAGTTAGGCAGGAATGAATATTTCTAAACAATTGCATAACTTGGAAAAAATTGCAGTTAACTGTTTTACTCATTCTTTGTCTTTCTGCAATGTCTTCTATTTGCTCTTACTATTACTATAAAGAAATACAGTAAAAAGGTTTAAATAACTACACAAAGGTTTTAAATAACTACACAAAGCATGCATAAAAGCACTGGTGCTTTTGTGCCAGATATAGAACACAATTACTACTATTATTATTATATATGAAAATTAATCTGATTCTTCTATTACATATCTAGAGAATAACATCATAAAACTCAGCCATGTTGAAGCAATAAAACCAAGAACGTGTGAATACAGAGCAGAGCAAACACCTGAAGTTTTTATTTTCACTTTTGCCATAGACATTCTATTGGACTTGAGCAAAACTCTCTCTCTGCCTCAGTATCTCTCTCTATAAATGGCAACATTAATACTTTCCTTGAGGGATGTTAGAAAGATTAATTCTTAATATTTTTTGTATTTAATAAATTTTGTAGTCCTTATATAGATAGATCATTTTAACTTCTGTAGGAATGTGTCTGAGAGAAAATGGTCATGTGAGCCAGCCTCCCTACTATGAGAGATTAGATTAAGAGCAAAACAGGTGGTAGAAGATGGAATTAGTACATGGGAAAAACGGGAACTGAGAAGGCAGAAAACATGTTGTGCTAATGACTAAGCACTTTACTATGTGAATTCTTGTAACCAATCTGATCTGTGAATGAACTGTGAAGACAGCGCGTGGACAGTGTAACTAGCTAATCAGAAATAAGCAAGTGGCATGTACAGCTACAACACAGGGTATAAAAGATGATGATCTGTGCTTAATAAACGGCTTCTGTTGATTCACATTGGATCGTCTGGAGTCCAGTTATTTCTCCTCAGATGGTGACCCCGACGTGATACCGATCGGCGCTTGGCTTGAGCAACGGAATGCGAGGGGCGGAAGACCCAGAAGGAGATCCACCGGCTGGAGGACGGCTCAGCTGGACTGAGACTGGGCGGATTGGGCGGCAATCCGGAATAGAGGAAACAGACGATGTGGCCACGGACACCCAGAGAGAGGTGAGCAGCCGGGGCAGGAGATGGGGCAACAAGTAACAAAAGAAGGGGCTGTATTAAGACTTCTCCTGCATATCCTCTCTAAGAGAGGGGTGAAATACGATGAGCGTATGCTCCGAAGGTTGTTAACCTGGTGCAGAGAAAACGGATTTGCACCAGAGCCCCAGCCAGCTTTTAAACCAGAAATATGGGAGGCTGTTGGGAAAAAACTGTGGGAAGTGATAAGTAAAGGAGACAAAGAGGCATCACCGTTAGCGACGACATGGTGGTTGGTGTTATCGACCTTACAAGATATGAAGGCGGAGCAAGCCACGGCAGCCGGGGCTTTTGCAGCATTACAACCCACGGGAGGGGGATCGAACAGGCCAGGTCCGAAGGTCTGGGACGATCCCCTGCTGATCCCCTCTGCTCCACCTGAGGCCGATGGAGGAGGCAGAATGTCAGCAGAGAAGGACAGAGCCGGAGCTGTTTGCTCCTGCCATTGCCCGCCTCGCCCCCTCCCCTCCCCAGTTGTCTCCCTGAGATAGAAGTGCTGGTTTTGTATGTCTGCTGTGTAAGTGTGTGTGGGCGCCAGCTTGTACCTGCTGATCAGCATCTGTGCTACTGTTTGTTTTTTGTTGTGTGCAGTGTCGTTAGGTGACTCCCCTTGAGCAGGTGTTCTGCCCGGTGTGGTACTGTTCTTGTATGCAACTAGGGCTGACACTCCGTCAAGTGAAGAAGTTTGTATATACACAATGTTTAGACGTAAGGCGAGCGCGCCCCAGGCAGATACACCAGGATGGGCTGTAGAACCGATGGAAGTCCTGAAATATTGGGGGAGTTTTCACGAGCCGACACGTTTACGCTCTCGGGAACGGCTCGCCCGTGCAGGGCGTATCGCTGGTTGTTTGTTGTTTGTCTCTAAGATCATGGTTGATTGGGAAAAGGAGTTGAGCCAAAATCTATAGGATGCTCTGTAGGAAAATGAGAAACTTAAGGAAAAATGAGAAACTGAGCTCTTGTTGCAAAGGCAGACTTTTATGTCAGTCGTAAGTGATGGAAAAAAAAAAGAAAAAAAAAGAAAAAAAAAGAAACCAAACAGGAACAATTAGATGGGAAATGTGCCACGTTAGCACAAAAGTATGCCATACGCGCTACAAGAAAGCATCAGAAAAAGAGAAATAGGACACCTGATTCAAAGCAGTACCATAGAGATATGTTTTTGGTTTTTTCCTATATGCGTATATGTTATTGCATGCCTTAGTAGATTGCTCTGTGTTATACCCTGCGAAACTAAAATGAACCCCAGCAGAGGCGGTCTCTTGAGCAAGGGGGTGGAATATGGGAAAGCAACGGAAGATTGGCGAGGAGGATTGTAAATACACTCAAGGGACTTGCACCTGGGTGCTGGAAAACACATATATCACACCAATTGTTATTCAGTCTCGGGTGCTGGCAAGAAAAACATTTGGATGACATAAGCCTGTAATGGACTCACAGACACCTTATCTAGCTGCTTGAGAATCTTGGCCTGTTGTGGAAGAAGATCAAAGCACAGTACCAGCAAGAACAGGGAGTCCGCATGCGCTCTTGCTAACAAGGACTCTTTTGCTGCCAAGGATTCTTGATAACAAGGACTCTCTTGCTGCCAAGGATAAGTTTAACAATGCTACTAGTACCGCTATTTCTGAGTTATTGCTGGATGTAGATAGTATTCGATATACGATGTTGCAAAACAGAACTGCTACTGATTTTTTGCTTTCAGCTCACAGACATGGTTGTCAAGATTTTAAAGGACTGTATTGTATGAATCTAAGTGACCACTCCACATCCATCCATGCCCAGCTGCAAGAACTGCACTGACCGAACCAGCAACTTGTGGAGACCACTGGGTGAAATCTCTTTGCTGGATGGACTTGGGGGTGGGGTTGGTTGAAGCAAATTGTACTCATCGCCTGTGTGGAAGGAATTTGTCTGTTATGTTTAGTATGCTGTTTGCCGTGTTTAATAAGCATTATACGATCAGTTGTAGATGCCGCTTTGCATCGTACCCTTGTACGAGTTGTAGCATATGTTGCTCTAAAAACTATGTGTGTATCCATGAGAACCTGACCTTCACAGAAGAAGATAACAAGAAGGGATTACAACAATGTAGTCACGTATCAGACAGCCGCTGTTAGCAAAGCTGGATCATGAGTTTGGTGAGACTCGCTGCATACGCTGGCCACGCGTGCAGCGACTCTGGCCTGTACTTTTCTACTCAGTCCAGTGCAGGAGAGTCTGGTGGGACTCACTGCATGCACTGGCCATGCATGCAGTGACTCTGGCCTGTACTTCTCCACTCAATCCAGTGCAGGAGAGTCTGGTGGGACTTGCTGCATGCACTGGCCATGCATGCAGCAACTCTAGCCTGTACTTCTCCACTCAATCCAGTGCAGGATATAGGGGGGCTGTCTCGGGTCAGAGAGGGGGAGAGAGACATGAGCACACTTTGAAGATACAGGGGATGCCCTGAAGCCCTGTGTCTGCCCCCGCCCCCCCCCCCATAAGTTCTATGTTCATTAACCCCAACAGCTCAGAAGGCATTACAGCATGTTGCAAGATAAGATATAGTCTACTACTGCTGCAAGATGCATTGAACACCTTCCTACAAGAATTTCAACTTTATGCCCTGATAGGACAGTGGGATGATGCACTCGCAAAGAGCCTGACTGCATTAGAGTGGGTATTTTTGCCACATACCTTTTCAAAACCAGTAACTATGATGATTGAAATGTTACCACGATTGTTTTCCCAGGGTCGTTTGTGCTGTCACCAGCTTTCTGGAATGGATCCAAGCCACATACATGTCCCCATCAAAAAGGATGACCTTGACCCTTGGTTATCACAAAGTCTTAACCTCCTTAGTACATTATATTGGGCAAATAAATTACTCTTTCCCCTGGCACAGACTATTACAGTCACTTTCACAAATTCCTTTACAGCCGCGCATCCTGCTAGCACCAAAGCCTCTTGATGGCACCTGTTCGGTGTTTGTAGATGGTTCAGGGACACAGTAAAGGCTTTGGACTTATTTCAACAGGAACTGTTAAATGTAGGCAGAATCTCAATATGTTACTGGTATTGTTCAAAGACTTGAAGGAGCATTTGTAAAACAAGTAGAGAACCGATTGTTATTTAGTCTCTTACTGCAATTAATGTTGCTTTTATGAAAAAGACAGTTTCGTTATTTTATTGTCCACATACGCTCTCATAGCTGTTTACTTGGTCCTTTAATTGAGGGAAACACAGTTGCGGATTATCACACTGTTGGTAACAACTCCGAACATTATGCAGCAAGCTGAAATGTCGCATGATTTCTTTTCATCGAAATGCGAAGGCATTGAGGAAGCAATTTTCTTTAACACAACAACAAGCACATGATATTGTGTGAACTTGTGCTGATTGTCAACCATTTATACCTAACTTCAACCCAGGCATCAGTCCCCGAGGGCATGGACCTTTGGAGTTCTGGCAGACTGATGTAACCCATGTGTCAGAATTTGGAAAACTGAAATTTATACACCTGAGTGTAGACTGTTATTCAACTGCAATTTGGGCAACTGTGCAGACTGGTGAATCTAGTAAACATGTACAAAAGCATTTGCGATCCGCGTTTGCAGCCTTAGGTGTACCGCGTGTGATAAAGACTGATAATGGCCCAGGGTATGTAGCCCGTTCAACAGAGGTATGTCTACAGCTGTGGGGCATTACACATGTGACTGGCACACCACATTCTCCGACGGGTCAAGCCATAGTGGAACGCATGAACCAGTCTTTAAAAAATTTGCTTCAAAAACAAAAAGGGGGAGAGCAAGGGCTGAGTCCCGTAGATCGACTGAACAAAGCCGTTTACGTCCTGAACTTCCTACGCCTTCCTCAACACTGCCTTGTACCTCCAATCGTGCGGCACGGCGCAGGCCTGCAGAGAGACCTGGGAGATTTTAGGCAGGAAAATGGCATGGTAGCAGTTAAAAACAGTGTGACGGGGAAGTGGGAAGGACCGTGTAGACTATTAACCTGGGGTCGAGGATATGCCTGTGTCGTTACAGATGCCGGAACCAGATGGGTACCAGCCAAGTGGATAAAGCCCTGGTTTGAGCAGACGGATTCAAATGAGTTACCCCACAATACCAACAACGACGATGAGGGCTGAAGAAGTGCAGTGCCCTAGGTGTGGAACTGTGACCCATAGACCCTTGTGCCTTGTGAGGATTGTTGAGGCCGGTGGTGGTTTGAAAGACCACGTGCTGTGGCCCGGTGTGCTGTGTGTTTTTAATCCGGTGTGCTGTGTATTTTAATTCCGGTGTGCTGTGTGTTTTAATAAGGAGTTAAGTAAGGTGACAGGGTGTGCTGTGTGTTTTAATAAAGAACTAAGTAAGGTGATGGGTTTAATTCGTTTAGCTATTGCAACAGAGTACAGAGAGTCAGGTTCACCTCAACACGAGCTGGCTGAGTGACAGGAGATTAGGGAAGTCTACCATTCACAAGGATTGGTCAAGGTGTGGCATACAGTGCTGTTACACAGTGCTACTGCCAGAGGTTTGGTCGGTTCCGGAGGACTAGTGGGAACAGGTAGTACGTCACTGTAGCAACAGGTTCGGTCATCTACAGCGCAGAAAGAAGGGCAAGGGTACTGATATTTGAAGATGCCACTGAGAATTAGTGTCGGGCTTATCCTTGTGATTGGAAGTTGCAGCTGAGCACAAAATTGAGAACCCTTGGTATTTCGGCTTCTTTTAATACAGCAGGATTCAATTCAGTTTACCCAACATTTAACACGACCCTAGTGAACTTTTGTGGAGACACCATAGGGGTGATGATTGATTTTTGCTGTTGGCTCAGGGTCATGGATGTGAAGATTTTGAAGGTATGTGTTGTATGAACCTTTCTGACCACTTATCATCCATTCATAAGCAGTTACGGGAGCTGAAAGATAACATGTCCAAATTAAAAGTGGTCAAAAATGGTTTCGATGATTGGTTAAGCTCATGGGGTATAACGGGATGGTTATCAGACTTCCTAAAACAAGGGCTCATGCTATTCTTGGTTATATTATTATTGATTATGGTAGCCTCGTGTGTTCTCCGCAAAGTGACTGACATGATAGAAAATGCCATGCATAAGGTCTGGCTGGCTCAAGAAGAAAAAGGGGGTATTGTAGGAATGTGTCTGAGAGAAAATGGTCATGTGAGCCAGCCTCCCTACTGTGAGAGATTAGATTAAGAGCAAAACAGGTGGTAGAAGATGGAATTAGTACATGGGAAAAACGGGAACTGAGAAGGTAGAAAACATGTTGTGCTAATGACTAAGCAATTTACTGTGCGAATTCTTGTAACCAATCTGATGTGTGAATGAACTGCATGGACAGCACGTGGACAGTGTAACTAGCTAATCAGAAATAAGCAAGTGGCATGTACGGCTACAACACAGGGTATAAAAGATGATGATCTGTGCTTAATAAACGGCTTCTGTTGATTCACATTGGATCGTCTGGAGTCCAGTTATTTCTCCTCAAACTTCCACTGGAATAAACTACTACTAAAAGTAAGGCTACACTTCTCTCTGTTCCTGACCAGCAGAGAGGAATTGGCAGCCCCCAGACTGCCTTGTAAATGCACATTTTGGACAGCTGGCTGCCTGGGGATGGTTGTATCGTAATCAACACACAGAGCAAGGAACTGTCTCATCTGGTCAAAACACAGCACTGGAAAGAGCTGTATCTGAAATGATATCCTTCTCGAGGGCTTGGGTACCTCAGCCCTGACTGCAAGGAGTGCACTGGAGAAGAGTGGGGGCCCACATACAGCAAGTCTCTTTTGGATGCTGGCACTGCAATTGCCCTTTTCAGAAAGGGGACAAAGCTGGCGGAGTCAGTGAAAATCTAGAGGATTTTCCTCTTGGTTTCAGGTGCCTGGATGCCTTTAGGCCTCTCTAGGTTTGCAGATTATATTAAGGATTTGGCTCTAAATTACTGGGAACGTATCTGAAGTATAAAGTAGCATGAATTATAGTAAGAGTTTATATTAAGTTAAGCTTCTAGTGTGTGAGCTAGAACGTTTTAAACCAGTTTGGGCACCTTCAAATGCAATGCAGGGTGCCCTAGATTTAGCTATTGTTTGAGAACAGGCTGCCCAGGGAAGTGGTTGAGGCACCATCCCTGGAGGTATTTAAAAGCCAGGTAGACATAGTGCTTAGAGATATGGTTTAGTGATGGTTTTGTCAGAGTTAGGTTGATGGTTGGACTCGATGATCTGAAAGGTCCCTTCCAACCTGGGCAATTCCATGATTCTGTGATTCTAGTTATAAAATATTTTCAAATTGTATAGAACCCCTGGGTTCTTCCTTTAAGCTGGAAGCCCATGTACACAAACTGAGAGGGAAGACAGCTGCTAAGAAGGGGCCACCCAAGAAGGCTGACGAGCTTAGTTGCTGTTGAGATGGTAGAAGGCAACCAGCAATCATCCAGATGCAGAAGAAGGATTCAGAGTGCCTCCCTTGATTTTTGGTGAAAGGACCTCTGGTCTGGCAGTGCAAGGGTCAGACAGTGAATACTCCATCTGGAAACAGAGGGTCCCTGCCTTCAGCCAGGAAGAGGAAAGGGGCGACAAGGTTTACTGGACTGTGTGGATTAGATTGCCTGGCACGTTGGATTCACAGAAGTATAAAGCTTTCGTGGACTCTGGTTCAGTGTACCCTAATGCTATCAGAGTACAAGGGGGAAGAACCCATCTGGATTTCTGGAATAACAAGGGGATCCCAAGAGTTGCCTGTGTTGAAGGCTGAGGTGAGCCTAACTCAACAAGCGGCAAAAGCATCCTATTGTGACCAGCCCGGAGGCCCTGTGTATTCTTGGTGTAAACTACCTCAGAAGAGGGTAATTTAAGAACCCAAAAGGGTACCGATGGGCTTTTGGTGTAGCCGCCATGGATATAGAGAAGATCAAATACCTGTCTATCCTGTCTGGTCTCTTGGAGGATCCCTCTGTTGTGAGGTTGCTGAGGGTCAAAACCAGCAGACGTCGATTCCTACCATGACAGTGCACTGGCAGCAATATCGCACCAAATGAGACTCCATGGTTCCCATCCATGAGCTGATTCATCAACTGGAGAGCCAAGGAGTGATCATCAAGACTCACTCACCCCTTAATAGTCCCATATGGCCAGTCTGACACAGGGTTGAAGTTAACCATGGACTATCGTGGCCTGAACAAAGTCACACAAAAGCTGTGTGCTGCCATACTGGACATGATAGAGCTGCAATATGAACTGGAGTCAAAGGCAGCCAAACAGTATGCTATCATTAACATTGACAATGCATTTTTCTCAATTCCTTTGGCTGCAGAATGCAGGTCACAGTTTGCTTTCACATGGAGGGGTGTCCACCTGTGTAGGAATGTGTCTGAGAGAAAATGGTCACGTGAGCCAGCCTCCCTACTATGAGAGATTAGATTAAGGGCAAAACAGGTGGTAGAAGATGGAATTAGTACATGGGAAAAACAGGAACTGAGAAGGTAGAAAACATGTTGTGCTAATGACTAAGTAATTTACTATGTGAATTCTTGTAACCAATCTGATCTGTGAATGAACTGCATGGACAGTGCGTGAACAGAGACTGTAAGCCAATCCTATAGCTGCCGCTAGCGCGTGCTCTTATTGCCTGTCTATATATACTCTGTGAAAACTTGAATAAAGGGAGAACGATCATACTCATATTGAGACTCCATCGTTACTCCGGGTCCGTCTCCCACTCCGACATCCTCCGACATCTGGTAGCAGAGGATGGTTCAGCGCGACTGAGTTCTCCGAGACTGCGGTAAGCAGCTAGAGGAGGGGAGTGGGAAACTTCGGCTGGGAGACGTGCTGCTTGGGCGCATCAGCGGGAGCAGACAACGGCGTGAGGTCGCTCCTCACCTCCCAGGCGCAGCTATGGAAACAGAAGCTGCGGCCACGCTACTCGCTGGGATCCTCTCTAAGAGAGGGATTGAAACACCAGCGAAACTGTTGCTCAAACTGATTAAGCCGGGACAGGAGATGGGGCAACAAGTAACAAAAGAAGAAGGGGCTATATTAAGACTTCTCCTGCATATCCTCTCTAAGAGAGGGGTGAAATACGATGAGCGTATGCTCCGAAGGTTGTTAACCTGGTGCAGAGGGAACGGATTCGCACCAGAGCCCCAGCCAGCTTTTAAACCAGAAATATGGGAGGCTGTTGGGAATAAACTGTGGGAAGTGATAAGTAAAGGAGACAAAGAGGCATCACCGTTAGCGACGACATGGTGGTTAGTGTTATCGACCTTACAAGATATGAAGGCGGAGCAAGCCACGGCAGCCGGGGCTTTTGCAGCGTTACAACCCACGGGAGGGGGATCGAACAGGCCAGGTCCGAAGGTCTGGGACAATCCCCTGCTGATCCCCTCTGCTCCACCTGAGGCCGATGGAGGAGGCAGAATGTCAGCAGAGAAGGACAGAGCCGGAGCTGTTTGCTCCTGACATTGCCCGCCCGCCTCGCCCCCTCCCCTCCCCTGTCGTCCCCCTGAGATAAAAGTGCTGTTTTTGTATGTCTGCTGTGTAAGTGTGTGTGGGCGCCAGCTTGTACCTGCTGATCAGCATCTGTGCTACTGTTTGCTTTTTGTTGTGTGCAGTGTCGTTAGGTGACTCCCCTTGAGCAGGTGTTCTGCCCGGTGTGGTACTGTTCTCGTATGCATCTAGGGCTGACACTCTGTCAAGTGAAGAAGTTTGTATATACACAGTGTTTAGACGTAAGGCGAGCGCGCCCCAAGTAGATACACCAGGATGGGCTGTAGAACCGATGGAAGTCCTGAAATATTGGGGGAGTTTTCATGAGCTGACACGTTTACACTCTCGGGAACGGCTCGCCCGTGCAGGGCGTATCGCTGGTTGTTTGTTGTTTGTCTATAAGGTCGTGGTTGATTGGGAAAAGGAGTTGAGCCAAAATCTATAGGATGCTCTGTATGAAAATGAGAAACTTAAGGAAAAATGAGAAACTGAGCTCTTGTTGCAAAGGCAGACTTTTATGTCAGTCGTAAGTGATGGTGAAAAAAAAAAAAAAAAAAAGAGAAGAAAAAGAAAAAAAAAGAAAAAAAAGAAAAAAAAATGAAAAAAAAAGAAAAAAAAAAAAAAAAAGAAGAAACCAAACAGGAACAATTAGATGGGAAATGTGCCACGTTAGCACAAAAGTATGCCATAAGCATTACGAGAAAGCATCAGAAAAAGAGAAATAGGACACCTGATTCAAATCAGTACCATAGAGATATGTTTTTGGTTTTTTCCTATATGTGTATATGTTATTGCATGCCTTAGTAGATTGCTCTGTGTTATACCCTGCAAGACTAAAATGAACCCCATCAGAAGCGGTCTCTTGAGCAAGGGGGTGGAATATGGGAAAGCAACGGAAAATCGGTGAGGAGGACTGTAAATACACTCAAGGGACTCGCACCTGGGTGCTGGAAAACACAGATATCACACCAATTGTTATTCAGTCTCGGGTGCTGGCAAGAAAAACATTTGGATGACATAAGCCTGTAATGGACTCACAGACACCTTATCTAGCTGCTTGAGAATCTTGGCCTGTTGTGGAAGAAGATCAAAGCACAGTACCAGCAAGAACAGGGAGTCCACATGCGCTCTTGCTAACAAGGACTCTTTTGCTGCCAAGGATTTGTGATAACAAGGACTCTCTTGCTGCCAAGGATAAGTTTAACAATGCTACTAGTACCGCTATTTCTGAGTTATTGCTGGATGTAGATAGTATTCGATATACGATGTTGCAAAACAGAACTGCTACTGATGTTTTGCTTTCAGCTCACAGACATGGTTGTCAAGATTTTAAAGGATTGTATTGTATGAATCTAAGTGACCACTCCAAATCCATCCATGCCCAGCTGCAAGAACTGCACTGACCGAACCAGCAACTTGTGGAGACCACTAGGTGAAATCTCTTTGCTGGATGGACTTGGGGGTGGGGTTGGTTGAAGCAAATTGTACTCATCGCCTGTGTGGAAGGAATTTGTCTGTTATGTTTAGTATGCTGTTTGCCGTGTTTAATAAGCATTATATGATCAGCTGTAAATGCCGCTTTGCATCATACCCTTGTACGAGTTGTAGAATATGTTGCTCTAAAAACTATGTGTGTATCCATGAGAACCTGACCTTCACAGAAGAAGATAACAAGAAGGGATTACAACAATGTAGTCACGTATCAGACAGCCGCTGTTAGCAAAGCTGGATCATGAGTTTGGTGAGACTTGCTGCATACGCTGGCCACGTGTGCAGCGACTCTAGCCTGTACTTTTCTACTCAGTCCAGTGCAGGAGAGTCTGGTGGGACTCGCTGCATGCACTGGCCATGCATGCAGCGACTCTAGCCTGTACTTCTCCACTCAATCCAGTGCAGGATATAAGGGGGCTGTCTCGGGTCAGAGACGGGGAGAGAGACATGAGTGAGGGGGAGAGAGACATGAGCGCACTTTGAAGATACAGGGGATGCCCTGAAGCGCTGTGTCTGCCCCCGCCCCCCCCCCATAAGTTCTATGTTCATTAACCCCAACAGCTCAGAAGGCATTACAGCATGTTGCAAGATAAGATATAGTCTACTACTGCTGCAAGACGCATTGAACACCTTCCTACAAGAATTTCAACTTTATGCCCTGATAGGACAGTGGGATGATGCACTCGCAAAGAGCCTGACTGCGTTAGAGTGGGTATTTTTGCCACATACCTTTTCAAAACCAGTAACTATGATGATCGAAATGTTACCACGATTGTTTTTCCAGGGTCGCTTGTGCTGTCAGCAACCACAATGTATTTGAAATATTACAAAAGGATTTCTCGTGGGTAAATCCAAAGAAATTGGCTTTCTGGGCTAAATTTAGGAATCTGGGTATTTATTGCCTTAGCAGGGTTCTTTTTGATTCTGTTTTTAATTGTGTTTAGTATATAACCTGCTAAGAGCGTCACAACAAGGATAACATGTCCAAATTAAAAGCTGTCAAAAATGGTTTCGATGATTGGTCAAACTCATGGGGTATAACGGGATGGTTATCAGACTTACTAAAGCAAGGGCTCATGCTATTGTTGGTTATATTATTATTGATTATGGTACCCTCATGTGTTCTCCGCAAAGTGACTGACATGATAGAAAATGCCATGCATAAGGTCTGGCTGGCTCAAGAAGAAAAAGGGGGTATTGTAGGAATGTGTCTGAGAGAAAATGGTCACGTGAGCCAGCCTCCCTACTATGAGAGATTAGATTAAGGGCAAAACAGGTGGTAGAAGATGGAATTAGTACATGGGAAAAACAGGAACTGAGAAGGTAGAAAACATGTTGTGCTAATGACTAAGTAATTTACTATGTGAATTCTTGTAACCAATCTGATCTGTGAATGAACTGCATGGACAGCGCGTGAACAGAGACTGTAAGCCAATCCTATAGCTGCCGCTAGCGCGTGCTCTTATTGCCTGACTATATATACTCTGTGAAAACTTGAATAAAGGGAGAACGATCATACTCATATTGAGACTCCATCGTTACTCCGGGTCCGTCTCCCACTCCGACATCCTCCGACACACCTGGAATCAATTGTCCCAGGGGTGGAAACACAGCCCTACAGAATCACAGAATGGTAGGGGTTGGAAGGGACCTCTGGAGATCATCTAGTCCAACCCCCCTGCCAAAGCAGGTTCACCTAGAGCAGGTTGCACAGGAACGCATCCAGGCACGTTTTGAATATCTCCAGAGAAGGGAGACTCCACCACCTCTCTGGGCAGCCTGTTCCAGTGCTCTGTCACCCTCAAAGAAGTTTTTCCTCATGTTCAGACAGAATTTCCTGTGTTCCAGTTTGTGCCCATTGCCTCTTGTCCTGTTGACGGGCACCAATGAAAAGAGTTTGGCCCCATCCTCTTGACACCTGCCCTTTAGATATTTATAAACATTGATAAGATCCCCTCTCAGTATTCTCTTCTACCATTTACCACAGACTGATACAGACTTCACTGGAACAGGGTGACACCCCTGAACACCTGCAATATATTGATAACATCATAATGTGGAGCAACAAAGTGGAAGAAGTGTTTGAGAAGAAGAATAATCCAGATCCTTCTGAAAGCCGGTTTCTTCATAAAAAAGAGCAAGGTCAAAGGACCCGCACGGGAGATCCAGTTCTTGGGAATAAAATTGCAGGATGGACATCATCACATCCCTAAGGATGTGATCAATAAGATAACAATTGTGTCCCTACCAGATAACAAAAAAGAAACACAAGCTTTTCTAGGTGTTGTAGGTTTCTGGAGAATGCATAGTCCATACTACAGTCAGCTTGTGAGCCCTCTCTATTGAGTGACCCAAAAGAAGTAGTATTTTGAGTGGGGCCCTGAGCAACAGTAGAACTTTGAAGAGATCAACTAGGAGATAGGCCCATCCATACAGGACCAGCTGTGCAAAGTGTACTCTATATTGCAGACAGGGAGCATGGCCTCACCTGGACCCTCTGGCAGAAAACTCCAGCAGAAACCCAAGGTCAACCTCTAGGGTTTTTGAGCTGGGGTTACTGAGGATCTGAGGCCACCTACACCCTGACTGCAAAAGAGATAGTATCAGCATACGAGGTGTGCTGGTTTTGGCTAGACAGAGTTAATTTTCTTCATAGTAGCTAGTATGGGGCTCTGTTTTGGATTTGCACTGAAAACAGTGTTGATAATACAGGGAAGATTTTGTTATTGCTGAGCAGTGCTTACACAGAGTCAAGGCCTTTTCTGTTTCTCACGCCACCCCACCAGCGATATTCCATACCATATGATGTCATACTCAGCAATAAAACTAGGAGGGGAAGTTGTCATAGAGGCCGCCAAGTAGTTTGCAGAAGTAAAAGCCATCCAGCAGGCCCCTAGAGATTACTGAATGAGAAGAGTGACCAGTACTTTATCTCCATATTGACTCATGGATGGTGGCAAATGCCCTATGGGTGTGGCTACAGCAGTGGAAGCAGACCAACTGGCAGCACAGAAGTAAACCCATCTGGGCTGCTGCATTACGGCAAGGCGTTGCTTCCTGGGTAGAAACCATCGCTCTAAAGATAGATGCTCACATGTCCATGAACCGCACCACCAAAGATGACTGAAACAATGAACAGGTAGACCAAGCTGCCAGAATTGAAGTGGCTCAGGTGGACCTGGAGTGGGAGCATAAGGGTGAGCTATTCATAGTTGGGTGGGCCCGTGAAACATTGGGACACCTAGGGAGAGATGCAACATACAGATGGGCTTGTGATCAGGGCGTGGACCTGACCACAGAGGCCATCACATAGGTCACCCATGAATGTGAAACGTGTGCTGCAATTGATTGAGCCAAGTAAGTAAAGTCTCCCTGGCATAGAGGGCAGTGGCTGGGATAATGATATGGTGAGCCCTGGCAAATTGACTATTTTGGACCACTGCAACACACCCACCAAGGCAAGCGCTACCTACTCACCATGGTGGAAACAACTACCAGGTGGCTGGAAACATACCCTGTTGTCACGTCCCACTCAGGAAAGAGGGGGGGTAAGTGACTCAGACCCCAGCAGCACAGACTAAGGTGAGACAAATCTCAAGGTCCATATACAAACATTTATTAGATTAGTAACCAGGTCTTAACTAGGTCCACGATAATTGGCTAGGTATATAACAAATTACAGCAAGCGGTAAGGTATGCATTGCATTACTTAACAACAGGTATAAAACAAATTATGGCAAGCGGTACTTAATAACAGATATACTATGAATTATGGCAAGTGGTACAGTATGCCTTGCTTTACTTCTTTGAAAGGAAAGAGAAAAGGAAAAGAAAAGAAAGAGAGGAGAGGCAGAACAAGAGGGAGAAAGAGAGATAAAGAGATCACCGGTCCTGGTTCCAGTGTTAAACGCTACTCTGTGCAAAAATCTCTTCAGGGAAAAATCTTCCCAGGCAAAAATCTTCTCTTTAGGGAAGGTCTTCCCCCTTTTATGTTTGCCCACTCCTAGGGGCAGTTTCATCTCAGGTTTCTTCCCCCCTCAGGTGACGTATAGCATGATTTGGGTGGGTAGTCGAGAGCTTAGCTGAGAAGAAAGCCAGCTAGATATTTCAAAGGAAATGCTTATTTATTACACTATTGTTTACTTTGTTTTACAAACATTAACCTCATCCCTATTTAATCTATGTAATATATCTCATAAATAACATACCTTATTGTCCTGGTTTGAGGTAAAACAGAACCAACTTTCTGTTCAGTAATTTTTTACTTCTTAGCTAGGCCTCTTCTAACTCTCTGAAATTAACAGCATGTTGTGTCTAAAACAGTTCGTTCTCAGAGTGATAAGACAGTTTGTGCCAAGGAATGGTACGCAGAGAGGCTCTTGCTTATACTTATTGCTATAACAACCAAGGTCAGCTAATTTCATTATTTGGACCGTTGGAGGGTCAGAAGTAGAAAAGCGTAGAGGGGTCCCACCTGCAGGGAGGAGTGGACAGGACAGGTGACCCAAAACTGACCAACAGGGATATTCCATCCCATCTGCCCCATGCTCAGTATAAAAGCTGAGGGATCAAAGGGTCAACGCTTTTCCTTCAATGGACGACGTCTGAGGAGAACCCTGTCTGTTCATCTGCCTTTGATCCCGATCCGTGAGTTCCTGACTCCAACTCTGAAACCCAGTTCACACCCATCGCTGAGTCCAGCCTGGGACTTCCCCAGTGCCTGCTGGTGACATCATCCTGTGAGCTTGATATGGTTTTCTATATACTGTATCTATTTAATTATTTTCCTTTTTATTTTATTCTTAATATTTTATTGAAGTAGTTTAGTTTCTTCTAAACTCGTAAATCTCTCTTTATCTCTCCTCTTCCTCTCCGTGCACGAGAGGCTGGAGCGGGGAGCATCTGTCGCCGGCTATTGGCCAATTTGGCCAAAACCACGACACACCCTCCTTCCTTCTAGAGCCTTAGCCCATGGTATTCCTCCAAGTAGGTCTTTGAAGAGGCCAAAGTCAGCTCTCCTGAAGTCCGGGGTTGTAATCCTACTTATTGCCCTGCTTCTTCCATGCAGGATCCTGAACTCTGCCATCTCATGGTCACTGCAGCCAAGGCTATGCCCAACCTTCACATCCCAAACTAGTCCTTCTTTCTTTGTCAGCACAAGGTCCAGCGGTGCACCTCTCCTCGTTGGTTCCTCCACCGCCTGTGTCAAAATGTTATCGTCAATGCTCTGCAGAAACCTCCATGACTGTGCATGCCTGGCTGTGTTGCATTTCCAGCAAATGTCAGGGTAACTGAAGTCCCCCATGAGAACCAGGGCCTGTGATCGTGAGGCTATTTCCAGCTATCTGTAGAAGGTCTCATTGACTTCCTCTTCTTGATCTGGTGGTCTGTAGTAAACACCCACAACAGCGTCTCCCATATTAGCCTGCCCCTTAATTCTTGCCCATAAGCTCTCGACATGTTCTTCATCCACCCCTAGGCAGAGCTTGATACATTCCAGTTGCCCTCTCGCATAGAAAGCAACTCCACCACCACACCCTGATGGCCTGTCTTTCTTAACAAGTACATAGCCATCCATGACAGCATTCCAGTCATGTGAGCTATCCCACCATGTCTCTGTAATTGCAATGAGATCATGGTCCTGTGACCACACACAGATCCCTAGTTCTTCCTGTTTATTCCCCATGCTGTGTGCGTTGGTGTACAGGCATTTCAGAGAGGTAGTCGAGCATGCGGGTTTCCATGGAGGGGAGCAAGAGGATGCACCACAGCCATTCACACCCTTGAGGTGGTTGGCCTTCTGCATCTCATCTTGGGAGTCAGCTAAGGAACATTTGTCACTGCTCTGGTTGGCCTGGCTTATTTCCCAGTTGGATAAGTTGTCATGAGCATTGCCACCTTGGACCCCACCCCCCAAGTCCTTTAGTTTAAAGCCCGCCTCACCAAGTTGGCCAGCCTGCTGCCAAAGATTCCCTTGCCTCTTCTAGACAGGTGGATCACAAATTTCTCTGGAATATCTGGAAAATTTTGTGGTATATTTTTCTGGTTTGAATGACACAGTAATTTTACTTTTCAGTAAGGTCTCTTCTAATGCTAGAGAAAACTGTGTTTTTAGAGGACTCTAGTGTCTGAATTTGTGAAAATATTTATTTTATAGCCAGCTAGGCTATGTGGGATTCAAGGTCTCAGTGTTTTCGAGCCTTGCCAGGTGCAGGGATGGGGAGAAGTGAGACCTGAGCACTTGACCCAAGCTGGCCAACAGGATTATTTCATTCCATGAACGTCAAATTCAATATCAATTAGAAAGTTTGTTGAGGAGTTTTTCCTCTTCTGTGATGGCTGTGATCCTGAGAACTTCTTGCCCCAGCGCCAAACCCCTGAGGCCTTCTCTTCCTCCCAAAGCCATAGCACTCGCAGTGTCTGACATTTGCTGTCCACTGTTGGGAGCGCACAGCTTCCTACTGATAGAATTGGCTGAGTATAATCCTTGTATATTTTAAATTGGTATCGGGATCGATATTGGTTCTTTAGTATTATTAATGTTGAGTATTTAGTCTTATCCTATTAAATCGATTTATATTTCAATCCTTGTATATCCTTGTTTTTTCCCCGATTCCCCTTCCCAGGTGGGGAGGGGTCATCGGGTGATAGAATAATTATCTAAATGACAATAAATTGTTGTGGGTTCTTCAAACCATAACATATATTAATCTAATTTTTGTTTTCTTTTTCCCTTCTGCTGTCCCTGGAATAAATTGATAGCTATAATGGAAAATCATTATCTGGTGAGCAGGACTAAAAATAATCAGATTCATAAGTGTTTTTTCTAACAGTAACCTAACAAATAGAGTGTGAATATAGATCTAATAGGCAATGAAATCATAAAACTTTAAAATGGTCACCGATCTAGACTTCTATCAATCAAAGTCCAGCTGTTCACCTACTAAATTGCTTCTTTTACTGTAATTGGTAGTCACTCTCTTAATTTTCACATAAAACCATCTGTAGTTTTATTGAAAAAAGAGACAGAAAATAAAATTTAGCTTAGATTAAATTTATCTTAGAATCCACCTCTTATTTTAGTAGGATAAATGCCCCACATTCCAGCTGTATATTAATTTTTTTACATTTCTTCACAAGCTCCTGGGTAATAGCTATTAATTCTGGCATAAGTTTCTGATTAAGACTGCGTAAATCATACAGTGCTTTCTAGAATACTTTTAAGATTAGAATGCCTAGTAAGAAAAACTCCTAAATTTAAATAGCACTGATCATCTCTCAGAAACAAAAATGCTGTAAAAACTGTGCACTCAAGTCTTCTATTCTTGACTCACACTAATGGTAGTGCGTTACAGATCTGTGGGTCAAGTCACTTGTGATCATCCTTTCATAGCTCCTTAATCCTAAAGCTACTAAACTCTTAGACTATGTCTATGCTAGTAAAAGTTCTCTGGTATATTTTTGGCCCATGCCTAATATTGCCCCAAATTATTCTTGGGCATGATTTGGCAGTTCAAATGTTTGGGGGCCTTTCCCTCTTCTAACAGGTAGTTTCTTGCAGTCCCCCTTTTGGAGACCTACCAAGAGACTTCACTAGAATAGCTGCAGTTGTTCTGTGCTAGTTAGCCTCAATTATCAGGAACATTTCTCTGGCACATTTAATTTACCAGTATAGATGAAGCCTTTGAGTATACTTAGCATCAGCTGCAATAGCCCCCTATGGTGTTTCAAAGTACAGTCAGATTGCAGGGGAGGAAAAAGAGAAGAGAGAGATTCTTGTTTATGTGTTTCTTCTAAAAGGGGCACTCATTTGTGCATGTTGAAGTGACCTAAAACTCAGCCCTTCTCAGAATGATCTCTGCAGACTAGTATAAAAGCACTTCCCAGCTACTGATTCCCTAAATATGTCCCAGGCTGTAGGTCCCTAAAGACTTATCTACATTCCACTGTATTATTATTTGCTGACACTGAAGCAGCTGAAGAAATCAGCATGTCAGCATCATTCAAAGAGCAGAAATCATCTTGTCCAATGTTGACTGTATACTCTTCTATTAAATATTACATAAAACATTAGTCTTGCACAAATTGTACGATGCTCAGGTTCTCTGATGTGTTACAGGCTTTCTACTGAGGGCACATAATATTAATAGAGATGACAGAGATAATCATAAACTGCTTTGCTTGGACATAGCTGAGTCAGCAGGGTTTCCCCTCTATCCCCAATCTGCTAATGAGGCTTCTAGGTTGCAGTCCCAAAGAACTGTGTCAGCAACTGGTGGCCGAAGTACATAAATACTCGTCAAGTCCCTTTTCCTATGGCCACATACTGAGACTGTTAAGAAAGATGTCATAGCACTGCAAGTATCTGGTTAGGGGAAATGTAAGGTTTCTTTATGCTACCAGATTAGCCAAGGCCATCTTAACACAGAATAGGTCCTGTTTATGGAAGTTTTTCTTGTGTTACACCTGAGGGAATAAGGTCTATAATTACAAATTGTTTAATCTGTACTTGCATATGGCTACTTTTTAAACAAAATAAACAGTTGAGCTACACATACAAGAAATGTTCCAAGAAGTGGAGAATTTGCATAGATTGGTTTGAAATTGTAAAGGGTATTTATTTTCAACAAATATTCCAAATCAGAAAATGGTTAGTATGATTTTTAGTACTGGATCTCTTGAAAAAGTATCAGGGATCCTTTAATGAAACAAGCTGTCAGGCCAAAGTGCTGTGCCCTTGTGGGAAAATAACAGAAGATTGGCAAGGAGGATTGTAAACATGCTCAAGTGATTTGCAGCTGGGGTGTCGAAAAACATATATATCACACTAATTGTTGTTTAGCCTCGTGTGTTGTACAAGTAGAACATCTGTGTTTAGATAACATAGTCCTGTGATAGACTTAGAGGCACCTTATTGAACATGCTTGAGATTCATGCCCTGCCGTGGGAAAGATCAAAGCACAGTGGTAAACTATGCCTGCATGAATCCTTGATAAACAGGCAAAACCAGCAGGTTTGTTGATCCTCTAGCATGGACCGAGCTCCCTTCCTGTTTACCTCAGAAGGATGCCAGAGCAGGAAGCCCCCTCCCAGTAAATACACAGGGTCTGCCATGCTGTTTCAGCTGCCATTTTATGACAGGTAGACACTATATTTTACAATGTCATGCCCCATGTGTTTTCACATTAACTGTGATTGGCTGCCAGGACCAGCCACCATCTTCCAGTTTACCTGGAAGAATGTCAGAAAAGGACACCCTCTCTTACTGTACACATGGAGGCTGCCATTTTTGACAGTGCAATTCCCCATGTGTTTTCATACTGCTTTGTGACTGGCTGGCTGCTTGCCATTTTTTTAAACTGTCATACCCACGTCATCTCAGAGCACACTCTGACAGGTTGCCCTTTTCCTTTGGACCAAGAATCATAGAATTGTTAGGGTTGGAAGGGACCTTAAAGATCATCTAGTTGCAACCCCTCCTGCCATGGGCAGGGACATCTCCCACTAGATCAGGTTGCTCAGAGTCTCGTCCAGCCTGGCCTTAAAAACTTCCAGGGACGGTGTAAGAGACGGACTGTAAATTCCCTGAGGAGGGGCAGAAGGCCCTCCAAGCCTTCAATGGAATGCCTCAAACACTCGCAAGGAAATAAATAATGCAGGCCTGGCCTTCAAAGAACTGATAAGGCTCACACTTCTGGCGCCTGAAAGTGTGGGAGAACTGTCTTGTGAAGACGGGATAGTTCTGCCACTCATGTGGTGAGCTTGCTAGTTCTCAGTTCTCGAGGCCATTGTGTCCGATGAGTGACCTTTGCTTCATTATCCAGGAAATGCATATGAAAGCGCACACCCCTGCATATGCTAATGAAGATTATAGAGATCATGCTAAACATGTATGACTATGGCACTCGTCTCTCCACCCAAATCATGCTACACATCACCTGGGAGAAGGGAGAAACCTGAGACAAGGCTGTCCTCAGCAAGGGGGGCGGACCATGCTAATTCAGCAAACATAAAAGGGGAAAATAAGTGCCCCTGGAGGGGGGAACAAAGAAGAAACAAAAGAAGATTGGGCCTGTGAAGATTCCCTGAAAAAGACGCTGGAACCAGGACTGGTGATCTCTTTATCTCTGTCTTTTTTCTCTGTCTTTTCCTTTCTCTATCCCTCGGTTTCTCTTTTCTCTTAGAATTGTTAAGTAACAGTTAGAGTTGTTAAGTAATGACCTTAAGTACCGCTTGCCATAAGTTGTTGTATACCTGTTGTTAAGTAACACAATGCATACCTCACCACTTGCCATAATTTGTTATATACCTAACCAATTATCGTGGACTTGTTAAGACCTATGCTAACCATTTTGGGAAGCTAATAAATGTTTCCATATGGACCTTGAGATTTATCTCACCTTAGTCCATGCTGTTGGGAATTTACGAATCTGAAGTCACTTACCCCCCCTCTTTACTGGGAGTGGGACGTGACAGATGGAGCTTCCACCACCTCTCTGGGCAACCTGCTCCAGTGTCTCACCACCCTCATGGTGAAGAACTTCTTCCTAACGTCCAGTCTGAATCGTCCCATCTCTAGTTTTAATCCATTCCCTCTAGTCCTACCATTACCCGACATCCTAAAAAGTCCCTCACCAGCTTTCTTGTAGGCCCCCTTAAGATACTGGTAGGCCACTATAAGGTCTCCTCAGAGCCTTCTTTTCTCCAGGCTGAACAACCCCAACTCTCTCAGTCTGTCCTCATAAGAGAGGTGCTCCAGCCCTCTGATATAAATTTATATACACATATAGACATATTTATGTATATAAAATATATGTATAAAGGAGTGTACAAATATGTA
Source organism: Rissa tridactyla (assembly GCF_028500815.1). NCBI lineage: Eukaryota > Metazoa > Chordata > Aves > Charadriiformes > Laridae > Rissa > Rissa tridactyla. Next base: position 25,844,047 of record NC_071496.1, read on the forward strand.
TATATTGGGTGTATGTGGCAAAGTTTGGTAGCAGAGGGTGAGCTGCGGGGGTGGCTTCTGTGGGAAGAGGTCAGGAGCTGCCCTGTGCCAGACATAACCAGTTCCAGCCAGCTCAGTAATAGACCCACCAATAATCAGCAAAGTGCCTCTGTGAAAACATTTTTAAGAAATGACAGAAAAGGCTGGATAAAAGATAAGAAAACAAAGAGAGTGAAAAACAAAGAGAGTGTGGTTGTTCTTGTGTCCTGCCTGTGCTGGCTCACACAGCCCTATTTTAGAAATTGTATCCTTGAACTGTATCTCCCTTTAAACTTTGCACAACAGCACATGATCAGTAATATGTCAGACACAAATGTCACTTACAAAATCCCTGATATTATTTAATTTCATACTCACTTTATTTCTCTTATCCCAGAATATGAGAAGAATCTTTCTTATTTCTCACACAACCAGTTCCAGCAAGGACATTATATTCTGATACAAAAGAAGAATCTTTAAAGTGAAATTGGAAAGGCAAGGAAGATCAGAAAATTATTAATAGTCAATATTATAGGACTATGTTTCTGCTGTAATTTATTTGCTATTTTCCCATACAGACTGATGGCATAACATACTGTAGAGCTATGTCTGTTGCTGTTTGATGGTATAACTTTTTCAGCTGGTGATGTATCATAAATATATCATTTGATAAAAATATTTTTTCTCCTTTATTTCCTACTTCATTAGATTTTTTTTAACCTGTTCCTCCACTTCTTCCAAGCTTGACATTTGTACTAAATTTCCACCAATTTTGTTTGACCTCTAATGATATTGTTGGTTCACTGTCTTACTGTAACTAATAGTATTTTATGGTTCCTAGAGGATTTTGAGATTTTTTGTCATTACGGGACATTTTTTTTAAAGAAAAGTACTTTTCATCCATTGATATCACAATTTGTATTGTTTTTCTAGAGGTGAGTGCATTTGCAAAATTTATATTTTCTTTGATTGATAGTTTCAGGACAGTGTACCTTAGGGTACATTTCAGAAATCAAGTTAGAAAATTCTTCCTTGGATACTTGCTATCTGACAGATTTAGATAGCTGATATTGTTGATCTCTGAGAAGGGATGCATCCTACTGGAATAAATATATAATGTGTGCTGTTCTGCAGAATCATCATATGAACAAGGTGCAGTGTCTTATGACAGCTTTCATAAGCATTAGAAATATCAATAAGAAATTTTGCTGTGAAACATGTTATGTATGTTCTGCTTCACTGGCAGTACAATACTAACAGTCTTGTAACCTGCTGTACAAGAACCTCACACACAGGAATTCTGATCAAGCAATTCTCTAATTAAAATGGTGTATTTTAAAACTAAACATGAGTATAGTAGCTCTAAGTTTCACACAATCAAACTACAACATACAATGTGTTTGAATAAGCTAGCAAGACATAAGCCCTTTTGAGAATCAGTATGCTATTGGATTATTTGAAGCAATATAATGCATCAGTGTCCAGCTGATCCTAGAAAATCTGGCTTTTATCTATTTGTTTCTGTGGCTATTAGTAAGTTGATTGCTTTATGAAGGAAGAATATGGTCCTTGAATCCAAATTCATGAAGACCCTCAGTAATGCCATGGAGATTCCCTTTCGAGCATGCCCAAGGTACGCAAAATAGTCCATGGTCATAGAAACTTTAAAAATCAAAAACAATTAGATGAGGAAAAATATCAGAGAACACTTGATACGTCTGGTCTGTCATCTACCTGGACTTATGTAAGGCCTCTGATATGGCCCCCCACAACATTCTTTCTGCTAAATTGGAGAGAAATGGGACTGATGGATGGACTGTTAGATGGGTAAGGAATTGTCTGGATGGCTGCATCCAAAGAGTTATAGACAATGGGTCAATGTCCAAGTGGAAACCAGTAACGAGTGGTGTCCCTCAAAGGTCTGTACTGGGACCAATGCTATTTAATATAGAATAGAAGGGACCTACAATGATCATCTAGTCCAACTGCCTGACCAACTCAGAGCTGACCAAAAGTTAAAGTACGTTATTAAGGGCATTGTCCAAATGCCTCTTAAATACTGTGTCGTGGTTTAGCCTCAGCCAGCAACAAAGAATCACACGGCCGCTCGCTCACACACACCCCCCGCAGCTGTGGGACGTGGGGGAGAATTGGGAAAAAAAGGCAAAACTCGTGGGTTGAGACAAAGGCAGTTCAACAGAACAGCAAAGGGAACAGGAAAACAACAACAATAATACTGACAGAGGAATGTGCAAAACACAATTACTGTACTGAGTCACTGACCGGACCCGGAAAGCCCCGGCCCACTCCCAAGCATCGATTTCTGCCCCATCCCCTGGCCGGCTCCCTGGCTATGTACTGGTCATTGTGTCATATAGTATGGACTACCTGTGTCCTGTGCCAGCTCCTTGTGAAAATTATCCCTATCCCCACCAGAACCAGGACATTATCCACCCTTTATTCTATACCATTTACATCATGCCCAGATCTTACACTTTCAAATTAATTACCACCACTTTTCCCTGTCTTTGATGTATATATGTACATATATATACATACAGACATAATTCCCTTAGTCTATGGGCCATCCCTCCAAAATATCTGTTGAGTTCATTTAATCCATGACTTTGGGCTCCATCTGTTAGAACAGTCTCTCAGGGCAGGAGAGATGGTGTGTGGTGCTGGACTGTTGCATGCTGTATTTGGAGCTTGCAGCTGGTGTATCAGGTGTGGCCCATGCCCACGGTCCACAGGCTGAAGATGTAGATCTCAGGGAAGTTGCTGGGCGCCAGCTGCTGAGGTCAGTTCTGATCCCATCACTGCTGCACTTTACTCCATTTCATCAAAGTCCATCTGTCATTAATTTGGGTATTGTTATCCAAATTGAATCTCACTGAACGCGACCAAAGACTCGAGAGTGGCCGTGGTAGTTCATGAGCACGACTAGACTGAAGGTGCAGTTCACTATTAGTGTATCCAAATTGTAATAGTTTAATACATATTAAACACGACTGGACTGATAGTGGTAAACTGAGCATCACTCAGAATTTAAACCTAGCCGCACCTAGCCTCCCACCTCGGTGAGGAGTGTTAGAACGCAAGGGGGTTTATCTTCTGCCAAAACTGCTTTGTCCCCTTTCATGCTACAGAAAGGTCTAGAGAACAAATCTTATGAGGAGAGGTTGAGGGAGCTGGAGTTGTTTAGCCTGGAGAAGAGGAGGCTGAGGGGAGACCTTATTGCTCTCTACAACTACCTGAAAGGAGGTTGTAGAGAGGTGGGGGTCGGTCTTTCTCCCAAGTAACAGGCGATAGGACAAGAGGAAATGGCTTCAAGTTGTGCCAGGGGAGGTTTAGACTGGTTATTAGGAAAAAGTTTTACACTGAAAGGGTTATCAAGCACTGGAATAGGCTGCCCAGAGAAGTGGTTGAGTTGCCATCCCTGAAGGTATTTAAAAGACAGGTAGATGTAGCGCTTAGAGATATGGTTTAGTGATGGTTTTTGTCAGAGCTAGGTTGATGGTTGGACTAGATGATCTGAAAGGTCCCTTCCACCCTAGGCAATTCTATGATTCTATGATTCTACGATTCTAAAGTATGTGGAAGTTTGAATTGGGCAGGGCCAGCTCGATCGGTAGATCCCCTGGTGTTAACTAGCCAGGTAGCTTTTCCTAAGTGTATATCCCAATGTTTTAAGGTCCCACCACTCATTGCTCTCAGTATAGTTTTTGACAGTCCATTCTATTATTCTATCTTCCCAGAGGCTGGTGCGTGACAGGGGATGTGATATACCCACTCAATGCCATGCTCTTTGGCCCAGGTGTCTATGAGGCTGCTTCAGAAATGAGTCCCGTTGTCTGGGTTGGTTTCCTGGTTGAGCTGCAGTGGCTGCCACCAGGGTTGGAGTGGCTGCAGTGTCTGTCGCAGGGGTTGGAGTAGCCACAGTGTCTGTCGCAGGGGTTGCAGTAGCTACAGTGTCTGTTGGTCTGGTTTCCATCTCTTTCCCCTGAGGGTGCTGTGTAACACGGAGCAGTGCCTGGTAGCTACTGGCCAGGGCCCAGCACAGTGCAGTGAGTTGTGCCTCTCTAGAATAGCCACAGCATTTTCCCTTCAGATATTCTACTACTCTATCAGGGTCCTGTAATTGTTCAGGGGTGAAGTCCCAGACCACTGGAGGTGAGAAGGTCTCCAAGTACCTGCCCATGTTCTCCCACAGGCCATGCCACCCCTGACTATCCAGCCTCGGAGCAGATCTCTGGGTGGTAGTCTTAAATAGTCGTTTAACCCTAAACAAGACCTAGAACACATTCAGGAGACATAACAACAGGACCAGGATGGTTTGAGCATCCCAAGGATATTCAAAATTCTTAAAAGCTGTCATACCTGACCCGAAGGAGAAAAGGGAGGCAAAATGACTGGGGAAAGTGTCCCCCCCTGTTTCCCCCACAGACTGGGTGTAATTATTAATAAATTCTGAGAGACGGTGCCCAAGGTACGGGCAGGACAGCAATACCACGTAAACACCCCAAAGTAACTGTCTAACAAGTGATGTTATCATATCATAAGCCGATATTGCACAGGACAGCAAAATGATAATCCTCATCCCTCTCCCAGAAGTAACAATAATCATCACAGGGAGTACATAAACCATATAGGAATTTACATAACACAGCCACAAGATCAAACTAAGCAACATGGTGATGAGCGACTATTTACCTAATACAATAAATGCATACAACAAATTCATTTTTTACAAGCTCTAGTTGTATTTTGTAGTTATCTCAACCCTCCGAGCCCCACATTGGGCGCCAAAAAGGACTGTCGTGGTTTGGCCTCAGAAGGCAACAAAGAACCACGTGCCGCTCGTGCCGCTTGCTCGGGCCTTCCCAATACGGGAAGAATCAGAAGAAAAAGGCAAAACTCTTGGGTTGAGACAAAGGCAGTTTAACAGAACAGCAAAGGGAACAAGAAAACAACAACAATAACATGGATAGAGGGATATACAAACACGATTACGGAACCGCCGCTCCCCACTGCTCACCAACCAGACCCGGGACAGGACGCCCAGCCTGGTCCAAGTGGCGACTTCCTGCCCCCTCCCCCGGCAGCTCAGACTGGGCATGGCTCACATGGGATGGAATACCTATATCCCTGCTGGAGTCCAGAGAGAATTAACCCTGTCCCCGCCAAAACCAGGACAATGGGTTTGCCTCTGCGCTGCCAGTTGCCCTGCTTCCACTGCTGTAACACACCCCCCCCCAGCACATTTCCCACCATCCATAAATCAATATAGAGGTAAAGTACTGGCCATTTTTCTCGCTCAGCAATGTCCAAAGCCAGCTGAATGGCTTTCACCTCTGCAAACTGGCTCGATTCACCCTGTCCTTCACTGGCTTCTGCAACTTGTCGTGTAGGACTCCACACAGCAGCCTTCCACTTTTGATGCTTTCCCACAATCCGGCAGGACCCATCAGTGAACAGGGCATATTTCTTCTCATTTTCTGGCAGTTTATTATATGGTGGGGCCTCTTCCGCACGCGTCACCTCCTCCTCTGGTGACATTCTGAAATCCTTGCCTTCTGGCCAGTCCATGATTACTTCCAGAATTCCTGGGCGACTGGGGTTTCCCATTCGAGTTCGCTGCGTGATCAGTGCAATCCACTTGCTCCATGTAGCATCGGTTGCATGATGTGTGGTGGGGACCCTTTCTTTGAACATCCAACCCAGCACCGGCAGTCGAGGTGCTAAGAGGAGCTGTGCTTCTGTACCAACCACTTCCGAAGCAGCTCGAACCCCTTCATATGCTGCCAATATCTCTTTTTCTGTTGGAGTGTAGCGGGCTTCGGATCCTCTGTATCCCCGACTCCAAAACCCCAGGGGTCGACCTCGAGTCTCCCCTGGTGCTTTCTGCCAGAGGCTCCAGGTAGGGCCGTTCTCCCCGGCTGCAGTGTAGAGCACATTTTTAACATCTTGTCCTGCCCAGACTGGCCCCAGTGCCACTGTGTTATAGTTGAATTTAAAATAAATTCGAGTCCGAAATAGATTCAATAAATATTTATTGAGGTAGGAAGGCAAAAGCAGCACTGGGCGGCCGGGGAGTCACAGCTCCACCAAAGGCTCGCAAATTCAAGCAAGCTGAGCAGCTCTTTTTATCTTAACGGAGGTCGGTTTCGACATCTTCGGTACGCCCCTCTGTAGCTTCTTGCTTGAGGAAGTTTAGATAAAATGTCGGTCACAGAATCAGCTCAAAATAATACATTCCGATAACATTGTGGTTAAGCTTTTTGTCAAACAGGAGTTCCCATGTTGGTGTAGCAAGATAACATTGTGGACATGTCTCTTCTGGTTAAACGGGGAGTTCTCAAGACTGCCACAATGGGTTCGTTCCTCTTGCTTAACTTGTTCGATCAGCAAATCACCTTTAGTTACTTATTACACACTGCATGGACTATTTCCTGTTTGATTTGTTCAAAAGCTTGTCGTTGATCGGGACCCAATTTAAAATCGTTCTTCTTTCGGGTTACTTGATACAGAGGGCTTACAATTAGACTGTAATCTCGGATATGCATTCTCCAAAAACCCACAATGCCTAAGAAAGGTTGTGTTTCCTTTTTACTAGTTGGTGGAGACATAGCTGCTATTTTGTTGATCACATCCATTGGGATCTGACGGCATCCACCTTGCCATTTTATTCCTAAAAACTGGATCTCCTGCGCAGGTCCCTTGACCTTACTTCGTTTTATGGCAAAACCAGCTTTCAGAAGGATTCGGACTATTTCACTCCCTTTCTCAAAAACTTCTGCTGTGTTGCCCCATACGATGATGTCATTAATGTATTGCAGATGTTCCAGAGCCTCACCCTGTTCCAGTGCAGTCTGGATCAGTCCATGGCAAATGGTGGGGCTGTGTTTCCACCCCTGGGGCAGTCGATTCCAGGTGTACTGGACGCCCCTCCAGGTGAAAGCAAACTGTGGCCTCCACCCTGCTGCCAAAGGGATTGAGAAGAATGCATTAGCAATATCAATTGTAGCACACCACTTGGCTGCCTTGCACTCCAGTTCATACTGCAGTTATGGCATGTCCAGCATGGCAGCACTCAGCGGTGGCGTGACTTCATTCAGGCCACGATAGTCTACAGTTAGCCTCCACTCTCCATTAGATTTTTGCACTGGACATATGGGACTGTTAAAGGGTGAGCGAGTCTTGCTGATCACTCCTTCAACCTCTGTCGTGGTTTAGCCTCAGACGGCAACAAAGAAACACGTGCCGTTCACTCGGGATTTCCCAATACAGGAAGAATCAGAAGAAAAAGGCAAGACTCTTGGGTTGAGACAAAGGCAGTTTAACAGAACAGCAAAGGGAACAAGCAAACAACAACAATAACACGATAGAGGAATATACAAACACGATTAGGGAACCGCCGCTCCCCGCCGCTCACCGACCAGACCCAGGATGCCCCAGCCCGCTCCAAGCGGCAACTTCCTGTCCCCTCCCCCGGCAGCTCAGGGTGGGCATGGCTCACATGGCATGGAATACCAGGAAAAATTAACCCTATCCCCACTGGAACCAGGACAACCTCTAGTTGATGAATCAGCTTATGGATGGGAATCAGAGTCTCGGTTAGTGCGATACTGCCGCCGATGCACCGTTGTGGTAGCAATCAGCACCTGCTGTTATTCGACCCTCAACAACCCCACAACAGAAGAGTCCTCCGAGAGACCAGGCAAGGTAGACAACTGTTTAACTTCCTCCGTCTCCAAGGCAGCTATGCCAAAGGCCCACCGGTACCCTTTTGGGTCCTTAAAATACCCTCTCCTGAGGTAACCTATACCAAGGATGCATGGAGCCTCTGGGCCAGTCACAATGGGATGCTTTTGCCACTCATTCCCAGTTAGGCTCACTTCTGCCTCCAGTACAGTCAACTCTTGGGAACCCCCTGTCACCCCAGAAATCCATGTCCAAGTGGAGGCCAGTGATGAGTGGAGTCCCTCAAGGATCAGTATTGGGACTGGTCTTGTTTAACATCTTCGTCAGCGACATGGACAGTGGCATAGACTGCACCCTCAGCAAGTTTGACAATGACACCAAGCTGTGTGGGGCGGCTGACACGCTGGAGGGAAGGGATGCCATCCAGAGGGACCTGGACAGGCTGGAGAGGTGGGCCCGTGCCAACCTCATGAAGTTCAACAAGACCAAGTGCAAGGTCCTCCATCTGGGTCGGGGCAATCCCAAGCACCGATATAGGCTGGGCAGTGACTGGCTTGAGAGCAGCCCTGAAGAAAAGGACTTGGGGGTGCTGGTGGACGAGAGGCTCAACATGAGCCGTCAGTGTGCACTAGCAGCCCAGAAAGCCAATCTTATCCTGGGCTGCATCAGGAGAAGCGTGGCCAGCAGGTCGAGGGAGATGATTCTGCCCCTCTCCTCCACTCTCTTGAGACCCCGCCTGGAGTACTGCATCCAATTCTGGAGCCCCTACTACAAGAAAGATATGGACGTGCTGGAACGTGTCCAGAGAAGGGCCATGAAGATGATCAGAGGGCTGGAGCACCTCTCCTATGAGGACAGGCTGAGAGAGTTGGGGTTGTTCAGCCTGGAGAAAAGAAGGCTCCGAGGAGACCTTATAGTGGCCTACCAGTATCTTAAGGGGGCCTACAAGAAAGCTGGTGAGGGACTTTTTAGGATGTCGGGTAATGGTAGGACTAGAGGGAATGGATTAAAACTAGAGATGGGACGATTCAGACTGGACGTTAGGAAGAAGTTCTTCACCATGAGGGTGGTGAGACACTGGAGCAGGTTGTCCAGAGAGGTGGTGGAAGCCCCATCCCTGGAAGTTTTTAAGGCCAGGCTGGATGGGGCAACCTGATCTAGTGGGAGGTGTCCCTGTCCATGGCAGGGGGGTTGGAACTAGATGATCTTTAAAGTCCCTTCCAACCCTAACAATTCTACGATTCTTTGACCTATGTAACCTTTCTAACACCAGACCACAAAACTGGGTTAACAGGCATAATGTACAGCATTGATTTGCCTCTTTATGACAAATGTATTCAGTTATCAGACCCAATATAGAGGAATCAGGCAATTCCTAAAAAGGGCTGAGAAAGCTGAGCTGCTAGGGTTTAGGTAATATTCTCTGGTTGTCTCAGAAAAGAGAGGGCTAAAGGCTAAAAGGATCCTGGTCACCCAAAACCTACTTCAACTAGAGATTACTTTTGCTTGTATTTACTGTGCAGTTTTTATTTGAGAAATGAGGAATAGAGGGAAGATCCTGGATACATTTTAGGTTTTAAATTGATTCTTATTAGAATGATATACCTAGAAAATTTCAAGACTTCTCAGAGTACATTTTCTTCTTCAAGAATCAGAGAACATAGAAATCCATCATACCAGGGAGTTTTGTTGATTATCTGTCACTTTGATGAGCGTGTATGTGAGTCCTCACTGACCATGGAAGCTGTCTGAAGTGGAAATCAATCATTAATACAATGCTCTTTGTTGTATTTATTACTCTCAGCTCTGCTCTGTCTAGTGACTTCCAATTCTAGCCAGTCCTTCCTAGCTGCTCAATAATCTGATCCTTTACAGATTTGGGAAGGCTTTGAGATGTGCAGTATTTGTAAATAACAGATAATTTGGGCCATTTTTAATTTCCAAATGTCCTTATTCTGAAAGTTAAATGATCCAGTTGACTCCAGAGCACAGTTCTCCAATATGGTTGGCCATAGAACACATACGCACTCTTTTGTAATTACATGGTCTCTACAGATAAATATTTGCAGCGCTGACACTAAAGTAATATATAGAACTGATAGTGTTGTTATTTTATTAGGAATGGAGATGGCAGGGAATTTTAATCATAGTATGACTTCTTAGTCCCATTTGCCCTATGTGGCAGATGCAGTACTTGATAAATTTCTTCCACCTTTCATTATCCCATGACAGCTTTTCTGAAGTCTAGTATTTATGCCTTTCTAGGACGGCATATTATCACACACAGCATAAAAAGCTTTCGAGGTTCCAATTTACAGTTAATTTATCTCACAGAACTTATGCCGTCCTCTCTGCCAAACTGCCTCATCAACCTATCCTTGTTCTGCCTAGCAGGAGCTCCCCAAGTTCTTTCTTTACTAGATTAACATTAAACTCTCTCTCTGCACTGTTTATTCACCTTTCTGGGAAGATACAGAGCACACTTTTTCAACACCAGAAACTACAAGAAAACTAAGTGCAAGTGGTTTATTAATCAGTGGAAGATTAAAAATGCTGTCTCACTGTATACTATGTGCTTTCATGATGCATATTACCATCCGCTGATTTCTCTCTACCCTGTGTGATGTCATCTATTGTGTAAACACAATTACCTGGAAGAGGAGGACAGCATGTAAGGATGAATCTGAATGTAATCTGAATTCTGAAACTCCTGTTTTGCCAAGTGAATTTGTAAATCAGATTAGAATCATAGATTGAGTTCTCTGTGTGCATTGCACAAGATTTCTTCTTTCACCAGGTTCTCTTCAGATGAGTTGATAACATTTTTGTGGATATCTTCTGTTCTGCTCACAGTGTCTAGCAGAATATTGCTCTAATATTCTAAGGAGCTCTAACTCCTTCATATGCTGCCAAGATTTCTTTCTCAGTTGGGGCATAGTTGGCCTTGGAGCCTTTGTATCCTCGACTCCAGAATCCTAGGGGTCGACCTCGAGTCTCCCCTGGTGCTTTCTGCCAGAGGCTCCAGGTAGGGCCACTGTCCCTGGCTGCAGTGCAGAGCACATTTTTAATGTCCTGTCCTGTTCGGACTGGTCCAAGGGCTACTGCACGCACAATCTCTTGTTTAATTTGCTCAAAGGCCTGTTGTTGCTCAGGTCCCCACGTAAACTCATTTTTCCTTTGAGTCACTTCATAGAGAGGCTTCACAATCTGACTGTAACCTGGAATGTGCAGTCTCCAGAAACCCACAACACCTAAGAAGGCTTGCGTTTCCTTTTTGTTAGTAGGTGGGGACACAGATGTTATTTTGTTAATCACATCCATTGGGATCTGGCAATGACCATCCTCAGAACTGGATCTCTCGTGCAGGTCCCTTGACCTTACCTCTTTTTATGGCAAAACCTGCTTTCAGAAGAATCTTAATTATCTTCTTACCTTTCTTGAAAACTTCTTCTGCTGTATTACCCCACACAATGAGGTCATCAATGTATTGCAGGTGTTCTGGAGCTCCACCCTTCTCCAGTGCAGTCTGGATCAGTCCATGGCAAATAGTAGGGCTGTGTTTCCACCCCTGGGGCAGTCGATTCCAGGTGTACTGAATGCTTCTCCAGGGGAAAGGAAACTGTGGCCTGCACTCTGCTGCTAAAGGAATAGAGAAGAATGCATTAGCAATGTCAATTGTAGCACACCACTTGGCTGCCTTGGACTCCAGTTCATACTGCAGTTCTAGCATGTCTGGCACAGCAGCACTCAGTGGGGGTGTGACTTCATTCAGGCCACGATGATAGTCTACTGTTAATCCCCAGTCTCTGTCAGACTTTTTCACTGGCCATATGGGACTGTTAAAGGGTGAGCGAGTCTTGCTGATCACTCCCTGGGTCTCTAGGTGATGAATCAGGTTCTGGATGGGAATCAGGGAGTCTCGGTTGGTGCGATACTATCATTGATGCACTGTGGCAGTAGCAATTGGCACCTGCTGTTCTTTAACCCTCAGCAGTCCCACCACAGAAGGGTCATCTGAAAGGCCAGGTAAGGTAGACAGCTGTGTAATGTCCTCAGTCTCTACAGGTGCTATACCAAAAGCCTTCTGATACCCTTTTGGGTCTTTGAAATACCCTTTCTTGAGGTAGTCTATGCCAAGGATGCACGGAGCATCTGGGCCAGTCACAATGGGATGTTTCTCCCATTTATTCCCAGTTAGATTCACTTCAGCCTCCAGTACAGTCAGTTCTTGAGACCCACCTGTCACTCCAGACTCTTTTCCCCATCTCGGATAGTTTTTCAAGCACTTTATGAAAAATTGTATCATTTTTCTCATTTTGCTCAGCTATTGTCTTGGTCATTTTCTCTATTTTCTTAGTCATTTTCTTGGTTTTCTCAGCCATTTTTTCCACGGCTGCCACAGTAAGTGGACAAGAAAGACTGTCTTCATACTGTCGCACCTTGTTAGCCACCTCATTTACAGTTGATGTATCAGCATCAGATCATCCCCAGACCATTGTTGACAAAGGGTGGGACTACATTGATGGTGCACTCCGCACAAACTTTCTCATCAGAGATCGTTTGCATGGCATTTCATCAGGGTCTACATTCACTTGCCAGTCACCATAAATCACCTCTCACACAGCCAGTTCCCTCAGGTACTTAATACCTTTCTCCATGCTGATCCATTTGCTTGGATGGCATTTGATATCATCCTTAAAGGGATACCTGCCCTTTACAGCTGATAGCAGTTGCCTCCAGAGACTGAGGACGTCTGCCTTTCTCCCAATCGCTTTATCAATCCCTCCATCTTTGCCAGGTTTCCCAACTGCTTAGCTTCTCTGCCATCTAAATCTATGGTATCAACTCCATTGTCCCAGCATCGGAGCAACCAGGAGATGTGTTTCCCCTTCATGATGACTTAGGTCCTTTCTTATATTTCGTAAATCCTTCATAGAGAAGGATTTAACAAATATCTCTGCATCTGAGTTCTCCTCCTGTGTTAACGCTGCCTGAGAAGGACCCTCTCCCATGGTGTCTGACTTGGGCTGGTCTCTGTCATAAGAGGCAGGCGAACGAGCTGACTTTCTTTTCTGCTTCCTGGTCACCGGGACAACTTGTGCCGGTTCTGCTGGAGTTTGAGTAGCAGCAGCGCTCGTTGTGGGAGCAGCCGGAGCAGTGACCGTGCTCCTTGTCGGGGCTGGAGCAGCCGGTGCCGCTACGGGCGAGGAAGGGGCTGGCAATGCAGGTGTCAGGGGGATGACTGGGGCAGGCGGCAGAGTAACTTTTACCGCAGGCTGCTGAGTGACTGCTGCCGGGATGGGCGGCGGTGTGGTTTTTGCCAGTACGGACGGAGGTGTGGGCCGGGCCATCAGTATCGGTGCCGTTGCTTGTGCCGGTACGGTCCGCGGCGTGGGCCTGGCCGGTGCCGGTGCCGTGGTTGCTGCCGGTACAGGCGGAGGCGCGGGCCTGGCCAGTGCCTGTTTTACTAGTGCCTGTTGCGATAGGACAAGGGGTGATGGTTTTAAACTAAAAGAGGGTAGATTTAGACTAGATATAAGCAAGACATTTTTTAACAATGAGGGTGGTGAAACACTGGAACAGGTTGTCCAGAGAGGTGGTAGATGCCCCATCCCTGGAAACATTCAAGGTCAGGTTGGACAGGGCTCTGAGGAACCTGATCTAGTTGAAGATGTCCCTGCTCATTGCAGGGGGGTTGGACTAGATGACCTTTAAAGGTCCCCTTCAACCCAAACTATTCTGATTCTATGATTTCAGTATTATATCCTGTAACAGGCAAGACTGTCTTTACAACTTATATGGAGGCAACCCTTCCTGTTCAGTTCTGTTCTTTACTTCATGAAAAATGATGCAGAATTTAAAAGCAAATGACAAACAATGACTTAAATATTTATTTAAGAGTTTAAATAAAAAAAATATGGTTGGTGTTTTCAGGGATGCTTGATTATGCTTACACTCATTATTTGGGGGAAATTACTGAAACCCACCTGGCTTTGCTCTGAAGGAGATACTTGGGATGTAAAGATACAGCCACTGCTGAATATCTTGAACACCCTCAATAAAATCCTTTAAACTTGAAGGCTCCTTGTGCAGCTATGACTGTTACTGCTTCTGGCAGAGCAGAAGAATACCTGAGCAGCAGTATCTCCGTAGTAGTAGCCCCAAGTGCAGCATTTACTGAAGTTTCTGTGAAAAGGCAGGCAGGTACTCCACTGCCCTTGATATGAGGCTGGATAGAAGTAGCCTGTAGGCCAGATCTGCTTTGCAGTTCAGTAGTTGGACCATGTTGATTAGGTGTTCTGGTGCAATTGACCATTTTGCAATCCTTCCTGCTAAAGCTGTTTTACTTTTTGTCAAATACTTCAATACCAACTGAAATATAAATTTTCCTGTTGCAAGAGCTCCCAAGTGCAGGTATTTCATGAGTAGCTGGACAGCATCAACAGACGAGACAGTGGGAGACCCAGCCCAGCACACTACACAAAACTGGCAGACACTGATCTTGTCTGGAGAGGCTAAAATGAAATCAAATGTTAACTGTCTGATTTTGAACAGACATTTGAATGGAAGTCTTCCCTTTACAGGACAGCACCCCTATCACTACAACATTTGTTTCTCCTTTAAAATGTTTAAATACAAAGCCTAATTTAAAAACATTTTTTGACCAAAATCTGCCAGCAACTGTTATAAGCTATTTCCATTGTATAAAACAGTTATTGAAACTCAGTCTCATTTAAGTTTGAGAAACCCACAACAATTTATTGTCATTTAGACAATTATTCTGTCACCCAATGACCCCTCCCCACCCAAGAAGGGGAATCGGGAAAAGCAAGGAAACACAAGGGTTGAAATATAAATAGATTTAATAGGATAAGACTAAATAGTTAACATTAATAATACTAAAGAACCAATATTGATCCCAATACCAATATAAAATATACAAAGATTATACTCAGCCAGTTATATCAGTAGGAAGCTGCACACTCCCAGCAGTGGACAGCAAATGTCAGAGACTGTGAGTGCAAAGGCTTTGGGAGGAAGGGAAGGCCTCAGAGGTCCATCACCGGGGCAAGAAGTTCTCTGGACTGCCGCCATCAAGGGAGAGCGAGCGCTACACAGCAAACTTTCTAATTTATATTGAATGGTATGATATGAAATATGAATGAATGAATGGTATGAAATAATCCTGTTGGCCAGCCTGGGTCAAGTGCCCAGGTCTCACTCCTCCTCATCCCTGCACTTGGCAAGGCTCGTAAACACTGAGACCTTGAATCCCACATAGCCTAGCTGGCTATAAAGTAAATATTGTCACAAACTCAGACACTAGAGTCTTCTAAAAGTGGATTTTTCCCAAGCATTAGAAGAGAAATTAGTCCTGTGTTGCTCAACCCAGGACAAAGCGAAACACAAATGGAGACAGACATTCCAAAGTAGGTTCATGGTTATTTGCAAAATTAATTTCCCTTTTTTTTTTTGGAGGCATGCTTTCACTGTTTCACCACTATACCTTTTTGCATATTATTCCTTTTCTCTCTGCTGCTGGAAGTGAAAACACCAATCAGGCATGATCCTCAGGATATGGGAATCACCCAACTGTGTCCTTTTTCAGGATATTCTTTACGTTAATGCAGGGCCCCATATAGTTCACAGTTCAGCAACCACACTATGTAAACACTGTTAATCCCTTCCTAGTGAACAATGGTCTGTAACCTAAGTCTTAAAAGTAAACTAAGTCTGTAAAAGTAATCTATTGCCTTAAGGGGCCTTTGTAGCAAGGCATCTTAAGTCTGGGCTCCACTGAGGAGCATATCACTGTCTGCAACACAGCACCATAGGTTTTCCTACTTAGGGGTTTGCTTACACCAAGTGCAGAGAGATGCCTTAGCACCACACTGCAAAACCATGAGATGCCAGCACTGTTGTTAAGTGTTGGGAGACAGAAACCAAATGCACCTAATATGGATAGTTAATAGGGTTTAATAATGAAAATAATCAAGAGTGTGATCTTTTGAATTAAGGATGGCTGATGTAGCATAGGGTAATAAACATAGGATAAATGTACTTGTTCAATTCTTCCAATGTTCAGGAAAACAGGACTTAATACAAATGAGAAAAATGCCAGACTACTTCAGAATTAAATATATGGAGTTGCTAAAAAGGCATCAGTACTCTTTTTCCTAATTAGAAAAACTGGCAATACTCCAGGCTTTTGTCTAGTTACTTGGGCCAAAAGTATAAAAATTATTTGAATGTAACAGAAATAAACATCACAGTGGATATTATACTGACTGTAATAATATTTTTATGTGTAATGCATCATTATCTCTCATATTAATTTTTGAATTGGTGTGGTACAGAAACCACAGGGCCTTGTCATTGAGTTTAAAGTTGGCCTTCTGTTGAGTTAACAGAATTTTTCACTAAACCTTTAACAATTGATTCTTACATCATGACCTTTATGCTTTTGCCTTTATTGATACAGGAACAGACTTCTTTAAAACACTGGCAGAAAACTGGAAAATCTAAATTATAACTAAATATATGGGAATAGAATAAATGTAAAATATTTGTTCACATGTATAGATATTATTTTCCCTGATCATAAAGTCTTCAGGCTGTTTTTTTTGGTTGTCAACAGCATACTCCCATTTCATTTATAGAGTTGGAAAGTTAAAAAAAAGAGTGAAAGTGTTTAATTTGTAACTATCAGATATTTTAAGTTACTGAATGATAATTGTAGATAACCAGGATTGCCATGGTTTGGGCATGGTTGGCCAATGACAAGACAACAGATGCTCTCCTCCACCTCTCACTCCAAGGAGAGAAAAAAAGAGATAGAAAAATGTATGAGTTTAGAAAAAAACTAAACTACTTCAATGAAATACTACTAATAAAATATAAAAGGAAATAATGAAAAGGATACAGTATATACAAATATACACAAAATCATATCAAGCTCCCAGGGAGACATCACTGGCAGGCACTATGAACATTCCAGACTAGACTCAGAGACAAACGAGAACTGGAACACATAGACCAAGATCAAAGGCAGACAAGCTGAAAGGGTCCTCCTTAGGCATCAAAGAAAGAGAGCCCCCTAAAGAAACAGCCATTGAAGCAAAAACCCCAGACCTTTTGATCCCTCAGCTTTTATACTGAGCATGGCAGACGGGATGGAATACCCCATTGGTCAGTTTGGGTCACCTGTCCAGTCCACTCCTCCCCACAGGTGCAACCCCTCCATGGGGTAAACAACCGAGTCAGCTGACCCTGGTTGCCACAGCAACAAGTATAAGCAAGAGCCTCTCTCACTGGACAGAAAATTGTCTCTGCTTCACCCCAAACCAGGACAATGATGTGAACATTCAGGATACTGTTGGCGAGTTTTTATTTTACCCAATTGGCTACAACATAAAATCATCTGAACTGACACATACACAACCACCAAAGTTAATAAACTCAACAAGTTATACTTCAATGCTGTCTTAAGCAGTTTTTCCTAACCATCCTTTCATGTCTGGGAGCTATCCCCAGCAGTCAAAATGTTTGGTTTTTTTTCCAGGTATTTCATGCAGTATCTGAAGTTTACCTGAAATTTTATGTACGACCATTTCTATTCTCTGATCTTGGTCTGCATATGTACAGCAAGTGGTGCTAATCAGTATACATGTACCTTTCTTGAGGGATGAGCACATAATCTAACGCCATTCTGTTTTGAATGGCTGCCCGAGATGTTTGTTTTACCTCTAACCATAAAGCTGAAATACCATTACCCATCTCTTCCATTACAGCACATATATTTACGATAGCCTGTTATAATTCTGCTACTCATAGGCAGGGGAGGAATGCTTGTGCAAACTGGTGGAAGACAGTTTGTCAAATAACAAGTGGATTTTGCACAGAGTGTTTTGTACTTCATTTGGTACACTGGGGTAAATTGTGCCCATCATTCCAGAAGAGTTCTGGATGTGCTGAGATGCCAAGAAAAAAACCCAACACATCTTAATGTAAAAGGGCCAGTCCAACTAAAAGGCAGTATCTTATAGACCTTAGAGTTACATACCCCTCATAATCCTTCATTCCTTAAGGTCTTATCATATAACAATTCTTACAGGTTAGTTATATGACCAATAATAATATAAACCCAAATGCAAAATCCCAGAGCAAACAAAGCTACAATATCTAAAACCAATCAACAGATTCAAATGATAATAATAGGACAATTGAAGTCTATTTACAGGGTTGCAGATTGTTCTTCAGTCGACAAATTTTGGCCTTTTCAAAGACCTACTTGGAGGAATCCCATGGGCTAAAGCTCTAGAAGGAAATGGGGTGCAAGAGAGCTGGTTAATATTCAAGCACCACTTCCTCCAAGCTCAACATCGGTGCATCCCTAGGAGCAAGAAATCAGGCAAAGGATGCAGAAAACCTGCATGGATGAGCAAGGAGCTTCTGGAAAAACTCAGATGGAAGAAGGAAGTTTACAGAATGTGGAGAAAGGGACTGGCCACTTGGGAGGAGCATAGGAACACTGTCAGAGTATGCAGGGATGCAATGAGGAAGGCTAGGGCCCACTTGGAATTAAACCTGGCAAGGGATGTTAAGGACAATATGAAGGGCTTCTTCAAGTGTATCAGCAGTAAAAAGAAGACTAGGGGTGCCCTGGTGACAGAGGATGCAGAGAAGGTGGAGTTACTGAATGCCTTCTTTGCTTCAGTCTTTACTGCTAAGGCTTGCCCTCAGGAATCCCAGACCCTGGAGGTAAGAGAGAAGAGTCTGGAGAAAGGAAGCCTTTCCCTTGGTCAAGAAGGATCAGGTTAGAGATCGTTTAGGCAAACTTGATACCCACAAATCCATGGGCCCTGATGGGATGCACCTGTGAGTGCTGAGGGAGCTGGCAGATGTTATTGCGAAGCTACTCTCCATCATCTTTGAAAGGTCATGGAGAACAGGAGAGGTGCCTGAGGACTGGAGGAAAGCTAATGTCATGCCAGTCTTCAAAAAGGGCAAGAAGGAGGACCTGGGAACTGCCATGAGGTTCAGGGTCTTGAGGGATGTGGGAAGAGAGATTACCATCAAAAACCGAGGCAAAAAAATTGTTGAGAACCTCAACCTTCTCCATGTTGGTTGTCACTAGATCTTCTGTCTTATTTATTGGGGGGGTACATTTTCTTTAATCTTTCTTTTATGACCAATATATGTATAGAAGGCCATTTTTCTTCCAATACCTTGCCAAGTCAGCTCTCCTGAAGTCCAGGGTTGTAATTCTACTTTTTGCCCTGCTTCTTCCATGCAGGATCCTGAACTCTGCCATCTCATGGTCACTGCAGCCAAGGCTATGCCCAACCTTCACATCCCAAACTAGTCCTTCTTTCTTTGTCAGCACAAGGTCCAGCGGTGCACCTCTCCTCGTTGGTTCCTCCACCGCCTGTGTCAAAATGTTATCGTCAATGCTCTGCAGAAACCTCCGGGACTGTGCATGCCTGGCTGTGTTGCATTTCCAGCAAATGTCAGGGTAACTGAAGTCCCCCATGAGAACCAGGGCCTGTGATCGTGAGGCTATTTCCAGCTATCTGTAGAAGGTCTCATCGACTTCCTCTTCTTGATCTGGTGGTCTGTAGTAAACACCCACAACAGTGTCCTTAAAGAGCTTCCAGCTCTCTTTTGCTCCTTTGTCCCTGAGGACAGTTTTTCAGGGGGTCGCATCCACTAGTTCCTTAAACAACTGAAATTTGCTCTCCTAAAATTTGGGTCCTGACTCTGCTCTTCACCTGGCCCATATCCTTCAAGGTTGTGAGTTCCGCCAGGACAGCTCAGGCTGCCACCAATCTTGACATTTCTAATTAGTTCATCTGTGTTGGTGAGCAACAGGCCCAGTAACTCTTCTGCTCTGGTTGGGCTGTCTATCACCTGGATTAAGAAGTTATCTGTGACGCACACCAAGGGTTTCCTGTTCTGCTTTCCTAGAGATGTCAGGATGATTGAAATCCCCCAGCAGGATCAGAGCCTGAGAACACGATGCTTCCTGTAGTCAAAGTAAGCACACTTTGTCAACAGGCTCCCCTTGTTCAGGTGGCCTGTAGTAAACACCAGCCACAAGGTTTCCTTTGTTGGCTTGGCCCCTAATTTTTACCATTAAGCTCTGAACCTGTTCATCACCATTTTTCAAAGACAGCTTTGTCTGGTCAATCCAGTTTTTTTACACAGAGGGCAACCCTTCTGCCCCTCCTTCCTTTCCTGTTCCTCCTGAATGGTTTATGGCCATTGATTGCAGCACTCCAGTCAAGGCACTCATCCCACCACATTTCAGCAGTAGCAATTAGATCATAGCTTTCTAGCTGTACAGTAGCTTCCATCTCCTCCTGTTTGTTACCCATGCTGCGTACATTGATATAGAGGCATTTCAGATGGCCTATCAACCTTGTCACCTTTTTAGAGGAACACACCCTAATTCCTTTGAGGCATTACACAGGTGTTTCTCTGTTGGTTCCTAATACATCAACAGCTCCTGTCTGGTGCTCAAAACCCCACCCTCTTCCCCTACTAAATCTAGTTTAAAGCCCTCCTTATAAGTCTGGCTAGCTTGTTGGTAAAGACCCTCTTGACCCACTTAGCCAGGTGAATCCCATCAGCTCCCAACAGACCCAGCTTCTCAAAGGCAGATCCATGATCATAGAAGCTAAAACCTTGAGCATGGCACTAGCCAAACAGTCAGGCATTAATCTGTTCAATTCTCATCCTTCCTGAACCCCTTCCTCTTACTGAGAGGATAGAGGAGAGTACCACCTATGCTCCATATCCTTTTAACATTGCTCACAAGGGATGCAGGGGTTGGTACTGGAACCACTGCTGTTTAATATCTTTGTTGGCGACGTGGATAGTGAGATTGAGCGCACCCTCAGCAAGTTTGCCGACGAGCCCAAGCTGCATGGAGCAGTCAATGCATTGGAGGGAAGGGATGCTATCCAGAGAGACCTGGATGGGCTTGAGAGGTGGGCCTGTGGGAACCTCATGAAATTCAACAAGGACAATTGCAAGGTCTTGCATGTGGATTGGGGAAATCCCAGGCACAAATACAGGCTGGGCAGAGAATAGCTTGAGAGCAGCCCTGAGGAGAAGGACTTGGGGGTGCTGGTGGATGAAAAGCTCAACATGAGCCAGCAATGTGCATTTGCAGCAGCCCAGAAAGTCAGCTGCATCAAAAGAAGCATGACCAGGAGGTCGAGGGAGGTAATTCTGCCCCTCTACTCTGCTCTGGTGAGACCCCCACCTGGAATACTGTGTCCAGCTCTGGGGCCCCCAACATAAGAAGGGCATAGACCTGTTGGAGTGAGTCCAGAGGCAGGCCACTGTCCTGGTTTGAGGTAAAACAGAACCAATTTTTTGATTTGTAATTTTACTTTTTAGCTGGGCCTCTTCTAACTGACTAAACTCTGAAATTAACAGCATATTGTTCAGAAACTGTTCACTCTCAGAGTGATAAGACCTGATTATACCAAGGAATGGTATGCACAGAGGCTCTTGCTTAGACTTACTGCTATGATGACCAAGGTCAGCTAACTTTGCTTTTTGCCCCATTAGAGGGTCGGAAAGCAGAGAAGCGTAGAGGGGTCCCACCTGCAGGGAGGAGCAGACGGGACAGGTGACCCAAAACTGACCAACAGGGTATTGCATCACGCATATAGGGAATATACCCCTATATGCGTCATGCTCAGTATAATAGCTAAGGGTTCAAAGGGGCAAGGGGCTCGCTCTCTTTCTTCAATGGCCGACGTCTGAGGAGGACCCTGTCTGTTCATCTGCCTTTGATCCCAATCTGAGCATTCCTGACTCTAGTTCCAGAATTCAGCTCCTGTCCATCGCTGGCTCCAGTCTGGGACTTTCCCTGTGTCTGCTGGTGACACAATTGTCATCCTGTGAGCTGGATACGGTTTTGTATATATTGTATACTTGTAATACTTGTATTTTTTTTAAAATTTTTATTATTCTATTATTATTTCTTATTTCCTTATTTATTATTATTTTCATTAAAGTAGTTTAGTTCTTTTTCTAAACTCGTAAATCTCCTTATCTCTTCCTCTCCTCTCTGAGGAGAGAGGCGGGGGAGGGCCATCTGTTGTTCTGATTGGCCAATCCAGCCTAAACCACGACAGCCACAAAGATGATCAGAGGGCTGGAACACCTCTCCTACAAGGACAGGCTGAGAGAGTTGGGGTTGTTCAGCCTGGAGAAGAGAAGGCTCCGGGGAGACCTTATAGCAGCCTTCCAGTACCTAAAGGGGGCCTACAGAAAAGGTGGAGAGGGACTCTCTATCAGGGAGTGTAGCAATAGGATGAGGGGTAATGGTTTTAAACTGGAAGAGGGTAGATTTAGATTAGATATTAGGAAGAAGTTTTTTACAATGAGGGTGGTGAGACACTGGAACAGGTTGCCTAGGGAAGTCATGGATGCCCCATCCCTGGAAGTGTTCAAGGCCAGGCTAGATGGGGCTTTGAGTAACCTGGTCTAGTGGGAGGTGTCCCTGCCCATGGCAAGGGGGTTGGAACTAGATGATCTTTAAGGTCCCTTCCAACTCTAACCATTCTCTGATTTTATATAGTCTCTTTTGATGGTTCTAAGTTGTCTCATTGCAGTATCATTAGACCCTACATGGAATAGTAGGAGCACATGATAATCTTAAGGGTTCACCAGGCTCGGCACCCTCTCAGTAACATCATGAATGCGAGCTCCAGGTAGGCAGCAAACTTCTCTAGAGAAATTATCTGGATGGCAAATAGGTGCTTCAGTGTGTCTCAGTAAGGAATCTTGTAAAGGGGTCACACCTGTGGGGAGGAGCAGATGGGACAGGTGACCCAAAACTGACCAACAGGGTATTCCATCCCATGTGCATCATGCTCAGTATAAAGCTAAGGGATCAAAGGGTCAGCCCTCTTTTTTCAATGGCCAGTGTCTAAGGAGGACTCTGTCTGTCTGCTGTTGATCCTGATCTGTGCGTTCCTGACTCCAGATCTGGAATCCAGCTCCTGTCTGTTGCTGAGTCCAGTCTGGGACTTCCCCAGTGCCTGCTGGTGACGCGATCATCATCCTGGGAGCTTGATATGGTTATGTATATATTGTATATATTTCATTATTTTTATTTTTTTTAAATGTTTCATTAATTTATTAATATTTTCATTAAAGTAGTGTCCTGGTTTGGGGTGAAGCAGAGCCAACTTTCTTTTCAGTGAGAGAGGCTCTTGCTTGCACTTGTTGCTGTGGCAACCAGGGTCAGCTGACTTGGTTATTTACCCTGTGGAGTGGTTGCACTTGTGGGTAGGCGTGGACAGGTCAGATGACCCAAACTGACCAATGGGGTATTCCATCCCATCTGCCATGCTCAGTATAAAAGCTGAGGGATCAAAGGGATTAAATTGGTTACTCTTCAAGGACTCTTTTCTAAGGGCTTTTTATTGTTGGCTGTTTTCCAGTGGTTTCTTGTTTGAGGCATGACTGAGCATGACTCAGTATAAAAGCTGAGGGATTGTCGTGGTTTAGCCTCAGATGGCAACAAAGAACCACGTGGCTGCTCTATCAGAGGTTCCCCACCCCCCCCCGGGGAAGAATCGGAAGAAAAAGGCAAAACTCTTGGGTTGAAACAAAGGCAGTTTAACAGAACAGCAAAGGGAACAGGAAAAAAACGACAATAACACGGAGAGAGGAATATACAAACACAATTACAGAACCGCCGCTCACCGACCGGACCCCAGACCGCTCCAAATCTCAACTTCCTACCCCCATCCCTGGCAGCTCAGACTGGGCATGGCTCACATGGCATGGAATACCTGTGTCCCTGCCCGAGCCTGGGGAGAATTAACCCTGTACCTGCCAGAACGGACATTATCCACCCCGTATTCCACACCATCGACGTCCGTCATGCCCAGATCTTACAGGTTCCAATGAATTGCCACCGATTTCCCCTGTTCCTCCATCTCTTAGAAAACGTCTCTCAGGACAGGAGAGATGGTGTGTGGTGCATGCGTATTTTCGGAGCCTGCGGCTGGTTCAGGCCCACGGTCCATGGGCTGAAGATGTAGATCTTGAGGAAGTTGCTGGGCACCAGCTGCTGAGGTCAGTTCTGATCCCATCACTGCTGTGCTTTACTCGTTTTTTTTATCAGAATCCATCTGTCATTTATTTAGGTGATTCTTACTGTAGTGCAACTGATAGCAATTATAGGAATGAGGACATACAGTGGCAGGGTTATTTAGCAATTAACATAATACAACTTGATTCATTGGCTATTCTCGCCCAAAATCAGATCCCCATGAGGTACACATCGGACCTCCCCATCTCTCCTGGACAGGTATTCCATGCCATGTGAGCCATGCCCATCCTGAGCTGCTGGGGGAGGGGGCAGGAAGTCACTGCTTGGAGTGGTTGGAGCGGGGGGGGGCGCCCCCCGGGTCTGGTCTGTGAGCGGCGGTAGGAAGTGGAGGTTCCGTAATCGTGTTTGTATATTTCTCTCTCCGTGTTATTGTTGTTTTCTTGTTCCCTTTGCTGTTCTGTTAAACTGCCTTTGTCTGAACCCAAGAGTTTTGCCTTTTTCTTCTGATTCTTCCCATATTGGGAAAGCCTGAGCGAGCGGCACGTGGTTCCTTGTCAGATCCCAATGGATGCGATCAACAAAATAGCAGCTATGTCTCCACCAACTAGTAAAAAGGAAACACAAGCTTTCTTAGGCATTGTGGGTTTTTGGAGAATGCATATCCCAGATTACAGTCTAATTGTAAGCCCTCTGTATCAAGTAACCCGAAAGAAGAATGATTTTAAATGGGGTCCCGATCAACGACAAGCTTTTGAACAAATCAAACAGGAAATAGTCCATGCAGTGGCCCTGGGGCCAGTCCGGGCAGGACAAGATGTTAAAAATGTGCTCTACACTGCAGCCGGGGAGAACGGCCCTACCTGGAGCCTCTGGCAGAAAGCACCAGGGGAGACTCAAGGTCGACCCCTGGGGTTTTGGAGTCGGGGATACAGAGGATCCGAAGCCCGCTACACTCCAACAGAAAAAGAGATATTGGCAGCATATGAAGGGGTTCGAGCTGCTTCGGAAGTGGTTGGTACAGAAGCACAGCTCCTCTTAGCACCTCGACTGCCGGTGCTGGGCTGGATGTTCAAAGAAAGGGTCCCCACCACACATCATGCAACTGATGCTACATGGAGCAAGTGGATTGCACTGATCACACAGCGAACTCGAATGGGAAACTGAGGAGAAATAACTGGACTCCAGACGATCCAATGTGAATTAACAGAAGCCGTTTATTAAGCACAGATCATCATCTTTTATACCCTGTGTTGTAGCGGTACATGTGACTCGCTTATTTCTGATTAGCTAGTTACACTGTCCACGCACTATGCATGCAGTTTGTTCACACATCAGATTGGTTACAAGAATTCACGTAGTAAATTGCTTAGTCATTAGCATAACATGTTTTCTGCCTTCTCAGTCCCGTTTTTCCCATGTACTAATTCCATCTTCTACCACCTGTTTTGCTCTTAATCTAATCTCTCATAGTAGGGAGGCTGGCTCACATGACCATTTTCTCTCAGACACATTCCTACAATACCCCCTTTTTCTTCTTGAGCCAGTCAGACCTTATGCATGGCATTTTCTATCATGTCAGTCACTTTGCAGAGAACACACGAGGCTACCATAACCAATAAAAATATAACCAACAATAGCATGAGCCCTTGTTTTAGGAAGTCTGATAACCATCCCGTTGTTATACCCCATGAGCTTAACCAACCATTGAAACCATTTTTGACCACTTTTAATTTGGACATGTTATCCTTCAGCTCCCGTAACTGCTTATGAATGGATGATGAGTGGTCAGAAAGGTTCATACAACACATACCTTCAAAATCTTCATATCCATGACCCTGAGCTAACAGCAAAAAATCAATAGCCACTCGATTTTGCAACGTAGCATGCCGAATGCTATCAGCATCAGTAAGCAAGCTAGATATGATTTTAGTTGTAAGGTTTATCTGTTTACTTGCCCAACACCCTGTCTTATTCAACATATTTAATGCCGTTGCTGTTCCTAGCGAAGGAAGAATACTTAGCCCTATTCTTTGTCCGAGATTTGAAAATGTTATATGGTCGTCACAGGATGGAGTGAAGGTATGAACTGTTCTCTTGGCTCTGTGGTTACTGTGTGCTCTGCTCACTGTGTCTTTGGCCGTATGCAGGCCTCTGCTCGTAGATCTGCCACATCTCCCCCTTTTTTGTTTATCACCAGACCATTTATTAACAAGGTCGCCATGACTTGTGCGTCTACTCGTTGCGACGCTCTTAGTGGGTTATATACTAAACACAATTAAAAACAGAATCAAAAAGAACCCTGCTAAGGCAATAAATACCCAGATTCCTAAATTTAGCCCAGAAAGACAATTTCTTTGGATTTACCCATGAGAAATCCTTTTGTAATATTTCAAATACATTGTGGTTCATTAAGTCTTGAATCTTTAGTATTTGAGCTTTTAGCTGATCATGTAAAGGACGAATATTTTGTTGCAACGACATGTCAAAAGCACCTTGGAGATGGTGTTTAACCATTTCCCAGCCATGTAGCAACATATTCCAGGGGAGAGATGTAACACAAAGTCTTCGAGAGTTGTACACCCAATCACAATACAGAGAAAGACGTGTTTTTAATGCATTTTGCCGATCCCCTATCCATAGTACTGCTGTTTTATACCCTACTCGTGTTAAATTTACACAATAAGATTGATTACATTCTTGTATACTTGCATTTTGAGCCAAAGCAAACATACGGATGAGAAGTACAAATCATTACAGAATTTTCTTGCTCACAACTTCTATTTGTTGCAGTATTATCTGTGGTTAGCATGCACCCTGATTTAAGGTGCTTATAATACACCTTCGGTTGTTCAGGCCATTCAACAGTTCTTACAAAATGTCCATCTACTGCTGTGGATGACAAAGAAGACATGTTTAGAAAATTTAAAACATGAGTTGCTTTATACAATCACTCTTGAGGTGTCATACCTACGGGATTCCCCCTTTTTTGTTTAGCAAGCATGGTTTTTAAAGTATGATGCATACGCTCCACAATTGCTTGCCCAGTTGGGGAATGAGGAATACTGGTGACATGTTTAATACCCCATATCTGTAAAAAAAAAAAGGCCTGTACTTTAGCGGACACATAAGCCAGTTCATTATCAGTTTTTATAGTTTTCGGTACTCCCATGACTGCAATGCATTGCAACCAATGTCGAATAACATCACAAGCCTTCTCTCCTGTATGAGCAGTAGCTACAACAAAGTGAGAAAACAAATCAACTGAAACATGTCCAAATTCCATAATGCGCGTAACATCGGATTGCCAAAGTTCATCAGGTGTAAGCCCTCACGGGTTAACCCCCGCAAATGATGGCAGAGGAGCCAGCTGCTGACAATCGGCACAAGTTCACACAATATCATGTGCTTGTTGTTGTGTTAAAGAAAATTGCTTCCTCAATGCCTTCGCATTTCGATGAAAAGAAATCATGCGACATTTTAGCTTGCTGCATAATGTTCGGAGTTGTTACCAACAGTGTGATAATCCGCAACTGTGTTTCCCTCAGTTAAAGGACCAAGTAAACAGCTATGAGAGCGTATGTGGACAATAAAATAACGAAACTGTCTTTTTCATAAAAGTAATATTAATTGCAGTAAGAGACTAAATAACAGTTGGTTCTCTACTTGTTTTCTAAATGCTCCTTCAAGTCTTTGAACAATACCAGTAACATATTGAGATTCTGCCTACATTTAACAGTTCCTGTTGAAATAAGTCCAAAGCCTTTACTGTGTCCCTGAACCATCTACAAACACCGAACAGGTGCCATCAAGAGGCTTTGGTGCTAGCAGGATGTGCGGCTGTAAAGGAATTTGTGAAAGTGACTGTAATAGTCTGTGCTAGGGGAAAGAATAATTTATTTGCCCAATATAATGTACTAAGGAGGTTAAGACTTTGTGATAACCAAGGGTCAAGGTCATCCTTTTTGATGGGGACATGTATGTGGCTTGGATCCATTCCAGAAAGCTGGTGACAGCACAAACGACCCTGGAAAAACAATCGTGGTAACATTTCAATCATCATAGTTACTGGTTTTGAAAAGGTATGTGGCAAAAATACCCACTCTAATGCAGTCAGGCTCTTTGCGAGTGCATCATCCCACTGTCCTATCAGGGCATAAAGTTGAAATTCTTGTAGGAAGGTGTTCAATGCGTCTTGCAGCAGTAGTAGACTATATCTTATCTTTCAACATGCGTGCTGTAATGCCTTCTGAGCTGCTGGGGTTAATGAACATAGAACTTATGGGGGGGGCGGGGGCAGACACAGGGCTTCAGGGCATCCCCTGTATCTTCAAAGTGCGCTCATGTCTCTCTCCCCCTCACTCATGTCTCTCTCCCCGTCTCTGACCCGAGACAGCCCCCCTATATCCTGCACTGGATTGAGTGGAGAAGTACAGGCCAGAGTCACTGCATGCATGGCCAGTGCATGCAGTGAGTCCCACCAGACTCTCCTGCACTGGACTGAGTAGAAAAGTACAGGCCAGAGTCGCTGCACGCGTGGCCAGCGTATGCAGCGAGTCTCACCAAACTCATGATCCAGCTTTGCTAACAGCGGCTGTCTGATACGTGACTACATTGTTGTAATCCCTTCTTGTTATCTTCTTCTGTGAAGGTCAGGTTCTCATGGATACACACATAGTTTTTAGAGCAACATATGCTACAACTCGTACAAGGGTACGATGCAAAGCGGCATCTACAACTGATCGTATAATGCTTATTAAACACGGCAAACAGCATACTAAACATAACAGACAAATTCCTTCCACACAGGCAATGAGTATATTTTGCTTCAACCAACCCCATCCCCAAGTCCATCCAGCAAAGAGATTTCACCCAGTGGTCTCCACAAGTTGCTGGTTCGGTCAGTGCAGTTCTTGCAGCTGGGCATGGATGGATTTGGAGTGGTCACTTAGATTCATACAATACAGTCCTTTAAAATCTTGACAACCATGTCTGTGAGCTGAAAGCAAAACATCAGTAGCAGTTCTGTTTTGCAACATCGTATATCGAATACTATCTACATCCAGCAATAACTCAGAAATAGCGGTACTAGTAGCATTGTTAAACTTATCCTTGGCAGCAAGAGAGTCCTTGTTATCAAGAATCCTTGGCAGCAAAAGAGTCCTTGTTAGCAAGAGCGCATGCGGACTCCCTGTTCTTGCTGGTACTGTGCTTTGATCTTCTTCCACAACAGGCCAAGATTCTCAAGCAGCTAGATAAGGTGTCCGTGAGTCCATTACAGGCTTATGTCATCCAAATGTTTTTCTTGCCAGCACCCGAGACTGAATAACAATTGGTGTGATATCTGTGTTTTCCAGCACCCAGGTGCGAGTCCCTTGAGTGTATTTACAGTCCTCCTTTCCGATCTTCCGTTGCTTTCCCATATTCCACCCCCCCTGCTCAAGAGACCGCTTCTGCTGGGGTTCATTTTAGTCTCGCAGGGTATAACACAGAGCAATCTACTAAGGCATGCAATAACATATACACATATAGGAAAAAACCAAAAACATATCTCTATGGTACTGCTTTGAATCAGGTGTCCTATTTCTCTTTTTCTGATGCTTTCTCGTAATGCGTATGGCATACTTTTGTGCTAACGTGGCACATTTCCCATCTAATTGTTCCTGTTTGGTTTCTTTTTTTTTCTTTTTTTTTCTTTTTTTTTCTTTTTTTTTTCCATCACTTACGACTGACATAAAAGTCTGCCTTTGCAACAAGAGCTCAGTTTCTCATTTTTCCTTAAGTTTCCATTTTCCTACAGAGCATCCTATAGATTTTGGCTCAACTCCTTTTCCCAATCAACCATGATCTTAGAGACAAACAACAAACAACCAGCGATACACCCTGCACGGGCAAGCCGTTCCCGAGAGCGTAAACGTGTTGGCTCGTGAAAACTCCCCCAATATTTCAGGACTTCCATCGGTTCTACAGCCCATCCTGGTGTATCTGCCTGGGGCGCGCTCGCCTTACGTCTAAACATTGTGTATATACAAACTTCTTCACTTGACGGAGTGTCAGCCCTAGTTGCATACGAGAACAGTACCACACCGGGCAGAACACCTGCTCAAGGGGAGTCACCTAACGACACTGCACACAACAAAAAGCAAACAGTAGCACAGATGCTGATCAGCAGGTACAAGCTGGCGCCCGCACACACTTACACAGCAGACATACAAAACCAGCACTTCTATCTCAGGGAGACGACTGGGGAGGGGAGGGGCGAGGCGGGCAATGGCAGGAGCAAACAGCTCCGGCTCTGTCCTTCTCTGCTGACATTCTGCCTCCTCCCTCGGCCTCAGGTGGAGCAGAGGGGATCAGCAGGGGATTGTCCCAGACCTTCGGACCTGGCCTGTTCGATCCCCCTCCCGTGGGTTGTAATGCTGCAAAAGCCCCGGCTGCCGTGGCTTGCTCCGCCTTCATATCTTGTAAGGTCGATAACACCAACCACCATGTCGTCGCTAACGGTGATGCCTCTTTGTCTCCTTTACTTATCACTTCCCACAGTTTTTTCCCAACAGCCTCCCATATTTCTGATTTAAAAGCTGTCTGGGGCTCTGGTGCGAATCCGTTCTCTCTGCACCAGGTTAACAACCTTCGGAGCATACGCTCATCGTATTTCACCCCTCTCTTAGAGAGGATATGCAGGAGAAGTTTTAATACAGCCCCTTCTTCTTTTGTTACTTGTTGCCCCATCTCCTGCCCCGGCTGCTCACCTCTCTCTGGTGGCCACATCGTCTGTTTCCTCTATTCCGGATTGCCGGCCAATCCGCCTGGTCTCAGTCCAGCTGAGCCGTCCTCCAGCCAGTGGATCTCCTTCTGGGTCTTCCGCCCCTCGCATTCCGTTGCTCAAGCCAAGCGCCGATCGGTATCACGTCGGGGTCACCATCTGAGGAGAAATAACTGGACTCCAGACGATCCAATGTGAATCAACAGAAGCCGTTTATTAAGCACAGATCATCATCTTTTATACCCTGTGTTGTAGCCGTACATGCGACTCGCTTATTTCTGATTAGCTAGTTACACTGTCCACGCACTGTCCATGCAGTTCATTCACACATCAGATTGGTTACAAGAATTCACATAGTAAAGTGCTTAGTCATTAGCACAACATGTTTTCTGCCTTCTCAGTTCCCGTTTTTCCCATGTACTAATTCCATCTTCTACCACCTGTTTTGCTCTTAATCTAATCTCTCATAGTAGGCAGGCTGTCTCACATGGACATTTTCTCTCAGATACATTCCTACAGGAAACCCCAGTCGCCCAGGAATTCTGGAAGTGGTCATGGACTGGCCAGAAGGCAAGGATTTCGGAATGTCACCAGAGGAGGAGGTGACGCGTGCGGAAGAGGCCCCACCATATAATAAACTGACAGAAAATGGGAAGAAATATGCCCTGTTCACTGATGGGTCCTGCCAGATTGTGGGAAAGCATCGAAAGTGGAAGGCTGCTGTGTGGAGTCCTACACGACAAGTTGCAGAAGCCAGTGAAGGACAGGGTGAATCGAGCAAGTTTGCAGAGGTGAAAGCCATTCAGCTGGCTTTGGACATTGCTGAGCGAGAAAAATGGCCAGTACTTTATCTCTACACTGATTTATGGATGGTGGCAAATGCTCTGTGGGGGTGGCTACAGCATTGGAAGCAGGACAACTGGCAGTGCAGAGGCAAACCCTCTGCACTGAGGGCTGGCGAATTGTGGCAATATATTGCTGCCCGGACAGAGAATCTGGTTGTGAAACTCAGAGAATCTGGTTGTGAAACTACATCACGTAGATGCCCATGTATCCAAGAATCGGGCCACGGAGGAACATCAGAACAACCAGCAGATGGATCAGGCTGTTAAGATTCAAGTGGGTCACCTGCTGTTCTTCGACCCTCAACAACCCCACAACAGAAGAGTCCTCCGAGAGACCAGGCAAGGTAGACAACTGTTTAACTTCCTCCGTCTCCAAGGCAGCTATGCCAAAGGCCCACCGGTACCCTTTTGGGTCCTTAAAATACCCTCTCCTGAGGTAATCTATACCAAGGATGCATGGAACCTCTGGGCCAGTCACAATGGGATGCTTTTGCCACTCATTCCCAGTTAGGCTCACTTCAGCCTCCAGTACAGTCAACTCTTGGGATCCCCCTGTGGCCCCAGAAATACAAGTGGGTTCTGCCCCTCTATAGCTTGATGGTATTAGGGTGCACTGTGCACCCGTGTCCACTAGAGCCTTATACTCCTGTGGGTCTGATGTGCCAGGCCATCGAATCCACACCGTCCAATAAACCCGGTTGTCCCTTTCCTCCACCTGGCCGGAGGCAGGGCCCCTCTAATACTAGTCATAGTATCCGGTACTCACTTCTTGCAGAAATGACTTGGAAGTTCCTTCAAGAGGATCAGAAGCAAGATCAGGCCTTCTGCTCTGTCTGGGGAACGGCCCGCTGGAAACTGGGGCGGCACTTTTCCTGGAGGGATCCCCTTTTGTGGTCATTCTTCCTTGCAACTCCTGTACCCGTGTCCGCAGGATCAAAGTAGGTTGTCCATCCCACTTCCTCATGTCCTCCCCGTGGTCACGCAGGTAGAACCACAGGGTGCCTCGTGGTGTGTACCCTCTGTACTCTCTCTCTTGAGTGGGGAAACGCCTGCTCCTAATAGCCGAGATGCTGGCCCATAGAGGTGGGGAGTAGGACATATTCTCTTTAAGTTGCTGGACCTTCTGGGACAGTTTCTCCACAGCTGAGACAAGGGGGGAAGAGAGACTTTCTTCGTATCGCTGGAGCCGGCCAGCTACCTCATCCACCGTTGGTCCCTCTTCGCCTTTCCATTCCATTACTGCCAATGAGGCTGCCCAGGGAGGTTGTGGAGTCCCCTTCTCTGGAGACTTTCAAGACTCGCCTGGATGCAGTCCTGAATAATGTGCTCTAGGCAATCCTGCTTTAGCAGGGGAGTTGGACTAGATGATCTCTAGAGGTCCCTTCCAACTCTGAAAAATTCCGTGATTCTGTGATGAGTTGGCATATGATGATGGTGCGCTCCGTACAAACTTCCACCACATGGCCCTTGTGCATTGGACCTCATAGGGGTCTGTGGGTAACTCTGCATTGTCCAAGTCATAATAAATCACCTCCCGCACGGCTAATTCTCTCAGGTACTGGATACCTCTTTCCATGGTAGTCCACTTGCTTGGTTGACATACAACATCTTCACTGAAGGGGTACCTCTCCCTCACGCCTGACAGGAGTCGTTTCCAGAGGCTGAGGGCTTGGGTCTTCTTCCCAATTGCCTCGTCAATGCCCCCTTCCCTAGACAGGGATCCCAGCTGCCTGGCTTCCCTACCCTCTAATTCCAGGCTACTGGCCCCGATATCCCAACACCGGGAGCAGCCAGGTGACAATGCGCTCGCCTGAAAGTTGGTTGAAATCTTTTCGCATATCCCGCAGCTCGCTCAAGGATAGAGATCAGGTGATTATCTCTGGTTCTGCCTCTTCCTCCTGCTCTCGTGATGGCCCTGGTTCATCATCATCCCTTACTAAGCGAACTGATTTCTTTGTGTACTTGTTCTGTATAGGGGCAACTGATACTGGCACAGATTAGTTCCCTGGTTAAGTGGCATTGGCTGCCACCAGGGCTGGAGTAGCTGCAGTGGCTGCCACGGGGGTTGGAGTAGCCACAGGGGCTGCCACTGGGGTTGGAGTAGCTGCAGTGCCCGTCTCAGGTGTTGCAGCAGCCACAGTGTCTGTTGCAGGGGTTGGAGTAGCCACAGTGTCTGTCACAGGGGTTGCAGCAGCTGCAGTGCCTGTTGCAGGGGTTGCAGTAGCTACAGTGTCTGTCGTTCTGGTCTCCACCTCTTTCCCCTGAGGGTGCTGCGTAACACGGAGCAGTGCCTGGTAGCTACTGGCCAGGGCCCAGCACAGTGCAGTGAGTTGTGCCTCTCTAGAATAGCCACAGCATTTGTCTTTCAGATATTCTACTACTCTATCAGGGTCCTGTAATTGTTCAGGGGTGAAGTCCCAGACCACTGGAGGTGAGAAGGTCTCCAAGTACCTGCCCATGTTCTCCCACATGCCATGCCACCCCTGACTATTCAGCCTCGGAGCAGATCTCTGGGTGGTAGTCTTAAATAGTCGCTTAACCCTAAACAAGACTTGGAACATATTCAGCAGACATAACACTAGGAACATGCTGGTTTAAGCATCCCAAGGATATTCAAAATTCTTAAAAGCTGTCATATCTGACCCGAAGGAGAAAAGGGAGGCAAAATGACTGGGGAAAGTGTCCCCCCCTGTTTCCCTCACAGACTGGGTGTAATTATTAATAAATTCTGAGAGACGGTGCCCAATGTACGGGCAGGACAGCAATACCACATAAACACCCCAACATAACCATCTGAACAGTGATGTTATCATATCATAAGCTGATATCGCACAGGACAGCAAAATGATAATCCTGATCCCTCTCCCAGACATGATAAACAGCATCACAGGGAGTACATAAGCCATATAGGAATTTACATAACACACCCACGAGAACATATCAAGCAACATGGTGACCAGTGACTATTTACCTAATACAATAAATGCATACAACAAATTCGTTTTTTACAAGCTCTAGTTGGATTCTGTCGTTATCTCAACCCTTTGTGCCCCATATTGGGCGCCAAAAAGGACTGTTGTAGTTTGGCCTCAGACCGCGCGCTGCTCTCTCAAAGCTTCCCAACCCCCCCGGGGAAGAATCGGAAGAAAAAGGCAAAACTCGTGGGTTGAAACAAAGGCAGTTTAACGGAACAGCAAAGGGAACAAAAAAATAACAACAACACGGATAGAGGAATATACAAACACGATTACAGAACCGCTGCTCACCGACCGGACCCGGGACGCCCCAGACCGCTCCAAGCCTCAACTTGCTACCCCCTCCCCCAGCAGCTCAGACTGGGCATGGCTCACATGGTCCCTGCCGGAGACTGCGGAAAATTAACCCTACCCCCGCTGGAACCAGGACAGGGCTCAAAGGTCAGTCCTCTCTTTCTTCAAGTGCCATCGTCCGAGGAGAACTCTGTTCCTCTGCCTTTGAGCCTGATCCCTGCGATCCTGAATCCAGATCCGGGATCCAGTTGTTTTCCATCACTGAGTCCAGTCTGAGACTTTCACACTGCCTGCCGGTGATATGGTCATCATCCCGGGAGCTTGATACTGGTTTTGTATATATTGTATATATTTCATTCTTTTCTTATTGATATTATTATATTTTCTTTTTATGATTTTATTATTAACATTTCATTAAATTAATTTTGTTTCTTTTAAACTCATAAGTGTCTTTCTCTCTCATCCTTTCCCTGAAGGGAGAGGTGAGGGAGAGCATTACACTAATTGTACTGCAGCTACCCAGGAGGCAGTAAGTACCCTGCAGTGAATCTGGACAGAATAATTTACTCAACTCCCTGCAAATTGCAGGCAAAATGCCTTTGCGAGTATAGCAAGAAGAACAACAGATTTACTAATTCTTTTATGGTTTGTGAAAGAATGTGCAATATGGACTAACATTAGAAATGGTGCCAAACAATGACTGGTTCTAAAAAACT
Organism: Rissa tridactyla; assembly: GCF_028500815.1. NCBI lineage: Eukaryota > Metazoa > Chordata > Aves > Charadriiformes > Laridae > Rissa > Rissa tridactyla. Next base: position 25,879,446 of record NC_071496.1, read on the forward strand.
AAGAAGTAAACTTAACTGTCTTAGATACTGTGATGTGACTCATCAATCAGCACAGAGCTAACCCTGATGTGAATCATCCAGCCCTACTGAATGAGACCAAAACTGCAGAATCCACCTGGCCCATGACCCAGTGCCCGGGGAGATGCTGCTATCAAAACCAAATGACTGGACTTGCCTATACGAAGTGTTACTCATGTAAGTGTTATTGATCTTAAGTGCCTCAATATGTACATGTCTATTGCCTCTAATGGAGTCATGAGTGTCCAGCATCCACATCCCTTGTACCCTGCACAGGTAATGCCCAATGGAGTCGGGCTTCTGCCTGATGTTTGCAGCCCACAGAAGGGATGCCACAGGAGGCCCATTCAGGCTCTATGGGAAAGAGAAGAGGTGGTGTAGCTTCTTCTGATATTGCCTTTAAGTGGGAGAGTGTAAGGATATGTGGAAAGAAAGTGTCTGCTCCTTTAGGGGTATCTGGTCAAAGGAGCCATAAGCAAGAACATACAGAGACACAAATCTGACCAAGAAATTATAAGGGAGCCAGTGACAAGAACAAATCTGGTCAGTCGCACTAATTGATGGGTTATCCAGAAACTGCAGGCAAACCAGGACTTTGCAACTGATAAGAATGCAAACCTGAGGGTCCAGGATGTTGGAATGGAGTCGATGGAACTATGCCAACTGATGAGACTGTGCAGGGGGAAGGGGGAGCAGGGAAGTACAAAGAGGGGGATAGACAGAAAGGTGTATAAAAGGGGCTGGTTGCATGCAAAACAGAGCTGGTCAGTACACTTGTCTGGCTGAGCCCTGAACCTGATCGCCACAGTCTGTCCTATCTTCTTATATCTTCTTATTAAATCTTTTTTTAGCTGTCTCTCTGTGTAATCTCACTCTATCCCATGTGTATGTGTGCTGCAAGGACTAAATGCCAGCTACTGTTGAGACTGCTGTGAGTGGACTTGGTGCCAGCTACTCAAATCAAAGCAGGGGTGTAGGCACCCCACAGCCTGTGGTGTCAGCTAATGAGGGGGGGTCTTTTACCTCCAAACTCTGGGGCAGGAACAGTGTGTATCCTGAAAACCAGCTACTGGGGGGACCAGTGCCAGTGGCTGGAGCAGGACCGCAGGTCACAGCCGATGTGCCTGCTGCTGGCGGGGGTGTCAAGTGTCTGTATCTTTCCCCAGACCTGGTGTGGGTGTGTGTATTCGCCAGCAAACTTCAAGCTGGACTAGCCAGTGAGTAGGGGGGACCTCAGGTCTGGGCATAGCCAGTAAGTAGGGGACCTGTGAAGTGGGTAAGAAGGCCCAGGATCCAACCAGGAGTACAGAGAGGACAGAGGGGGCTGTGCCAGTACTTGGGGGGATCCACAAATGTGCGTATGCTTCTGAATCTAGAGAGCATTGTGTGTGTGCCTTCACAAAGTGACCTATCTCTACCAGCCAAAGAGGAGGAAGGGGAATTGGCTGTCTATACTTATGTTTTATGTGAGTCCTATATGTCGGTGCTGTTGAAGGCAGTGCCTTGTCTGTGGCAGGTGAAGCTGGTGACTACCACAAACTTTAGATCTAATTCATTGCAGTAGTCTTATGTTGAGGTGATGGTCACAGCGATGTATTGTTGTAATTATCTTTTCATAGTAAAGAATTTTTGCTTACAAAGTAGATATGAAAGAAAGCATGTCTTATTCTTCATAATAATACAGAGCTTTGCAAGTCTCACCTTTGGTAACTGAGGGTAGATACCTTCAGCTGTGTAATCTTCTCTGTATCCATGGTGGCTACACCAAAAGACTACCAGTACCCTTTTGGATCCTTGAAGTACCATCTCATGAGGTAGCCAAGGATACACGGGGACTCTGGGCCAGTCACAATAGCATGCTTTTGGCACTTGTCCCCTGTTAGGCTCAGCTCAGCCTCCAACACAGACAACATTTGGGATCCCCCTCTCACTCCAGAAATCCAGATGGGTTCCATCCCCTTGTACCCTGATGGCATTAGGATACACTGTGCACCAATGTCTGCCAGAGTCTTATACTTCTGTGGATTTGATGTGCCAGGCCATTGAATCCACACAGTCCAGTAGTAAACCCAGTCATCCCTTTCCTCCACCTGGACAGAGGCAGGGCCCCCCTATTCCTAGTCAGAGCATTCATTACTTGACTCCTGTAATTGCAAACTGGAAGCCCCTTCATCAGGATCAGAAATAGGATCCGCCCTTCTACTGTGTCTGGGAAACTGCTCAACAGCAACCAAAGCAGTAATCTTCCTGGATAGACGCTTTTTGGCTGCTGTTTTTCCTTACAATTCACGGATGTGGGCTTCCAGGTTTGAGGTAGATGCATCATCCCACTTCCTCATTTCCTCCCTGTGGTTGCACAGATAGAACCACAGGGTGGCATGCAGTGTGTGCCCATTTCTTTTTCCTTTTCCTTGAACAGAGAAAGGCTTACTCCCTATGGCGCTCTTGATAGCTGAGATGCCAGCCTGTAGGGGCAAGGACAAAGACATATTCTCTTTGAGTCTCTGAACTTGTCCACAGCTGAGACACAGGCCAGTAGGGTTGGGGAGGAAGAGAGATTCTCTTCGAATTGCTGGAGCTGGCAGGTTAGTCTATCCACAGTTTGTGCCTCGATGTCCATCTAGTCCGTTATCACTGGCGTACGACATTGGTGTGTTCCGTACAAAATTCCACCACATGGACCACATGCACTGGACTTCATATGGATCTTTGGAGGCCTGGTTGCTGTCCAGGTTGCTATAGATCACCTCCACCACTGCTAATTTCCTCAATGGTTGCCACTTGTACATAGCAACGTTGGGGGGGACGGGACGGGACTGCAGGGGTGGCATCTGTGAGAAGAGACCAGAGGCTGCCCCCATGAAGGACAGAGACAGCCAGCTCCAAAATGGACCCACCACTGGCCAAAGCTGAGCCAGTCAGAGAAGCTGGTGGGACCTCTGTGATAATATATTTGAGAAAGGGTAAAAAATCCTGCACAGAAATGTGAGAGAGAGAGAGGAGTGAGGGAAAAAAGAAGAGTGGGAAACAATCCTGTGGACACCAAGGATGGAGAAGAAGGAGGGGGAGGTGCTTCAGGCACCAGAGCAGAGATTCCCCTGCAGCCCATGGAGAGACCATGGTGAAGCACATTGCCCCCCTGCAGCCCATGGAGGTCCACCTCAGAGCAGATATCCACACTGCAGCCCATGGAGGACCTCATGCCATAACAGGTGGATATGCCCTGAAGGAAGCTGCAGCCAGTGGAGAGCCCACGCTGGAGCAAGCTCCTGGCAGGAACCGTGGCCTGTGGAGGACCTACACTGGAGCAGTCTTTTCCTGAAGGACTGTAGCCGGTAGAGAGAACCCACACTGGAGCAGGGGAAAAGTGTGAGGAGGAAGGAGTGGCAGAGAGGAACTGTTATGAACTGACCACAAACCCCCATATCCCCTGCACCACTCAGGGAAAGGGGAGGAGGTATAAGAGTTGGAATGAAGGAGTGAGATTGAGTCTGGGAAGAAGATGGGGGTGTGTGGGGGAGGTGTTTTAGTTTTTGTCTTTGTTTATCACTACCCAAATCTATTTTTAATTGGCAATAAATTAAATTAATTTTCCCCAAGTCGAATCTGTTTTGCCCATGACAATAACTGGTAAGCAATATCCCTGCTTTTATCATGACTCATGAGCTTCTCCATCTTATTTTCTCCCCCTGTCCTGTTGAGAAGCGAGAGCAAGCAAACAACTGGGTGGACATCTGGCTGCCGGCCAAGGTTAACCCACCACAGTATTTCACAAGATCTTCCTTGAGAGGATAGCTTGCCTTCATGCTTGACAGGAGCCACCTCCAGAGGCCCATCTTCTGATCCCTTTGTTGATTCCCTGGTCCCTAGCTAGGGATACCAGCTGCTGGGCTTCCTTACCCTCTAATTCCTGACTGTGGGTCCCAGCAAACAGGTGATGCAAACAGCTCACATGGCTGATGGCCATAATCTTTCTGCATGTCTTGCAGCATGCTCAAGGACAGGGACTGGGTTTTTTCCTACTCATTTATGATTTCTGTCTCTTCCTCCCTGACTAACCTAGTTGACCTCCTCTTCCATTGTTTTTTCTTTACTGCAGGAGTGACTGTTATAGTCAAGGGTTGGGTCTCTGGCTTAGCTACAGTGTCCATTTGTATATCCTCAGATTCAGAGATGCTCTCACTCCTTTGAGGGTGCTGGACAGAGGCTCGGTAGGCATAGGCCAGGCCCCAACACAGTGTGAGAAGTTGTGTTTCTTTGGCATAGCCAGGGCATCCTTTCTTCAAGTGCCCTGCCAGTTCAACAGGATTCTGTGCCTGTTTGGGTGTGGTCTCAGACCATTGGAGGTGAAAACCACTCTAGACACCTGCCTAAATTCTCCCACACACCTTGCCACCCATGACTCAACTGCCTCAGGGCACATCCCTGTGTGGCATTCTGTCGCGTCCCACTCTCAGAAAAGAGGGGGGTAAGTGACTTCAGATTCGTAAATTCCCAACAGCATGGACTAAGGTGAGATAAATCTCAAGGTCCATATGGAAACATTTATTAGCTTCCCAAAATGATTAGTATAGGTCTTAACAAGTCCACGATAATTGGTTAGGTATATAACAAATTATGGCAAATGGTGAGGTATGCATTGTGTTACTTAACAACAGGTATACAACAACTTATGGCAAGCGGTACTTAAGGTCATTACTTAACAACTCTAACTGTTACTTAACAACTCTAAGAGAAAAGAGAAACCGAGGGATAGAGAAAGGAAAAGACAGAGAAAAAAGACAGAGATAAAGAGATCACCGGTCCTGGTTCCAGCGTCTTTTTCAGGGAATCTTCACAGGCCCAATCTTCTTTTGTTTCTTCTTTGTTCCCCCCTCCAGGGGCACTTATTTTCCCCTTTTATGTTTGCTGAATTAGCATGGTCCAACCCCCTTGCTGAGGACAGCCTTGTCTCAGGTTTCTCCCTTCTCCCAGGTGATGTGTAGCATGATTTGGGTGGAGAGACGAGTTCCATAGTCATACATGTTTAGCATGATCTCTATAATCTTTCCGTGGTTTAGCCTCAGATGGCAACAAAGAACCATGTGCTGCTCGCTCGAGCTTTCCCAGTACGGGAAGAATCAGAAGAAAAAGGCAAAACTCTTGGGTTCAGACAAAGGCAGTTTAACAGAACAGCAAAGGGAACAAGAAAACAACAATAACACGGATAGAGGGATATACAAACACGATTACGGAACTGCCACTCCCCGCTGCTCCCCGACCAGACTCGGGGACGCCCCAGCCTGCTCCAAGCAGCGACTTCCTGCCCCCTCCCCCGGCAGCTACAGACTGGGTGTGGCTCACATGGGATGGAATACCTGTGTCCCTGACAGAGCCTGGGGAGAATTAACCCTATCCCCGCCGGAACCAAGACAAATCTTCATTAGCATATGCAGGAGTGTGCGCTTTTATATGCATTTCCTGGATAATGAAGCAAAGGTCACTCATCGGACACAATGGCCTCGAGAACTGAGAACTAGCAAGCTCACCACACGAGTGGCAGAACTATCTTGTCTTCACAAGACAGTTCTCCGACACTTTCAGGCGCCAGAAGTGTGAGCCTTATCAGTTCTTTGAAGGCCAGGCCTGCATTATTTATTTCCTTGCGAGTGTTTGAGGCATTCCATTGAAGGCTTGGAGGGCCTTCTGCCCCTCCTCAGGGAATTTACAGTCCGTCTCTTACACATTCCAAACCAGTTGGTTAACCTTAGGAAAAGCCAAAATCGATTTCATGGCAGACACCAATACAAGCATTCTGGTTACACAGGGATGTTCAATAAACTGAAGGCCCATTGCAACAAGGCAGAAAACATCTACCCTGGAGGAGAAGAAGGGGGACGTGCCATCCTTAATTTCCCCCATAAAGTGGCTCCTAGAGGAGGAGAAAGGTGTAATTGTTAATTGTCTTCCATGGGATGGTTCTTGGAGTACTGGGATGGCAGCATTGCAGGGCCCAAATACCAGATTAGGCTTAAGGCCAGTATTTTTATCGTAGCTCTCCCAGGCAAAGAAAAACAGAACGATAAACAAGATAGCTAACAGCAAATGTCAAAAGCAGCCATTAACAAGCCCTGGATTTTGATGTATAGCAAGAGAGGGAGCATGCCATGGAGCAGGTGAGGTGAAAAAATAAACCAGTATCAAGATCAAACAAGTCAACATCGTGGCAAGCAACAGTAAGTAACAACCTACCAAGTAATGGCCAAACAGGTATAACACCTTTCCTGGTTCCGGCGGGGATAGGGTTAATTCTCCCCAGGCTCTGTCAGGGACACAGGTATTCCATCCCATGTGAGCCATGCCCAGTCTGTAGCTGCTGGGGGAGGGGGCAGGAAGTCACCGCTTTGGGAACGGGCTGGGGCATCCCTGGTCGGGTTGGTGAGCAGCGGTTCCGTAATCGTGTTTGTATATCCCTCTATTCGTGTTATTGTTGTTGTTTTCCTGTTCCCTTTGCTGTTCTGTTAAACTGCCTTTGTCTGAACCCAAGAGTTTTGCCTTTTTCTTCTGATTCTTCCCCGTGTGTGTGTGTGTGTGTGTGTAAGCTTTGAGAGAGCGGCCACATGGTTCTTTGTTGCCATCTGAGGCTAAACCACAACACACCAATAAATTCAGTCTTGCACACTCTGATCAAATCTGTCTTTATCTCAAACTCCTCGAGACCCACACTGGGTGCCAAAAAGGATTTTGGTGGGTTGCCCCTATCCAGCAACTAAGAACCCACCAGCTGCTCACTCACTCACCATCCCTCCCCCAGCATTATGGGGGAATCATAGAATGGTTTAGGTTGGAAGGGACCTTAAAGATCATCGAGTTCCAACCTCCCTGCCATGGGAAGGGACACCTCCCACTAGACCAGGTTACTCAAAGCTCCATCCAGCCTGGTCTTGAACACCTCCAGGGATGGGGCCTTCACAACTTCTCCAGGCAACCTGTTCCAGTGTCTCACCACCCTCATAGTGAAAAATTTCTTCCCGATATCTAATCTAAATCTACCCTTTTCCAGTCTGAAGCCATTACCCCTCATCCTATCACTACATGCCCTTGTAAAAAGTCCCTCTCCATCTTTCTTGTAGGCCCCTTCAGATACTGGAAAGCTGCTATAAGGTCTCCCCAGAGCCTTCTCTTCTCCAGGCTGAACAACCCCAACTCTCTCAGCCCGTCCTCATAGGAGAGGTGCTCCATCCCTCTAATCATCTTTGATGCCCTCCTCTGGACTCGCTCCAACAGGTCCATGTCCTTGTGCTAAGGACTCCAGAGCTGGACCCAGTACTCCAGGTGGGGATCTCACAAGAGCAGAGTAGAGGGGCAGAATCACCTCCCTTGACCTGCTGGCCATGCTTCTTTTGAGGCAGCCCAGGATATGGTTGGCTTTCTGGGCTGCAAGCACGCATTGCCAGCTCATGTCCAGCTTCTCATCCACCAACACCCGCAAGTCCTTTTCCTCAGGGCTGTTCTCAATCCATTCTCTGCCCAGCCTGTATTTGTGCTTGGGATTGCCATGACCCAAGTGCAGGACCTTGCACTCAGCCTGGTTGAACTTCATGAGATTGGACTGGGCCCACCTCTCAAGCCTGTCCAGGTCCCTCTGGATGGCATCCCTTCCCTCTAGCGTGTCGACCGTGCCACACAGCTTGGTGTCATTGGCAAACTTGCTGAGGGTGCACTCAATCCCAACATCCGTGTCACCAACAAAGATGTTAAACAGCAACAGTCCCAATACCGACCGCTCAGGAATACCACTTGTCACTGGTTTCCACTTGGACATCAAGCCGTTGACCACAACCCTTTGAGTGCGGCCATCCAGCCAGTTCCTTATCCACCGAGTGGTCCATCCGTCAAATCCATGTCTCCAATTTAGAGACAAGGATGTCATGTGGGACAGTGTCAAACGCTTTGCACAAATCCAGGTAGATGATGTCAGTTGCTCTTCCCTTATCCGCCAGCACTGTAACGTCGTCATAGAAGGTCACCAAATTTGTCAGGCATGATTTGCCTTTAGTGAAGACCTCCTTATTTTCCATGTGCCTTAGTATAGTTTCCAGGAGGATCTGCTCCATGATCTTGCTGGGCACAGAGATGAGACTGATCAGTCTGCAGTTCCCCGTGTCTTCCTTTTTTTCCTTTTTAAAAATGGGGATTATGTTTCCCCTTTTCCAGTCAGTGGGATCTTCTCCGGACTGCCAAAACTTTTGAAATATAATGGAAAGCTGCTTAGCAACTTCATCTGCCAGTTCCCTCAGGACCCGTGGATGGATTTAATCAGGTCCCATGGACTTGTGTACCTTCAGGTTCCTTAGATGGTCTTGTTCTTGGATCTTCACCTACATTGTTCTTCATTCTCACAGCCCCTGCCTTTGCCTTCTGCAACTTGGGTGGCGTGGTTAGAGCCCTTGCTGGTGAAGACCAAGGCAAAGAAGTCATTTAGTACCTCAGCCTTCTCCATATCCTGGGTGACCAGGTCTCCTGTTTCCTTATGGAGAGGGCCCACATCTTCCTTAGTCTTCCTTTTATCACTGATTATTTATAGAAGTTTTTCTTGTTGCCCTTATCAGAAGAGCAAAAGCGAGAAAAAGCTTGTGAGTTGAGATAAAGACAGTTGAATAAGTGAAGGAAAGGGGGGGGGGGAACAAAACACAAGAGAACCAACAAGTGATGCAAAGGCAATCACTCACCACTTCCCACAAGCAGCCCGATGCCCAGCCAATCTCCAAGCAATGGCTACTTTGGAAAGACTACCTCCCACTTTTACTGCTGAGGTGCATTTTTCTATTCAGAAAATGGGTGGAATTACTGTAAAGCAGTGGTTAAGTTTGCAGATCTGGTAGATCTAGTTTTCAGAAGTGGGGAATCTGGCACTTCTCCATTTCAGTAGGCCCTCCCAAAGTCCTGTAGCTATTGCTCTAGAATAGTGAAGTATTGTGTTTTTTATGTAAGTGGCAGCAAGTTCAAGCCCGTTTTGATTTGCTTCATAGGGCATAATGCTTAACTAGTGTGGCAGCATTAGAACACTGTGGGAAACTGTGGGAAACTTCAGAGCATTAAAAAATTGTTGGAAATAAATGAACACAGAAGTAGGAGACCAGTACTGAAAAGGCAAAAGCAGCTACAACTTTATTATTGTTCAGCATTACTTTTCTAAGAGAGAAAAAACAATTGCTTTATGGGTTGGATTATATGAAAAGAACCTGATGATACATCCCATTTTATTAACTAAAGAACATTTTAGAAGTTTTAAATAATTTTTTAATCTGTTATGGTACAGCAAGATTTTTGTGATAAAAAGTTTGGGGGGTTTTCCCTATGGGAGAATATTACTACGTAAAAGTGGAAACTCCCTGTAAAAATGTGTTTTAATGAAATGAGGTTTTAAAGGGATTAAAAAGCATTTCTGTGAGGTCAAAGTGGTTTCCTTTAATATTCTTTTGGGGTTTTTTTTGTTTTGAAATTTATCGAATCATAGATTCATAGAATATCTCAAGTTGGAAGGGACCCATAAGGATCATCAAGTCCAACTCCCTGCTCCTCACAGGACTATCTAAACGTGCACAGGACACTGACACAGCCAGCTACACAGACTGCTACAGAGAAGGTGCTACCTTCAACAACACTCACATACAGAACTCACATAAAACATATAGACAGCCAAGTCCCCTTCCTCCTCTTTGTCTGGCAGAGATAGAAGTTCACTAGTGAACGCACACATGCACAACACGCTCTCTAGATTCACAAGCACATGCACACTTGCAGATTCCCTGAGTACTGGCATGGCTCCCTCTGTCTGTCCGGTGCCAATGCCTGGAGCCAGGGCCTCCTACTAGCCAGCTAGTTCAGCTTGAAGTTTACTAGTAAATTACACACCCCCCATACACACCAGGTTTGGAGAAAATACAGAAACTCATCCCCCTCCCCCACAGCCAGTACCAGGCACACAGGCTTGACTGTCCTTCATAGAATCATAGAATATCTCAAGTTGGAAGGGACCCATAAGGATCATCGAGTCCAACTCCCTGCTCCTCGCAGGACTACCTAAAAAAATATCATATGACTAAAAGCGTCGTCCAGACACTCCTTGAACTCTGACAGGTTTGGTGCCATGACCACTTCCCTGGGGAGCCTGTTCCAGTGACCGACCACCCTCTCAGTGAAGAACTTCTTCTTAATGTCCAATCTGAATATCCCCTGACGCAGCTTCATTCCATTTCCTCATGCCCTATCACTGGTCACCAGAGAGAGATCAGCACCTCCCCCTCCACTGCCCCCTCTTGTGGAAGTTGTAGTCTGCAATGAGGTCACCCCTCAGCCTTCTCTTCTCCAAGCTGAACAAACCAAGTGACCTCAGCCACTCCCCATAAATTTTGCCCTCGAGACCTTTCACCATCTTGGTCACCCTCCTCTGGACACACTCTAATGGTTTCATGTCCTTCTTATATTGAGGTGCCCAAAACTGCACACACTACTCGAGGTGGGGCCACACCACTGCAGTGTAGAGTGAGACAATCACCTCCCTCAACCAGCTAGCTATGCTGTGCTCGATGCACCCCAGGGCACAATTGGCCCTGTTAGCTGCCAGGGCACACTGTTGATCATATTCAACTTGCCATCACCCCAGACTCTCAGATCCCTTTCCACGGGGCTGTTCTCTAGCCTCTTGTCCCCCAATTTGTACATATAACCAGGATTATCTCATCCCAGGTGGGAAATCCAGCACTTGCTTTTCTTGAATTTCACACAGTTGGTGACTGTCCAGCTCTCCAGTCTATCCAGATCTCTCTGTAAGGCCTCTCTACCTTCGAGGGAGTCCACAGCTCCTCCTAGTTTAGTATCATCAGCAAACTTACTTAACGTACATTCGACTCCTGCTCCCAGATCATTTATAAAAACATTGAAGAGCACTGGCCCTAAAATTCAGCCCTGGGGAACCCCACGGATGACTGGCCGCCAGCCTGATGTAACGCCATTTACTATAACTCTTTGAGCCTGACCCATCAGCCAATTGTTCACCCAACATATTATGGACTTGTATAGCTGTGTGCTAGACATCTTGTCCAGAAGGATACTGTGAGAGACAGTATCAAAAGCTTTGCTAAAATCCAAAACCACCACATCTACTGGCTTCCCTTGGTTAACTAGATGGGTGACCTTGTCATAAAAGGAAATTAAGTTGGTTAATCAGGACTTTCCCCTCGTGAACCCATGCTGGCTATGACCAATGACTGCATTGTCTCTCAAGTGTTTTTCAGTAACTCCCAGAATAACCTTCTCCATAATTTTACCAGGCGCTGAAGGGAGACTGACAGGCCTATAATTTACAGGGGGTGCAAGAGAGCTGGTTAATATTCAAGCACCACTTCCTCCAAGCTCAACATCGGTGCATCCCTAGGAGCAAGAAATCAGGCAAAGGATGCAGAAAACCTGCATGGATGAGCAAGGAGCTTCTGGAAAAACTCAGATGGAAGAAGGAAGTTTACAGAATGTGGAGAAAGGGACTGGCCACTTGGGAGGAGCATAGGAACACTGTCAGAGTATGCAGGGATGCAATGAGGAAGGCTAGGGCCCACTTGGAATTAAACCTGGCAAGGGATGTTAAGGACAATATGAAGGGCTTCTTCAAGTGTATCAGCAGTAAAAAGAAGACTAGGGGTGCCCTGGTGACAGAGGATGCAGAGAAGGTGGAGTTACTGAATGCCTTCTTTGCTTCAGTCTTTACTGCTAAGGCTTGCCCTCAGGAATCCCAGACCCTGGAGGTAAGAGAGAAGAGTCTGGAGAAAGGAAGCCTTTCCCTTGGTCAAGAAGGATCAGGTTAGAGATCGTTTAGGCAAACTTGATACCCACAAATCCATGGGCCCTGATGGGATGCACCTGTGAGTGCTGAGGGAGCTGGCAGATGTTATTGCGAAGCTACTCTCCATCATCTTTGAAAGGTCATGGAGAACAGGAGAGGTGCCTGAGGACTGGAGGAAAGCTAATGTCATGCCAGTCTTCAAAAAGGGCAAGAAGGAGGACCCGGGAAACTACAGGCCAGTCAGCCTCACCTCCATCCCTGGAAAGGTGATGGAACAGCTCATCCTGGATATCATCTCTAAGCATGTGGAAGAAAAGAAGGTCATCGGTAGTGGTCAACATGGATTCACCAAGGGGAAATCATGCTTGACCAACCTGATAGCCTTCTATGATGGCATGACTGGCTGGGTGGATGAGGGGAGAGCAGTGGACGTTGTCTACCTTGACTTCAACAAGGTTTTTTACAGAGTCTCCCATAACATCCTGATAGGTAAGCTTAGGAAGTGTGGGCTAGATGAGTGGACAGGGAGGTGGATTGAGAACTGGCTGAATGGCAGAGCTCAGAGGGTTGTGATTAGGAGCACAGAGTCTAGTTGGAGGCCTGTAACTAGTTGTGTTCCCCAGGGGTCAGTACTGGGTCCGGTCTTGATGAATATATTCATCAATGACCTGGATGAGGGGACAGAGTGTACCCTCAGCAAGTTTGCTGATGATACAAAACTGGGAGTGCCGCCATACAGCGAGACCTGGACAGGCTAGAGAGTTGGGCAGAGAGGAACCTAATGAAGTTCAACAAGAGGAAGTGTAGGGTCCTGCACCTAGGGAGGAATAACCCCATACGCCAACACAGGTTGGGGGCTGACCTGCTGGAAAGCAGCTCCGTAGAGAGAGACCTGGGAGTCATGCTGCCATGAGGCAGCAGTGTGCCCTTGTGGCCAAGGCGGCCAATGGTGTCCTGGGGTGCATTAAAAAGAGTGTGGCCAGCAGGTCGGGGGAGGTCATCCTCCCCCTCTACTCTGCCCTGGTGAGGCCACATCTGGAGTACTGTGTCCAGTTCTGGGTTCCTCAGTTCAGGAAGGACAGGGAACTCCTGGAGAGAGTCCAGCAGAGGGCTACAAAGATGATCAAGGGACTGCAGCACCTCTCTTATGAGGAAAGGCTGAGAGACCTGGCTGTTATGGTTTGAGAAAACCCACAAAAATTTATTGTTATTTAGAGAATTATTCTATCACCCGATGACCCCTCCCCACCCGGAAAGGGGAATCAGGGAAAGCAAGGAAACACGAGGGTTGAAATACAAATAGATTTAATAGGATAAGACTAAATAATTAAAATTAATAATACTAAAGAACCAATATTGATCCCGATACCAATATGAAATATATGAGGATTGTACTCAGCCAATTATATCAGTAGGAAGCTGTGCACTGCCAACAGTGGATAGAAAATGTCGGACACTGCGAATACTACAGCTTTGGGAGGAAGGGAAGGCCTCAGGGGTCCGTCACTGGGGCAAGAAGTTCTCAGGATGGCAACTATTAAGGAAGAGAGAAACTCCTCAGCAAATTTTCTAATTTATATTGAATGTGACATTCATGGTATGAAATAACCCTGTTGGCCAGCTTGGGTCAAGTGCCCAGGCCTTGCTCCTCCTCATCCCTGCACCTGGCTAACTTGAAAACACTGAGACCTTGAAACCTACATACCATAGCTGGCTATAAAGTAAATATTTTCACAAATTCAGATGCTAGATTCTTCTAAAAGTGCCGTTTTCCCAGGCATTAGAAGAAAAATTAGTCCTGTGCTGCTCAAACCGGGACATAGATAAAGGCAAGGACACACAGGTGGCATAATCGCCAGTACCAAGTGGGAGCTGCCTTCAGGGTCCTCTGTTACAGTGAACTGGCTGAGTTTATCCTGAGGCCAAGGAGTTTGAGCAACACAACACAAGCCTGAAGGCCAAGCTGTACATGCAGCACAGCAGAGCATAGGCCTGGGCCTACTCACATGTTGTGGTTTAAACCTGGTAGGCAGCTAAGCACCACACAACTGCTTTCTCACTCTCCCCACAGTGGGATGGGGGGGATAATTGGAAGGGTAAAAGCATAAAAACTCATGGGTTGAGATAAATATAGTTTAATAAGAAAAAAAAAGGAAGAAAAAAAAACCCCAACAAATAAAACCAAAACCAAGAAAAACAAGTGATGCAAAAAAACCCCAATTGCTCACCACCAGCTGACCGATGCTCAGCCAGTACCTGAGCAATAGCAGCCCCAGCAAAACTCCCCCCCCCCCCCAGTTTTTATTGCTGAGCACGATGTCATATGGTGTGGAATATTCCTTTGGTCAGTTGGGGTCAGCTGTCCCAGCTGTCTCCCCTCCCAACTTCTTGTGCATCTCCAGCCTACTCACTGGCAGGGCAGTGTGAGAAGCAGAAAAGGCTTTGATGCCTTGAAGCACTGTTCAACAATAGCTAAAACGTGTGTTATCAACACTGTCTTCATCACAAATCCAAAACATAGCACCGTACAAGCTACTATTAAGCAAGTTAACTCTATCCCAGCTAAAACCAGTACAGCAGGTTACCTGTTATGTGGATCACTAATTTCTCAATGTACAATGGTTTTTCAGTCAGGATCACTACAGGGTCATCTTTGATTTCTTCTTCTGAAGCTGTTTTACTTTGTAAAAATAACTGAATATTCACTGGAGTAGAACTTAAATCTGATATTCCCACAGCCAGTGTGAACATTTTAAACAGCAGAACTTAATTTTGATCTTACACTTTATCTCTCTGGAGCAATGAATGTTAAATGACATATAAAGTCAAACTCCAACTCTGAAACTCAACCCTGTGTATTCAGTAACTCGAAGATATACAGAGAGAGAGTACTTAAGACACTTTTCACTTGCATTTGGAGAATGGAGTCCACTATTTCAGCTCTAAACCATGCCTCAAGGGAATTTGAAAACAGTTTAACCACTGGATAATTGCATACAGTAGACATAGAGCCAAAAGTTTTGATACGTTTGGGAACCTGGACTGTGCCTTGCAGGTATGACAGAGAGGAGAATTCTCTAGAGACTTAGGTGTGAGTACTTGGCTAAATATCTGTAAATTAGCTATGTAATCTGAGTACCCCTCAGCACAAAGTTAGGATGAGCGGCCCTAGCGCGTGCACCTACGGTACCTCTGGTGCTGAGGGGTCGTCTGTATGAACGTGGACACCACCTCGGCTCGCTAGTGTCACGGCCGGGCACGGGCCCCACGGCGGTGCCAGGCCATCATGCGCCCTGGCAACCGTTGCCAGGCAGCAAACGCGCAACCACGAACGGGAGAGGCGGGGAATGCCCCCTTCCACGCTGAACACCACGTCTATAAAACTATGGGGGCTCACCCGGAAGTGTTTCTCTGAGGGCGGTACTAGGCGCCGTGGTTGCTTTCGGGTCTGCAGTGCGCTTCCTCAGTTGGGTTTCTCTGTCGTGACTGGTTGGTGCCGCAGACATCGTCCTCCGGGTTCCGCGAGTGCTGGCCTCCGACGCAGGGCTGCCCTCTTTCCGCTCGGCTCAATCTCTGTTATCATTAGTCCCCTTTGTACGCTGAGTGATGCTATTACGGGGTTCCGGAACCGCGGGACCGTGGGGGTGGCTGACGCTGCTGCTGGTGGCCTGCACGGCACGGGCCTCTGAGATCACTTTCGAGCTGCCTGACAACGCCAAGCAATGCTTCTATGAGGAGATTGTCCAGGGCACTAAGTGCACCCTGGAATTTCAGGTACTCCTTACTTCCCTTGGTCCCCGGGGAATCTCTTGTTATTTCACTTTGATCATTAATATTAGGGTTTTAATAACTTAATACCTACATAAATTGGTGGGCACTCAAACTACATTATACAAACAGCCTATCTGAAATGTTGTATCTGGTGCTTGGCACCTCTGAATAAATCTTTATAGCATTATATGTTTCAATAAATATTTAAATATTTCAAATAAATTGTCTACTATTTTAGAAAGCTTCTGTATGCATATAAAAAGGGTTGTGCCTTTGGATAGAAGTCTCTCGATCCTTCAGGATGCCTTATCTTAAAGGCAAGAAGTTTGGAGCAAGGATTAAATTTAACTTAGAATAGTAAGCTACGAATACCTAAACTGCCAGTTGCTCTTGCTGCAGAGACAGGATAGCTAGTCTGATTCTACAGAACATTGTGCTATAGACCGACAACAATCAAAGGCTGACGGTACTTGAGACAATCATGAAGTTTTGAGTTGCTTGTAGGCACAATCTGAATGTGCTGGTGTTGGAAAGAAATACTGTCATTAAATGTGCAGGAGTGAGGCAGCAGAACCTCTAAAATTCTGTTTACACGAACATATGAAAATGAGCCAGGCTGTAATACCTGTTCTACTCAACATACACCATTCCTGCAACATAAAGTAGCTTGACCGAATAGGCTAGTTAGACAGTTTAGGCCATATGCAAAGGAGCTGGTTTATTGCATTTTGGCAATCTCAACTTGCTGAATAAATTGCATGGATGGGCTTGTGGATATAGTAAATTACTGATTTATTTCAGTAATGTCTTTGCCTCATCTAACTTCATCTGCTCTAACCTTTGCTATAGTACCAGTATCTTAAAATGAGGTAACTAAAACTTCCCTCATAAACTGTTAGAAAACACAGTTGATATTACATATCCTCAATTTAAAAGATCTTATTTTGAATTGTTCTGTGAGTCTTCCATAGGATGAGGATTTTTGCAAACTTGTATTGAAAGATTTTTAAATTAATGCATTTTATTTTAAAACATTTGTCAGATCAAACAATTGGGAGGTGCTAGTTGGGGGAGGTGCTAGTTGGGGGAGGTGCTAGTTGGGGGAGGTGCTAGTTGGATGTCTGTTCTGCTTAAGACAATTTCTTGTTGTTTTCAGGTGATCACTGGAGGTCATTATGATGTTGACTGTCGGTTGGAAGGTCCTGATGGTGCTGTATTATACAAAGAGATGAAGAAACAATATGATAGTTTCACGTTTACTGCATCCAGAAATGGAACATACAAATTCTGCTTCAGTAATGAGTTCTCTACTTTCACACACAAAACTGTGTACTTTGATTTCCAGGTTGGAGAAGATCCACCACTGTTTCCTAGTGAGAACAGAGCAACTGCACTTACTCAGGTAAAATATTGTGTTTGATAGCAGCTGTTAGGTGGAGGGAATGTTTTTCAAATTCAGCTGCATTAGATATCTATATTACTGTTGAAAATGAATGGGTTGGAGCTTCTTTAAAATAACCTGAGTTACTAAAAGTGAACCTTTTCTGAAAATTAGGATTTGCAGAATGCAGAGCTGAGGAGGAATTACCAAGTGTTTAAGTGGAAATTAGGGAAAATATACAGTGGCCTAGAGTTTAAGGGAAATTTTTTATGTCATGATTCTATGTCTGTGGAAGTGTGGATTTTATAAAGTGTAAAATATCAATGGATCAGGGTTTTCAAAATTCCTGAACTTTGGAAAAACTTTGAGAACAATTTGTTTTTATATTAATATAGTTTAGAGTCTTTTTTGAGGGGAAGACTTGAATGGTTGATCTCTTATTTAACTGTCACTTTTAAAATGGGAAGAGAATTCTAGAAAAATAAACAAATGAACAAAATCTGTCATACTTAACTGGCTTCTAGATATATCATTTATAAAACACTTAAGTGGCAAAGCAGTATTCTTGCTCCAGACTTAATTTTTTAATGTACCCTTCTTTCTTCAGAATTTTAGCTTTACACCACTTCTGCCCAAACTAAACCATCCAACTTCACTTGGAATAGTCACTTCACGAATTCTCACTAACGTTCTTACACTATAACTGTTACCAAACTTCACTTTAAAAAAAAAAAAAACATTTTAAAATGCTGGACGTGGCCGCTATTTTACTAGTTTGAACTCAATGGTAGAAATGCCACTTCCTGAATATCTACTTTACTCACTCGATTTTACCCCATGTAAGTCTGCAGTGGCTAAAGATTTGTAACAAGTAGGTAACTTGCTGTGAATTCAGTTATAATTCGTATCTCTATCTCTTTTTTTCATCACCTTTCTTGTCTGCTTTATGTTGTCTTTTGATTCTTGATCCTGTAGCTCCCTATCTCCCCGCGCTTTCTTTAATCTTCATTCTGTGCATTCTGTTACATGTTTTGGTTTTTTGTGTATTTGGGGGTTTTTGTTGGTTGTTACTTTGGCACCAGTAGAAAGTATTGAGAACACAGAACATGCAGATTCTAGATCCAGCATCTTTGCAGGCTGTGGGAGAAGGTATAAGAAAAAGTTTATCAATGGGTTGTAGCATACTTAATGCAAATCAGATCTTTGAGAAAGGGGAAGTTAACTTTCAAAGCATAACACATCTTTGGTAAGTAGGTTCTCCATTGCAATTTTCTTGAGGCTTGTAGTATGACCAAATGTGGTCAGACTTTCACAGGGACTGTAAAAGGTAAATCCCTGAAACTAGACTTAGTTTAAATTTAAGATCCCTGCTGCAGAGTAGCAGAGGGCTCTATAATTTAGCAGTGAAACAAATGGCAGAACTTAATGCATGAAATCCCTTCCTGAATTTTGTTTAGAATAATATCTTGGACTTGTTCAGACACCTGTCCTGAAAGTCATCAACTTGAAAAGCTGATTTGACACAGTTATAAGTAACTGACAGTGGTTTTTATTAGGGTGTCAAACACTTCCTTTTATAATAGATTGTGCTTTTGATCTTCAGGAAATACTGAATTTTAGGGGGTAGCCAGTTAGTTAGTTGTTCTAAAATGTAAGTATTTTGAAGATACTCATTAATCTCTTGATGGTCAAAAGACAATCATGGGTACTGACTCTTACTTTCAGAAGATAAACTGAAAATGGACGTAGTTTATGTGTAAAATGATTTAGGTCTTGGAAAGCCTGTAGTACGTAGATTGAAAAGTTTAAGATTTTTCAGGTTAGAAAAAGGAATGCGATTTTTATGAAAGATGGCAAGTGCACTTGGGCAATTTGGTCTTGACTGTTTGTTATATGAATATGGTAGGGAGCATCCAGAAACACTGAAAAATAACTGAGTTGTCCTTTCTCTAATCATTTTTTACATATGTGACTAATAGAAGAGTCTCATGCCAAAAGAACATGTTGAGGTCAGCAATCTAGATCTCAGGCTTTTGTGAAACTGAAGCTTGAGAATTATGCAATGAAGAATCACATACTTCTGAAATCTAAAAGAGTTTTAATATGTACTATGCACGTCTTAATGATATAAAAAACTTACTAGCTATCTAAATCTGGAGAGAGATTTACTGCTTGTTTTGCTGGTGTAGGTGGAATTAACAAATGTTGGATCTCTGACATATTTCAATACAGTGTTTATATTCACTTTTGAACCCAAACATGCATGAATTTTAATATTCAGTTTGTGGTTCTTAGAGTGCATTACTTTTTATTTGGTCTGCAGTTTTGGACGCTTTGGTACTTAGTCACATTTCCGTGTTTAAAACTTGATTAATATGTTAGATTTATAGTATTTCAGTCTGACAGTGGACCGAGATAATCTTTCATCTGTAAAGCTATGTGAATCCTAATTTTAAATATCAAACTACAAAACTTCATAGAACAAGTGTTAGAAGGGTTCTTAACTAAGCTGTGTATTTGTTTGCTTCTCTAGATGGAGTCTGCGTGTGTTTCAATTCATGAAGCTTTGAAGTCTGTCATTGATTATCAGACTCATTTCCGGTTGAGAGAAGCACAAGGCCGCAGCAGAGCAGAGGATTTAAACACAAGAGTAGCATATTGGTCAATAGGGGAAGCAATCATTCTTCTTGTAGTTAGTATTGGGCAGGTATTTCTCCTCAAAAGCTTCTTCTCAGATAAGAGAACCACAACAACCCGTGTTGGATCATAACTGGTAGTGATAATGCTTCAGGTCATCATGCTATTCACTTGTGAAATTACTGTTCTCCAGTTAATTGTAGGTACAAAGGAACTAAATATGTGAAACATCTAAATGTCTATCCCTCCTCATTGATTAAAATCTCAAAACACGCACCAAAAGTTATGAAAGGGACACCCAATTTGAAATATAGAGTAAACTTAATGTTTTCTGATACCTGTATTAAATATCTGTCAATGACCAGCCTCTCTTTGGTTTTGCTGATTTTAATAAAAATTGAGTTTGACTTTACCAATAAGATTACCCATCTGTGGTATAATGCTTTAAAAGAACCCAACAATCTAGTGCCTGATATGAAGGACAATAGTCGTGAAAATTTTATTTGACTTAAATTTTCAGGCCGAATGTATTGGATTATAAATAAGCTAATGGGATGAACTGTAGTTGCAAGATGTATTGCACTGTTTTGATTTGCTGTAACAAAAAAAAAAAATCCAATCATATCCTTTGCTTATCTGTAAAACTGTTGCAAGCTTGATACTACATGGTGGTGCAAATTCTCCACCTGCCTGGTAATTCTCCACCTTCAAAACCTGATAAATTTTATACTTGAGTGCATTTGCTTCAATACACACTTTTCTACATTAAAATATAATGCATTTCTTCTTTTACAATGTTTTACTAAACTTCTAAACTGAGACTACTCAGGCAATGTGCTTTCTCTATTCAAAAACTTAAATCTCCAAGTTGTTTTTAAAAATGCAATAAAATAGGGAATCTTGTAACTCTGTCGCTGAAGCTGTGTGATCTCTATACTTGTGCTGCTGCTTGTCAGATTTAAGACCAGAGATAGTTTGATTTTTATCAAGCAATACAGCACCAGCACTGGACAGTTACATTGCATACATTAGGCACATGCAAAGCTTTTTATTAAATTGTTTTCCTTTTAAGAAGCCCGTTTGATACTAATACTGCATTGCGTGAGTGCTGTGAACTTTATTTCCCTGATTGGTGCACTGACACATTATGGCCATGTGCATGTAATTGCCACTCTCTTCTGTTAATGGTCATGAAATATTTTAAATATTTTGGGGTATCTTTTTGGTAGATTTCTAGCTGCATTGCTTCCACTGCTCGTGTCTTCAGTTAGTGTTGTAATAAAATCTTGTTTTATTTGGATGTGGAAGATAGTAAATGTATGTACATACAAGTAGCTTGAATTGAGGTAGTCAAAATAAAGCTAAACTTCATCATATGGTTCTGGAGGAATAAATGAACTCTGACCAATTTTTAAGTGCATACAAACAAAACTAAGATGAAAAAAATTCTAACTCTAATTCAAAAGACTCCACTTAAACTAGTTTTCAGCAAGCGGAGAAAGAATGCTAAATCTTCATTAATTGCCTGTATTATTTCCAGCAAAAAAAAAAAATTGACATGTTTTACACATACACATGTCCAAGTGACGCTCAGACACTCTGCATAATTGATATAAGACAACCTAATTTTAAAATGGTGTGGTAGTTCAAAAAAAAGTTCTCCCTGTTCTGTTGTAAGCTGATAAACTACTCTTTCAGAACTGAAGAAAAAAAACCTTTAACACTTCAGATATGAGTTAAAAGGTCACAGGGGTATTAAAAAGCTTAATGTATATTCTATTCAAAATCATGAATAATGTCCTTCTATCTTATATTGAACTTGCAATATTGCAGTCTACTCCTTGAGGTGCAAGCTTCCCTGAAATTGTAACAATCTCAAAGATCAGAAAACAAAAAGCCAGTGCTTTCTTTTTATACCTGCACACAATATTCTCGATTGTACATATATGCTTTATCCTTATGTTTCAGCAACTGATCTTCAGTATTTTTTTTGTTTCATTATACAAATGGTACAGTTTAGGTGCAAGAATTAGATAAAAACATGATTTAATTTTGATTGTGTCCACTATAATCTTCTGAAGCCTGAATATCACTTGTTGAGTAGCTTTAATCACAACAAAAAAATTTGTTTCAAAAATTGAAACTTTTTTTTTTCCCACTAAGTCAGTTCTGTGTACTGTCAAAATTGGTAAGCAATGGGGTAAGCAAAGTATTACCTGGCTGTCACATACATGTCTAATTTTTCTTAACGTTTGAATGGGACTGTTTAGCTCAATATTATTCCTGCTGAGGCTTAGTGGACTTGAATTTTGCAGTGAAGTTAGGTATCTGAACCAAACCTCTGGTATGATGCTGTATAATATGCAGCAATAGCTTAAAAATGCCTTTATTTTGGGGTTATGAAAAACATGATACAAATTTTAGAGAGACAGAGCTGTGTTTGAAATTGTGAAAGTTTTCAAATATTTCTTGCATTGTTTATGTTTACATAATTTCTTTTCCTGTCCTGAAATGTTAGTTCTTGTTTCAGTTTGAAGGGAGGAAAAAATAAGTTTGAATAAGACAAAAAGACCCTGTGAATATTGTATGGGGAAAATATAAATTAATATAGGAATATCATCTGATTTGTTATTCAAAGCTTTTTGTAAGAATAATGCTCCCCTACCAAATGAAAACAAAATAATTTGAGAAGTCACCCAGTATTTTAACACATTATCTTCAAAAGTGTTAATCCACCTGACATTTGATTGTTACTTCAATTACTGTACACTGAGAACTGTATAAGTCAACTATTCATAATTAGACATGCTTTAAGGCCATTGGAAAAAAACTCGAGTTGAGCAAGATCATAGAATCATAGAATGTGTTGGGTTGGAAGGGACCTTTAAAGGTCATGTAGTCCAACCCTCCTGCAGTAAGCAGGGACATCTTCAACTAGATCAGGTTGCTCAGAGCCTCAGCAAGCCTGGCCTTGAATGTCTCCAGGGATGGGGCCTCCACCACCTCTCTGGGCAGCCTGTTCCAGTGTTTCACCACCCTCATTGTAAAGAACTTCTTCCTAATGTCTACTCTAAACCTACCCTGCTCTAGTTTAAAACCATTGCCTCTTGTCCTATCGCTACATGCCCTTGCAAACAGCCCCTCCCCAGCTTTGTTGTAGGCCCCCTTCAGGTACTGGAAGGCCGCTATAAGGTCTCCCTGGAGCCTTCTCTTCTCCAGGCTGAACAACCCCAACTCTCTCAGCCTGTCCTCATAGGAGAGGTGCTCCAGCCCTCTGATCATCTTCGTGGCCCTCCTCTGGACCCTCTCCAACAGGTCCATGTCCTTCTTGTGCTGAGGACTCCAGAGCTGGACACAGTACTCCAGGTGGGGTCTCATGAGAGCAGAGTAGAGGGGGAGAATCACCTCCCTCGACCTGCTGGCCACAGTTCTTTTGATGCAACCCAGGATGCAATTGGCCTTCTGGGCTGCAAGTGCACATTGTTGGCTCATGTCCAGCTTTTCATCCACCAGTACCCCCAAGTCCTTTTCTGCAGGGCTGCTCTCTATCACATCATCCCCCAGCCTGTATTGATAATGAGGATTGTCCTGACCCAAGTGCAGGATCTTGCACTTGGCCTTGTTGAACTTCATGAGGTTTGCACAAGCCCACCTCTCTAGCTTGTCCTGGTCCCTCTGGATGACATCCCGTCCCTCTGGCATGTCAACCGCACCACTCAGCTTGGTATCATCTGCAAACTTGCTGAGGGTGCACTTGATCCCACTGTCTAAATCACTGATGAAGATGTTGAACAGCACTGGTCCCAGTACGGATCCCTGAGGGACACCACTCGTCACCCCTCTCCATCTGGACATCGAGCCATTGACCACTACCCTCTGTGTGTGACCATCCAGTCAGTTCCTTATCCACCGAACAGTCCACCCATCAAATCCATATCTCTCCAACTTAGAGAGAAGGATGTTGTGGGGGACCATGTCAGAGGCCTTGCAGAAGTCCAGGTAGATGATATCCATTGCTCTTCCCTTGTCCACTGATGCAGTCACTCCATTGTAGAAAGCCACCAGGTTGGTCAGGCAGGACTTGCCCTTGGTGAAGCCATGCTGGCAGTCTCAAATCACCTCCCTGTCTTCTATGTGTCTTAGTATAGCTTCTAGGAGGGTCTGTTCCATGATCTTCCCAGGCACAGAGGTGAGGCTGACATGTCAGTAGTTCCCAGGATCCTCCTTTCTACCCTTTTTAAAAATGGGTGCAATGTTTCCCTTTTTCCAGTCACAGGGAACTTCACCTGACTGCCATGACATTTCAAATATCATGGAGAGTGGCTTAGCAACTACATCAGCCAAATCCCTCAGGGCTCTGGGGTGCATCTCATCAGGTCCCATAGACTTGTATATGTTCAGGTTCCTCAGGTGGTCGCGAACCTTGTCTTCACTTACAGTGGGAGGGACTTTGTCCTGCAAGTCCCTGTCCTGCAGTCCTCCTACTCGGGAGGTGTGAGGAGAGAGGTTGGCAGTGAAGACCGAGGCAAAAAAGTTGAGAACCTCAGCCTTCTCCTCCTCTGTTGTTACTAGTTTGCCATTCTTGGTCATCAGGGAGGGTACGCTTTCTTTGACCTTCCTTTTCTGGTTGACATACCTCTAGAAGCCCTTCTTGTTATTCTTTGGGTCCCTTGCCAAGTTCAGCTCCAGCTGTGCCTTGGCCTTCCTGACCTCATCCCTACATAACCAGGCAGCATCCCTATACTCTTCCCAGGACACCTGATGCTGCTTGAACTGCCTTCTTGCCCTTTAGTTTGACCAGCAGGTCTCAACTCAGCCATGCTGGTCTCTTGCCTGCCTTTCCTGATTTCTCTTACACCTGGGGATCGAGAGCTCTTGTGCTCTGTGGAAAGCATCCTTGAAGATCTGCCAGCTCTGTTCTGCTCCCTTGTCCCTGAGGGCAGTTTCCCAGGGGATCCTATTGACTAACTCCTTGAAGAGCTGGAAGTTTGCTTTCCTAAAATTCAGGGTCCTGATTAGGCTCCTCATCTGGCGTGTATCCCTCAGGACTGTGAACTCCACCACTGCGTGGTCACTGCAGCCCAGGCTGCCTCCAATCTTGACATCCTCAATGAGCTCACTCGCATTGGTGACTATGAGGTCCAGTATCGCATCCTCTCGGGTAGGGCTGTGTATTTCCTGTCTTAGGAAGTTATCATCAAGGCACTCCAGGAACCTCCTGGATTGTCTACAGCTCACTGTGTTACTTTTCCAGCAGATGTTGGGGTGGTTGAAATCCCCCAGCAGGACGAGAGCCTTTGAGTGTGATGCCTCCTGTAGCTGGAGGAAGAAGGCTTCATCAGTAGGTTCCCCTTGATCAGGCGGCCTGTAGTAGACACATAATGAAAAAAACTATTGGGGGGGGGGAAATAATGGGGGGGAACAAAGGGGGGGTGGTGTGGGGAATAAAGATGGTGTGGTTACTGGCTCTTTGCTCAGCACATTATCAGTGCATGCGATATTAATTATAAACTTGTTCCTGTTGGAGTGGAATTTTAAGTGGAGTGGAGTTTTTAAGTTTTTTAAGTTTTTAAGTTGGAGTGGAATTTTAAGGCCTGGAATGATGACCTATGGTAACTGTTCCTGTTAATACAGGATGACCTAGAAAGATTTATCTAGCGATGTCTAATGATGGGATATAAGCTTTAAGTAATTGTTATATAGTAGATAGATGTGTGGTTGCAGGTATTTTATACTGTGTAGCTTATTGTTGAATCTTAGCACATACCACTTTGACAACTTTAAGTTCTAAAAACCTGATATAGTAACCATCAGTGGTATGTGGGCACCTTCCAAAATGGCTTTTTCCCTCCTGTTTTTTCTTCTCCTTTGTTGGTTGCTCTACATTCAAAATCTTTTGAGAATATTTACACTCTGTGGATTAAAGAAAGTTTTTTGGCTAGAAATCTGGGTAAATTCTACTCTCTGTGACATGTTACAGTTATAGTCAAGTAGTGGTGTGGGGTATTTTTAGGTGCCTGGCACCCCAGGATTGGAAGGTGTGCTGCACTGGGGGTGAGGGGGAAATAAGAGAGAGATGGTGCAGTGTTCTTCCTAGATCTCAATAAGAAAGGCATGATGACAGATGGCTTAATAAAATAGCTGTTTTAATGTGATAGAATAAAAAGAGGAATCACAGAATGGTAGGGTTGGAAAGGACCTTTGGAGATCATCTAGTCCAACCCCCCTGCCAGAGCAGGGTCACCTAGAGCAGGTTGCACAGGAACGCGTTCAGGCGGGTTTTGAATGTCTCCAGAGTTGGAGACTCCACCACCTCTCTGGGCAGCCTGTGCCAGTGCTCTGCCACCCTCAAAGGAAAGAAGTTCCTCCTCATGTTTAGGTGGAACTTCCTATGCTCAAGTTTGTGCCCATTACCTCTTGTCCCGTCCCCGGGCACCACTGAAAAGAGCCTGGCCCCATCCTCCTGATACCCATCCTTTAAGTATTTATAAGTGTTGATAAGATCCCCCCTCAGCTGTCTTTTTTTCCAGACTAAAAAGACCCAAGTCCCTCAGCCTTTCTTCATGAGAGGTGTTCCAGTCCCCTAATCATCTTGGTAGCCCTTTGCTGTACCCTCCCCAGCAGTTCCCTGTCCCTCTTGAACCAGGGAGCCCAGAACTGGACACAGTACTCCAGGTGCGGCCTCACCAAGGCAGAGTAGAGGGGGAGGATGACCTCCCTCGACCTGCTGGCCATACTCTTCTTGATGCACCCCAGGATGCCATTGGCCTTCTTGGCCACAAGAGCACATTGCTGGCTCATGGTGTTGCGTGAAAAGGGGCCAAGCGGTTTTGGCAGAAAATAAACCCCCTTGCGTTCTAACACTCCTCACCGAGGTGGGAGGCTAGGTGCGGCTAGGTTTAAATTCTGAGTGATGCCCAATTCAGCACTATCAGTCCAATCGCGTTTAATATGTATTAAACTATTACGATTTGGATACACTAATAGTGGACTGCACCTTCAGTCTAGTCGTGCTCCTGAACTAGCACGGCCACTCTCGAGTCTTTGGTCGCATTCAGTGAGAAAGTGAAACGACTAGCTACTTAAACAGTGCAGTTTATTTAAACAACAGATATACAGGTTCTTTAGGATTGCCGGTGATAAATACACTGTCTGCAAAGTACGTGCAAATAAAGATATTGTTAAGTATACAAACGGGCAACAAAATTATAAACGATACAGCCTGGCTATAAATGTAGGGTAGAGATTCTCTAGAGAAATTTCTAAGTCCCTGAGAAAGCACTCGGTGTAATTGAAGTCTTACCCAAAGGCATCCCTATGGAGGGGGGAAGAAAGGCTCAGCCCGTCGACTGATCCCGGAAATCAGCGATGGAATTCTTCGCGATGGTGTCTTCCCTGACATCCCCTCTCTCTTGGGCTATTTTATACTTTTTTTTTATCTTCAAAGTGGAGTTTGAGTGACTTTAGTCATACGTACTTTTATTATGATTAATGTACTCAAGGAGGAGTGTTCGCACCTTGGGGGCGGATAGCCTCCAGGATGGAGGTGTGTTTTGGTACATTGTGGTGAGCAAAGTTCGCACAAAGGACAACATTTCATCAACATTTAACGAAATGTTGGCTTGGGTAGCGTGTAGGCTGCTTATCAGTTCCGTAGTACCATCTCGTCCCCATATCTGCTATTCGTCACAAGGGAAGGCCACAGAACAAGCGCGTTCCGTTCCATCCCTCGTGTAGTTTCGCAAACAACCTTGTACAGGGAATCGCAGATGTTGCATTCTTCGCGTGCCAGCTGCGGCTGTATTCTACCTCAGAAGCCTCTTGACTTTATGACTTTCCTTAATGTGTGAACAATGCTGTATTTTTGTATTCTTGGCCAATTTAGTAATTATTCCACACATGGTCATCCTGTTGTCCACCAGGACTCCCAGGTCTGTTTCCACAGAGCTGCTCTCCAGCAGGTCAGCCCCCAACCTGTACTGGTGCATGGGGTTATTCCTCCCCAGGTGCAGCACCCTACACTTGCCCTTATTGAATTTCATAAGGTTCCTCTCTGCCCAACTCTCCAGCCTGTCCAGGTCTCTCTGTATGGCGGCACAGCCTTCCGGTGTGTCAGCCACCCCTCCCAGCTTTGTGTCATCGGCAGACTTGCTGAGGGTGCACTCTATCCCTTCATCCAGGTCACTGAAGAATATATTGACCAGGACCGGACCCAGTACTGACCCCTGGGGAACACCACTCGTCACTGACCTCCAACTAGACTCTGTGCCCCTAATTACGACCCTCTGAGCTCTGTTTTTCAGACAGTTTTCTATCCACCCCACTGTCCATTCATCTAACTCACACTTCCCAAGCTTCCCTATGAAGATGCTGTGGGAGACCGTGTCGAACGCCTTGCTGAAGTCAAGGTAGACAACATCCGCTGCCCTCCCCTCATCTATCCATCCAGTCATGCCATCATAGAAGGCTATCAGATTAGTCAGACATGATTTCCCCTTGGTGAATCCATGTTGAGTACTTCTGATAGCTTTCTTTTCCTCCACATGCCTTGAGATGATGCCCAGAATGAGCTGTTCCATCATCTTTCCAGGGATGGAGGTGAGGCTGACTGGCCTGTAGTTCCCCGGCTCCTCCTTCTTGCCTTTTTTGAAGACTGGAGTGACATTGGCTTTCCTCCAGTCCTCAGGCACCTCTCCTGTTCTCCAGGACCTTTCAAAGATGATGGAGAGTGTCCCAGCAATGACTTCCCCCAGCTCCCTCAGCACTCTCAGGTGCATCCCATTGGGGCCCATGGACTTGTGAATATCTACTTGACCTAACTGATCCCTCACTCGATCCTCCTCAACCAAGGGGAAGTCTTCCTCTTTCCCTGTTACTTTCTCCAAAGTCTGGGACTCCTGAGGGCTGGCCTGAGAAGTAAATACCAAAGCAAAGAGGGCATTCAGTAACTCTGCCTTCTCCGCATCCTCTGTCACCATGGCTCCTGTCTCATTCAACAGCGGGCCCACAACTTCTCTAGTTTTCCTTTTGCTTCCAATATACTTGTAGAAGCCCTTCCTGTTGACCTTGACATCCCTTGCCAGGTTTAATTCCAAGGAGGCCTTGGCTTTTCTCGTTTCATCCCTGCACGCTCTGGCAGCATTCTTGTAATCTTCCCAAGGGGTCAGTCCCTTCTTCCACGTGCTGTAAAGTTCCTTCTTCCACTTGAGCTTTTTCAGAAGCTCCCTGCTCAACCATGCAGGTCTCCTGCATCCCTTGGCCGATTTCATGCTCTTAGGGATGCACCAATCCTGAGCTTGGAGAAAATGGTCTTTGAATACCAACCAGCTCTCTTGAGCTCCCCTGCCTTCCAGAGCCCTAGCCCACGGGATCTCTCCAAGCAGTTTCTTGAAGAGGTCGAAGTTAGCCCTCCTGAAGTCCAAGGTTGCGATTTTACTTCTTGTTGTTTTGTGAATACCACTCACGATCCTGAACTCTGTATCTTCTCATGATCACTACAACCTAGGGTGCCCACAACCTTAATGTCCTCCACCAGTCCCTCTGTGTTTGTCAGTACCAGGTCCAGGAGTGCTCCTTGCCTTGTTGGCTCCTGTACCACCTGTGTCAAAAAGTTATCATCAATACACTGGAGGAACCTCCTGGACTGGACATTCCTGGCTGTGTGGCCTTCCCAGCAGATATCAGGGTGATTGAAGTCCCCCATGAGAACCAAGGCCTGTGATTGTGAGGCTACCTTCAGCTGTCTGTACAAGGCCTCATCAGCTTCCCCATCCTGATCAGGTGGCCTGTAATAAACACTCACAACAGTGTCTCTCATTAGCCTGCCCCTTAATCCTTACCCACAAGCTCTCAACCCTCTCTTCATCCCCCCCCAGGGAGAGCTCGATGCATTCCAAATGCTCTCTCACATAGAGTGCAATTCCACCACCATGCCTCGCTGGCCTATCTTTCCTGAAAAGGACATAGCCATCCATGACAGCATTCCTGTCATGTGAGCTGTCCCACCACGTCTCAGTAATTGCAATGAGATCGTGGCCCTGCAACTGCACACAGATCTCCAGCTCTTCCTGTTTATTCCCCGTGCTGCGTGCATTGGTGTATAAGCATTTCAGAGAGGGAGTTGCGTGTGTAGTTTTCACCCTTGTTACACAAGGAATATAGATAGTAAATCTTATGTCCATTTGGATGCTGGGAACCCAATGTTTGTGAAGAACTAAATGGATTTTCCTGCAGCACACTGCACAGATTTCATACATGGAAAGGTTCTTCCTCCCTCCCATGCCACGGTGCCTCTTATTTTGTGTAACAAACAGAATTCTATATCTTCTCCTGATGGGCTGGAATGCTATCTCTGTCATAACACCTGCTAGTGCCAGTACAGGCTGGCGTGGGGCATTCCATCAGATTCCTTTACAGTGGCTGCTCATACTAACATATGGGCTTCTCAAGCCTCAAGTGTGAGGCCCAATAAAGCAGACACGGGTTGTTCAAGATCACTAAATCCTCAAATTGAGGACTTAGTAAATCCTTACAATGGAGTGACTACATCAGTGGACAAGGGAAGAGCAATGGATATCATCTACCTGGACTTCTGCAAGGCCTCTGACATGGTCCCCCACAACATCCTTCTCTCTAAGTTGGAGACATATGGATTTGATGGGTGGACTGTTCGGTGGATAAGGAACTGACTGGATGGTCACACACAGAGGGTAGTGGTCAATGGCTCGATGTCCAGATGGAGAGGGGTGACGAGTGGTGTCCCTCAGGGATCCGTACTGGGACCAGTGCTGTTCAACATCTTCATCAGTGATTTAGACAGTGGGATCAAGTGCACCCTCAGCAAGTTTGCAGATGATACCAAGCTGAGTGGTGCGGTTGACATGCCAGAGGGACGGGATGTCATCCAGAGGGACCAGGACAAGCTAGAGAGGTGGGCTTGTGCAAATCTCATGAAGTTCAACAAGGCCAAGTGCAAGGTCCTGCACTTGGGTCAGGACACTCCTCCTCATTATCAATACAGGCTGGGGGATGATGTGATGGAGAGCAGCCCTGCAGAAAAGGACTTGGGGGTACTGGTGGATGAAAAGCTGGACATGAGCCAACAATGTGCACTTGCAGCCCAGAAGGCCAATTGCATCCTGGGTTGCATCAAAAGAACTGTGGCCAGCAGATTGAGAGAGGTGATTCTGCCCCTCTACTCTGCTCTCGTGAGACCCCACCTGGAGTACTGTGTCCAGCTCTGGAGCCCTCAGCACAAGAAGGACATGGACCTGTTGGAGAGGGTCCAGAGGAGGGCCACGAAGATGATCAGAGAGCTGGAGCACCTCTCCTATGAGGACAGGCTGAGAGAGTTGGGGTGGTTCAGCCTGGAGAAGAGAAGGCTCCAGGGAGACCTTATAGTGGCCTTCCGGTACCTGAAGGGGGCCTACAACAAAGCTGGGGAGGGGCTGTTTGCAAGGGCATGTAGCGATAGGACAAGAGGCAATGGTTTTAAACTAGAGCAGGGTAGGTTTAGATTAGACATTAGGAAGAAGTTCTTTACAATGAGGGTGGTGAAACACTGGAACAGGCTGCCCAGAGAGGTGGTGGAGGCCCCATCCCTGGAGACATTCAAGGCCAGGCTTGCTGAGGCTCTGAGCAACCTGATCTAGTTGAAGATGTCCCTGCTTACTGCAGGAGGGTTGGACTACATGACCTTTAAAGGTCCCTTCCAACCCAACACATTCTATGATTCTATGAAATACAATGTCTTTCACAAGGCTCTCAATAGAGGCAGTTCAGAGCTTGTTCCCACTGAAAACTGATCATCTTATCAAAACAAAAAAAATTATTTAAAAAAAAAAGTAAAAGTAAAAAGATAGATTTAAAGTAAAAGTAAAAAGTGGATCAGCTGACTCACACAGCAGTGAATTCTTTTATCAAGGAAGAAGTGGAAACTTATGCTCTGGACCACTGCAGCCCATCTTAAACAGGTCCCTGTGGTGGGTTGAACCTGGCTGGATGCCAGGTGCACACCAAAGCTGCTCTGTCACTCCCCCTCCTCAGCTGGACAAGGGAGAGAAAATATAACAAAAGATTCATGGGTTGAGATAAGGACAGGGAGATCACTCAGCAATTATAGTCATGGGCAAAACAGACTCGACTTGGGGAAATTAATTTAATTTATTACCAATCAAAATCAGTAGAAAAATGAAGAAATAAAACTAAATCTTAAAACATCTTCCCCCCACCCCTCCCTTTTTCCCAGGCTCAACTTCACTCCCAAATTCTCTACCTCCTCCCCCCTCAAGTGGCACAGGGGGATGGGGAATGGGGGTTGCAGTCAGTTCATCACAGATTGCTGTTCCTTCCTCCTCAGGGGGAGGACTCCTCACACTCTTCCCCTGCTCCAGCATGGGGTCCCTCCCATGCAAGACAGTCCTCCATGAACTTCTCCAATGTGAGTCCTTCCCACAGGCTACAGTTCTTCACAAACTGCTCCAGCATGCGTCTCCCATGGGGTCACAAGTCCTGAAGCAAACCTGTTCCAGCGTAGGATCTTCTCTCCACAGGTGCTTCCAAGAGCCTGTTCCAGTGCGGGCTTCCCACAGGGTTACAGCCTCCTTCAGGCATCCACCTGTTCCAGCTTGGGGTCCTCCACAGGCTGCAGTGGGGATATCTGCTCCACCGTTAACCTCTATGGTCTGCAGGGGGACAGCCTGCCTCACCATGGTCTTCACCACGGGCTGCAGGGGAACCTCTGCTCTGGTGCCTGGAGCACCTCCTCCCCCTCCTTCTTCATTGACCTTGGTGTCTGCATAGTTGTTTCTCTCACATATTCTCACTCCTCTCTTCCACTGCAGTTGTTGTGGAGCAACTTTTTCCCCTTCTTAAATATGTTATCACAGATGTGCTACCACCATTGCTGATTGGCTCAGCCTTGGCCAGCAGTGGGTCCATCTTGGAGCCAGCTGGTATTGGCTCTATCGGACATGGGGGAAGCTTATGGCATCTTCTCACAGAAGCCACCCCTGTAGCCCCCCTGCCACCAAAACCTTGCCATGCAAACCCAATACAGTCCCTCTTTTGGGACCTTATGATTCAGAGGGTGTGAATAACTTGCATCTTCCTAATGTATAAATAAGTGCATATAATATATAAATCTGCATATAATTATATATACATATATAGGCAGTTGTCCTGGTTTGAGGTAAAACAGAAACAACTTTCTGTTCAGTAATTTAACTCCTTAGCCAGGCCTCTTCTAACTCTCTGAAATTAACAGCATATTGTGCCGAAAACGGTTCATTCTCAGA
The DNA here is from genome assembly GCF_028500815.1 of Rissa tridactyla. Taxonomy (NCBI): domain Eukaryota; kingdom Metazoa; phylum Chordata; class Aves; order Charadriiformes; family Laridae; genus Rissa; species Rissa tridactyla. Next base: position 25,912,369 of record NC_071496.1, read on the forward strand.
GTGATAAGACCAGTGTTTACAATTAGTGCCAAGGAATGGTACGCAGAGAGGCTCTTGCTTATACTTATTGCTATAACAACCAAGGTCAGCTAATTTCATTATTTGCCCCATTGGACAGTCGGAAGCGGAAAAACGTAGAGGGGTCCCACCTGCGGGGAGGAGCAGACAGGACAGGTGACCCAAAATTGACCAGCAGGGGTATCCCATCCCATCTGCCCCATGCTCAGTATAAAAGCTGAGGGATCAAAGGGTCATCTCTCTTTCTTCAATGGCCGATGGCCGAGGAGGACCCTGTCTGTTCATCTGCTTTTGATCCTGATCCGAGCATTCCTGACTCCAGCTCTGGAATCCAGTTCCCACCCGTCGCTGAGTCCAGCCTGGGACTTCCCCAATGCTTGATGGTGACATCATCCTGGGAGTTTAATATGGTTTTGTGTATACTGTATCTATTTCATTATTTTCCTTTTTATTTTGTTATTAATATTTCATTAAAGTAGTTTAGTTTCTTCTAAACTCATAAATCTCTTTACCTCTCCTCCTCCTCTCCGTGTGCAAGAGGCAGGGGGGGAGAGCATCTGTCGCCAGCCATTGGCCAATTTGGCCAAAACCACGACAGATTTATTGGCACCCAACATGGGGCACAAACGGAGCTCTGATAGATTGCCTGAATAGTTTGAATTCCAGTTTGCTTGGGGAGAACAGACAGTTCACATCATGTTGTTCTTACACAAAATCTTGTATCGTGCCTTTAGAGAGCTTTGTATGAAGTTAATTGATGCAGTGGTATTTAACTGGTCGAATATATTGCATGGTTTATTTCTTCTTTGTGTTTGGATGCAGTGGTCTAAGGTTGGAAGGGACCTCTGGAGGTCATCTTGTCCAACCCCCCCTGCTCAAGCAGGGCCACCTAGAGCAGGCTGCCCAGGACCATGTCCAGATGGCTTTTGAATATCTCCAAGGAGGGAAACTCCACAACCTCTCTAGGGCAACGTGTTTCAGTGCTCAGTCACCCTCACAGTGAAAAAATGTTTCCTGTTGTTCAGACAGAACCTCCTGTGTTTGCTGTCAGACAGCAGCAATCGAGCATTTGGCTGCTTTCCCACAGTAGAGAGAGCAGAGTCGGCTGCACTGATTTGTTGTCACCTTTCAGGCACCAGAAGGCATGCTTCGAAATGGCCTGGGCAACGTTAGGACCCTAAAATTGTTGTTAGCTGGTATTCATTTTAATAAACTTAAATTGTAGTATCTACGCCTGAAATGCTGTAAAATTGTTTTGCAATAGTAGGGCTGTGGAGCAACCCCACTGCCTGGGTGTAGGTCAGCTGGGGAAAGTTGTCTGTACGGTGACTTGATTCAGGTACAACATTTGTAGCACCTGCTCTGTTTCCCTATAATTCTCAGCTTTAGGGCTTCAAAAAAGTTGTTTTGGCCTTGATATTCCTAGTATAATATCCTTGATATTCCTAGTATAAAGCACAGATTTTAGCATTGGTGGAAGCCTTGCAAAAACAATTTCTTTATAGTCTTGTTAAATCACGATGTAAGATCTTCAGGAATTTACAACAAATGAAAACACACAAAACTACCTTACTATACTTAAAAATTATTTTCATCCAGGAGGTAGATGCAGAGGAATTATTAAGGCCCTTTTTTGGGACCTTATGATTCAGAAGGTGTGGATAACTTGCATCCTCCTAATATATATATATGCATAAATATGCATATTTATAAGGAGTGGAAGAAAGGACAGCTGGAATGGGGGGCATATAAGGAAACTGTCCGAACAGCAGGAGACCTGGTGAGAAAAGCTAAATCTCAGTTAGAATTAAATCTAGCCAAGGAGATCAAGGGAAACAGCAAAAATTTCTATAGGTACATTAATGGTAAGAAAAAGACTAGGGAGGGTGTGGGCCCCCTCAGAAAGGAAATGGGGGAGCTGGTGACAAGTGATATGGAGAAGGCTGAGGTTCTCAATGACTTCTTTTCCTCAGTCTTCACTGGCAAGGGCTCCAGCCACACTCCTGGCATCACAGAAGACAATGGCAGGGGTTGGACAGAACTGCCCATTGTAAGTGAAGATCAGGTTCATGACCATCTGATGAACCTGAAAGTGAACAAGTCCATGGGACCCGATGGGATACACCCACGGGTACTGAAGGAACTGGCGGATGAGGTTGCTAAACCGCTCTCTATTATATTCCAAAAGTCATGGCAGTCTGGTGAGGTCCCCACTGACTGGAAAAGGGGAAACATAATCCCCATTTTCAAAAAGGGAAAGAAGGAGGAACCAGGGAACTAGAGGCCAGTCAGTCTCACCTCTGTGCCTGGTAAGATCATGGAGCAGATCCTCCTGGAGGCACTGCTGAGGCAGAAGAATAACAAAGAGGTGATTGGGTACAATCAACACAGCTTCACCAAGGGCAAATCATGTCAGACAAACCTGGTGGCCTTCTATGAGAAGGTCACAACATCAATAGACAAGGGGAGAGCAACTGACGTCATTTACCTGGACCTGAGCAAAGCCTTTGACACTGTCCCGCATGACATCCTGGTCTCCAAGCTGATAAAATATGGGTTTGATGGACTGACAATTCAGGGGATAAAGAACTGGCTTGATGGCCGCACCCAAAGAGTGGCTGTCAACGGGTCCATGTCCAAGTGGAGGCCAGTGACGAGTGGAGTCCCTCAAGGATCAGTATTGGGACCGGTCTTGTTTAACATCTTTGTCAGTAACATGGACAGTGGCATAGACTGCACCCTCAGCAAGTTTGACGATGACACCAAGCTGTGTGGGGCGGCTGACACGCTGGAGGGAAGGGATGCCATCCAGAGGGACCTGGACAGGCTGGAGAGGTGGGCCCATGCCAACCTCATGAAGTTCAACAAGACCAAGTGCAAGGTCCTCCATCTGGGTCGGGGCAATCCCAAGCACCAATATAGGCTGGGCAGTGACTGGCTTGAGAGCAGCCCTGAAGAAAAGGACTTGGGGGTGCTGGTGGACGAGAGGCTCAACATGAGCCGTCAGTGTGCACTAGCAGCCCAGAAAGCCAATCTTATCCTGGGCTGCATCAGGAGAAGCGTGGCCAGCAGGTCGAGGGAGGTGACCTCGAGGGAGGTCGAGGATAGAGCTGAAAGACTGCTGACCCGGACAGGTAGCCATGGTAACTACTCGCAAGAAGACTGTGGCATCCATGAGATCCACAACCACCAGGTCTGATGCAGCCTCTCAGACGGAACTCTTGTGGGAACATGCTACCACACAGACATCAGGCTGTAGGGTGTGCCCTGCTCTCACGCTGGTGTTGGATGGCAGTGATGGGCACACCTGTGGGAGATGTGCCCAGGTAGAGGATCTCCTCCGATTAGTGTAGGAGCTCAGGGAGGAGGTAAGTAGGTTGAGAAGCCTCAGGGAATGCGAGAGGGAGATAGATTCTTGGAGTAAAATCCTGCATCCCACGACAGAAACCCCGCAGGCAGACAGAACCCCTGCAACAGAGAACTCCCTATCCTCTGTCACCTCAACTGAAGGTGGTAACCTGGAGGACAGGGGGCAATGGCAGGAAGTTCCTGCCCAGCGCAACAGACGCCGCACTCGAGACAGCCCGGCGACTACCCCATCTTCCCAGGTGCCATTATGTAACAGGTACAGTGCTCTGCAGAGGAACCTGGATGATGATGAGCACAATAGTTCTCCTACCCTGGAGGCGACAGCGAGGTCTAGTCAGACCTCCCCCCGCATTAAAACCTCTGCGGTAAAGAAGAAAAGATGGGTCCTTGTCATAGGTGACTCCCTACTGAAGGGAGCGGAAGGCCCAATATGCAGGCCAGACCCGGTACATAGGGAGGTCTGCTGCCTCCCTGGGGCCCGGGTCAAGGACGTGAAGAGGATGCTTCCTTCCCTGGTACGGCCCTCAGACTACTATCCACTTTTGCTCTTTCAGGTAGGCAGCGATGAGGTAACAAAAAGAAGTCCAAGGGCAATGAAGAAAGATTTCAAGACCCTGGGACACCTGGTCAAGGGATCAGGAGCACAAGTTGTGTTCTCGTCTATCCCCCCAGTTGCGGGGAATGACGAGGGGGTAAATAGGAGGAGCCAGCAGATCAATGCCTGGCTTCGAACCTGGTCCTGCCAGCAGGACTTTGGGTACTTTGATCATGGCCTGATCTACAAAATGCCTGGCCTGCTGGTAACGGGTGGGAATACCTTGACTTCCAGGGGAAAAAGGGTTCTAGGACAAGAGTTATCAGGGCTCATTGAGAGGGCTTTAAACTAGATTTGAAGGGGGGTGGGGATGGTACTGGGCTTGCTGGTGAGGTGCCAGGGCGTAGTTGCTCAGCGCTCGTGGGCCAGAGTGCGAGTACTTCTGAAAGCCAGAAGGCACACCACACAGTCAAAATTACACACACGACTCCCTCTCTGAAATGCTTATACACCAATGCACACAGCATGGGGAATAAGCAGGAAGAGCTGGAGATCTGTGTGCAGTTGCAGGGCCACGATCTCATTGCAATTACTGAGACGTGGTGGGACAGCTCACATGACTGGAATGCTGTCATGGATGGCTATGTCCTTTTCAGGAAAGACAGGCCAGCGAGGCGTGGTGGTGGAATTGCACTCTATGTGAGAGAGCATTTGGAATGCATCGAGCTCTCCCTGGGGGCGGATGAAGAGAGGGTTGAGAGTTTATGGGTAAGGATTAAGGGGCAGGCTAATGAGAGACACTGTTGTGGGTGTTTATTACAGGCCACCTGATCAGGATGGGGAAGCTGATGAGGCCTTGTACAGATAGCTGAAGGTAGCCTCACAATCACAGGCCTTGGTTCTCATGGGGGACTTCAATCACCCTGATACCTGCTGGGAAGGCCACACAGCCAGGAACGTCCAGTCCAGGAGGTTCCTCCAGTGTATTGATGATAACTTTTTGACACAGGTGGTACAGGAGCCAACAAGGCAAGGAGCACTCCTGGACCTGGTACTGACAAACACAGAGGGACTGGTGGAGGACATTAAGGTTGTGGGCACCCTAGGTTGTAGTGATCATGAAATGATAGAGTTCAGGATCATGGGTACTACGCACAAAACAACAAGAAGTAAAATCACAACCTTGGACTTCAGGAGGGCTAACTTCGACCTCTTCAAGAAACTGCTTGGAGAGATCCCGTGGGCTAGGGCTCTGGAAGGCAGGGGGGCTCAAGAGAGCTGGTTGGTATTCAAAGACCATTTTCTCCAAGCTCAGGATCGGTGCATCCCTAAGAGCAAGAAATCGGGCAAGGGACGCAGGAGACCTGCATGGTTGAGCAGGGAGCTTCTGAAAAGCTCAAGTGGAGGCAGAGAGGAACCTTATGAAATTCATCAAGGGCAAGTGTAGGGTGCTGCACCTGGGGAGGAATAACCCCATGCACCAGTACAGGTTGGGGGCTGACCTGCTGGAGAGCAGCTCTGTGGAAAGAGACCTGGGAGTCCTGGTGGACAACAGGATGACCATGAGCCAGCAATGTGCCCTTGTGGCCAAGAAGGCCAATGGCATCCTGGGGTGCATCAAGAAGAGTGTGGCCAGCAGGTCGAGGGAGGTCATCCTCCCCCTCTACTCTGCCTTGGTGAGGCCGCACCTGGAGTACTGTGTCCAGTTCTGGGCTCCCCGGTTCAAGAGGGACAGGAAACTGCTGGAGAGGGTGCAGCAGAGAGTTACCAAGATGATGAGGGGACTGGAACACCTCTCTTATGAGGAAAGGCTGAGGGATTTGGGTCTTTTTAGTCTGGAAAAAAGACGGCTGAGGGGGGATCTTATCAATGCTTATAAATACTTAAAGGGTGGATGTCAGGAGGATGGGGCCAGGCTCTTTTCAGTGGTGCCCGGGGACAGGACAAGAGGTAATGGGCACACACTTGAGCATAGGAAGTTCCACCTAAACATGAGGAGGAACTTCTTTCCTTTGAGGGTGGCAGAACACTGGCACAGGCTGCCCAGAGAGGTGGTGGAGTCTCCATCTCTGGAGACATTCAAAGCCCACCTGGACGTGTTCCTGTGCAACCTGCTCTAGGTGACCCTGCTCTGGCAGGGGGGTTGGACTAGATGATCTCCAGAGGTCCCTTCCAACCCTATGATTCTATGATTCTATGGTTCTCCCCCTCTCCTCCACTCTCATGAGACCCCACCTGGAGTACTGCGTCCAATTCTGGAGCCCCTACTACAAGAAAGATATGGACGTGCTGGAACGTGTCCAGAGAAGGGCCACGAGGATGATCAGAGGGCTGGAGCACCTCTCCTATGAGGACAGGCTGAGAGAGTTGGGGTTGTTCAGCCTGGAGAAAAGAAGGCTCCGAGGAGACCTTATAGTGGCCTACCAGTATCTTAAGGGGGCCTACAAGAAAGCTGGTGAGGGACTTTTTAGGATGTCGGGTAATGGTAGGACTAGAGGGAATGGATTAAAACTAGAGATGGGATGATTCAGACTGGACGTTAGAAAGAAGTTCTTCACCATGAGGGTGGTGAGACACTGGAACAGGTTGCCCAGAGAGGTGATGGAAGCCCCATCCCTGGAAGTTTTTAAGGCCAGGCTGGAGGGGGCTCTGAGCAACCTGATCTAGTGGGAGGTGTCCCTGTCCATGGCAGGGGGGGTTGGAACTAGATGATCTTTAAGGTGCCTTCCTACCCTAGCAATTCTATGATTCTATGATTCTATATAATTATATATACATATATAGGCCATTGTGATGGAGTCTTCGTGAACTTTGTGGTCCAGTCATTGCTTCCTTGAGAATCTTGTTAAGTACAGCAAAAGGTATCCTTATTCTTTTTATTTAAGTCTCAAAGAAGGGATACACTAATGTGAGTTTTAGGAGTTTTTAAACACTTTTTTATGAGTACTTGGGCTATTTTTCCTCATTTTAGTTTTTCTATTTGCTATTTGAATTATAATGTTCTATCTACACTGTGTTGTAAGAATACCCTATTCAGTGCCAGATGCTAGAGTCTTCAATGATTGCATTGGTTTTGAATTTTCCTCTTAAACTTTAATGATCTAAAGTTGAAAGTGGAAGCCAAACTTCTTAATTTGGAAAATACAAAAATAATTACATTTAAAGCAGTTGTGACATTTATCACTGGTTAGCTTTTGGAAAGCACTTTGATCATTAACAACAAACTATGTCTTTCTAATACTTCATTAAACAGTGAAAACTGGGAGAGAGAAAAGTGCTTTCATTTTGAGATGACATGAATGTGGGTTTTTTAATAATACAATATATTTTTGCTTTCGAATACCCTCTCTAAACAAAATAAAGTTTATATAAGCTCAGACTTACCCATTTTCTTGGAGTTGGATTTTATGATAACGGAAGTAAGTATAACACCAAAACCCCTTGCTCGGACTTTCATCTACTCTGTCTCTTCATGAGATGTTTAGAAAAATCCCTTATCTGCTGGAGTTGTGTTGAATATATTTATACTCTAGTGTCATTAACAGGATTAGCATATGCCAGTTCATAACTGCTGCTAATAGGGCAAGTCAGCACACAGAATGGTTGAGGTTGGAAGGGACCTCCAGAGGTCATCTGGTTCAACACCCCTCCTCAAGCAGGGACATATATCGCTGCTTGCCCAGGACTATGTCTAGATGACTTTTGAATATCTCTGAGGAGAACTCCACAACCTTGCTGGGCAACCTATTCCAGTGCTCAGTCACCCTCACAGTGAAAAATTGTTTCCTGTGGTTTAGTTTGTGCCCATTGCCTCTTGTCCTGTCAGAGGGCACCACTGAAAAGAGCCTGGCTCCATCTCCTTTGCCCCCCCCCCCCCCCGAGCCTTCTCTTCTCTAGGCTAAACAGTCCCAGCTCTCAGCCTTTCCTCACAGGAGAGATGTTCCAGTCCCTTAATCATCTTATTGGCCCTGTGCTGGACTCTCTCCAGTATGTCCATGTACTGGGGAGCCCAGATCTGGACATGGTATTCTATGTGGGGCTTCACCAGTGCTGAGTAGAGGGCCCGAGTAGATCACCTCCCTCGACCTGCTGGCAACACTCCTCCTAATGCACCCCAGGATACCGTTTACCCTCTTTGCATCAAGGGAACACTGCTGGCTCATGTTCAACTTGGTGTCCACTAGGACCCTCAGGTCCCTTTCTGCCAAGCTGCTTTCCTCCTTGAAGAGGCCGAAGTCTGTTCTCCTGAAGTCCAGGGTTGTGAGCTTGCTTTTCACCTTCCTCGCTGCCCTCAGGATCCTGAACTCTACCATCTCATGGTCACTGCAACCAAAGTTGCCTTTGATCTTCACATCCCCAACTCTTGTGGGTGAAATCCAGGCTGTAAATGAAGTTCTCATTGAAATGAAATCCCCATTTCTTCGTAGATGTTCAAACAGCTGACAGAAGCAACCAATATAACAGAACAGATGCCTTCTTGCACCAAGGCAGAGTTAAGTACGGTATTAAGAAAAAACAACAGCAATCTATAGGGAAGTATTTAATCTCTGTTCTCCTGTTCAATTCTCAGCAACACAATAAAAAGAACATATGCTGCAGTTGATGATTTACATATTCATAACCCAATCCTCTTGACCTTTGTTAGCCAAAACACATGAGTAAACCAATCTGTATGATTAAATTTCTTGTAACACCCGGGAATGTGTCATGCACTTAAAAAAAAAATTGGGCAGGGAGGATAATTGTTGGGGGTTTTTTTAATGTAACACAAAGGAGGAAAACAGAAATAATAAGACAGAATTTAACAATAAGATAACAAGTGGTAAATGCTACAATCAGAATATAAAAAGCTGTTTTGCTTATGCAGTTGCACGCTTGGTTTTCAGTGCTAAGAAGTGGTTTGTTCATTCTCATCCATGGCATCCAAGACTGCCTTTGACCTTCATGGGGTTGCCTTTGACCTGAATGGGGCTACATCATGCTGGCGAACAGTCAACAGTGGTATTCCTCAGGGCTCAATTCTAGGGCCAGTTCTGTTCAATATATTTATCAACAATCTGGATGCAGGAGCTGAAATGCACCATTAGCAAGTTTGCTGTGATACCAAACTGGGAGGTGCTGTTGACTCTCTCGAGGGACAAGAGGCCTTGCAGAGGGATCTGGATAGATTGGAGCATTGGGCGATCATCAATGGCATGAAATTTAACAAGTCCAAATGCTGGATTCTGCACCTAGGACAGAGTAACACTAGGCACAAGTATAAATTGTGAGAAGAGTGGCTGGAGAGCAGCCCTGCAGAAAGGGATCTGGAGGTGCTGGTTGACAGCAGGTTCAATATGAGTCAGCACTGTGCCCTGGCAGCCAAGAGGGCAAACCGCATCCTGGGGTGCATCAAGCACAGCATAACCAGCCAGTCAAAAGAGGTGATTATCCCTCTGTATTTATCGTTGGTGTGGCCTCACCTTGAGTATTGTGTGCAGTTCTGGGATCCACAATTTAAAAAGGATGTTAAGGTCCTTGAATGCATCCAGAGGGAAACAAAGCTGGTGAAGAGGCTGGAAGGCATGTCCTATGAGGAGTGGCTGAGGACACTGGGTTTGTCTAATTTGGAGAGAGAGAGGCTGAGGGGCAACCTCATTGCTTTCTACAGCTTCCTGAAGAGGGGAAGTGGAGCCGGAGGTGCTGATCTCTTCTCCCTGGTATCCAGTGATAGGACGTGTGGGAATGGTTCAAAGCTGTGCCAAGGGAGGTTTAGACTGGACATTAGGAAGCATTTCTTTACTGAGAGGGTGGTCAAACACTGGAACAGGCTTCCTAGAGAGGTGGTCAATGCCCCATGCTTGTCAGTGTTTAAGAGGCATTTGGACAATGCCCTTAATAGCATGCTTTAGCTTTTTGTCAGCCCTGAAGTGGTTATGCAGTTGGACTAGGTGATCATTGTAGGTCCCTTCCGCCTTGCCTTGCCTTGCCTCGCCTTGCCTCGCCTCACCTCGCCTCGCCTCGCCTCGCCTCGCCTCCCCTCCCCTCCCCTCGCCTCGCCTCGCCTCCCCTCGCCTCGCCTCCCCTCGCCTCGCCTCCCCTTCCCCTGCCCCTTTCCTTTTTCTTTTTCTTTTCACATCCCAAACAAGCCCTTCCTTGTCTGTGAGTATGAGGTCCAGCAAAACACCTCTCCTCTTTGGCTCCTCTATCTCTTGTGTCAGGAAGTTGTCATCGATGCTCTCCAGGAACCTCCTGGACTCCTTATGTCCTGCTGTGTTGTCCTTCAGCAGATATCAGGGTGGTCCCCCATGAGGACCAGGGCCTGTGAAAGTGAGGCTGCTCTTATCTGTCTGCAGAGCCTCATCTGCTTGTTCTTCTTGATCAGGCGGCCTATAGCAGACGCCCACTACAATGTCACCTTTACCTGTCCTCTCTTAATCCTAACCCATAAACTCTTACTTGGCTCCTCATCCATCCCATAACCATGCAGGGTTATTGATTTTGCTACTGTATTGCTGTTCTGGGTTATGCAAATAGCAGCAGTTGCTTCACTGTATGGCAGAACCCATGCTATTTCCTTTCCCTTACCATGTTTTGGTATCTGATAGTTAAAAAGGACCGATAGCAAAATATTTTGTGTGCAAGTGCAATTATTGCTGTAGAACTAGCACAGTAGAATGTGATTTTAATTGTGTGATAACTTCAGTTGGGTAAATTGGGTTTTTACATATGTAAAAAAAGGTGACATCTGAGGGTGTTTTACACTTGGTAAGGTCAGACCTTAAAAGGTCAGACCTTTTTTGCCTGAGGCAAAAAGTTAACGGTAATCTTAAGGAGAATGTTTTTTCAGATCCTTTGGTTTTCTTTATAAACAAAACCAGAAGAGAATCAGCCTTGAGGCTTAGCTTTGAGGCTGTAAAAAATAAACTAAATCTACTGATGGCTTGCATATCTTTAAGTAGGAAAAGCTACAGCCATGAGAGAAGAGCAAGCTTGCCTGATCCAAAATTCCCATGAATTTTAAGGATTCAAAATAATAAAAATTTTTTAAAATTTGAAAAAAAATTACAAAAGTATTGTCTGAAGAATGCAAATAGCAAATTATATCTATGTAATGTTTTATTATGTGCTATTTTTTATTATGGGGCCAGAAATCTGTGGAGCTCTGTATGTGTGCTAGGAGGTTGGACAGGCGAGATGGCAAAATGAGAGAATGGGGAGCAGCAGAACTCTTAAGATGAAAAACATTTATGGTTGCATATAATGTAGACAGTCTATAGCAACATTCCATGGGAAACTAATGGATTTTAAGTATTATTACTCAAGTACATGGTGTTTCTGGTACTAGATGCATATGTGGGAATGTGCTAAACTTAATCAAAGAAGTTGGAAGGCTGGGGTGGAGTTATGAAAGGAGATATTGATGAAATCCTGAATAGCGGAATTTTTCTGGGAGGGCTGACAGACTTGTCTGTATTCAAACTGATTCTCTGTCACATATTTCTCTGTGTAGAGCTTTTTAATTTGTGGTCCAGGCCTAACAGGTTATAGACAATACTGGCTTTTTTAGTAAGGTATATACATGTCAGGAAGTGACAAAAATATTGTGTATAGCTAAGTTTCAGCTGAATTCACTTAGGACTCTAATAGATGTGCAGCAGCAGATAGAAATCTGCTACTTAAAGGTTAGTGTAATCTGTTGATTAGCATTAAGGTGGATCACTAAATTTCCCATGACCCCTGTTAAGTCAGGAAGGGCCTGTCATATCATCACATCTTCAATGTTAAGTACAGTCAATTCTCAATTATCTGCAGTAACTGGTGCTGGGGTAAAATGGGTAAAGCAAAACTATGAATGGTATTTAAATGTTGCTCTGCTCTAAGAACATACAGTGAGGGAGTGAAGAGCAAGGTCAGTAACATTTGAGTTCTGAGGTTCAGGGATTCCTGAGATGTCATTGAAACAAGCTGGTAAGGCCTCATGGTGCATTACTTGTGAATGCAATTATTCCTGACTCATGTTAGCTCTATGGAGCCAAACATCTCCACAGCCCAGATAAATGAGTGTTGCATGTGAATTAATGAGAAGTCATCTTTGTGGGGTTAACTAAAAGGGTTTTATTAATGATTAAACGATGATCAAATGATAATTAATTGATGACTGAATGAAAATTAAATGATAATCAAATGGTGATTAAGCAATAATCGAATGGTAATTAAACAGTGATTTGACAGTGATTTAAATGAAGACTTAAATGATAATTAGATGGTGGTCAAACACTCTACTACTTACTACACTTCTAATAATTAAGCTATAGCTGGATATATAGATGTTGCTAGCATACAATATACTTTTAGGCCTAATGTAAAATGTTGCTTACCTCATTATAGATATCAGATGCCGGGTAAGGGATCTCTCAACCTCGAGGAATAAACTTTAAAAGCGTCCCTGCTCAAGGAGGAGATCACTGCCACACAGCTTGCTACAGTACAGGAGAGCTCAATGGGCTCGAGGGGGCTACAGATATTTATAGCATCAAGTGATTGATGCATAGTCAAACCCCCCTTTGGTCTATGTGCAGGTGTGCAGCTGTAGTAGTTGTAGCTTTGTCTAGTCCCAGCTCAGGCTGGTACTATTAGTTCCTGATAAGACATAGCCTAGATTCCTTAGTTCCTGAGAAGATACGGCCTAGCACAATGCTCAAGGTTTGCACAGCAAGGCTGATTTCAGTCAGGTCTACTTGTTGGTGATGCCTAAACCAAAGTACTGTTCACTCAGTCAGAGTGGGTACATCCATCACACTGAGGGTTTATTGTACTGGCAGAAGTGCAAGAGCACAAAGGACATTACCCTGACAGCTTGCTTGTATCATCCAGTTGTTGCATTTTTGTCACAACTTACACTGTTTAATTTTCAGAGACAGAAGCTGCCTTGTTGTTACATTTCTTGCACAGAGCTTAGCACAGTGAGTTCCCAGGTTTGGTCCAGTAAACCAAGGCCTGTAAGCAATTATATAAAATATGATTCTATTGCAGCCATAGAGCCTTTGGTACTGTGAATCATGCAAATTTGTTGATTCAGTTCTCACTTCTTTATGAAAGGTATAGCAGTATTGCAGTAGAAATACTGCATTCCTTGCTCTGTTCTTCAAAGTTGTATTGGGCAACTGTTATAGCTGTAAGAGGTTTCTTCATGCATGCTTTTTGACTGTACTCTTCTGTCCCACATCCATATGTAGTTTGTGGGCAAGTTAGCAATGTCTGAAGGTGTAGCATAGGTGGCCTCTTCCATTACCATGTTTTTTTGGCTCTTGTGTCAAGCAAATTCACAGTAGATTGGTTTGGGTATCCTCTTGCACTTGTGTTATCTGGGGACATTAGAGTTCAAAAGTTTAATCTTTCATCTGGAAAAGAACATTTGACTCTCATGTAGTTTTGCATTTGTGAGCTTACTACCATCCTATCTATGGAGAAGGGGTGAGGGGAGGTGTTACATCCCAATCTCAGTAAAGAGGGGGGTAAGTGACTTCAGATTCGTAAATTCCCAACAGCATGGACTAAGGTGAGATAAATCTCAAGGTCCATATGGAAACATTTATTAGCTTCCCAAAATGGTTAGCATAGGTCTTAACAAGTCCACGATAATTGGTTAGGTATATAACAAATTATGGCAAGTGGTGAGGTATGCATTGTGTTACTTAACAACAGGTATACAACAACTTATGGCAAGCGGTACTTAAGGTCATTACTTAACAACTCAACAATTTACTTAACAATTCTAAGAGAAAAGAGAAACCGAGGGATAGAGAAAGGAAAAGACAGAGAAAAAAGACAGAGATAAAGAGATCACCGGTCCTGGTTCCAGCGTCTTTTTCAGGGAATCTTCACAGGCCCAATCTTCTTTTGTTTCTTCTTTGTTCCCCCCTCCAGGGGCACTTATTTTCCCCTTTTATGTTTGCTGAATTAGCATGGTCCAACCCCCTTGCTGAGGACAGCCTTGTCTCAGGTTTCTCCCTTCTCCCAGGTGATGTGTAGCATGATTTGGGTGGAGAGACGAGTGCCATAGTCATACATGTTTAGCATGATCTCTATAATCTTCATTAGCATATGCAGGGGTGTGCGCTTTCATATGCATTTCCTGGATAATGAAGCAAAGGTCACTCATCGGACACAATGGCCTTGAGAACTGAGAACTAGCAAGCTCACCACACGAGTGTCAGAACAATCCTGTCTTCACAAGACAGTTCTCCCACACTTTCAGGCGCCAGAAGTGTGAGCCTTATCAGTTCTTTGAAGGCCAGGCCTGCATTATTTATTTCCTTGCGAGTGTTTGAGGCATTCCATTGAAGGCTTGGAGGGCCTTCTGCCCCTCGTCAGGGAATTTACGGTCTGTTTCTTACAGGAGGAAGAACATAAATATTAAAATAGGTCTTTTTCTTCTGCCATTTCTTCTAGCTGGAAGAGCTGATTCTTTTATGTAAGATTTTGTTTGTTTGTTTTTTTGTAAGAGCATGAATAATCAGGAAAGGCTTTTTGAAAATGTTTCACATTTATGCTTGAGCCCCCAAGATTTGGTTCCACTGAGACAAGAGTGATCAGGTTCTTCTTTTATTTAATTCATAACTTTCCTAGCTCTTTTCCACTTCTTGCTCCAAACAAGCGTTAGCACCAAACCAAAAATCGAATGACCTGAATTGTTGAACCATACACAGTATGCCATGAAAAAAATGTAATATTTCTTTTTTGTCCTCTACAAAATGGTGTTCTCTTCTGTGTTTAAAAAGATCAAGTATAATCCTGGCCAGTACTGAGGGAATGACATAATGCCAGTTTGGCCCTGTTTTGCTTATTTAAAAGGTTGTAATGTTATAATATATGGCATCTGAGAGAAGAGGAAATTACTTTAATCCTTCATGGAAGCACTCTTCGTTATTGTGTTGTGCCTGCAAAAATATATCTCCCGAAGACCAGATTATAATAATATAAAGCTTCATTTTGGATCTTGGACAAAATCATTGTCTCCCCAAGGGATATTGGCATGGATTTACCAATTTTTATTCCTATTCTTTCTTTTCAGTTACAAGCCTATGTTCATTCTTCCTGTCTATTGCTTGGAGCCTATGCTGGCATCATTTCTTAAACTTCAAAAACTTCCTGGCATCGTCTCATAGATGACACATAAGGGTTGAATTGCTTCTGTATATCTCCTTGGCCCCAGCAAGGAAGACAGATTAGTCTAACTTCTGATCCATTTTTACCATATAAGAATTAGTCTATCAATCAGCATTATATCTGTAATGACAGGAGCCGTCCTTCCAAAATAAACCAGATTTACCAAATTTGGAGTTAAGTTTACATTCCTGGGCCAGTAGTTCAGGGACTGACTGATCATTGGATGAATTGTCCATGTTTCAGATGTGACTGCAAATAAAATGGAGTAAAGCTGAAGTCAATGGGAGAGGTTGAATCATTTGTGAGGGGCTCTACTGCTCGTGGGAACAGAACGAATCCCGGTAGCTGTGCATTAGTTCTATTAAATATAGCATTAATATGAAGTCATATGATTAGAGTATTGCATATATATGTCACAAAGTGGTGCTGTTCAACAAAAGTGAAATCTGTTCCAGTATTGCCAAGAAAAATGAGATTCCTGCCACTGTACAAATGTATTAGTGTGTGTATGTATGCATGTCTACACACACCCACAGGCTTTCAGATGATGCAAGAACAGTTCATCTATCTTTTATTTATGTCATAGCTGATAAGTCAGATACTGTGGGTTTTTTTCTTGTACTGTATCTGTACGGCCTATATGCATTCTTCTTAAAAAGAGATGTTTCAAATTAGCACCAAACACATGTTTAACAGTCCCTGGGTATGATGTGCAAGGGAAGCAAATTACCAAGTGTGGGAAAGCAACAGAAGATCAGCAAGGAGGACTGTAAATAGGCTCAAGGGACTCGCACCTGGGGTACTGGAAAACACATACATCACACTAATTGTTATTCAGTCTCGGGTGCTTGCAAGAAAAACACTTGCACTTAGATAACATAAGTCTGTGATGGGCTCAGGGACACCTTATCTAGCCGCTTGAGAATCCTGGCCTGTTGTTGAAGAAGATCAAAGCACAGTGGGAAAACTATGCCTGTTTGAACCCTTTAAATACCAGCAAGAACAGGGAGTCCACGCACACTCTTGCTAACAAGGACTCTCTCGCTGCCAAGGACTCTTGCTAACAAGGACTCTCATGCTGCGGTGCCCACGGTCCCTGCTTGCGTGCCTCTGCCCGGGTGTTGCTTCAGAGATTCCCCGGTTTGTGAGGTATCGAGATTAAATTTGTTCTTTGCCTTTCATCTGTGGTTTTGTGGTTGTTCCTGCATCCTGCCTGCATCAGCTCACACACCAAGGAACAAAATAAAGTTTTAAGCTTCTTGATTATGTTCATAAACAGGGAGCACTTAAATGATATAGAAAATAGCCTTTTGAATTTTGGTTTATAAATGTCAGTTGACAGGACTGGAGCCAGTTTTGTTCTTGGTGAACTCATCATTCACTAGAGCTGGGAGCTGGGATTGTTTAGCCTAGAGAAAAGGAGACTGAGGGGAGACCTTATCGTTCTCTACAACTACCTGAAAGGAGGTTGTAGCGAGGTGGGGGTTGGCCTCTTCTCCCAAGTAACAGGCAATAGCACAAGAGGAAACGGCCTCAAGTTGCGCCAGGGGAGGTTTAGACTGGATATTAGGAAAAATTTTTACACTGAAAGGGTTATTAAGCATTGGAACAGGCTGCCCAGGGAAGTGATTGAGTCACTATTCCTGGAGGTATTTAAAAGATGGATAGACATAGTGCTTAGAGATATAGTTTAGTGATGTTTTTTGTCAGAGTTAGGTTGATGGTTGGACTAGATGATCTGAAAGGTCCCATCCCCCCCATCACCCTGGGATTTTTCTGAATATTTCCTTCCCTCATGGTGGCTACCATGATTTTAGCTTTTGCTTTAGCCTTCTTCTCATCTCTTCGTACATATGCTTTCTGAGCTTCCCTCAATAATTCGTTCAGGCCCCGATCCTGCCAGTCCTCTAGTTTCTCTTAATTTTCTTCGAATGTCTGGCCAGGCGTGTGTAACAAATGGAACTCTCAGTATTGTTTGCCCCGCAGGACTCTCTGAATCTCTTCCTGAGCACTGTCTCATGTTACGTAGCAGCCTTTCAAGCCATTCGGTCGGGGTTTCCTCCCTTCCCCGCTGCCCATCAAATGCTTTGGTTACATTCTGCCCTCTAGGGGCGGCTTCTTTTATACCTTTAATAATTAAATTTCGATAATCACTCATGTTCCTACGACCCTCTACATCATTTTGATTCCAATTTGGGTGTACTATTGGCATCTTCTGGTCCCCAGGTGGGCCTTGCTGATTTTCCCTTTCCCAAATTCTCATCCCAGCTGTTCTAATCATTTGCCGTTCTTCGGGAGAAAATATTAAACTTATTATCGACTGCATTTCCTCCCAGGTATAAATATTAGGGCCTAGGAATTGGTCTAATTGTTCTGATAGGCCTATTGGATCTTCCAGTAACCCTTTTAATTCCTTTTTAAAGTTCCTGACTTCAGTGGGAGTCAAAGGAACGTTTACAAATCCTATCCCCCCTTGTGCTCCCCCCAGGGGTACTTCCCTTAAGGGGAATAAACTAACTCCTGGTGTTTCTTGCACCGTGTCTTGGTCTTCCGATTCCTTTACTTTAACAGAAGTTTTCCTCCGTAACCTAGGAGAGTTTGTAAGTGATACTTTTTCAATTAACCTCTGAGACCTGTCCGACCTTCCCCTAGCACTAGGTGTCAGCTCTTTTCCAGGAGAAGGGGGGCTGTTGGAGGGAGGCGGTAGGGAGGGGGCAAAACTTCCAGAGGATCCCACCGCTTCTCCTTTTCTTCCCTTGAGATCTCAGATATTTTAAAGGTACTAAATCCTTTTGGCCAAATCTCCCCTTTCCAGTAGGGGGCATATTCACTCTCCTCTGGGCTGAATGATTCTTTAGAGTTTACATAAAGGTTTAAAGCCTGGCATATCCACCCTTCGAAGGACCCATATCTAGCCCAATACAAATGGTCTGCTCGTATAGGTTCCTTTGTCCATTCTATCATATGATACTGAATCATTTTAACTTTATCCTTATTTTTAGTATCCGGATCAATATTCCAATTAGCCAATTTTATCCCCAAAGGACTGTCTTGGGGTATATCTGCCGGCACTTTCCCGCTCCCCTTTTCCCTGGGACTCTCTTTTGTCCCATTTCCCTGGGGCTGTCTTCCGCTCACCACAGCAGTCAAGCACCCAATTTTCCCGGGGCTGTCTTTCACTCAATCTCTGACGCTTCGTCTCTTCACTGGCCAATTCCCTCGCGGGAGATTGGAACCGCGGTTAGAAAGACTCCACACTCACTCCCCAGATCCGGACTGTCCGGTCCGAGTTCCACACACACAGCAATCAAGCCCCAAACCCGCCCAACCAAGCAGTACTTACAGTCCTGTTTTCTTGCCTGGGTCTTCGTGCACAAGAATTATGGGCTACCACGGTTTTTCCTGGGGAGACTTACCCTTTTTGCTTTATGAGTCCCTCCTCTCGTGGGATTATCAGCTTGGAGTCTCAACAGGCACCGGTAAGTCCTTCGAGCAGGCCGCCGAAATCGGTGGGGTGCACCTCCTGCTTGGGGTCTCGAAGCCCACTGGGACCAAGTGAATTATCCCGGATGAGCCCCCAAAATTGTAATAAACAGCCAGATCCCTTAAACAGAAATGGCACTTATTTTATTATAGGGACCAAGTCAATAAAGCAAAAGCACAGCGCTAGGTGCATGACTCAAGTCAGAGGCACACCAGCTAATACTTCACCCACATCTTATATACATTCAATATTGCATACGTATTCACTATTTTAGGCAGAGTAATTGTTTATGATGATTGATTATCATTGTCCCTTTTCTCTTCTATTTGTGTGTTTCCTTCTGACAATTGTTCCTGAGGATTGATGATCTTCAGTTCCCTTTTCCCATGCATCTGTTTCCTTCTGGTAGGATCAGCTCCCTTTTCCCATGCATGTGTTTCCTTCTGGTAGGATCGATTATCATCAACTCCCTTCTCCTATGCATCTGTTTCCTTCTGTTAATCATTTGTGGGGTCTTTTGGAGAAGTTCTCTTTTGTTTCTTCATGATGTTTTTCTTCATAGCTGCTGTTAGTTGTTATCTTTGAGGTTTCTCATGTTTCCTAATTTACTAAAGGTTAGTTATCCTTATAAGTCAAAGATTTATAGCCTTGTTATTATGGCGAAAGCCAACAATACCTTCACTATTTTTCACAGCTGTAAAGGTGAAAGGCATAGATTCATGGATACACTTTACCCGTGCGAAGAAAGCTCCACAGGAGGAGTGGATCTCTGAAGAAACAGGAACACTGAAGCTGAAACTCTCTCGATCTCAATGAATTGCAGCTGGGACTCTGAAAAGTCATATATTGAGCTAAATTGTACACAAAGCTTAGTATCCTTGTATTGTGTTCTAATAATTGTTCTTATGCCTTTGTTAGTGTATTTGTGTAGATATACAGATTTCTTTTGTACAAGAAATGAAGGAACTAAAAGGGTTGATACTCCTCTGTTGCTTTTGCATAAAATTAGGTAACCCTAACTTATTTTACGGGGAACCAGGAAATCCAAAGGAAAGACTTTGCGTTTTGATTTACTTAATTGTGGTGCTTCCCAAAGTTAAGAATGCTAACTGGTTTGTTCCTAAAGGAAAAAGTTGGTATTGGATATGTGTAACTAAAACTAGAAAAGCCTTGCCCCCCACCCCCAACTGGTCAGGGCCCTGGGGGCGGTTGTAAAAAATTGGAAATGAAACTTTTGATGTTATCAAAGCAATGCAAAAAGAGCTATCTGAATTGGCTGAAATCACCTTGCAAAATAGAATGGCTCTCAATATGATGCTAAGCACAGTTTTAAATACTAGTTGCTGTGTATATGTAGATCAGAGTGGCCGAATTTCTACAGACCTAGAAGAAATCTGGAAACAGACTAAAATGCTCCAGATACAGAAGGTTGACACATCTTATTGATTTGAGGAAACATTTAAATGGTTAACTTCCTGGTTCCCTGATCTGTGTCTATGGTTTAAAAAAAAAATAATTATTGATCATTGTAATAATTGCCTTACTCACTTTTGTATGTATCTACGTAGTAAAACAGTGTTTTTGGAAATGTTGTTCTACAGAAGGGAGACAAAGTTATGAGAAGATGAGACTAATATAAGAGAAACCACATTGAAGTTCCTCTTCTATAGTCTCAAAGGGGGGAATGATGTACTTTAGAAAATGGAATCTTTCACTGAGCAAGAGCAGAGTTGTAAAAAGGTTACAAGGCCTTGTGAAACAGGACACTTAGTATAAACGATGCATGTCTTGCTAATGAATATACCCTTGAAGAAGAACAAAAGACTGATAAAATGAGAACATCCTACCCCAGGAGGCCCCAAAAGCCGGATAATTGCAAAAAAGCATGAAGTCAGCAAAAGTCAGTTGTAACTAAGGGAAAGGTAAAGGCAGCAAGGGGAGATCAGGACCCACGACTCAATTAGAGACCAAGCAGGCTTACCCCCCCACACTGTACTGGAACATGCGCACATCAATTAAAGGATACTGTAACTTTAAATGAAAGCGAGGAACAATACTAACCAATAGAAATTGTTAAGATAAGGTACTAATCAATAATCATAACTAAAAGCGTGTACTTCTGTGTTTTGAATCGTATAAATGTACCAAAGATTTTGTGAACCGGTGTGCTAGCTTTGTGGAATACCGCCTAGCACCCATATCTGCACAAATATGCAATAATAAAATACCTCTGCTCTGTGTGTGCATTGGTGTCTTGCACACCCGATAAACAACCCCACTTTTGGGACAACATCATCACTGTGGGCAGCAGGTGCATAGGGCTGCCAGTGCCAGGCAGTGAGCACATGAAGGCCTGAGATCATTGAGGAGCAACATATTACTTATAAGTAAGAAGGAACCACACAGACAGCTATTTCATATGCTAGTGCCTACAAATAAAAATTGCTGTCTTATTTTCATGCAGAAATTTGTACCTTGTCACTACTGATTCTGTATCCAGCCTTATTTACTAAGACCTGATGGGTACTTGTAGCTGATCACAGCCTGTCATCCTACCAGATTTTATGGGGCTGCTTCGTGTGCTATCCAGCTGTCTGACAATTGCCTGGCAATTAAGTGAAAGTCTGCCTGGGAGTTACAGACTCCAAACAAATGAAATGCTTCTTACCTGTTTTAGGCTGTATTCTGTGCTGATCATAGTTCAGCTGTACCTCTTACAAACAGCTATATTTCTGCTATGTGTGAAGTTCCCAGAGTACTGCAGCAGTGTGCAGTACTTCAAAGGGTACACAGGGATACCACGTCAAAGGGAGGAAAATTGTATTCTATGCTAAAAAAAGCCTAAGAAATGCTCCTGTTATCCACTTGTGACCTGCTCCTGCTCTCATGCACAAGCAGCACTCTCCGGCAAATAGAGAGAAGCAAGTACAGGCCCCAGAGGTTCCCTGTGTTACAACAGCAATATTTGAAGTAGCCACCTTGTTAACATTTGGAAATTGGATGTTGTGACCGTTCACTCAACTCCTGCTGAGATTTTTGGCTAACATACAGCTCATGCTAAGGCCTGATGTATGCTGGGAGCAGCACCATTAGGTAAAAGCTAGGGCAATACATAGGCAGGACAGGTGGCCAGAAAGAGCTAAAAAGTCATTATGCAGCCATTATCACCTGCAGATTGCTGGCTCCTGCAGCCATCATCCTTGCATGTTGATTGTCTGGCAGTTTCTTCAGAATCCACTAACTCATGGAAAGGGTATAGACCAAACTTCCAAACTGAAAGGTAAAAATAAGTCAGTCTACCCCAAAAGCTTTTGAAGTGGATCCAACAGCAGCTGGACTGCTGAGACACTCATGCTTCCCGGTGTGATACAGGGGATGCCCGCATGGGGATGGAGGAGGAAGGATGAGCACTGTCATCATTGGCTAGGTAACTATTTTGCTCATAGGTGCACGAGTTACAAGTTATGAATTAGAGAACTTGTGAGTTAAGAAACCTCATGACTTAAGTGATGAATTAGTGACTTCATGTAATAAACTAGTCTGTGCAAAGGGGATTGAGCCCTTGTTTGATGTGTTTGTTTTCTTTCTTAATGAGCTCATAAAATAAAGTTTAATTTACAGAGTGCATTGTCCTGTAAATTTGAGAGATCCAAATGGACTGCAACAGATGTCCCCAAATAGAAGGAAAAGGTGGTTGTGAGGCCAAGGACTCAGATGAAGGGCTGGCGGCTTCCACCCTACCCCTTGTGCCGTGCATCTGCTTGCATGTTATGAGGCAGCTCACGTGAGGCATCACCTTTCAATGTGCCTAGGTGCCAAAAGGAGCAGATAGGCACATTGGAAAACCACTGTCTGAAATCAGCTTGAGGCCACTCTCCCCACAGCAAGTTAGGTGCTTAAAGACCTCTATAATTTCAGCAGCAACCTCCATACCTTGCTACATTCATCTTTTCAATAAGGACAATGATCTTTACATTGCATCTATTTTATTTGCCAAATCTTCTGATGAAGTCATCACACTTACTTATGGCAAGAAGTGTGAAAAATACGTCTGAATAAAATAGGCCCAGGCAGAATCCTCTGTGAAGCACATTTTTACTCACATTCTCACAAGAGCAAGTGACCTAGCAAGTAGGCACACTTTTGGTTCTTGAAACACACCTTTTTATTTCCTAATCCCGGCCGAATTTTCCCTCCCCTGTTTCCCATTGGTTAGGTACTCCAGGGTTCACAGTCTGTCCGAGGCGCCTAAGATCCTCCAAGATGTCTTGCCTCTGTTTACTTCTCTTTATGCTCTACCTAGAGGGCTTATCTGACTTGTTTATTTCTTTCCTTTTTTGGTGAAATTGCTCAATGTCATTAGCCCTGGTTAAATGTTTGACTACCCTTCTAGACACTAATCCAGTAGGAATCAGTTTGTCCTTTTGTCTGTGTGATAAGAGATGTTCTACAAGCCTTTGCTGGAGCCTCTTTGTCTTAGTCATTCCCTTATCATGTCACCTCTGATGGAAAACAGCTTTTCTCTGTTTCAAAAACAATACCTGCCTTTCTTAAAGAAGTGGGAAGTAGAGCTGGTACTTCGTATGCCTGAAGGTGTAGTTGGCTTTCTCTGTAATAGGTTATTAGTGATGTTTTTAAATTTTCCTTTGTTCTGCCTGAAAGCCTATAAGGACTTCCACAGAAAATGCCGAAACTGGAACAAGCCATTTTCTGGTTTTTTTTTCTCTCTTAAATGCACATTCCTATTGCAAAATTTCTGGTACATGTGTCAGATGCTTGCCAATCAAATTGGCATGTGGTAAATATTAAGTGTTCTGGCTGCTGTCTTGCCCTGCACTGCTTTAATCTCTTAGAGAAAGGGCAAGGTAGATAAAAGCAGCAGCTTTTCTTCTTGGAAAATCATCGTTCTCATTCAATGTAACCAATAAAAGTAAAATAAAATAAAATTAAAAAAACAACCTGAGATAAGGCTCCTCACCCTTCCCACACCTTTTCATCAGATCTCAGTGCTGGGGATGGTTTGCCTGAGTTCTCTGGCTGATTATACCTGTTGCCAGGGGGGCGTACCTAAGGAAAGGGCACAAATCCAAGAGATTTATAAATCTAAAATTAGCTAAGGCAATCCATGGAGAGCAGGTTTAATAAATCTGTACAGTTAGCATTAGAAAGCAAGCAAACAGTTCCAATCTGCTCTTACTAAATCTTCTGAGGAATCTTTTCAAGAAGCCCGAGAAAAGTGTATTTTACTAATCCAATTTGCAGAAAAAATGGAGTAGATGCTTACATACTGCAGCAATGGGATAAGCAACCTAGATAAGAAGGAAATTGGTTACGTGGATGTCTACTGTAGACCTGCTAAGAAATGCCAAAGTTCTCTGTTAAAAAGGCAGGTGCTAAAGAGCCTGTGGGGATTCCTCAGGCAGGTTGGCAATCTGGAGGGGGAGGGCATGGGGCAATATCCAGGTGATGGCCCTGATGGGCAGCAACTCAGTAAGGAGAAGAATCACTGCTAAAATGAGACTGGCCTTTTTTAACAGAAAACCACCAGACAGACAGAGACACCAAGAGAGACAGATACACACCAAGAAACTCAATAGCTGAGTCTTATGTCATAAAAAACAAACAAAAACACCACCCTACCTCCTACAAAAAATTAAGCCAGGGTTGGGAATAGTTTTCCTACTAGTCCATATTCTTTGTTTCTTTAGGGGCAAGCCAGAGTCAGCAATCAGAGGCAGATAAACAGAAAAGTCTCTATTCACAATTTAATAGTAAGCTATTCCCAAAGATCTTTGAGCTAAGAGGTCATATGGTAGTGTCAGGTTAACAGTTGGACTCAATGATCTTAAGGGTCTTTTCCAACCTAAATGATTCTATGATTCTATATGCTTGTGTCTGACCACCAAATCTAAATGATTAAAAAAGCAGAAAATGAGAGCAGAACACTCTAAAGCATGTATGTGTGTGATTGCATGTGTACACACACCCCCACGTGGCCAAAAACCACTGGGAATTCGGATTCTTTGCTACAGACATAAAGATTTCTGTGTATATACAGCAGTTAAAATGTCACAACTAGTCTTAATTGCTTGGCGCTGCTGCTTTTGCAGACTTCCAATAACAATTACAGCTGCAGATGACTAAAATGTAGGGATATTTATAGCACTTGCATCTGAAACCAAGGACTGAAATACTATCTATGTGCTCTCATGCACTCAGCAGCTTCTGTAGAAGTGTGTGGCATGTTGCAATCCAGACCATTGCTTAGCATTTGTACTCTGTTTTCCTTGCTCTCTGTGCTTACAGTAAATGGAGTATTCCTCTGATTTCTCTCCCTCCCTTCTACTGACATCTATTTGAGAAAAAGTAGCTTTACCACAAAGATGTTTGCTTCCAACCATTTTGGACTCCCTAGAGCCTTTAAAGCTTTCTGTAAGCCTGGAGTGCTCCCTGAACTATCAGATCCATATTTAATCTCTGTGGTGAATTAATGGTCTCTTCCAATGCCCAAGAGTTAAATCTGCATATTCCCAAGTACTATGACTAACCTAGCAAGTTTTATTCTAAGCAAAATATCAGTTCTGTGTTTAGAAAGCAGAGAATGTTAGTAGAAGGTGAGAGTGTCTGCTTGTCCTGGTTCCGGTGGGGATAGGGTTAACTTTTCCTGGTATTCCATGCCATGTGAGCCACGCCCACCCTGAGCTGCCGGGGGAGGGGGCAGGAAGCCCCTGCTTAAAAGCGGGCTGGGGCGGCCCGGATCCGGTCGGCGAGCGGCGAGCGGCGGGGGAGCGGTGGTTCCGTAATCGTGTTTGTATATTCCCCTATCCGTGTTGTTGTTGTTTGCCTGTTCCCTTTGCTGTTCTGTTAAACTGCCTTTGTCTCAACCCAAGAGTCTTGCCTTTTCTTACGATTCTTCCTGTATTAGGAAGGCACGAGCGAGCGGCACGTGGTTCTTTGTTGCCGTCTGAGGCTAAACCACGACAGTCCTTTTTGGCGCCCAACGTGGGGCTCGAAGGGTTGAGATAACGACAGAATCCAACTAGAACGTGGAAAAAACGGTTTTGGTTTTTTTTGTATGCATTTATTTTATTAGGTAAGTAGTCACTGGTCATCATGTTGCTTGGTTTGTTCTCATGGCTGTGTTACATAAATTCCTATATGGCTTATGTACTCCCTGCGATGCTGTTTACCATGTCTGGAACAGGGATGAGGATTATCATTCTGCTGTCCTGTGCGATATCTGTTTATGATATGATAACATCACTGTTCAGACGGCTATTTTGGGGTGTTTATGTGGTTTTGCTGTCCTGTCCGTACATTGGACACCGTCTCTCAGAATTTGTTAATAATTTCCCCAGCCCTTTTGCCTCCCTTTTCTCCTTCGGGTCAGGTATGACAGCTTTTGAGAATTTTGAATATCCTTGGGATACTCAAACTAGCGTGTTCCTAGTGCTATGTCTCCTGAATACGTTCCAGGTCTTGTTTAGGGTTAAGCGACTATTTAAGACTACCACCCGGAGATCTGCTCCGAGGCTGGATAGTCAGGGGTGGCATGGCATGTGGGAGAGCATGGGCAGGTACCTAGAGAACTACTCACCTCCAATGGTCTGGGACTTCACCCCTGAACAATTACAGGACCCTGATAAAGTGGTAGAATATTTGAAGGGAAAATGCTGTGGCTATTCTAGAGAGGCACAACTCACCGCGCTGTGCTGGGCCCTGGCCAGTATCTACCAGGCACTGCTCAGAATTATGCAGCGCCCTCAAGGGGAAGAGATGGAAACCAGACCTGCAGCCCCTGCTGCAGCCCCTGCGGCGGCCCCTGCGGCTGCTGCAGCCCCTGCGGCGGCCCCTGCGGCTACTGCAATCCTTGCGACAGACACTGCGGCTACTGCAACCCCCGTGGTAGCCACTGCAGTTACTCCAACCCCCATAGCAGCCACTGCCACTGAACCAGGGAACCAACCCGTGCCGGTATCAGTTGCCCCCATACAAAAGAAGAAGTACACAAAGAAATCAGTTCGCTTAGTAAGAGATGATGATGAACCAGGGCCATCACGAGAGCAGGAGGAAGAGGCAGAACCAGAGATAATTACTCAATCCCTATCCTTGAGTGAGCTGCGGGATATGCAAAAAGATTTCAGCCGACTTTCAGGCGAGCACATTGTCACCTGGCTGCTCCGGTGCTGGGATAATGGGGCCAGTAGCCTGGAATTAGAGGGTAGGGAGGCCAGGCAGCTGGGATCCCTGTCTAGGGAAGGCGGCATTGACAAGGCGATCGGGAAAAAGACCCAAGCCCTCAGCCTCTGGAAACGACTCCTGTTAGGCGTGAGGGAGAGGTACCCCTTCAGCAAGGATGTTGTATGTCAGCCAAGCAAGTGGACTACCATGGAAAGAGGTATCCAGTACCTGAGAGAATTAGCCGTGCGGGAGATGATTTATTATGACTTGGACAATGCAGACTTACCCACAGACCCTGATGAGGTGCGATGCACAAGGCCCCTGTGGCGGAAGTTTGTACGGAGCGCACCATCGTCATATGCCAACTCCCTGGCAGTAATGGAATGGAAAGGCGAAGAGGGACCAACGGTGGATGAGGTAGCTGGCCGGCTCCGGCGATATGAAGAAAGTCTCTCTTCCCCCCTTGTCTCAGCTGTGGAGAAACTGTCGCGGAAGGTCCAGCAACTTGAAGAGAATATGTTCTACTCCCCACCTGCACGGGCCAGCATCTCAGCTATTAGAAGCAGGCATTTCCCCACTCAAGAGAGAGAGTACAGAGGGTACACACCACGAGGCACCCTGTGGTTCTACCTGCGGGACCACGGAGAGGACATGAGGAAGTGGGATGGACAACCTACTTCGATCCTGCGGACACGGGTACAGGAGTTGCAAGGAAGGACAACCACAAAAGGGGATCCCTCCAGGAAAAGTGCCGCCCCAGTTTCCAGTGGGCCATTCCCCAGACAAAGCAGAAGGCCTGATCTTGCTTCTGATCCTCTTGAAGGAACTTCCAAGTCATTTATGCAAGAAGTGAGTAATGGATACTATGACCAGTATTAGGGGGGCCCTGCCTCCGGCCAGGTGGAGGAAAGGGACAACCGGGTTTATTGGACGGTGTGGATTCGATGGCCTGGCACATCAGACCCACAGGAGTATAAGGCTCTAGTGGACACGGGTGCGCAGTGTACTTTAATACCATCAAGCTATAGAGGGGCAGAACCCATTTGTATTTCTGGGGTGACAGGGGGATCCCAAGAGTTGACTGTACTGGAGGCGGAAGTGAGCCTAACTGGGAATGAGTGGCAAAAGCATCCCATTGTGACTGGCCCAGAGGCTCCATGCATCCTTGGTATAGATTACCTCAGGAGAGGGTATTTTAAGGACCCAAAAGGGTACCGGTGGGCCTTTGGCATAGCTGCTTTGGAGACGGAGGAAGTTAAACAGTTGTCTGCCTTGCCTGGTCTCTTGGAGGATTCTTCTGTTGTGGGGTTGTTGAGGGTCAAAGAACAACAGGTGCCGATTGCTACCACAACGGTGCATCGGCGGCAGTATCGCACTAACCGAGACTCTCTGATTCCCATCCATGAGCTGATTCGTCAACTAGAGGTTGAAGGAGTGATCAGCAAGACTCGCTCACCCTTTAACAGTCCCATGTGGCCGGTGCGAAAATCTAATGGAGAGTGGAGGCTAACTGTAGACTATCGTGGCCTGAATGAAGTCACGCCACCGCTGAGTGCTGCTGTGCCGGACATGCTAGAACTCCAGTACGAACTGTAGTCCAAGGCAGCCAAGTGGTATGCCACGATTGATATAGCGAATGCATTCTTCTCAATCCCTTTGGCAGCAGAGTGCAGGCCACAGTTTGCTTTCACTTGGAGGGGTGTCCAGTACACCTGACATCGACTGCCCCAGGGGTGGAAACACAGCCCCACCATTTGCCATGGACTGATCCAGACTGCACTGGAACAGGGTGGAGCTCCAGAACATCTGCAGTACATTGATGACATTCATTGTATGGGGAAACACAGCAGAAGAAGTTTTTGAGAAAGGGAGTAAAATAGTCCAAATCCTTCTGAACGCTGGTTTTGCTATAAAGCGAAGTAAGGTCAAGGGACCTGCGCAGGAGATCCAGTTTTTAGGAATAAAATGGCAAGATGGACGCCGTCAGATTCCAATGGATGTGATCAACAAAATAGCAGCTATGTCTCCACCAACTAGTAAAAAGGAAACACAGGCTTTCTTAGGTATTGTGGGTTTTTGGAGAATGCATATCCCAGATTACAGTCAAATTGTAAGCCCTCTGTATCAAGTAACCCGGAAGAAGAATGATTTTAAATGGGGTCCTGAGCAACGACAAGCTTTTGAACAAATCAAACAGGAAATAGTCCATGCAGTGGCCCTGGGGCCAGTCCGGGCAGGACAAGATGTTAAAAATGTGCTCTACACCGCAGCCGGGGAGAACAGCCCTACCTGGAGCCTCTGGAAGAAAGCACCAGGGGAGACTCGAGGTCGACCCCTAGGGTTTTGGAGTCGTGGATACAGAGGATCCGAAGCCCGCTACACTCCAACAGAAAAAGAGATATTGGCAGCATATGAAGGGGTTCGAGCTGCTTCGGAAGTGGTTGGTACAGAAGCACAGCTCCTCTTAGCACCTCGACTGCCGGTGCTGGGTTGGATGTTCAAAGAAAGGGTCCCCACCACACATCATGCAACCGATGCTACATGGAGCAAGTGGATTGCACTGATCACGCAGCGAACTCGAATGGGAAACCCCAGTCGCCCAGGAATTCTGGAAGTGATCATGGACTGGCCAGAAGGCAAGGATTTCGGAATGGCACCAGAGGAGGAGGTGACGCGTGCAGAAGAGGCCCCACCATATAATAAACTGCCAGAAAATGGGAAGAAATATGCCCTGTTCACTGATGGGTCCTGCCGGATTGTGGGAAAGCATCGAAAGTGGAAGGCTGCTGTGTGGAGTCCTACACGACGGGTTGCAGAAGCCAGTGAGGGACAGGGTGAATCGAGCCAGTTTGCAGAGGTGAAGGCTATTCAGCTGGCTTTGGACATTGCTGAGCGAGAAAAATGGCCAGTACTTTATCTCTACACTGACTCATGGA
Source organism: Rissa tridactyla (assembly GCF_028500815.1). Lineage (NCBI taxonomy): Eukaryota > Metazoa > Chordata > Aves > Charadriiformes > Laridae > Rissa > Rissa tridactyla. Next base: position 25,942,043 of record NC_071496.1, read on the forward strand.
TGGTGGCAAATGCTCTGTGGGGGTGGTTACAGCAGTGGAAGCAGGGCAACTGGCAGCGCAGAGGCAAACCCATCTGGGCTGCTGACCTATGGCAAGATATTGCTGCCCGGATAGAGAATCTGGTTGTGAAAGTACGCCATGTAGATGCCCACGTACCAAAGAATCGGGCCACGGAGGAACATCAGAACAACCAGCAGGTGGATCGGGCCGCTAGGATTGAAGTGGCTCAGGTGGATCTGGACTGGCAACATAAGGGTGAACTATTCATAGCTCGGTGGGCCCATGACTCCTCAGGCCATCAAGGGAGAGATGCGACATATAGATGGGCTCGTGACCGAGGGGTGGACTTGACCATGGACACTATTGCACAGGTCATCCATGAATGTGAGACATGCGCTGCGATCAAACAAGCCAAGCGTTTGAAGCCTCTTTGGTATGGAGGGCGATGGCTGAAATACAAATATGGGGAGGCCTGGCAGATTGATTATATCACGCTGCCACAAACCCGTCAAGGCAAGCGCTATGTGCTCACAATGGTGGAAGCAACCACTGGATGGCTGGAAACATACCCTGTGCCCCATGCCACTGCCCGGAACACTATCCTGGGCCTTGAAAAGCAAGTCCTGTGGCGACATGGTACCCCAGAGAGAATTGAGTCGGACAACGGGACTCATTTCCGAAACAGCCTCATAGACACCTGGGCCAAAGAGCATGGTATCGAGTGGGTGTATCACATCCCCTATCACGCACCAGCCTCTGGGAAGATAGAACGATACAATGGATTGTTAAAAACTACACTGAGAGCAATGGGTGGTGGGACTTTCAAACACTGGGATACACATTTAGCAAAGGCTACCTGGCTAGTTAACACCAGGGGATCTAACAATCGGGCTGGCCCTGCCCAATCAAAATTTCCACGTACTGTAGAAGGGGATAAAGTCCCCGTAGTGCACATGAAGAATATGCTAGGGAAGACAGTCTGGGTTAGTCCTGCCTCAGGCAAAGGCAAACCCATCCGTGGGATTGCTTTTGCCCAAGGACCTGGGTGCACTTGGTGGGTGATGCGGAAGGATGGGGAAGTCCGATGTGTACCTCATGGAGATCTGATTTTGGGCGAGAATAGCCAATGAATCAGATTGTGTGCTGTTAATTGCTAAGTAACACTGTCACTGTATGTCCTCATTGCTATAATTGCTATCAGTTGTACTACAAGTAAGGCACAGGGATGATGGGATAAGAACTGATCTCAGCAGCTGGCGCCCAGGAGTTTCCTCAAGATCTACATCTTCAGCCCGCGGACTGCGTGCATGAGCCACACCAGGTGCACCAGTCACAAGCTCCGAAAAAAAATACAGCATGCAACAGACCAGCACCACCCAGCATCTCACCTGCCCTGAGAGACTGTTCTAACAGATGGAGCCCAAAGTCGTGGATTAAAAGAACTCAACGGACACTTTGGAGGATGACCCATAAACTAAGGGCATTATATGTGTGTGTATATATATAACAGGGGAAAGTGGTGGCAATTCATTGGAACCTGCTGGGCATGGCATAGATGGTATGGAATAAGGGGTGGATAATGTCCTGGTTCCGGTGGGGATAGGGTTAATTTTTCCTGGTATTCCATGCCATGTGAGCCACGCCCACCCTGAGCTGCTGGGGGAGGGGGCAGGAAGTTGCTGCTTAAAAGCGGGCTGGGGCGGCCCGGGTCCGGCCAGCAAGCGGCAAGCGGCGGGGGAGCGGCGGTTCCGTAATCGCGTTTGTATATTCCCCTATCCGTGTTGTTGTTGTTGTTTGCCTGTTCCCTTTGCTGTTCTGTTGGACTGCCTTTGTCTCAGCCCAGGAGTCTTGCCTTTTCTTACGATTCTTCCTGTGTTGGGAGGGCGCGAGCGAGCGGCACGTGGTTCTTTGTTGCCATCTGAGGCTAAACCACGACACTGCTTCATTAAGGTTACCCTATCAAGGACCTTTTCAATGCAAAAGATGATAATAAGTAAAGGGGGAAGTGACAAACAAGAACACACACAGATGAAAACCTGATAAACAATGGATAATACAGACAGTGGCAGAGACTGGAAGTATCCAGTTACTAATTGATGGGCCATTAAGAAACTCCAGGGACCGTTTTGGAGAGGGCTGACCTGAACCTTGTAACTGATAAGAAGGGGGAAGCAAGAGGAACATGAGGATTTGGGCTATTTGGGTAGCCTGTGGAAATATGTAAACTGATGAAAGAATGTTTAGAGGAAGGGGATCTGTGAGGAACAAAGTAGGGGCCTAGACAGAAAGGGGTAAAAAAGGACTGGTCATATGTAAACTGACTGAGCCCTGCATCTGATCACTGCTGTCCTATTTTCTTATTAAATATTTTCTTAACTATCTCTGCATAATCTCACTCTCTATCCTATGTGTATGTGTGCTGAAAGGACTGATAGCTATTGGGGACCTGGTGCAAGTGGTTTTGGTGCCAGCAACTGGAGTCAGACAGTGGGGTGTAGGCACCCCTGACCTGTGCTGTCAGCTACTGGAGTGAGTGGGGGGGTTCTCAGTGCCAGCTACTGGAGCGAGTGGGAGTCTTTAACTTCCAGCCACTGGGGTGGGAATGGTGTGTGTCCTGAAAACCAGCTACTGGGAGTGACTGGTGTAAGTGAGGGGCTCAGTGCTGGCAGCTGGAGTGGGACCGTGGGTCACAGCTTGTGTGCCTGGTGCCAGCTTCTGGGGTGGACTGAGTGTCTGTATCTTCCCCAAACCTGGTGTGCATGAGGATGTATAAGTAATTTGCTAGCAAACTTCATCCTGGACTAGCTGGCAAGTTTGACAGTTAAGTTTGGCAGTTAATTTACAACCAACAGCAGAAAATGCTGCATGCACTGCACTCTATTTTTGCTGTTGGCTATAAATTAACTGCCAAAGGAAAACTCATAGCTTGTAGGGGTTCAGCAAAGCCTTCAAAAACTTTTGAATTCTTGCAGATTCAAATCTCTAGACAGCTCGTAACTTCTCTTACAAATTTCAACACCAATCTGCACTAGATTTGTCCACTTACACAACAGTTAATAACTTTGGTTCCTAGTGTTTTACTGACAGGATAATACTGACAGGATAGTTGCCAGTTAAAGAAGAAGAAACTTTGTGATTTGTCTGACTTGCCCACACTAGACTTGCATACAAAGAGTTGGGGTTTTAGACCAAAGGGCTAATGTCTGGTTCACTAAGGTCACCTAAAGCATTTGGAAGTACCCAATAAATAATTTCCTTTGTACAGAGGAAATCTGAGCTAGTGTGATGACAGAGCAGCCTTATGACTTCTGATGCTAACCATGCCCTCTTCTTCTGCTTATACCAGTGCGAAGAAGTCATAGACTTTCTGGAGGGAGGATGTGGGCAAAACAGGAAGAAATACATGGGGCTGTTGGTGGCCAAGCTGCAGTTGTCCCTGTGAACTTGCACTGGCACATAAGACATAAGACAGCTGTAACCAGCACTGTCTGAGGTAGTGAGGAATCAAAGAAAAAAGATTTATTGTGAAGAAAGTCCATGCAGTAGCATGACTCAAAAGGGAGGGTGACTAGACCAAATTGCCAGTCTAGGAAAAGTGAGCAGTCACATTTTAAGAGGCTTAGCCTACATACACACCTGTTATAGTTGAATTTAAAATAAATCGAGTCCGAAATAGATTCAATAAATATTTATTGAGGTAGGAAGGCAAAAGCAGCGCTGGGCGGCCGGGGAGTCGCAGCTCCACCAAAGGCTCGCAAATTCAAGCAAGCTGAGCAGCTCTTTTTATCTTCACAGAGGTCGGTTTCAACATCTTCGGTACGCCCCTCTGTAGCTTCTTGCTTGAGGTAGTTTAGATAAAATGTCGGTCACAGAATCAGCTCAAAATAATACATTCCGATAACATTGTGGTTAAGCTTTTTGTCAAACAGGAGTTCCCATGTTGGTGTAGCAAGATAACATTGTGGACATGTCTCTTCTGGTTAAACAGGGAGTTCTCAAGACTGCCACAATGGGTTCGTTCCTCTTGCTTAACTTGTTCGATCAGCAAATCACCTTTAGTTACTTATTACAATCCCCCCCTTCTTTTATTTATAAGTGATTTGCTGATCAAACCTAGACAATACCTCACAAGCTGCATCTAATTCAGGATTTTCGTTCGGTATAATTTTCATTTCCAGTTCTGATTGCTTCATCACCATTAGCTGCACTTTTTCTAACCTGCTTTCAACAAAGGTTACAAATTTGTTAATGACACAGGGTCCAAAAGTCAGAGCCAATAGCAACACCATGAGGGGTCCCGCCAAAGTAGAAATTAAGGTACTCAGCCATGGTGACTGATGAAACCAAGATTCATACCAGGAGGACTGAGCCTCTCGCTCTCGTTTTCTTTTCTCTAATCCCTCTCTCAGTTTAGCTAACGAATCTCTTACTACCCCTGTATGGTCAGCATAAAAGCAACATTCTTCACCTAGGGCAGCACATAATCCTCCGTTTTGCAAGAACAAAAGGTCCAATCCTCTTCGATTCTGTAAAACTACTTCCGACAATGAGGTCAATGATTTCTCTAAATAGGAAATAGATTTTTCTATTCGGGCCAAATCTTCGTCTACTGCAGCTCTTAGAGATGTTAGACTCTGCTGTTGTTGCACCAAGGAGGTTATGCCAGTGGCGGTCCCAGCGACCCCTAAACCAAGTAGAGTAGCTATAGTAATTGTAGATATTGGCTCTCGTTTGTTGATTTTATGTCCTAAATTGCTCCAATGTAAATACATAGTTTCTTCCCCATGTAAGAGGATTCTAGGTACCACAGTAACCTGTACACAAAATTCTGAGATACTTTTCTTGAGAACAGCAGTGGACAAACACGGTGTTAATCCGGTTATGGAGCAGACCCACCATGCCCCAGGACTAGGCAGAACCCATTTAGTATTAGATGTAAAGTTTTGAGTCTGGTTGGTACATAGAGTTCTTCTCTCGTTCGTTACCTTCCCTATACACCAACCGCTCCCTCTGACCTGTTGGAGAGTAATCCCCGCCTTCCGTTCCTTCCAATTACATCTGGAGGGATTGTCCTCGGTAGAGGTATTAAAAGGAGATGACACAGCTATCCCCTCATAAAAAGGGGGCTTTATGTCATAACATAACCAACAGGAAATGGTAAAATTTGGATTTGTTGTATTTAAAGCTTGATAGGCTGCCTGCATTACAGCCCGTAAGGGTTCATTGTCTTTGGGTATTTTCTCCACTTTATTTGTAGAGGTTAGGTATGTCCCTGGGGTGACTGAGGCTGTGGAGTTTCCTACCTTTGGCTTCTTCTTTTTCCCTTTTTGCTTTGTGATGACTCGATTGGGCCCTACTGCTTGTGGCATTTTAACTTCCCGTTTTTGAATGAATATTAGTCCTCCTCTATCAGTTCCAGATTCCCAATATCGCATTCCCCAGGTTCGTCCAAATAACCATCCGTGGTCATTAGGCTGCAGGATTTCTAGTATAACATGCTTACAGTTGCCAAGGTGGGGGCCCTCTATGTGTCCATCCCAGCTAGGAGCTGGCGGGTTGCATCCTCTGGGTCCCCATGTTATAGTTAAAAATCTATCTTTAATGGCTACGTCCCAGTTTGAAGCTATGGTTTCACATCCCCAATATGCACAGTAATAGTGATTAGGGAAATTGCAATAGCTTTTCCCTGGATTCGAACTGGGGCAGAGATAAAAAGGTTTTATTGCTCTTTCTCGTCGGCCAGGTGGGTCTAGTTCATAAAAGACTAAATCTTCCAATTTAACTTGGAATTCTGGGGGTCCGGCTGTCACATTATACCGAACTTCCATTGAATCTTCCCATCGACCTAAGGTCCAATTGAAGGGTTGATGTTCATTTTCTAACGTCATGGTAATCAATACCATTAATAGGATACCAGCTTTCATTTCCCCACTGTTTAGTACCTCTCTGCCTTCCTCGTCTACTCCTTTGCAGAGAGCAACGGGATATCAAGATCTTCTCGGCAGCAGCAGATAGTCTTCAGGGGAATTTTGCTGTTATCCTGTCAATAATTTCCAACGTCTAAAGAGTTAGTTATCTCTCAAATATATTTCCACCTATGTGGTTGTTGTGCCCGTTTCCAGGCGAATCTTATAGCACACTGTCTTAAAACTCTATACCAGTCTGTTTCATATACTTCCCAAAGTTCAGGTACTGACAGTTCCCACCCACAAAATAATTTACGAATTTCCACTGGATCCTCTGGTCCCCTGGCACGTATCAAATCATTGTGACATTTCATACAGTAGGGTTGTCTCTTAAATGAAACACAGGACCAATCTCTATTACAATTTAGACATCGGCAAACAACCCAACATAAATGTCCGGAAGTAGGGTGTTCTAAGCAGGGTATTCCCCAGAGATCTCCTATTCTGGGTGATTCGGGTATCTCCGTCTCTGTTTCGCAACAAAATGGAAAAACCTGGGGAGTTCCTGTTAGTTTGTATAATCCACCCCCCCCGTTTGGTCCGGTATCCTTTCTTCACTCCAAGGTGCAAAATATACCTTTCGTAGAGTATTTCCTGGTGGTATTTGGAACCATCGATATAAACTATCTCTTACTTCCCTTCTGGAGTGGTTCATTTACCGGTCTCGCTTTTCCTTATCTTTATTCGAAGATCTCCTGGTTCCGACGTCACAGTCCACTTCTCTGGGAAGATAGGTCCCTTAATCCTACTAGCGTGAGTCCATCCTTTTTCTGCTGTCCGTACAGCCGTATCTGTGGTAAGTAAAACAACAAAGGGTCCTTCCCAATGGGGTGTTAGGGAGGTTTCTTTCCAGGTTTTGATTAGTACCTGGTCTCCGGGCTGGATTCGGTGTATGGAAATGTCCAAGGGAGGTCTTTGTACTACCAAGCCCTTCTTTCTTAGTTCCTGTCTTCTTTTTGTAAGTTCTAAAATATATTCTGTTAAAAGTTTATCCTCGACTTTTGGGTGTTCCACTAATAACCCAAAGTCATAAGGCATTCCATACAACATTTCAAAGGGGGATATACCAGTATCTGTTCTTGGCTGAGTTCTAATGTAAAGCAAAGCCAATGGTAAACATTTAACCCAATTCATTTTTGTTTCTACCATAAGTTTGGTTAGGTGTTTCTTTATCTCCCCATTCATTCTTTCTACTTTCCCAGAACTCTGTGGGTGCCAGGGAGTATGGTATTCCCATTTTGTACCAAACAATTCAGTTGTCTCTTTAATTACTTTGGATGTGAAATGTGGACCTCGGTCTGAGTCAATTACCACAACAGTCCCATATCTTGGAATAATTTCTTCCAAGAGAATCTTAATAACTGTCTTTGCAGTAGCTCTTACCACTGGAAAGGCTTCTACAAAGTGCGTAAGGTGATCAACCAAGACCAATAAATACTGATATCTCCCCACCTTTGGCAATTCGGTAAAATCCACCTGTATTTTCTCACAGGGTCTTTTAGCCAATTCACGACCTCCTTGAACCTTTTCCCTAAGTTGTCGTTTAGTCACTTTGTGACAGGTTAAACATCCCTCTAAAATCCTTTTAGCTAGACCGTATATTCCGACACAGGCATAGTTTGTCTCAAACTGATCCACTAAAGCTTGAATTCCCCAATGAGTTTTATGGCGTAATTTATTCAGTATTCCCCGAGCTAATCCTTTTGGAAGAATTTCCCTGCCGTCTGGTAGCAGCCATTTATCACCATCTCTTTTTGCTCCAATTTGTTTTAGCTTCTCCAATTCTTGGAGAGTGAAAGTTTTATCTAATTTTAGCCTTTCAGGTTCCTCTCTCAAGGTCTGAACCATTAATAATGCAGCCCGTTTTGCCTCCGCGTCGGCTAGATTGTTTCCTCTTACAGTATGGGTTAGTCCCTTCTGATGTCCTTTTACATGGACTATGGCTATCTTTAGTGGACCTCTTAATGCCTTTAAAACTTCTAAGATTAGCTTTTCATGGACTAATCCTTTTCCCTGGGTGTTAATTAAGCCTCTCTCTTCCCAAATTTTTCCAAAAGTATGTACCACCCCAAAGGTATACTTTGAATCTGTATAAATAGTTCCAATTTTATTTTCTAAGAGCTTTAATGCCCTTAGCATAGCATATAACTCACACGCTTGTGCGGACCAGGCTTTACTTAATGGTCCTGATTCTTTTATCTTAAAAGGATACCCATCCACAATAGCATATCCTGATTTCCGTTGTCCTTCAACCACTCGTGAGGAGCCGTCCACAAATAATTTTTCTCCTTCGTCTAATTCATCATCTTCTAAGTCCTCCCTTATTTTAGTCTGCAAATTTATTAGTTGGAGGCAGTCATGTGTCAAATCTTCTTTAGGTTCTCCGTATAAAAATTGGGCAGGATTCTGAATAGAAGTGGTTTCCATTTCTAGTCGAGGGGAGTTAATTAAAATTCCCTCATATTTTAGCAGTCGACTATCTGTAAGCCACTTATCAGCCCGTTGTTGCAATACTCCTCGAATGTTATGGGGGGTGTATACTTTTAGTTCACCTCCTAAGGTGACTTTTCCAACTTCTTCTACTACTAATGCAGTGGCCACTATTGCTTGCAAGCAGGTGGGCCACCCGCGGCTTACAGGATCCAGTATTTTAGAATAATATCCTACAGGCTTTCTCTGCCCTGCCCATCCTTGGGTCAGAACCCCATAAGCTGTCCCGTTATCTACATTGATAAAGAGTTGAAAGGGTTTACGGATATCAGGTAAACTGAGGACAGGTGCTTCTACCAGATCTCTTTTTATATTTTCCCAACGATTCTCATCTTCAGGGGACCATTTTACCAACCCGTTTTTAGTACACTTTCGTACAAGAATTTTACTTTACTGCTGTAATTTTCTATCCACTGTCAACAATACCCTAATAATCCCAGTAACTGTCTTATCTGTCTTTTATTAGTGGGCGCTGTTAGAGACAAAATTCCTTTTACTCTTTTGGGTTCTAATTTCTTGTGTCCCTTTATGAGCCAATGCCCCAAATATTTTACCTCTTCTTCAGTAAACTGTAATTTGGACTTAGAAACCTTTAATCCCTTGAGGCCTAAAAAGTTCAATAATTTGATGCTCTCATTTCTGACTCCTTCTTGAGTTCTTCCAGCGATCAATAAATCCTCCACGTATTGTATTAGAATTAGTCCCTGACTTAATTCATAAGATTCCAGTAACTGTTCCAGAGCTTGTCCAAACAAGTTCGGAGACTCTGTAAATCCCTGGGGCAAAACGGTCCACCGTAATTGTTGTTTTCTATGGGTCTTGGGGTTCTCCCACTCGAAAGCAAAATAGTCCCTACATTTTCCTTCTAAGGGACAAGCCCAAAAAGCATCTTTTAAATCTATAACACTATACCATTTATAATCTGGACTTAACTGATTAAGTATAGTGTGCGGGTTAGCCACCACAGGGAACCGGGTAATGGTTCGTTCATTTATGGCTCTCAGATCTTGTACTAAATGATAGGACCCATCCGGCTTCTTTACGGGCAATATGGGAGTATTGTGGGGAGACATACAGGGTTCCAAAAGCCCTTGGGCCAAAAGTCTCTCAATTACTGGCTGCAACCCTTCTCTCCCCTCTCTAGAGATGGGATACTGTTTTATCCTAATTGGCTGGTCTGGGTCTTTTATGGAGACTGTGATCGGTTTGATATTTAATTTTCCCACCGACCCTGGGCTATACCAAGTTTCTGGATTAATCTTGGCTTCATCTTCTGCAGTTAATAAGCATAATCTTACTTTTAATTTCTCTTGCTCTACTTCCAAATTGATTCCTAATTCCACCATCAGGTCTCGTCCCAAGAGGTTATACTCAGCTTCTGGGACCAATAAAAATGTTCCCACTCCATATTTATTTGGGGCTTCTATTGTTACATTCCTTATCAGGGGCACCTTAAAAGGTTCCCCCTTTGCACCAACTACTTGGAGTTTATCCTTTGATTCAACACATCCAGATGGTAACTTTTGGACTGTTGATCTTTCGGCACCCGAGTCCACAAGGAACTCGAACACTTCGTGCTGAGGACCCAATTTCAATTTTATCAAGGGCTCGGTAACCTTAGGGGTCCCCAGCAAATAGAGCCCCTGACCCCCCTAATCTTCCTTAAAAATCTCCTCATCCTGCCTTCTTTTCTGACAATTTCTCTGTAGATGTCCCTTCTTGCGACAATAAAAACATTCTATGTCCTGCGAACTAAATCTTCTTCTTCTCGGTTCTACTGGGCCCTTCCGGGGACTTTCTCCTCTCCTGCCCTGATTTTGTCCTTCCCTTACAGCTGCCATCAGGATTCTGGCTTGTTTCTTCTGATTTTCTTCCTCCCTTCTCACATACACCTTCTGAGTTTCTCGTAATAATTCATCTAACCCCCTTCCCTGCCAGTCTTCTATTTTCTCTAACTTTCTCCTTATATCTGTCCAAGATTTAGCTACAAATTGAGTTTTCAGCAGGGCTTGACCCACTTGGCTATCGGGGTCTAACCCAGAATATAGCTGTAAACTTTTTCTCAATCTTTCCAGCCATTCGGTGGGGGTTTCATCTTCCTTTTGTTGTTCATTAAAGGCCTTATTAATATTTTGCCCTCTGGGTACAGAATCTCTAATCCCCTGAATTATTATATCCCGGAGATCAATCATGTTATTTCTATGTGCGGAGTCTTGATTGTCCCAATTGGGCCGCTGTAAGGGCCATTTTACATCTCCGGCGGGACCATGCTGATGCCTCTGATCCCAATGCCTCATGCCTGCCGTTCTGATCATTCCTCGTTCTTCGTTTGTGAACAAGATCTTTAAAATAGATTCCATCTCGTCCCAAGTATAAATGTTAGGCCCGAGGAATTGATCAAAACGTTCTGCTACCCCTAATGGGTCCTCTAACAAGTGTCCCATTTCTTTCTTAAATTCCCTCACATCCCCGGAGCTGAGGGGTACAGATACAAATCCAACTCCGGGTTGTGGTCCCCCCATAGCAGTCTCCCTTAAGGGATACAATAAATTTTCCTCCCTCCTTTCTCTAGTTTGACTTCTAGTTATTCTTCGATTAGAAGGAGGAGCCTCTTCCCCAGGTTCTGTGGGGGCTGTTGGAGGGAGATCTTGCTCAGGACCTTGCGGAGGGGGGACATAGGGTGGGGGAGACGCTGGAGGTTCGTCTACATCCCACCTTTTCTTTTTATCATTTTTCTTTTCTTTTAATGGAAACAAATTAGCGGCCTGAGCCGTGCCCAGGATCCATAAAAAGGCGTATTCACTCTCCTCCTTATTAAATGGTCGTTTGTTGTTAACATATATGTTTAATTGTTGGCATATCCAATCCTCTAAGGATCCATGAATTGGCCAATATAAATCTTTTCTTATCTGTTTTCTTCCCCATACCTCCATACAATAATAGACCAATTTCTCCTTGGACTTCCCTTTTCGAGAAGGGGAACTATCCCAATATCGAATCATTAGGCCTAACGGGCTATCTTGGGGTATATCGGGGAGCCCACCCCCACCCCGTATCTCCTGCATGGAACCAGAAGTCCTACTTTGCTTCTGTCCCATCTTCCGAAAGTGCCTTCTTTCACTCAAAATTCACTCACTTGCCTCCGTTCGTGGCCCACGCCCTCGCGGACAATGGGAACCGCACTATTAGGAGGTCCACACTCACTTCGTCCGGTGGGCTACTAAGCCCAGTGGACGTCTCAGTCACTCGCACCCGGGTACCCAATCCCCGACCGAACGGAACCGCAATGTACTTACTCACTCCCGAGTCTTCGTCCGGCTCTTCGTGCACAAAAATTACGGGGAACTGCAGTATCTCCTTTCTCTTTTCTTTTTGCTTTCCTATCTCAGTTCGGAAAATCCAGGTGAGCTAAGTCGGAATCTCCTCCGGGACCATCCGAAGATGGGGCGCCCTCCCAGAGTTGAATTCCAAGTCGGCTGTCTGGATCCGAGTCACGGCACCAAATTTGTTATAGTTGAATTTAAAATAAATCGAGTCCGAAATAGATTCAATAAATATTTATTGAGGTAGGAAGGCAAAAGCAGCGCTGGGCGGCCGGGGAGTCGCAGCTCCACCAAGGGCTCGCAAATTCAAGCAAGCTGAGCAGCTCTTTTTATCTTCACGGAGGTCGGTTTCGACATCTTCCGTACGCCCCTCTGTAGCTTCTTGCTTGAGGTAGTTTAGATAAAATGTTGGTCACAGAATCAGCTCAAAATAATACATTCCGATAACATTGTGGTTAAGCTTTTTGTCAAACAGGAGTTCCCATGTTGGTGTAGCAAGATAACATTGTGGACATGTCTCTTCTGGTTAAACAGGGAGTTCTCAAGACTGCCACAATGGGTTCGTTCCTCTTGCTTAACTTGTTCGATCAGCAAATCACCTTTAGTTACTTAGTACACTTAACATGACTGGAAAAACGTGCTCTTTTTGGCCACTGAAGGGGAAATTCAAATTGTAACTGCTCAGCAGTGGTAATTCCTGACTAAGGAATGATCTGTCATGGAAAGCAAGAAGGCCCAACTGCAGAAGTGGTTAAACTGGCTGGAAGCAGGAATGCCAGAGACAGAATCATTCCCTGCAGGGGGGGTGAAGTTTCCCTTGCTGATAAGAAATGCTGCAGTGTTGTCTTGAGTGCTATGGGGTCACTTCTGGTAAACAGAACCAAACACCAGGTTAAGGTGCCCCATGCTGATGCTCATATGATAAGTGCAGGTGTAAGTGTATATAAGAAATTGGCTTGTGACACATCTTTGCAGGTTCCTTGTAGAACTGCTTATGGCAGTAGGACTCTGTCCAATGCATTGTTCATTAAATCTTTTTATATTTAAGCACAAAAGTGTGTTTAATTTGCCTTGAGGGGTACAGAAACAAACCCCAACACCATCCTGAAGGGTGTCCGAGGAAGTTGAGAACCCACTTGGATCAACTAAAGTACTCTTTAAAAAAGATTTTTGTTCAACCTTGTGGCGGTGTGCTCCCCCTCTCCAGGCGCCAACTTGACCTTTATCTCCTGTAACTCTGCCCAAGTGATAACCACCCATGGTGGTCACAATGGGTGCATGTAGTCGTGATGGCTGCACTGGGCTCAATGTGGTTTTGGTGAGACAGATAACAACACAATAGCCAAGGGCTAACGAGCAATGCTGGTACTGTGGTCAATATGTGAATATGACTACAGGTCAATCATCTTACCCCCATAAATAGTGAACAGCCCAAGAGCCCTTTGAGCTCTCCCGAATGGCAGCGGGCTGTATGCCAGGATCTCCCCTTGAGCAGGGACGCCCGCTTAAGGTTACGTTTACTTCTCGAGATTGAGAGATTCCTTGCTGCAACAGATTCTCAGTAAGTGACTAATAGCACGCTAAATCTTAGCTAAGGGATACAAAGGATTGATTGTGCATATAAAAGCCTTTAGACATAAACCGTTGACCAAGTCTGGGACTAGGATTGGATCCAGCCGCACCTAGACTCCTCTCTGAGAAGGAGTTTAGAAAGCAAGGGGGTTCTTTCTGAATCTTGTGACTCAATGGGAGGGTCTCCCTGACAGCTCTGTCTGACCCTGTCCTCTGTGCAGTAAATAACCAAGTGTGCCTCACCATCTCGAATCTTGCTAAAACACTGTCGCATTTATCATTGGTGTGTACTGAAGTTCCTAGTGCCGCAATGTTCCTTTTGATGCCCAAAGCACCGGAGTGTCTTTGTGTCCTGAATGGGTCCCTGCTGGACAAAGTCTGAGCAGAGTTTAGATGTTTCTATACTTATGGATGGTGGTTTTGTATTTGTCTTTCAAATAATTGGCCTTAATTATATCATGCTGTTAGAATTGTAACGCTCAAACTTTTGTTAGCTTCTCAGCTACTTACTATCTTCTCTGACCTGTTACAGAGCATAGATTTACTCTAGTTCCCCTAACCTCTCATAAATTCCTCTAACTGCTGTATAATCTGTAAGGGTATGTGGAAGGAGAGAATGTCTACTCCTTTAAGAGTATCTGGTGAAGGGCCTTTTCAATGCAAAAGGAGAGAATAAGAAAAAGGGGGAAGCCATAAACAAGAAAACATACAGAGACATAAACCTGACCAACAAACAATAAGGGAGGCAGAAAACCAAACAGGTCAGTCACACTAATTGGTAAGGACATGTGGCATGTGGGCACGTTTATTTCAGTAAGATTATCTGATCAAGGACCTTGTCAAATGGGATACTAAGGAAAAGGGGGAAGCCCTAAAAAAACCATACAGACAGACAAACCTGACAGGCAAACATAACTGACACAAAGATAGGAAACAAACCTGGTCAGTCACACTAATTGATGGGCTATCAGGAAACCACAGGCAAACTGTGACTTTGCAACTGATAAGGATGCAAACCTGAGGGTCCAGGATGTTGGAGGGGAGAATCAGTGTAAGGGAAAAGGAATAAGGGAAGGAACAAAGGAGGAATAGACAGAAAAGAGTATAAAAGGGACTGGTTGTGTGTAAAATGGGGCCTGTCAATACACTTGTCTGACTGAGCCCTGCACCTGATCACCTCATTCTGTTCTATCTTTTTATTAAATCCTTTAACTATCTTGCTGTGTAATTGCACTCTCTATCCCGTGTGTATGTGTGCTGCAAAGTGCCAGCTACTAGGGGGACTGGCGTGAGTGGTTTTGGTGCCAGCTACTGGAGTCAGATTGGGGGTGTAGGGGCCCCTGGCCTATGGTGTAAGCTACTGGAGTGAGCGAGGTCTCAGCTGCCAGCTACTGGGGTGGGAATGGAGTGTCCCAAAAAAACAAATACTGGAGGGATGGGCATGAGTGAAGTGAGTGAGGGACTCCGCACTGGCAGCTGGAGTAAGACCACAGGTCACAGCCCATGTGACTGATGCTGGCTGCTGGAGGGGCCAAGAATTACTTCTTAAATCTTCAGTTGGGACAACATCTCAATTCATTAGACAAGGTATAAACAATTAAGTCACTCAAATAGGATATGTCTGTTAGTGGAGAGAAATGTCCAGCATTATTTTTGTGGCAGAGCAGTCCAGCTTGGCTTGCTGAAACCTGTTCTGCCAATCTCCTGAACTGCTCTCTTATCTGTAATTTTTATATATTTTTTAACATTTTGTCACCTTCTTCCATACAAGATTAGCCCTAAAATTATTCATCTTCTGAATTCTTTGTAATATTGAAAGATTTGGTTTGTTTTTGTTTCATCATTGGCTGCTTAAAAATAAGGCAATATGTTTAAGCAGGTATCTTCGTTATATTCTGGAATTATCTGTTAAACTTATTGTGGCTCTGCAATACTTTTCAGCTTGTAGATCAAACGCTCATGTCCAGATCTGGCTTTTATTCCACCTTTCTTTGGGCAAATCTCTAAGTGACATCACACATTGTCCTTTTCAATTCCTTACTCATACTGGATACATAAATCTCAAAGCTGCACAAGCACTTCCTGTCATTCCTTTCAGAGACCTAAAAGATGGCTTTCCTTCCTGCTGGATATACACATATGCCACGAAGGTCCATGCTTTTGTGTCCCATGGGCTTGCTGCTTGCAATGCCTTGCATCTGGAAATGAAACCATAGTGACTGGATGGTGCATTGTGCAGCATTCTCTGATTTCAGCTATTCAAGGCAAGATCAGACTAGTGCTCTAATTTCTCATACTGTTTAAAACTAAAGGTCCTAGTCTAGTTTTACAAGGCCTACATGGTTTGGCTTGTGCTGTTGGAAGGGCTGAAATTGCTAGTGAAAATATCTGATCGACTGGGTTTGGATAAAAGCCTTTTTCTGGTGCATGGTCTATAGGACTTGTTCATTGTGATCTTGATCTTCCTTGACAGAGTATTCACATAAAACAAATTTTGAATCTCATCTGCATATGAAAGCCAAACTAATGGAGCAATCTTATGGCAAGGCTCTCTTCAATTGAGTAAATACTCCTACATTCTTACATTTTAGGGACAGAAAAGCTGACAAGCTCACAAGTTCTTGACACCTTCCATTGAAGCTCTTTGGCTAGAAAAGTCTTCTGTACAAAGCAGAGAATGGAAGAACCTGGTAGATGGTGAAAGACGGGCCATGGAAATGCTACCATTCAGTGCACTGGTCTGGTCTCTGGTCAGGATGTCCCACACCCCTGACACACAGCTGTAGGGTGCTGCTCCAAGGATGCTGGCTGCCTTAGACTCTGCAGGTGAGGTGAAGAGAGAATACTTAGAGCTTACATTTTGACTTGTCTCAGCTAAGGAGACAGTAGATGGTTTTCAGAGTACACACTATGTCGTAGTAGAAACACAGGTAACATTACTGATGCAGAATAATGTGAATTTAGGTAGTTCTGAGGTGGAGTTCCAGACTTGGGATTTACCACATGAATGACCTTGCTGTAGGTGCAGGGACCTATACGCTAGGAGAGGACAAAAAATGAATACATCCAAACTTTCTCTGTGTTGTTTTCTGTGCAGCTTCTGTGAAACACATCCCTCCTGTTAGACGTGTTTGCTATACTTTCAGCAGAGTTAGATTTTTCTGACAGTATATTACCAGGCTAACAATGTAAAGTTAAATGCCTGTGAATCAAACTTGAGGAACAATTGGCAGTCTATAAATGTGATTTATAAATAATTAAATAAATCAAATGTATCTCATTGCCATTTTAAAAGAGCTCTGGGACCACATGAGCCTGGGTGAGGCATGACAGAGCAAACAATAAAAGGGAAAACCAAGTCACTGTATGTAAGTGGTTAAATAGAATTAAATGTGATGGGATTCCCCTGACCATGTGAGGCAAGAGGGTCTTAGCCAACAAGCTGGCCAGACTTATAAGGAGAGCTTTAAACTAAGTTTAGTGGGGGAAGGGGACTGAGTTTTAAGCAACAGAGAAGAGTCAGGGGCTGCTGATGTATTGGGAAACACCTGTGAAATGCCTCAAAGGCATTAGGGCATGTTCCTCTGAAAAGGTGACAAGGTTGACAGCCCAGCTGAAGTGCCTCTATACCAATGCATGCAGCGTGGGTAACAAGCAGGAAAAGCTGGAAGCCATTGTGCAGATAGGAAGCTACAAACTAATAGCTATTGCTGAAACATGGTAGGATGAATCACATGACTGGAGTGCTGAAATTGATGGCTATAAACTGTTCAGAAGGGACAGGCAAAGAAGGGGTGGGGGGGTTTCCCTCTATGTAAAAGAATGGATTGATTGCACAGCGTTGTCTTTGAAAAACAGTGATGAATAGGTTGAGAGCTTATGGGTAAAAATTAGGGGCCAAGCCAACAAAAGAAAACTCATGGTTGGTGTTTACTACAGGTTGCCCAATCAAGGGGAGCCTGTTGACAAAGCCTTCTTACTTCAACTATGGGAAGCATCACAATCACAGGCCCTGATCCTGTTGGGGACTTCAATCACCCTGACACCTGCTGGAAAAGCAGCACAGCAAGCTGTAAGTAGTCCAGGAGACTCTTGGAGTGCATTGAGGATAATTTCTTAATCCAGGTGATAGACAGCCCAACCAGAGGAGAAGCATTACTAGACCTATTGCTCACCAACACAGATTAACTTATTGGAGTGGTCAATATTGGTGTCAGCCTGGGCTGCAGAGATCATGCCCTGGTAGAATTCACAATCTTGAGGGATATGGACCAGGTGAAGAGTCAGGACCCTGAATTTTAGGAGAGCAAACTTTCAGTTGTTTAAAGAATTAGTGGATGGGACCCCCTGGGAAGCTGCCCTCAGGGACAAAGGAGCAGAACAGAGCTGGCAGCTCTTTAAGGGCATTTTTCTTAGATCACAAGAGCTCTCAATTCCCATGTGGAAGAAATCAGGCAAGGAAGACAGGAGGCATGGCTGAGTAAGGACCTCCTGGTCAACTAAAATGTAAGAAGGAAGTGCATAGGCAATGGAAGCAGGGACGTGTATCCTGGGAAGAATATAGGGACACTGCCCGGATGTGTAGGGATGGGATCAGGAAAGCTAAGGCAAAGTTGGAGCTGAATTTGGCGAGGGATGTGAAGAATAATAAGAAGGGCTTCTGCAGGTACATTGCTCGGAAAAGGAAGATTAAAGAAAATGTACACATACACACACACTTGCCAAGCCACTCTCCATCATATTTGAAAAGTCATGGCAGTCAGGCAAAGTCCCCAGTGACTGGAAAAACCACCCATTTTTTAAAAAAAGGGTAATAAGGAAGACCCTGGGAACTACCAACCAGTCAGTCTCACCTCAGTGCCTGGGAAGACCATGGAAGAGATCCTCCTAGAAGCTATGTCAAAACATATGGAAGACAGGGAGGCGATTAGAGACAGCCAACATGGCTTCACCAAGGGCAAATCATGCCTGACTAATCAGGTGGCCTTCTATGATGGAGTGACTGCATCAGTGGAGGAGGGAAGAGCTATGGATGTCATCTACCTGGACTTCTGTAAGGCCTTTGGTGCGTTCCCCCACAACATTCTTGCTGCTAAATTGGAGAGATATGGGTTTGATGGATGAACCGTTAGGTGAATAAGGAATTGGCTGGATGGCCACATCCAAAGAGTCACAGTCAATGGCTCAATGTCCAAGTGGAAACCAGTAACAAGTGGTGACCCTCAAGGGTCCGTACTAGGACTAGTACTATTGAATATCTTCTTTAATGACTTAGACAGTGGGGTTGAGTGTACCCTCAGCAAGTTTGCAGATGACACCAAGCTGAGTGGTGCAGCTGATTCCCTAGAGGGAAAGGATGCCATCTGTCATGGTTTGGACTGGGCTGGCCACTAAACGAATGACACTCTCCCAGAAGAGAAGGGAGAGAAAATAAGGGGGAGACTTACAGGTTGAAAAGAAAACTAAAACTACTTTAATGAAATATTAATAATAAATGGAAAAGATAATAATATCAATAAGAAAATAATGAAATATATACAATATACACAAAATCAGTACTGAGCTCACAGGATGATGACCACTAAGCAATGGACAGGAACTGGATTTGGGAACTGGATTCCAAAATGCACGGATCAGGATCAAAGGCAGACGAATAGACAGAGTCCTCCTTGGATGCTGGCCATCGAAGAAAGAGGCTGACCCCTTTGATCCTTCAGCTTTTATACTGAGCATGATGCACATGGGATGGAATACCCTGTTGGTCAGTTTTGGGTCACCTGTCCTGTCTGTTTCTCCCCACAGGTGTGAACCCTTTACACTCTTCCACTTCAGCCCTTCAACTTGGTATATAACAGTTAACTGACCTTGGTTGTTATAGCAATAAGTATAAGCAAGAGCCTCTCTGCATACCATTCCTTGGTATTAACTATAAACATCAGATGTTATCTATCTAAAAAATATGCTGTTAATTTCAGTCAGTTAGAAGAGGCTTAACTGAAAAGTAGAGGTACTGAAAAGAAAATTGGTTCTGTTCTACCTTAAACCAGGACATTCCATATCATTTATGTCATGCTAAGGTCACTACTGCTTGTTGTCTTAAAATATATATACAAAGTACTAATTTATGATTTTATCTTTCCACACAAAAGTTCATTAAGTTCATTTAGTCCATGATTGCAGGTTTCCATCTGTCACAGCAATCTCTAAGGGTAGGACAGATGGTATGAAATTCATCATGGTTCGTGCCCACAGGTAGCATGTCCACCTCGAAGAAGTTACTGGACACCACTTGATGAAGCTAGCTCCGGTTTCATCATGTCCTGGGTTGAGCAACACAGGACTAATTTCTCTTCTAACGCTGGAGAAAACTGCGCTTTTAGAAGACTCTAGTGTCTGAATTTATGACAATATTTACTTTATAGCCAGCTAGGCTATGTGGGACTCAAGGTCTCAGTGTTTTTGAGCCTTGCCAGATGCAGGGTGAGGAGGATCGAGGCCTGGGCATTTGACCCAGGCTAGCCAACAGGATTATTTCATACCATGAACATCACATTCGATATAAATTAGAAAGTTTGCTGCGTAGTCTCTCTCTCCCTTGATGGCGGTGGTCCAGAGAACTTCTTGCCCCGGTGCCGGACCCCTGAGGCCTTCCCTTCCTCCCAAAGCCATTGTGCTTGCAGTGTCCGACATTTGCTGTCCACTGTTGGGAGTGCACAGCTTCCTACTGATATAACTGGCTGAGTATAATTCTTGTATATCTTATATTAGTATCCGGATGAATACGGGTTCTTTAGTATTATTATTAATTATTTAGTCTTATCCTATTAAATCTATTTATATTTCAACCCTTGTGTTTCCTTGCTTTCCCCGATTCCCCTTCTCGAGTGGGGAGGGGTCATTGGTTGATAGAATAATTGTCTAAACAACAAGAAATTGTTATGGGTTTTCTCAAACCATAACACATCACCACTATGTTATCCTGAAAAACACTTAATGAACACTGTTACTATTATGTAGTAATTGACATCATACAGCTCAAAATTGAGTATTCTCACCAAGGGTTAAATTTCCTTGAGGTACACATTACACTTCTTCATTCTTCAGCATCACCCACGTCCTTGAGCAAAAGCAATCCCATGGATGGGTTCCCCTTTGCCTGGGGCAGGACTAACCCAGACTGTCTTCCCTAGCATATTCTTCATGTGCGCTATGGGGATTTTATCCCCTTCTACGGTACGTGGAAGTTTTGATTGGGCAGGGCCAGCTCAATTGGTAGATCCCCTGGTGTTAACTAGCCAGGTAGCTTTTGCTAAATGTGCATCCCAATGTTTTAAAGTCCCACCACCCATTGCTCTCAGTGTAGTTTTAACAGTCCATTGTATTGTTCTATCTTCCCAGAGGCTGGTGCATGACAGGGGATGTGATATACCCACTCGATACCATGCTCTTTGGCCCAGGTGTCTATGAGGCTGCTTCGGAAATGAGTCCCGTTGTCCGACTCAGTTCTCTCTGGGGTACCATGTCATCACAGGACTTGCTTTTCAAGGCCCAGGACAGTGTTCTGGGTGGTGGCATGGAGAACAGGGTAAGTTTCCAGCCATCCGGTGGTTGCTTCCACCATTGTGAGCACATAGCGCTTGCCTTGACAGGTCTGTGGCAGTGTGATACAATCAATCTGCCAGGCCTCCCCATATTTGTATTTCAGCCATCGCCCTCCATACCAAAGAGGCTTCAAACGTTTGGCTTGCTTGATTGCAGCACATGTCTCACATTCATGGATGACCTGTGCAATAGTGTCCATGGTCAAGTCCACCCCTTGGTCACGAGCCCATCTATATGTCGCATCTCTTCCTTGATGGCCTGAGGTGTCGTGGGCCCACCGAGCTATGAATAGTTCACTCTTATGTTGCCAGTCCAGATCCACCTGAGCCACTGCAATCCTAACAGCCTGATCCACCTGCTGGTAATTTTAATGTTCCTCAGTGGCCCAACTCTTGGGTATGTGGGCATCTACATGACGTACTTTTGCAACCAGATTCACTGTCCGTGCAGTAACATCTTGCCACAGTTCAGCAGCCCAGATGGGTTTACCTCTGTGCTGCCAGTTGCCCTGCTTCCACTGCTGTAGCCACCCCCACAGAGCATTTGCCACCATCCATGAAGCAGTATGAAGTACTGGCCATTTTTCTCGCTCGGCAATGTCCAAAGCCAGCTGAATGGCTTTCACCTCTGCAAACTGTCTCGATTCACCTTGTCTTTCACTGGCCTCTGCAACTTGTCGTGTAGGACTCCACACAGCAGCCTTCCACTTTTGATGCTTTCCCACAATCCGGCAGGACCCATCAGTGAACAGGGCATATTTCTTCCCATTTTCTGGCAGTTTATTATATGGTGGGGCCTCTTCTGCACGCGTCACCTCCTCCTCTGGTGTCATTCCGAAATCCTTGCCTTCTGGCCAGTCCATGATCACTTCCAGAATTCCTGGGCGACTGGGGTTTCCCATTCGAGTTCGCTGCGTGATCAGTGCAATCCACTTGCTCCATGTAGCATCGGTTGCATGATGTGTGGTGGGGACCCTTTCTTTGAACATCCAACCCAGCACCGGCAGTCGAGGTGCTAAGAGGAGCTGTGCTTCTGTACCAACCACTTCCGAAGCAGCTCGAACCCCTTCATATGCTGCCAATATCTCTTTTTCTGTTGGAGTGTAGCGGGCTTCGGATCCTCTGTATCCCCGACTCCAAAACCCTAGGGGTCGACCTTGAGTCTCCCCTGGTGCTTTCTTCCAGAGGCTCCAGGTAGGGCCGTTCTCCCCGGCTGCAGTGTAGAGCACATTTTTAACATCTTGTCCTGCCCGGACTGGCCCCAGGGCCACTGCATGGACTATTTCCTGTTTGATTTGTTCAAAAGCTTGTCGTTGTTCAGGACCCCATTTAAAATCGTTCTTCTTCCAGGTTACTTGATACAGAGGGCTTACAATTAGACTGTAATCTGGGATATGCATCCTCCAAAAACCCACAATGCCTAAGAAAGCTTGTGTTTCCTTTTTACTAGTTGGTGGAGACATAGCTGCTATTTTGTTGATCACATCCATTGGGATCTGACGGCATCCATCTTGCCATTTTATTCCTAAAAACTGGATCTCCTGCGCAGGTCCCTTGACCTTACTTCGTTTTATGGCAAAACCAGCTTTCAGAAGGATTCGGACTATTTCACTCCCTTTCTCAAAAACTTCTGCTGTGTTGCCCCATACGATGATGTCATCAATGTATGGCAGATGTTCTGGAGCTTCACCCTGTTCCAGTGCAGTCTGGATCAGTCCATGGCAAATGGTGGGGCTGTGTTTCCACCCCTGGGGCAGTCGATGCCAGGTGTACTGGATGCCCCTCCAAGTGAAAGCAAACTGTGGCCTGCACTCAGCTGCCAAAGGGATTGAGAAGAATGCATTCGCTATATCAATCGTGGCATACCACTTGGCTGCCTTGGACTCCAGTTCATACTGCAGTTCTAGCATGTCCGGCACAGCAGCACTCAGCGGTGGCGTGACTTCATTCAGACCACGATAGTCTACGGTTAGCCTCCACTCTCCATTAGATTTTCACACCGGCCACATGGGACTGTTAAAGGGTGAGCGAGTCTTGCTGATCACTCCTTCAACCTCTAGTTGACGAATCAACTTATGGATGGGAATCAGAGAGTCTCGGTTAGTGCGATATTGCCGTATTGCTGCCGATGCACCGTTGTGGTAGCAATCGGCACCTGCTGTTCTTCGACCCTCAACAACCCCACAACAGAAGAGTCCTCCGAGAGACCAGGCAAGGCAGACAACTGTTTAACTTCCTCCGTCTCCAAGGCAGCTATGCCAAAGGCCCACCGGTACCCTTTTGGGTCCTTAAAATACCCTCTCCTGAGGTAATCTATACCAAGGATGCATGGAGCCTCTGGGGCAGTCACAATGGGATGCTTTTGCCACTCATTCCCAGTTAGGCTCACTTCTGCCTCCAGTACAGTCGACTCTTGGGATCCCCCTGTCACCCCAGAAATACAAATGGGTTCTGCCCCTCTATAGCTTGATGGTATTAGGGTGCACTGTGCACCCGTGTCCACTAGAGCCTTATACTCCTGTGGGTCTGATGTGCCAGGCCATCGAATCCACACTGTCCAATAAACCCGGTTGTCCCTTTCCTCCACCTGGGCGGAGGCAGGGCCCCTCAGTGGCAGTGTGCTCTCCTCTTCCCCCCCCCCCCCCCCAGCTCCTGCTCAAGCCATGGCCATCAGCGGGAGTTGTTAGGAGTTGCACTTGAACTTTGGGGGATGGCTGGCAACATAATCAAAACACTGTCTGGAGTGGGAATCTAGGTATCTTATTCCCATGTGAATATGACTATAGGTCAATTATCTTACTCTATAAATAGTGGACAGCCCAAGAGCCCTTTGAGCTCACCTGCACGGCAGGGGGCTTCACACCAGGATCTCCCCTTGAGTGGGGATGCTCACTTAAGGTTCTACTCCTCGAGGTTGAGAGATTCCTTGCCGCAACAGATTCTCGGTAAGTGACTAATAGCATGCTAAACTTTGAAATCTTAGCTAAGGTATATAAAGGATTGATTGCACATATATAATCCTTTAGACATAAACCGTTGACCAAGTCTGGGACTAGGATTGGATCCAGCCGCACCTAGACTCCTCTCTGAGAAGGAATTTTGAAAGCAAGGGGGTCCTGAACCTCGTGATTCAACAGGAGGGTCTCCCTGACAGCTTGCCTGACCCTGGCCTCTATGCAGTAAATAATCAAGTGTACCTTGTCATCGAATCCCTCTATGTTAGGGGCGGTTTTGAATGTCTGGAACTCAACACTGTAAATGACAGTGTTGAGTGTGTATGGATAAAAATCAAGGGGAAGGCCAACAAGGCAGATATCGTGATGGGAGTTTGTTATAGACCCCCTAATCAGGATGTAGAAACTGATGAGGTATTCTATAAGCGGCTGGCAGAGGTTTCGCGATCATCTGCCCTTGTTCTTTTGGGGGATTTCAACTTCCCGGATGTCCGCTGGGAATACCACACAGCAGAGAGGGAACAGTCCCGGAGGTTCCTGGAGTGTGTGGAAGACAACTTCCTAACACAGCTGGTGAAGGAACCTACTAGGGGAAGTGCCCTACTGGACCTACTGTTTGTTAACAGAGAAGGTCTTGTGGGGGATGTAAAGGTTGGAGGTCATCTTGGGCAGAGTGACCATGAAATGATAGAGTTTTCAATTCTTGGTGAAGGGAGGCGGGGAGCCAGCAAAACTGCCACCTTGGATTTCCGAAGGGCAGACTTTAACCTGTTTAGGAGCATGGTTGAGAGTGTCCCTTGGGAGGCAGTTTTGAAGAGCAAAGGTGCCCAGGAAAGCTGGTCATACTTCAAGCAGGTGCTCTTAGAAGCACAGGTGAAGGCCATCCCCATGTCCCAAAAGACGAGCCGACGGGGAAGAAGGCCAGCCTGGCTAAATAGAGAGCTTTGGCTGGACCTCAGGAAAAAAAGGAAGGCTTACATTCTCTGGAAAAGGGGCTTAGCAACTTATGAGGATTATCAAGATATAACAAAGCTATGCAGGGGGAAGATTAGAAGGGCCAAAGCTCAATCAGAACTCAGCTTGGCCACTGCAGTTAAAGACAACAAGAAGAGATTTTTCCAGTATATCAACAGAAAAAGGAAGACTAGGGAAAATATAGGTCCACTGATGAATGAGACGGGTGCCCTAGTGGTGGAAGACACAGAGAAGGCAGAGTTACTGAATGCCTTCTTTTCTTCGGTCTTCACTGATAAAGCCGTCCCTCACACATCCCATACCCTGGAGGCAAGGGGGAAGGTCTGGAGAGAGGAAGATTTTCCCTTAGTTGAGGAGGACTGGGTCAGAGACCACTTGGCCAAGCTGGACATTCATAAGTCCATGGGCCCTGACGGGATGCACCCGCGAGTGCTGAGAGAGCTGGCAGATGTTATCGCTAGACCACTCTCCATTGTCTTTGCAAGGTCATGGGGAACAGGAGAGGTGCCTGAGGACTGGAGGAAGGCTAACGTCACTCCAATCTTCAAAAAAGGCAAGAAGGAGGACCCAGGGAACTACAGGCCGGTTAGTCTCACCTCTGTCCCTGGGAAGGTAATGGAGCGACTCATTCTGGATGTCGTCTCCAAACACATAGAGGAACAGGAAGTTATTGGAAGTGGTCAGCATGGATTTACCAAGGGCAAATCATGCCTGACCAATCTGATAGCTTTCTATGATGTTATAACGGGTTGGCTGGATGAGGGGAGAGCCGTAGATGTCATCTACCTTGACCTTAGCAAGGCTTTTGACACTGTCTCCCATAACATCCTCATTAGGAAGCTGAGGAAGTATGGGCTAGACGAGGTGACAGTGAGGTGGATCGAGAGCTGGCTGAGTGACAGAACCCAGAGGGTTGTGATCAGCGGCACAGAGTCCAGTTGGAGGCCTGTAACGAGTGGTGTCCCTCAGGGGTCAATACTTGGACCAATTTTGTTCAATATATTCATTAATGACCTAGATGAGGGGACAGAGTGTATCCTCAGCAAGTTTGCTGATGATACCAAGCTGGGAGGGGTGGCCGACACTCCAGAGGGCCGTGCTGCCATCCAGCGTGACCTGGACAGGCTGGAGAGCTGGGCAGAGAAGAACCTAATGAGGTTCAACAAAAGCAAGTGTAGGGTCCTGCACCTGGGAAGGAAGAATGCCAAACACCAGTATAGGTTAGGGGCGGACATGCTGGGAAGCAGCTCTGAGGAGAAGGACCTGGGGGTCCTGGTAGACAGCAAATTATCCATGAGCCAGCAGTGTGCCCTTGTCGCCAAGAAGGCCAATGGCATCCTGGGCTGCATAGGGAAGACTGTGGCCAGTAGGTCGAGGGAGGTCATTCTCCCCCTCTACTCTGCACTGGTGAGGCCACAACTGGAGTACTGTGTCCAGTTCTGGGCTCCCCAGTTCAAGAGGGACAGGGAACTACTGGAGCGAGTCCAGCGAAGGGCAACCAAGATGATTGTGGGACTGGAGCACCTCCCTTATGAGGAAAGGCTGAAAGAGCTGGGACTCTTTAGCCTGGAGAAGAGAAGGTTGAGGGGGGACCTGATTAATGTTTACAAGTACCTAAAGGGTGGGTTTAAGGACGACGGAGTCAGGCTCTTTTCAATGGTTCCCAGCGACAGGACAAGGGGCAATGGGCACAAGCTAGAACATAGGAAGTTCCGTTCAAATACACGGAAAAACTTCTTTACAGTGAGGGTGACAGAGCACTGGAACAGGCTGCCCAGGGAGGTTGTGGAGTCCCCTTCTCTGGAGATTTTCAAGACTCGCCTGGATGCAGCCCTGAGGGATGTGCTTTAGGCAATCCTGCTCTAGCAGGGGAGTTGGACT
The DNA here is from genome assembly GCF_028500815.1 of Rissa tridactyla. Lineage (NCBI taxonomy): Eukaryota > Metazoa > Chordata > Aves > Charadriiformes > Laridae > Rissa > Rissa tridactyla. The sequence continues at coordinate 25,968,805 of NC_071496.1, forward strand.
AGATGATCTCTAGAGGTCCCTTCCAACTCTGAAGATTCCGTGATTCCGTGATTCCGTGAATCTCATAAAGCACTGTCGCATTCACTACTAACTTTGTTAAATCACTGTTTTATGTTAATAAATATTTCACTACTTCTCTCTTACAAGTGAAGTTAATCACTCTGTCTGCGTCACCCTCTAATACTGGTCATAGTATCAGTTACTCACTTCTTGCAGAAATGACTTGGAAGTTACTCCAAGAGGATCAGAAACAAGATCAGGCCTTCTGCTCTGTCTGGGGAACTGCCCACTGGAAACCGGGGCAGCACTTTTCCTGGAGGGATCCCCTTTTGTGATTGTTCTTCCTTGCAACTCCTGTACCCCTGTCCACAGGATCCAAGTAGGTTGTCCATCCCACTTCCTCATGTCCTCTCCACGGTCATGCGTTAGTCTGCACAGGTAGAACCACAGGGTGCCTCGAGGTGTGTACCCTCTGTACTCTCTCTCTTGAGTGGAGAAATGCCTGCTCCTAATAGCTGAGATGCTGGCTCATGATTATAGAACCGCTGATCACCACTGATCACCGACTGGACCCCGGAATGCCCCAGCCCTCTCCAAGCCTCGACTTCCTGCCCCCTCCCCCGGCAGCTCACAGTGGGCATGGCTCACATGGGATGGAATACCTGTGTCCCTGCCGGAGCCTGCGGAAAATTAACCCTATCCCTGCCAGAACCAGGACACCTTGCAACTCAAGCACCTGTGCTTGTAGGACTGGGGTAGGTTTTTTTATCCCACTTACTCATGTCCTCACAATACTTGCAGAGGGGCAAATCTCAGAGTGGATCCTGTTTCTCTTGAATTGGTTTCATAGGAGGGTGTTTTTTCTTAATGACTGAGACATAGGTCCATTCAGGGGAAGAGTGGGATCCTTTCTCCATCCCAGAAAGTCTTTCAAACAATTTTTCAAACAGTTTGCCATTTTTCTTAGCTATTTCTTTGTTTTGCTCAGCTATTGTCTTGCCCATGACATTAAAAAGACCAGTTAGTCTTCAGGGATGATTGCTGTTGTGGTGTACTTTCCCAAAATATATTCTATTTTTGAAAGCTGTGAATGAAGAATGGTGTTAAGTAGAATAATAATCTATGTTTCTATGGCTTAGTTCTCATCTCACAGTATTCTTGTCCTTACACAGCTATTCACAGGAGATGGCACAAGATATTTGTCACATAGAATCATAGACAATCATAGAATCATAGGGTTGGAAGGGACCTCTGGAGATCATCTAGTCCAACCCCCCTGCCAGAGCAGGGTCACCTAGAGCAGGTTGCACAGGAATGCGTCCAGGCAGGTTTTGAATGTCTCCAGAGATGGAGACTCCACCACCTCTCTGGGCAGCCTGTGCCAGTGCTCTGCCACCCTCAAAGGAAAGACGTTCCTCCTCATGTTTAGGTGGAACTTCCTATGCTCAAGTGTGTGCCCATTACCTCTTGTCCTGTCCCCGGGCACCACTGAAAAGAGCCTGGCCCCATCCTCCTGACACCCACCCTTTAAGTATTTATAAGTGTTGATAAGATCCCCCCTCAGTCGTCTTTTTTCCAGACTGAAGAGACCCAAATCCCTCAGCCTTTCCTCATAAGAGAGGTGTTCCAGTCCCCTAATCATCTTGGTAGCCCTTTGCTGCACCCTCTCCAGCAGTTCCCTGTCCCTCTTGAACCAGGGAGCCCAGAACTGGACACAGTACTCCAGGTGCGGCCTCACCAAGGCAGAGTAGAGGGGGAGGATGACCTCCCTCGACCTGCTGGCCACACTCTTCTTGATGCACCCCAGGATGCCATTGGCCTTCTTGGCCACGAGGGCACATTGCTGGCTCATGGTCATCCTGTTGTCCACCAGGACTCCCAGGTCTCTTTCCACAGAGCTGCTCTCCAGCAGGTCAGCCCCCAACCTGTACTGGTGCATGGGGTTATTCCTCCCCAGGTGCAGCACCCTACACTTGCCCTTGATGAATTTCATAAGGTTCCTCTCTGCCCAACTCTCCAGCCTGTCCAGGTCTCTCTGTATGGCAGCACAGCCTTCCAGTGTGTCAGCCATAGATACGCCATAGATTAACGGACTATCCACCTTGCAGACACTTGCAGTTCTGTTTGGAGCAGTTTTCCCCTTGATTCCTGGGTGTGGCAACTATGGCACTGACTTACACAGACAAATGTTTTACTGTTATAGCCACAACCTTAATTCCAGATTGAATAAGAGATGTTAATTTTGTTTCCACACAGTAATCATGTAAGGGAAAACCTATGGAGCATCACAGTATGCTTGATGGAGTGCTAGATCTGAACCAGTGGGAGAGTTTGTCAGGACTGCCACTGAAACCATTTTGGGAGTCAAATTCTAGATGTAGAGCAAGATCCTGTTGTAAAATTTTGTATTATTTGGTGTCATTCATTAAATCCTGTCTCCTTATGTCCCAAAGGACAAAGGAGGATGGGTACAGAATTGTACCTGTGGTGGGTTTACCTTGGCTAGCCACCAGGTGCTCACCAAGCCACTCTATCACTGCCCCTCCATCAACAGGACAGGGGGAGAAAAAAACCCATATGATGAAAAGCTCATGGGTCGAGATAAGGACAGGGAGATCACTCAGCAATTACGGTCATGGGAAAACCAGACTCAACTTCGGGAAATTAATTACCAATTAAACAGAGTAGGGTAGTGAGAAATAAGAACAAATCTAAAAAACACCTTCCCCCCACCCCTCCCTTCTTCCCAGACTTAACTTCACTCACGATTTTCTCTACCTCCTCCCCCCAAGTGGTACAGGGAATGGGGGTTGTGGTGAGTTCATTACATGTTGTCTCTGCTGCTCCTTCCTCCTCATACTCTTCCCCTGCTCCAACGTGGGGTCCCTCCCACAGGAGACAGTTCTCCACGAACTCCTCCAACATGAGTCCTTCCCATGGGCTACAGTTCTTCACAAACTGCTCCAGCACGGGTCCTTTCCATTCGTTCCTTCAGGAACGAACTGCTCCAGCGTGGGTCCTCCACGGGACCACAGGTCCTGCCTTTCTCCTCATGTCCAGCTACACAAAATAGTACAGCAAAGAAAAACTTAAGCTACATCTCAGTTGTTAGCTTAAGACACTACAAACAATATATCTACATTAACATGGCGGTTTGCTCAAATTACTTTATCCTGCTTTTCATCATGCACTAGGTAGTATTGCTAGCATGACTATACTTCTGTTAGGCCCTAAGCTAACTCAGAAATCTCAGTGATGCATTTTTCAAGGTAGACATATTCTTCAGGTGCTCTGTGTGGTGTTTAGTCCATGCCCTATGTAAACTGGCACCCTGTCTGGTACACAGACCTGGCTGAGAGATGCCCAAGGAGGGGAGCCGCAGCAGACAGTGAGCTGAACAGAGAGATGCCTAAGATAGCTGTGAGAAAATGTCAGCATGTGGGCTGAGGCTGAATTATTCAATAAAATGAAATATCTGTTGAAGCACAGCCTAAATACTAGGTCTTCCTTGACCTGACTACTGGGCTAGGATGCAGTGATGGCAAACTTCCTGTTAGCTGTTGACAAACTTACCTTAATAAAGCCCCCTTCCTGGTTGTTGGTTCTTGCCCACACCTGGCAGCCCCAAAGGTGGCACAGATGTCTGCAGTCACCCTCACTCTCTTACCTGTGAATATTTATGCATTTTTGTATGAAGCAGAAGAACTTCAAGAGTACCAACAGAGAGAGCCGCACTGTAAGTGCCCATGCCAAGTTACTGTGACACCCTCTTCCACAGTGGGAGATCCCTGCACCAAGTGAGCCAGCAAGGGGATTTAAACCTGCTCCGCCTGGGGTCTGAGAAAGGGCTCAAGCCACAGGCATCACCTCCTTACTCTGTGTGAGGCTGGAATAATGTTTAAGATAAACTGCATCACAAAAAATCCCCTTCTCCTTTAGCCATTTGTGATTGATGAAATTGCAAAGGCAGACTCACAAGACTGCAAACACTGTAGGCCTTGGACACACATGCTCAGGTTTGGAAGATATCAAGTATTTCTATGAAGTAGGTGTTGTAATAAGTAACTAAAGGTGATTTGCTGATCAAACAAGTTAAGCAAGAGGAACGAACCCATTGTGGCAGTCTTGAGAACTCCCTGTTTAACCAGAAGAGACATGTCCACAATGTTATCTTGCTACACCAACATGGGAACTCCTGTTTGACAAAAAGCTTAACCACAATGTTATCGGAATGTATTATTTTGAGCTGATTCTGTGACCAACATTTTATCTAAACTACCTCAAGCAAGAAGCTACAGAGGGGCGTACGGAAGATGTCGAAACCGACCTCCGTGAAGATAAAAAGAGCTGCTCAGCTTGCTTGAATTTGCGAGCCCTTGGTGGAGCTGCGACTCCCCGGCCGCCCAGCGCTGCTTTTGCCTTCCTACCTCAATAAATATTTATTGAATCTATTTCGGACTCGATTTATTTTAAATTCAACTATAACAAATTTGGTGCCGTGACTCGGATCCAGACAGCCGACTTGGAATTCAACTCTGGGAGGGCGCCCCATCTTCGGATGGTCCCGGAGGAGATTCCGACTTAGCTCACCTGGATTTTCCGAACTGAGATAGGAAAGCAAAAAGAAAAGAGAAAGGAGATACTGCAGTTCCCCGTAATTTTTGTGCACGAAGAGCCGGACGAAGACTCGGGAGTGAGTAAGTACATTGCGGTTCCGTTCGGTCGGGGATTGGGTACCCGGGTGCGAGTGACTGAGACGTCCACTGGGCTTAGTAGCCCACCGGACGAAGTGAGTGTGGACCTCCTAATAGTGCGGTTCCCATTGTCCGCGAGGGCGTGGGCCACGAACGGAGGCAAGTGAGTGAATTTTGAGTGAAAGAAGGCACTTTCGGAAGATGGGACAGAAGCAAAGTAGGACTTCTGGTTCCATGCAGGAGATACGGGGTGGGGGTGGGCTCCCCGATATACCCCAAGATAGCCCGTTAGGCCTAATGATTCGATATTGGGATAGTTCCCCTTCTCGAAAAGGGAAGTCCAAGGAGAAATTGGTCTATTATTGTATGGAGGTATGGGGAAGAAAACAGATAAGAAAAGATTTATATTGGCCAATTCATGGATCCTTAGAGGATTGGATATGCCAACAATTAAACATATATGTTAACAACAAACGACCATTTAATAAGGAGGAGAGTGAATATGCCTTTTTATGGATCCTGGGCACGGCTCAGGCCGCTAATTTGTTTCCATTAAAAGAAAAGAAAAATGATAGAAAGAAAAGGTGGGATGTAGACGAACCTCCAGCGTCTCCCCCACCCTATGTCCCCCCTCCGCAAGGTCCTGAGCAAGATCTCCCTCCAACAGCCCCCACAGAACCTGGGGAAGAGGCTCCTCCTTCTAATCGAAGAATAACTAGAAGTCAAACTAGAGAAAGGAGGGAGGAAAATTTATTGTATCCCTTAAGGGAGACTGCTATGGGGGGACCACAACCCGGAGTTGGATTTGTATCTGTACCCCTCAGCTCCGGGGATGTGAGGGAATTTAAGAAAGAAATGGGACACTTGTTAGAGGACCCATTAGGGGTAGCAGAACGTTTTGATCAATTCCTCGGGCCTAAACATTTATACTTGGGACGAGATGGAGTCTATTTTAAAGATCTTGTTCACAAACGAAGAACGAGGAATGATCAGAACGGCAGGCATGAGGCATTGGGATCAGAGGCATCAGCATGGTCCCGCCGGAGATGTAAAATGGCCCTTACAGTGGCCCAATTGGGACAATCAAGACCCCGTACATAGAAATAACATGATTGATCTCCGGGATATGATAATTCAGGGGATTAGAGATTCTGTACCCAGAGGGCAAAATATTAATAAGGCCTTTAATGAACAACAAAAGGAAGATGAAACCCCCACCGAATGGCTGGAAAGATTGAGAAAAAGTTTACAGCTATATTCTGGGTTAGACCCCGATAGCCAAGTGGGTCAAGCCCTGCTGAAAACTCAATTTGTAGCTAAATCTTGGACAGATATAAGGGAAAAGTTAGAGAAAATAGAAGACTGGCAGGAAAGGGGGTTAGATGAATTATTACGAGAAGCTCAGAAGGTGTATGTGAGAAGGGAAGAAGAAAATCAGAAGAAACAAGCCAGAATCCTGATGGCAGCTGTAAGGGAAGGATAAAAGAATGCAGGATGAGGAGATTTTTAAGGAAGATTAGGGGGGTCAGGGGCTCTATTTGCTGGGGACCCCTAAGGTTACTGAGCCCTTGATAAAATTGAAATTGGGTCCTCAGCATGAAGTGTTCGAGTTCCTTGTGGACTCGGGTGCCGAAAGATCAACAGTCCAAAAGTTACCATCTGGATGTGTTGAATCAAAGGATAAACTCCAAGTAATTGGTGCAAAGGGGGAACCTTTTAAGGTGCCCCTGATAAGGAATGTAACAATAGAAGCCCCAAATAAATATGGAGTGGGAACATTTTTATTGGTCCCAGAAGCTGAGTATAACCTCTTGGGACGAGACCTGATGGTGGAATTAGGAATCAATTTGGAAGTAGAGCAAGAGAAATTAAAAGTAAGATTATGCTTATTAACTGCAGAAGATGAAGCCAAGATTAATCCAGAAACTTGGTATAGCCCAGGGTCGGTGGGAAAATTAAATATCAAACCGATCACGGTCTCCATAAAAGACCCAGACCAGCCAATTAGGATAAAACAGTATCCCATCTCTAGAGAGGGGAGAGAAGCGTTGCAGCCAGTAATTGAGAGACTTTTGGCCCAAGGGCTTTTGGAACCCTGTATGTCTCCCCACAATACTCCCATATTGCCCGTAAAGAAGCCGGATGGGTCCTATCGTTTAGTACAAGATCTGAGAGCCGTAAATGAACGAACCATTACCCGGTTCCCTGTGGTGGCTAACCCACACACTATACTTAATCAGTTAAGTCCAGATTATAAATGGTATAGTGTTATAGATTTAAAAGATGCTTTTTGGGCTTGTCCCTTAGAAGGAAAATGTAGGGACTATTTTGCTTTCGAGTGGGAGAACCCCAAGACCCATAGAAAACAACAATTACGGTGGACCGTTTTGCCCCAGGGATTTACAGAGTCTCCGAACTTGTTTGGACAAGCTCTGGAACAGTTACTGGAATCTTATGAATTAAGTCAGGGACTAATTCTAATACAATACGTGGATGATTTATTGATCGCTGGAAGAACTCAAGAAGGAGTCAGAAATGAGAGCATCAAATTATTGAACTTTTTAGGCCTCAAGGGATTAAAGGTTTCTAAGTCCAAATTACAGTTTACTGAAGAAGAGGTAAAATATTTGGGGCATTGGCTCATAAAGGGACACAAGAAATTAGATCCCGAAAGAGTAAAAGGAATTTTGTCTCTAACAGCGCCCACTAATAAAAGACAGATAAGACAGTTACTGGGATTATTAGGGTATTGTCGACAGTGGACAGAAAATTACAGCAGTAAAGTAAAATTCTTGTACGAAAAATTAACTAAAAACGGGTTGGTAAAATGGTCCCCTGAAGATGAGAATCGTTGGGAAAATATAAAAAGAGATCTGGTAGAAGCACCTGTCCTCAGTTTACCCGATATCCGTAAACCCTTTCAACTCTTTATCAATGTAGATAACGGGACAGCTTATGGGGTTCTGACCCAAGGATGGGCAGGGCAGAGAAAGCCTGTAAGATATTATTCTAAAATACTGGATCCTGTAAGCCGCGGGTGGCCCACCTGCTTGCAAGCAATAGTGGCCACTGCATTAGTAGTAGAAGAAGTTGGAAAAGTCACCTTAGGAGGTGAACTAAAAGTATACACCCCCCATAACATTCGAGGAGTATTGCAACAACGGGCTGATAAGTGGCTTACAGATAGTCGACTGCTAAAATATGAGGGAATTTTAATTAACTCCCCTCGACTAGAAATGGAAACCACTTCTATTCAGAATCCTGCCCAATTTTTATACGGAGAACCTAAAGAAGATTTGACACATGACTGCCTCCAACTAATAAATTTGCAGACTAAAATAAGGGAGGACTTAGAAGACGATGAATTAGACGAAGGAGAAAAATTATTTGTGGACGGCTCCTCACGAGTGGTTGAAGGACAACGGAAATCAGGATATGCTATTGTGGATGGGTATCCTTTTAAGATAAAAGAATCAGGACCATTAAGTAAAGCCTGGTCCGCACAAGCGTGTGAGTTATATGCTATGCTAAGGGCATTAAAGCTCTTAGAAAATAAAATTGGAACTATTTATACAGATTCAAAGTATACCTTTGGGGTGGTACATACTTTTGGAAAAATTTGGGAAGAGAGAGGCTTAATTAACACCCAGGGAAAAGGATTAGTCCATGAAAAGCTAATCTTAGAAGTTTTAAAGGCATTAAGAGGTCCACTAAAGATAGCCATAGTCCATGTAAAAGGACATCAGAAGGGACTAACCCATACTGTAAGAGGAAACAATCTAGCCGACGCGGAGGCAAAACGGGCTGCATTATTAATGGTTCAGACCTTGAGAGAGGAACCTGAAAGGCTAAAATTAGATAAAACTTTCACTCTCCAAGAATTGGAGAAGCTAAAACAAATTGGAGCAAAAAGAGATGGTGATAAATGGCTGCTACCAGACGGCAGGGAAATTCTTCCAAAAGGATTAGCTCGGGGAATACTGAATAAATTACACCATAAAACTCATTGGGGAATTCAAGCTTTAGTGGATCAGTTTGAGACAAACTATGCCTGTGTCGGAATATACGGTCTAGCTAAAAGGATTTTAGAGGGATGTTTAACCTGTCACAAAGTGACTAAACGACAACTTAGGGAAAAGGTTCAAGGAGGTCGTGAATTGGCTAAAAGACCCTGTGAGAAAATACAGGTGGATTTTACCGAATTGCCAAAGGTGGGGAGATATCAGTATTTATTGGTCTTTGTTGATCACCTTACGCACTTTGTAGAAGCCTTTCCAGTGGTAAGAGCTACTGCAAAGACAGTTATTAAGATTCTCTTGGAAGAAATTATTCCAAGATATGGGACTATTGTGGTAATTGACTCAGACCGAGGTCCACATTTCACATCCAAAGTAATTAAAGAGACAACTGAATTGTTTGGTACAAAATGGGAATACCATACTCCCTGGCACCCACAGAGTTCTGGGAAAGTAGAAAGAATGAATGGGGAGATAAAGAAACACCTGACCAAACTTATGGTGGAAACAAAACCGAATTGGGTTAAATGTTTACCATTGGCTTTGCTTTACATTAGAACTCAGCCAAGAACAGATACTGGTATATCCCCCTTTGAAATGTTGTATGGAATGCCTTATGACTTTGGGTTATTAGTGGAACACCCAAAAGTCGAGGATAAACTTTTAACAGAATATATTTTAGAACTTACAAAAAGAAGACAGGAACTAAGAAAGAAGGGCTTGGTAGTACAAAGACCTCCCTTGGACATTTCCATACACCGAATCCAGCCCGGAGACCAGGTACTAATCAAAACCTGGAAAGAAACCTCCCTAACACCCCGTTGGGAAGGACCCTTTGTTGTTTTACTTACCACAGACACGGCTGTACGGACAGCAGAAAAAGGATGGACTCATGCTAGTAGAATTAAGGGACCTATCTTCCCAGAGAAGTGGACTGTGATGTCGGAACCAGGAGATCTTCGAGTAAAGATAAGGAAAAGCGAGACCGGTAAATGAACCACTCCAGAAGGGAAGTAAGAGATAGTTTATATCGATGGTTCCAAATACCACCAGGAAATACTCTACAAAAGGTATATTTTGCACCTTGGAGTGAAGAAAGGATACCGGACCAAACGGGGGGGGTGGATTATACAAACTAACAGGAACTCCCCAGGTTTTTCCATTTTGTTGCGAAACAGAGACGGAGATACCCGAATCGCCCAGAATAGGAGATCTCTGGGGAATACCCTGCTTAAAACACCCTACTTCCGGACGTTTATGTTGGGTTGTTTGCCGATGTCTAAATTGTAATAGAGATTGGTCCTGTGTTTCATTTAAGAGACAACCCTACTGTATGAAATGTCGCAATGATTTGATACGTGCCAGGGGACCAGAGGATCCAGTGGAAATTCGTAAATTATTTTGTGGGTGGGAACTGTCAGTACCTGAACTTTGGGAAGTATATGAAACAGACTGGTATAGAGTTTTAAGACAGTGTGCTATAAGATTCGCCTGGAAACGGGCACAACAACCACATAGGTGGAAATATATTTGAGAGATAACTAACTCTTTAGACGTTGGAAATTATTGACAGGATAACAGCAAAATTCCCCTGAAGACTATCTGCTGCTGCCGAGAAGATCTTGATATCCCGTTGCTCTCTGCAAAGGAGTAGACGAGGAAGGCAGAGAGGTACTAAACAGTGGGGAAATGAAAGCTGGTATCCTATTAATGGTATTGATTACCATGACGTTAGAAAATGAACATCAACCCTTCAATTGGACCTTAGGTCGATGGGAAGATTCAATGGAAGTTCGGTATAATGTGACAGCCGGACCCCCAGAATTCCAAGTTAAATTGGAAGATTTAGTCTTTTATGAACTAGACCCACCTGGCCGACGAGAAAGAGCAATAAAACCTTTTTATCTCTGCCCCAGTTCGAATCCAGGGAAAAGCTATTGCAATTTCCCTAATCACTATTACTGTGCATATTGGGGATGTGAAACCATAGCTTCAAACTGGGACGTAGCCATTAAAGATAGATTTTTAACTATAACATGGGGACCCAGAGGATGCAACCCGCCAGCTCCTAGCTGGGATGGACACATAGAGGGCCCCCACCTTGGCAACTGTAAGCATGTTATACTAGAAATCCTGCAGCCTAATGACCACGGATGGTTATTTGGACGAACCTGGGGAATGCGATATTGGGAATCTGGAACTGATAGAGGAGGACTAATATTCATTCAAAAACGGGAAGTTAAAATGCCACAAGCAGTAGGGCCCAATCGAGTCATCACAAAGCAAAAAGGGAAAAAGAAGAAGCCAAAGGTAGGAAACTCCACAGCCTCAGTCACCCCAGGGACATACCTAACCTCTACAAATAAAGTGGAGAAAATACCCAAAGACAATGAACCCTTACGGGCTGTAATGCAGGCAGCCTATCAAGCTTTAAATACAACAAATCCAAATTTTACCATTTCCTGTTGGTTATGTTATGACATAAAGCCCCCTTTTTATGAGGGGATAGCTGTGTCATCTCCTTTTAATACCTCTACCGAGGACAATCCCTCCAGATGTAATTGGAAGGAACGGAAGGCGGGGATTACTCTCCAACAGGTCAGAGGGAGCGGTTGGTGTATAGGGAAGGTAACGAACGAGAGAAGAACTCTATGTATGTCCTGGTTCCGGTGGGGATAGGGTTAACTTTTCCTGGTATTCCATGCCATGTGAGCCACGCCCACCCTGAGCTGCCGGGGGAGGGGGCAGGAAGTTGCTGCTTAAAAGCGGGCTGGGGCGGCCCGGGTCCGGCCAGCGAGCGGCGAGCGGCAGGGGGAGCGGCGGTTCCGTAATCGCGTTTGTATATTCCCCTATCCGTGTTGTTGTTGTTGTTGTTGTTTGCCTGTTCCCTTTGCTGTTCTATTAAACTGCCTTTGTCTCAACCCAAGAGTCTTGCCTTTTCTTACGATTCTTCCTGTGTTTGGAAGGCACGAGCGAGCGACACGTGGTTCTTTGTTGCCGTCTGAGGCTAAACCACGGCAGTCCTTTTTGGCGCCCAACGTGGGGCTCGAAGGGTTGAGATAACGACAGAATCCAACTAGAACGTGGAAAAAACGGTTTTGGTTTTTTTTTTGTATGCATTTATTTTATTAGGTAAGTAGTCACTGGTCATCATGTTGCTTGGTTTGTTCTCATGGCTGTGTTACATAAATTCTTATATGGCTTATGTACTCCCTGCGATGCTGTTTACCATGTCTGGAACAGGGATGAGGATTATCATTCTGCTGTCCTGTGCGATATCTGTTTATGATATGATAACATCACTGTTCAGACGGCTATTTTGGGGTGTTTATGCGGTTTTGCTGTCCTGTCCGTACATTGGACACCGTCTCTCAGAATTTGTTAATAATTTCCCCAGCCCTTCTGCCTCCCTTTTCTCCTTCGGGTCAGGTATGACAGCTTTTGAGAATTTTGAATATCCTTGGGATACTCAAACTAGCGTGTTCGTAGTGCTATGTCTCCTGAATACGTTCCAGGTCTTGTTTAGGGTTAGGCGACTATTTAAGACTACCACCCGGAGATCTGCTCCGAGGCTGGATAGTCAGGGGTGGCATGGCATGTGGGAGAGCATGGGCAGGTACCTAGAGAACTACTCACCTCCAATGGTCTGGGACTTCACCCCTGAACAATTACAGGACCCTGATAAAGTGGTAGAATATTTGAAGGGAAAATGCTGTGGCTATTCTAGAGAGGCACAACTCACCGCGCTGTGCTGGGCCCTGGCCAGTATCTACCAGGCACTGCTCAGAATTATGCAGCACCCTCAAGAGGAAGAGATGGAAACCAGACCTGCGGCGGCCCCTGCGGCTGCTGCAGCCCCTGCTGCAGCCCCTGCGGCGGCCCCTGCGGCGGCCCCTGCGGCTGCTGCAGCCCCTGCGGCGGCCCCTGCGGCGGCCCCAGCCCCTGCGGCGGCCCCTGCGGCGGCCCCTGCGGCAGCTGCAGCCCCTGCGGCGGCCCCTGCGGCGGCCCCTGCGGCTGCTGCAATCCTTGCGACAGACACTGCGGCTACTGCAACCCCCGTGGTAGCCACTGCCACTGAACCAGGGAACCAACCCATGCCAGTATCAGTTGCCCCCATACAGAAGAAGAAGTACACAAAGAAATCAGTTCGCTTAGTAAGAGATGATGATGAACCAGGGCCATCACGAGAGCAGGAGGAAGAGGCAGAACCAGAGATAATTACTCGATCCCTATCCTTGAGTGAGCTGCGGGATATGCGAAAAGATTTTAGCCGACTTTCAGGCGAGCACATTGTCACCTGGCTGCTCCGGTGCTGGGATAATGGGGCCAGTAGCCTGGAATTAGAGGGTAGGGAGGCCAGGCAGCTGGGATCCCTGTCTAGGGAAGGCGGCATTGACAAGGCGATCGGGAAAAAGACCCAAGCCCTCAGCCTCTGGAAACGACTCCTGTTAGGCGTGAGGGAGAGGTACCCCTTCAGCGAGGATGTTGTATGTCAGCCAAGCAAGTGGACTACCATGGAAAGAGGTATCCAGTACTTGAGAGAATTAGCCGTGCGGGAGATGATTTATTATGACTTGGACAATGCAGACTTACCCACAGACCCTGATGAGGTGCGATGCACAAGGCCCCTGTGGCGGAAGTTTGTACGGAGCGCACCATCATCATATGCCAACTCCCTGGCAGTAATGGAATGGAAAGGTGAAGAGGGACCAACGGTGGATGAGGTAGCTGGCCGGCTCCGGCGATATGAAGAAAGTCTCTCTTCCCCCCTTGTCTCAGCTGTGGAGAAACTGTCGCGGAAGGTCCAGCAACTTGAAGAGAATATGTCCTACTCCCCACCTGCACGGGCCAGCATCTCAGCTATTAGAAGCAGGCATTTCCCCACTCAAGAGAGAGAGTACAGAGGGTACACACCACGAGGCACCCTGTGGTTCTACCTGCGGGACCACGGAGAGGACATGAGGAAGTGGGACGGACAACCTACTTCGATCCTGCGGACACGGGTACAGGAGTTGCAAGGAAGGACAACCACAAAAGGGGATCCCTCCAGGAAAAGTGCCGCCCCAGTTTCCAGTGGGCCGTTCCCCAGACAAAGCAGAAGGCTTGATCTTGCTTCTGATCCTCTTGAAGGAACTTCCAAGTCATTTATGCAAGAAGTGAGTAATGGATACTATGACCAGTATTAGGGGGGCCCTGCCTCCGGCCAGGTGGAGGAAAGGGATAACCGGGTTTATTGGACGGTGTGGATTCGATGGCCTGGCACATCAGACCCACAGGAGTATAAGGCTCTAGTGGACACGGGTGCGCAGTGTACTTTAATACCATCAAGCTATAGAGGGGCAGAACCCATTTGTATTTCTGGGGTGACTCCCAAGAGTTGACTGTACTGGAGGCAGAAGTGAGCCTAACTGGGAATGAGTGGCAAAAGCATCCCATTGTGACTGGCCCAGAGGCTCCATGCATCCTTGGTATAGATTACCTCAGGAGAGGGTATTTTAAGGACCCAAAAGGGTACCGCTGGGCCTTTGGCATAGCTGCTTTGGAGACAGAGGAAGTTAAACAGTTGTCTGCCTTGCCTGGTCTCTCAGAGGATTCTTCTGTTGTGGGGTTGTTGAGGGTCAAAGAACAACAGGTGCCGATTGCTACCACAACGGTGCATCGGCGGCAGTATCGCACTAACCGAGACTCTCTGATTCCCATCCATGAGCTGATTCGTCAACTAGAGGTTCAAGGAGTGATCAGCAAGACTCGCTCACCCTTTAACAGTCCCATATGGCCGGTGCGAAAATCTAATGGAGAGTGGAGGCTAACTGTAGACTATCGTGGTCTGAATGAAGTCACGCCACCGCTGAGTGCTGCTGTGCCGGACATGCTAGAACTCCAGTACGAACTGTAGTCCAAGGCAGCCAAGTGGTATGCCACGACTGATATAGCGAATGCATTTTTCTCAATCCCTTTGGCAGCAGAGTGCAGGCCACAGTTTGCTTTCACTTGGAGGGGCATCCAATACACCTGGAATCGACTGCCCCAGGGGTGGAAACACAGCCCCACCATTTGCCATGGACTGATCCAGACTGCACTGGAACAGGGTGAAGCTCCAGAACATCTGCAGTACATTGATGACATCATTGTATGGGGAAACACAGCAGAAGAAGTTTTTGAGAAAGGGAGTAAAATAGTCCAAATCCTTCTGAACGCTGGTTTTGCTATAAAGCGAAGTAAGGTCAAGGGACCTGCGCAGGAGATCCAGTTTTTAGGAATAAAATGGCAAGATGGACGCCGTCAGATTCCAATGGATGTGATCAACAAAATAGCAGCTATGTCTCCACCAACTAGTAAAAAGGAAACACAGGCTTTCTTAGGTATTGTGGGTTTTTGGAGAATGCATATCCCAGATTACAGTCAAATTGTAAGCCCTCTGTATCAAGTAACCCGGAAGAAGAATGATTTTAAATGGGGTCCTGAGCAACGACAAGCTTTTGAACAAATCAAACAGGAAATAGTCCATGCAGTGGCCCTGGGGCCAGTCCGGGCAGGACAAGATGTTAAAAATGTGCTCTACACTGCAGCCGGGGAGAACGGCCCTACCTGGAGCCTCTGGCAGAAAGCACCAGGGGAGACTCGAGGTCGACCCCTAGGGTTTTGGAGTCGTGGATACAGAGGATCCGAAGCCCGCTACACTCCAACAGAAAAAGAGATATTGGCAGCATATGAAGGGGTTCGAGCTGCTTCGGAAGTGGTTGGTACAGAAGCACAGCTCCTCTTAGCACCTCGACTGCCGGTGCTGGGTTGGATGTTCAAAGAAAGGGTCCCCACCACACATCATGCAACCGATGCTACATGGAGTAAGTGGATTGCACTGATCACGCAGCGAACTCGAATGGGAAACCCCAGTCGCCCGGGAATTCTGGAAGTGATCATGGACTGGCCAGAAGGCAAGGATTTCGGAATGGCACCAGAGGAGGAGGTGACGCGTGCAGAAGAGGCCCCACCATATAATAAACTGCCAGAAAATGAGAAGAAATATGCCCTGTTCACTGATGGGTCCTGCCGTATTGTGGGAAAGCATCGAAAGTGGAAGGCTGCTGTGTGGAGTCCTACACGACGGGTTGCAGAAGCCAGTGAGGGACAGGGTGAATCGAGCCAGTTTGCAGAGGTGAAGGCTATTCAGCTGGCTTTGGACATTGCTGAGCGAGAAAAATGGCCAGTACTTTATCTCTACACTGACTCATGGATGGTGGCAAATGCTCTGTGGGGGTGGTTACAGCAGTGGAAGCAGGGCAACTGGCAGCGCAGAGGCAAACCCATCTGGGCTGCTGACCTATGGCAAGATATTGCTGCCCGGATAGAGAATCTGGTTGTGAAAGTACGCCATGTAGATGCCCACGTACCAAAGAATCGGGCCACGGAGGAACATCAGAACAACCAGCAGGTGGATCGGGCCGCTAGGATTGAAGTGGCTCAGGTGGATCTGGACTGGCAACATAAGGGTGAACTATTCATAGCTCGGTGGGCCCATGACTCCTCAGGCCATCAAGGGAGAGATGCGACATATAGATGGGCTCGTGACCGAGGGGTGGACTTGACCATGGACACTATTGCACAGGTCATCCATGAATGTGAGACATGCGCTGCGATCAAACAAGCCAAGCGTTTGAAGCCTCTTTGGTATGGAGGGCGATGGCTGAAATACAAATATGGGGAGGCCTGGCAGATTGATTATATCACGCTGCCACAAACCCGTCAAGGCAAGCGCTATGTGCTCACAATGGTGGAAGCAACCACCGGATGGCTGGAAACATACCCTGTGCCCCATGCCACTGCCCGGAACACTATCCTGGGCCTTGAAAAGCAAGTCCTGTGGCGACATGGTACCCCAGAGAGAATTGAGTCGGACAATGGGACTCATTTCCGAAACAGCCTCATAGACACCTGGGCCAAAGAGCATGGTATCGAGTGGGTGTATCACATCCCCTATCACGCCCCAGCCTCTGGGAAGATAGAACGATACAATGGACTGTTAAAAACTACACTGAGAGCAATGGGTGGTGGGACTTTCAAACACTGGGATACGCATTTAGCAAAAGCTACCTGGCTAGTTAACACCAGGGGATCTAACAATCGGGCTGGCCCTGCCCAATCAAAACTTCCACGTACTGTAGAAGGGGATAAAGTCCCCGTAGTGCACATGAAGAATATGCTAGGGAAGACAGTCTGGGTTAGTCCTGCCTCAGGCAAAGGCAAACCCATCCGTGGGATTGCTTTTGCCCAAGGACCTGGGTGCACTTGGTGGGTGATGCGGAAGGATGGGGAAGTCCGATGTGTACCTCATGGAGATCTGATTTTGGGCGAGAATAGCCAATGAATCAGATTGTGTGCTGTTAATTGCTAAGTAACACTGTCACTGTATGTCCTCATTGCTATCAGTTGTACTACAAGTAAGGCACAGGAGTGATGGGATAAGAACTGATCTCAGCAGCCGGCGCCCAGCAGTTTCCTCAAGATCTACATCTTCAGCCTACAGACTGCGTGCATGAGCCACACCAGGTGCACCAGTCACAAGCTCCGAAAAATACAGCATGCAACAGACCAGCACCACCCAGCATCTCACCTGCCCTGAGAGACTGTTCTAACAGATGGAGCCCAAAGCCGTGGATTAAAAGAACTCAACGGACACTTTGGAGGGATGACCCATAAACTAAGGGTATTATATGTGTGTATATATATATATAACAGGGGAAAGTGGTGGCAATTCATTGGAACCTGCTGGGCATGGCATAGATGGTATGGAATAAGGGGTGGATAATGTCCTGGTTCCGGTGGGGATAGGGTTAACTTTTCCTGGTATTCCATGCCATGTGAGCCACGCCCACCCTGAGCTGCCGGGGGAGGGGGCAGGAAGTTGCTGCTTAAAAGCGGGCTGGGGCGGCCCGGGTCCGGCCGGCGAGCGGCGAGCGGCAGGGGGAGCGGCGGTTCCGTAATCGCGTTTGTATATTCCCCTATCCGTGTTGTTGTTGTTGTTGTTGTTTGCCTGTTCCCTTTGCTGTTCTATTAAACTGCCTTTGTCTCAACCCAAGAGTCTTGCCTTTTCTTACGATTCTTCCTGTGTTTGGAAGGCACGAGCGAGCGACACGTGGTTCTTTGTTGCCGTCTGAGGCTAAACCACGGCAATGTACCAACCAGACTCAAAACTTTACATCTAATACTAAATGGGTTCTGCCTAGTCCTGGGGCATGGTGGGTCTGCTCCATAACCGGATTAACACCGTGTTTGTCCACTGCTGTTCTCAAGAAAAGTATCTCAGAATTTTGTGTACAGGTTACTGTGGTACCTAGAATCCTCTTACATGGGGAAGAAACTATGTATTTACATTGGAGCAATTTAGGACATAAAATCAACAAACGAGAGCCAATATCTACAATTACTATAGCTACTCTACTTGGTTTAGGGGTCGCTGGGACCGCCACTGGCATAACCTCCTTGGTGCAACAACAGCAGAGTCTAACATCTCTAAGAGCTGCAGTAGACGAAGATTTGGCCCGAATAGAAAAATCTATTTCCTATTTAGAGAAATCATTGACCTCATTGTCGGAAGTAGTTTTACAGAATCGAAGAGGATTGGACCTTTTGTTCTTGCAAAACGGAGGATTATGTGCTGCCCTAGGTGAAGAATGTTGCTTTTATGCTGACCATACAGGGGTAGTAAGAGATTCGTTAGCTAAACTGAGAGAGGGATTAGAGAAAAGAAAACGAGAGCGAGAGGCTCAGTCCTCCTGGTATGAATCTTGGTTTCATCAGTCACCATGGCTGAGTACCTTAATTTCTACTTTGGCGGGACCCCTCATGGTGTTGCTATTGGCTCTGACTTTTGGACCCTGTGTCATTAACAAATTTGTAACCTTTGTTGAAAGCAGGTTAGAAAAAGTGCAGCTAATGGTGATGAAGCAATCAGAAGTGGCAATGAAAATTATACCGAACGAAAATCCTGAATTAGATGCAGCTTGTGAGGTATTGTCTAGGTTTGATCAGCAAATCACTTATAAATAAAAGAAGGGGGGGATTGTAATAAGTAACTAAAGGTGATTTGCTGATCGAACAAGTTAAGCAAGAGGAACGAACCCATTGTGGCAGTCTTGAGAACTCCCTGTTTAACCAGAAGAGACATGTCCACAATGTTATCTTGCTACACCAACATGGGAACTCCTGTTTGACAAAAAGCTTAACTACAATGTTATCAGAATGTATTGTTTTGAGCTGATTCTGTGACCAACATTTTATCTAAACTACCTCAAGCAAGAAGCTACAGAGGGGCATACGGAAGATGTCGAAACCGACCTCCGTGAAGATAAAAAGAGCTGCTCAGCTTGCTTGAATTTGCGAGCCTTTGGTGGAGCTGCGACTCCCCGGCCGCCCAGCGCTGCTTTTGCCTTCCTACCTCAATAAATATTTATTGAATCTATTTCAGACTCGATTTATTTTAAATTCAACTATAACATTAAGTCTGTGAAATTAAAGCAGAAACAGTTCTAACCCTTATTAGAAATCTTGTCATGAAGCTAGGATGCCTGATGCCAGGTTAGTTGGCCATAAAGGGCCTAGCTTTCCCATATGCTTTACCTCAGCTAGTTAAGCACATATTAAAGGCAAAGCACCTATACACATCAGACTCTCCAAGGAAACACAAAAACTTATAACCACAAGCCCTCTATCCTAGCACAGACAAGGTCTCTCCCCTCAAGGAAAAGGTACATAAAGGACGTGGTTATGTGGCAGTTGAAATATAATGTGAAAATCTATTGTAATTTTAGACTTCTGTTGGATAGGGTTTCAATATGAAGATGATGATGATGAAAACATACTTTCTCTGCCTTTGATGTTCCTGAAAGGCAGGAGTGGTGTTTGAATTCAGAGCTTTCCTAGTTGAGAGCATTGTTGGGAATAAACACAGCAGCTTTGTGCCAGCATCCAGATCCTGCTGGAAAACAATTTCAGAATTGGTCAGATTTGTAAAACAACTGAGAGACAAACTCTGGAATGAGCCTGTAGGAAGTGGAGATGCCCCAGCGCCTGCAGCCGTGGTTCTAGAATTAAGCCATGAATGCCAGCAACTGCACATCCCATTTGGCAAATGTATACTGTAGCTTGTGAAAATGTGAAAAACATGTTAGCCTTATAGACATAGCTGCATGTGAAAAAACTTGCAGGCAAAGAGCTTTTGATGAAGCAGTTTTTAAGTTATCATTAATACAATGACATTTATTCTGTCTCCATTATATTGAGAGCTCATATTACAAGGAAGCTTTTGAAGTGCATTTATGCTGTAAAATTGTTACATTAAAAAAAAGCGCTAAAAATGCTTATTCCAGTACTCTGTACATTAATGCCTTTTAAAAATAATGATTTGCTGCATGCTCAGCACTGATACTGTACAAAATTTCTAGAAAATTATTTAGTGACTGGTACCTAAAGAGTTGTGGTAATTTTATTTTTTCTGCTGCGACCTTCCTATCATTCCCACCAGTTGAATATTCTCTAAAAAGCACCTGACATCGAATAAAGCAATATCTTCTCTCTCAACTACTTTTGGTTTTGAGAGCTTTTAGTTCAGGTAACAGAATGACTTAAACATGCAGGCACAACCTCTTCCACTCTTCCTTCGTTCATTGCTGCTCCACTGTCTCCCCGACCCAGTGATTTACCAGCTGTCACGGTTTGGGACGAGTTGGCCAACGACAAGACAACAGATGCTCTCCCCCACCTCTCGCTCCAAGAAGAAGAAGAAGAAAAGATATAAAGAGATTTATGAGTTTAGAAAAAACTAAACTAATTAAATACTACTAATAAAATATAAAAGGAAATAATGAAATAGATACAGTATATACAAATATACACAAAATCATATCAAGCTCCCAGGGAAATGTCACCAGCAGGCACTGGGAAAGTTTCAGACCGGACTCAGTGATGAATGGGAACTGGAACACATAGACCAAGATCAAAGGCAGACAAGCTGAAAGGTCCTCCTTAGGCATCAGACATCAAAGAAAGAGAGCCACTAAAGAAAGAGAGCCACTAAAGAAACAGCCATTGAAGCAAAAACCCCAGACCTTTTGATCCCTCAGCTTTTATACTGAGCATGGCAGATGGGATGGAATACCCTATTGGTTTAGTTTTGGGTCACCTGACCTGTCCACTCCTCCCCACAGGTGCGACCCCTCCATGGGGTAAACAACCAAGTTAACTGATCCTGGTTGCCACAGCAACAAGTATAAGCAAGAGCCTCTCTCACTGAACAGAAAATTGGCTCTGCTTCACCCCAAACCAGGACATTCCGCCCCTTACTCCATACCATTTGCATCGTGCTCAGATCACTAATACTTCTTACCCATCAAATATATACATATACAGATATACATATATATACACAGATCAGTCATTTATGATTTATCTTTATACACAAATGTTCATTTAGTTCCTAATTATACAGAATTTCATCTATTATAGAAGACTCAGAATTGAGTATTCTCACCAAGGATTAAATTCCCTTGAGGTATACATTGAGTTTCTCCATTCTCCATCATCACCCACCAAGTACATCCAGGTCCTTGAGCAAAAACAGTCCCACGAATGGGTTTGCCTTTGCCTGAGGCAGGAAAAACCCAAATCATTTGCCCCAACATATTCCTTTCATGCACCACAGGGACTTTATCCCCTTCTATATTATGTAAAAGGTCTGATTGAGCAGGACCAGCTCGAATGATGGATCCCCTGGTGTTAACTAACCAGGTAGCTTGTCCTAAATGCTTGTCCTAATTTTTAAAGGATCCACCACCCATTGCTTTCAGGGTGGTTTTTAACAATCCATTGTATCGCTCAATTTTCCCAGAAGCTGGTGCATGATAGAGGATATGATATACCCACTCAATGCCATGTTCTTTTGCCCAATTACTTATAAGATTATTTTTGAAATGAGTCCCATTGTCTGATTCAATTCTTTCTGGAGTACCATGTCGCCACAAGACTTGCTTTTCAAGGTCCAGGATGGTATTCCGGGCAGTGGCATGGGGTGTGGCATAGGTTTCCAACCATCCAGTGCTTGCTTCTACCACTGTAAGTACGTAACGCTTACCCTGGCGAGTTTGAAGGAGTGTGATATAGTCAATTTGCCAGGCCTCCCCATACTTACATTATAACCATCGTCCCCCATACCACAAAGGTTCCTTGATTTCAGCACATGTTTCACAATCATGGATAACCTGCGCAATAGCATCCATGGTTAAATCCACTCCTCAGTCATGGGCCCATTTGTATGTTGCATCCCTTCCTTGATGACCTGAAGTGTCATGGGCCCACCGAGCTAAAAATAGTTCACCTCTATGTTCCCAGTCCAAATCTGTCTGGAAAATCTTAGCAGCCTGATCCACTTGCTGATTGTTTCGATGTTCCTCAGTGGCCCGACTCATGGGTACATGGGCATCTACATGGCGTACCTTCACAACTAGTTTCCCTAGCCAGTCAGCAATATCTTGCCATAATTCAGCATCCTAGATGGGTTTACCTTTGCGCTGCCAGTTGCCCTGCTTCCACTGCTTTAACCACCCCCACAGAGCATTGGCCACCATCCATGAGTCAGTAGAGAGACCACTTTTCTTGTTCAGCAATATCTAAAGCCAGCTGGATGGCTTTTACCTCTGCAAATTGACTCTATTCACCTTCTCCTTCAGTTGCTTCTGCGACCTGTTGTGTAGGACTCCATACAGCAGCTTTCCACTTCCTATGTTTTCCTACAATATGACAAGACCCATCAGTGAAAAAAGCATACTGTTTCTCATTATCTGAGAGTTCATTATACGGTGGGGCTTCCTCAGCAGGAGTTACAACCTCCACTGGTAGCATTCCAAAGTCTATGCCTTCGGGCCAGTTTGTGATCACTTCTATGATTCTTGGACGATGAACTTAACCCTTACCAGCCCAGGACTGTTAATCAGGATGGTAAGAGGAGCTGTGCTTCAGTACCAATTACCTCTGAAGCAGCTCTAGCTCCTTCATATGCTGCCAAGATGTCTTTCTCAGTTGGGGCATAGTTGGCCTTGGAGCCTTTGTATCCTCGACTCCAGAATCCTAGGGGTCGACCTCGAGTCTCCCCTGGTGCTTTCTGCCAGAGGCTCCAGGTAGGGCCACTGTCCCCGGCTGCAGTGTAGAGCACATTTTTAATGTCCCGTCCTGTTCGGACTGGTCCAAGGGCTACTGCATGCATAATCTCTTGTTTAATTTGCTCAAAGGCCTGTCGTTGCTCAGGACCTCATGTAAACTCATTTTTCTTTTGAGTCACTTCATAGAGAGGTTTCACAATCTGACTGTAACCTGGAACGTGCAGTCTCCAGAAACCCACAATGCCTAAGAAGGCTTGTGTTTCCTTTTTGTTAGTAGGTGGGGACATAGCTGTTATTTTGTTAATCACATCCATTGGGATCTGGCGACGACCATCTTGCCACTTAATTCCTAAGAACTGGATGTCTCATGCAGGTCCCTTGACCTTTCCTCTTTTTATGGCAAAACCTGCTTTCAGAAGAATCTTGATTATTTTCTTACCTTTCTTGAAAACAACTTCTGCTGTATTACCCCACACAATGAGGTCATCAATGTACTGCAGGTGTTCTGGAGCTCCACCCTTCTCCAGTGCAGTCTGGATCAGCCCATGGCAAATAGTAGGGCTGTGTTTCCACCCCTGGGGCAGTCGATTCCAGGTGTACTGGACACCCCTCCAGGCGAAAGGAAACTGTGGCCTGCACTGATCTGCCAAAGGAATTGAGAAAAATGCATTAGCAATGTCAACAGCCATATAGGGCTGTTAAAGGGTGAGCGAGTCTTGCTGATCACTCCTTGGGTCTCCAGCCAACGAATCAGGTTCTGGATGGGAATCAGGGAATCTCGGTTGGTGCGATACTGTCATCGATGCACTGTGGCAGTAGCAATTGGCACCTGCTGTTCTTTAACCCTCAGCAGTCCCACCACAGAAGGGTCATCTGAAAGGCCAGGTAAGGTAGACAGCTGTGTAATGTCCTCAGTCTCTACAGCTGCTATACCTAAAGCCCTCTGATACCCTTTTGGGTCTTTGAAATACCCTCCCTTGAGGTAGTCTATGCCAAGGATGCACGGAGCATCTGGACCAGTCACAATGGGGTGCTTCTCCCATTTATTCCCAGTTAGGGTCACTTCAGCCTCCAACACAGTCAGTTCTTGAGACCCACCTGTCACTCCAGAAATAGAGACAGATTCTGCCCCTTTATGATTCGATGGCAATAGGGTACACTGTGCACCAGCGTCCACCAGGGCTTTATACTTCTGTGGCTCTAATGTGCCAGGCCATTGAATCCACACAGTCCAATAAACTCTGTTGTCCCTCTCCTCCTCCTGGCTGAAGGCAGGGCAACTCTAATGTTGAGGACAACATCTGCAATTAGCAGATGAGTTCCTATCTGGACTAGTGAACCACTTACCATGGACTGGAGCAGCCACCCTCCTGCAAAAATTCTTTCTTCCATCTGCTTTACCTTGCAACTCAAGCTCTCAAGCCTGCAGGGCCGGAGTAGATTTTTTTATCACACTTCCTCATGTTCTCTCCATAGTTGCAGAGGCAAAGCCACAGAAAATCTTGGAGTGGGTCCTGTTTCTCTTGAATTGGTTTCACAGGAGGGTGTTTTTTTCTTAATGACTGAGACATGGGTCCATTCAGGGGAAGAGTGGGATTCTTTCTCCATCCCAGGCAGTTTTTCAAACAGTTTATCATTCTTCTTAGCTATTTCCTCGTTTTGCTCAGCTATTGTCTTAGTCATTTCCTCTATTTTCTCAGTCATTTTTTCTACAGCTGCCACAGTGAGGGGATGAGAGAGACTGTCTTCATACTGTCATACGTTGTTAGCCGCTTCATTTACAGTTGCTGCATCAGCATCAGTTCCTCCCCAAACCATTGTTGATGATGTATGGGAATACATCGATGGTGCACTCTGCAGAAATGTTCTCATCAGAGATCGTTTGCATGGCATTTCATCAGGGTCTACATTCACTTGCCAGTCACCATAAATCACCTCTCACACAGGCAGTTCTTCAGGTACTTAATACTTTTTTCCATACTGGTCCATTTACTTGGACAGCATTTGATATCATCCTTAAAGGGATACCTGCCCTTCACAGCTGATAGCAGTCGCCTCCAGAGACTGAGAGTGTTTGTCTTTCTCGCAATCGTTTTATCAATACCTCCATCTTTGGCCAGGTTTCCCAACTGCCTAACTTGTCTACCATCTAAATCTATGTAATCAGACCCATTGTCTCAGTATTGGAGCAACCAGGAGATAAGTGTCTCCCATCCTTGATGACTAAATTCCTTCCTCGTATTTCACAAATCCTTCATAAAGAAGCATTTAACTGTTATCTCTGCATCCGAGTCCTCGTCCTGCGTTGACGCTGCCCTAGAAGGGCCCTCTGCCATGCTATCTGGCATGAACTGGTCTTTGTCGTAAGGGGTAGGGGAACAAACTGATTTCCTTTTCTGCTTTGACACTGCCTGAGAAGGACCCTCTCCCGGATCTTTGTCAGAAGAACTCTCTCCCATACTACCTGGCTTCTGCAGGTCTTCATCGTAAGGGGCAGGGGAATGAGTTGATCTTGTTTTCTGCTTCCTGGTCACCGGGGCAACTTGCACCAGTTCTGTTGGAGTTTGCGTAGCAGCATTTCTCCTTTTTAAGGCTGGAGCGACTGGTGCCAGTCCAGGCAGCAGAGTAACTTTTACTGCATGCTGCTGAGTGACGGATGGGGGCGTGGCTGGCATGGCCAATGCCACTGGGGCCAATGCTTGGGGAGTGGTTTGTGTCTGTGCTGGCTGTGAATTAGCCCATGGGATACGAGTAGCAGCAACACATGTCACACAATACCCACTCCTGCACCAGTATTTTTTTTTTATTTTTTTTTTAACACAAAACCACCCCTGCAACACATTTAGGAGAACCAGCAAAAAAAATCACAATCTTTTGAAAGTAGCATTCATTTTCTAAGCAGCCCAAAAGGTTTCCATCCCCTAGCTCTCTGACATAAGCATTAAAGGGCAAGAAAAACTTTTCCCAGGTGAAACTAAAAGTGTAATTAGCAATAAAATTCATCACATGATGCCCAAAATATGCAGGCATAGTTGTTATCCAAGAAACCATATTATACAGCTGAATGCCAAACCATACAAAAATAGTACATTTAAACCACTGCATACAAATACAAAGAGCAAGTAAAACATGCAACATATTCAGCAGGTTATGCAGCATTGTATCTATTAACTTCAAAGCTCTCTAAAGACAGAATATAACATTTCACTTAGGAACAACATTCCCTGAGCAAGCTGGAAGCTCATGCCCCACATTGGGTGCCAATTAATTTGTCATGGTTTGGGCTGGGTTCGCCAATGACAAGATGACAGATCCTCTCCCCCACCTCTCACTCCAAGGAGAGGAAGAATCATAGAATCATAAAATCATTTAGGTTGGAAAAGACCCTTGGGATCATCGAGTCCAACCATCAACTCCACTCTACAAAGTTCTCCCTTACACCATATCCCTTAACACCACATCTAAACGAGTCTTAAACACATTCAGGGATGGTGACTCCACCACCTCCCTGGGCAGCCTATTCCAGTGTCTAACCACTCTTTCTGTGAAGAATTTTTTCCTAATGTCCAGCCTAAACCTACCCTGCTGCAGCTTGAAGCCATTCCCTCTTGTTCTATCGCTAATTACCTGTGAGAAGAGACCAGCACCAACCTCTCTACAATGGCCTTTCAAGTAGTTGTAGAGAGCGATGAGGTCTCCCCTCAGCCTCCTCTTCCTCAAACTAAACAGTCCCAGCTCCTTCAGTCGCTCCTCATAAGATTTATTCTTCAGGCCCTTCACCAGCTTCGTTGCCCTCCTCTGCACTCGCTCCAGCACCTCGATATCTCTCTCGTATTGAGGTGCCCAAAACTGGACACAATACTCAAGGTGTGGCCTCACCAGTGCTGAGTACAGGGGGACAATCACCTCCCTCCTTCTGCTGGTCACGCTATTTCTAATACAAGCCAGGATGGCATTGGCCCTCTTGGCCACCTGGGCACACTGCTGGCTCATGTCCAGCCGCCTGTCAATTAGAACCCCCAGGTCCTTTTCTGCCAGGCAGCTCTCCAGCCACGCTTCCCCAAGACTGTAGCGATGCATGGGGTTGTTGTGGCCCAAGTGCAGGACCCGGCACTTGGCCTTGTTGAAGCACATTCCATTAGCATTGGCCCATCGGTCCAATCTATCCAAGTCTCTCTGTAGAGCCTCCCTATCCTCATGCAGATCAACACTCCCGCTTAGCTTCGTGTCATCTGCAAACTTGCTGATGATACCCTCTGTGTCCTTATCAAGGTCATCAATAAAGATGTTAAACAGAAATGGTCCCAACACCGAGCCCTGAGGGACACCACTTGTGACCGGCCGCCAGCTGGATTTAACCCCACCACTCTTTGGGACCGCCCATCCAGCCAGTGCTTGATCCAGCAGATCGTATGCTCATCCAGGCCATGAGCAGCCAGTTTTTCCATGAGAATTCTATGGGGAACAGTGTCAAATGCTTTTCGAAAGTCTATGTAGACAATATCCACAGCCTTTCCCTCGTCCAATAATCGGGTCATCTTGTCATAGAAGGAGATCAGGTTCGTCAGGCAGGACCTGCCTTTCATAAACCCATGCTGACTAGGCCTGATCCCCTGCTTGTCCATTATATGACTTGTAATGGCACTCAGGATGATCTGCTCCATGACCTTCCCTGCTACCAAGGTCAGACTGACAGGTCTATAGTTTCCCGGATCCTCCTTTCTGCCTTTCTTGTAGATGGGTGCTACATTTGCTACCCTCCAGTCCATTGGGACCTCCCCAGTTAGCCATGACTTCAGGTAGATCATGGAAAGTGGCTTGGCGAGCACGTCTGCCAACTCTTTCAGCACTCTTGGATGTAACCCATCCGGTCCCATAGACTTGTGTGCATCCAAGCAGTGTAGCAGGTCACTGATCGCTTCCTCTTTCATTGTGATGACCTCGTTCAGCTTCCCCTCCCTGTCTCCTAGCTCATGAGGCTGGGTGCCCAGGGAACAGCTAGTTCCACTGCTAAAGACTGAGGCAAAGTAGGCGTTGAGCACCTCAGCCTTTTCCTCATCCTTTGTGACTATGTTTCCCTCTGCATCCAATAAGGGAGGGAGATTTTCCCTAACCCTCCTTTTGTTGTTAATGGATTTATAGAAACATTTTTTGTTATCCTTAACAGCTGTAGCTAGGTTGAGCTCTAGCTGCACTTTGGCTCTCCTAATTTTCTCCCTGCATAGCTTCGCTATATCCTTATAGTCTTCATGAGAGACCTGCCCCCTCTTCCAAAGGTCATAGACTCTCCTTTTGTTCTTGAGGTCCAGCCAAAGGTCCCTATTTAGCCAGGCCGGTCTCCTTCCCTGCCTACTTGTTTTTCGGCACACGGGGACAGCCTCCTCCTGTGCCTTTAAGACTTCTCTCTTGAAGTATGTCCAGCCTTCCTGGGCTCCTATATCCTTCAGGGCAGCCTCCCAAGGGCTTTTGTCCAGCAGTCTTCCGAACAGGTCAAAGTTTGCCCTCCGGAAGTCTAAGGTGGCAGTTTTACTAACCCCTCTCCTTGTTTCTCCAAGAATCAGAAATTCGATCATCTCATGATCACTGTGCCCTAGACGGCCACCAACCTTTACTTGCCCCACAAGTTCTTCCCTGTTCACAAGAAGCAGGTCCAGGAGGGCACCTTCCCTTGTCGGCTCACTTACCAGCTGTGTGAGGAAGTTATCTTCCACACATTCCAGGAACCTCCTGGATTGTTCCCTCTCTGCTGTGTTGTATTCCCAGCAGATATCCGGGAGGTTAAAGTCCCCCACAAGAACAACGGCAAGTGACCGCGAGATTTCCCCCAGCTGCTTATAGAAAGCTTCATCCGCCTCACTGCTTTGGTTGGGAGGTCTATAGCAGACTCCCACAGCGATATCAGCTTTATCGGCCCTTAACCTAATCCAAACACTCTCCACCCCATCATCAGTATACTTGATTTCTGAGCTCTCATAGCATTCTCTAACATACAGGGCCACTCCACCGCCTCTCCTTTCCTGTCTGTCCCTCCTGAAGAGCTTGTAGCCATTGATTGTGGCACTCCAGTTGTGAGAGGCATCCCACCACGTTTCTGTGATAGCCACTATGTCGTAGTTTTCCTGGTGCATCATGGCTTCAAGCTCCCCCTGTTTATTGCGCATACTGCGTGCATTGGTATAGATGCACTTCAGATGCGCTAACGATTCCAACACCTTTTTGTGAGTGTGGGCCCCATTTCCTACCAGACCCCTCTCAGGTGCTTCCATGATTTCTAAATGTCTCTCCCTTCTCTCAAATGAAATGGCAGAGTGAGAGTCCTCGCTAGTCAACCATCCTTCAAGCCCTGGCATGCCTCCCTTGGGTTTATTCCTGACAGGCCCAGTTATCTCCCCTTCCCCCCCTCATATCTAGTTTAAAGCCCTGTCAATGAGCCTTGCTAACTCCTGCCCCCAAATTCTTTTCCCCTTCTGGGACAGGTGCATCCCACCTGCCACCAGCAGGTCAGGTGTCTCGTATAGCAGCCTATGATCAAAAAACCCAAAGCCCTGCTAATAACACCATTCCCAGAGCCACGAGTTGACCTGATGCCTCTTCCTGTTAATTTCCTCATTCGTGATTGCCACTGAAGGGATAGAGGAGAACACAACTTGCGTTCCTGATCCCTTAAGCCGCCGCCCCAAGGCTCTAAAATCTCTTTTAATTGATTTTGGGCTCCTTCTACCCACTTCATCACTACCCACCTGAAATACTAAGAGGGGGTAATAGTCAGAGGAGTTTACTAGGGCCGGAAGTTTGTCCAACACATCCCTGACCCATGCCCCAGGGAGGCAGCAGACTTCCCTGTGAAGTGGGTCAGGACGGCATATTGGCCCCTCCGCCCCCCTCAGCAGAGAGTCACCCACCACAATAACCCGTCTGCTTTTCCTTTTGGAGCCAGTGGTGATGCTGGGTCCATGGGGACTTTGTTTTTCTAACATTTCTGGCCTGGGTGTATCATCCTCCTCTCCAACAGCCAGTTCCTCCTGCAGGACTTCATATCTGTTCTGCAAGGGTAACTGGGAAGGTGG
Source organism: Rissa tridactyla (assembly GCF_028500815.1). NCBI lineage: Eukaryota > Metazoa > Chordata > Aves > Charadriiformes > Laridae > Rissa > Rissa tridactyla. Next base: position 25,998,732 of record NC_071496.1, read on the forward strand.
GAGGGGCCGGGAGGGGATTCGCCTGCTTCCCCAAGCAGGGACCTGTTTCCATTCCCCCTCTTCTCTGCAATCCCCTCCTATTGCCTGGTGATGAGAGGGGAGGGGGTCCTCTGATTTGTGTGGGGCCTCAAGAAGAGAGATTAAAAAACGTTATGAGGTTAGGAAAAAATAAACTACCTTAATGAAATATTAATAACAAAATAGATACAATATATACAAATATACACAAAACCATATCAAGCTCCCAGGGAGATGTCACCAGAAGGCACTTGGAAAGTTCCAGACTGGACTTAGTGACAAACAGGAACTGGAACACACTGAACAGGATGAAAAGTAGACAAGCTGAGAGAGTCCTCCTCATATGTCAGCCACCAAAGAAAAAGCCAAGGCATTGAAAAAATCACCCTCAAAGACAAGGCATTACAAAAGAACCTTTGAAAAAACCCAACCTAGCTCCTCTGATCCCTCAAGTTTTATACTGAGCATGGCAGACAGGATGGAATACACTATTGGTCAGTTTGGATCACCTGACCTGTCCACTCCTCCCCACAGGTGCAACCCCTCCATAGGGTAAACAACCAAGTCAGCTGACCCTGGTTGCCACAGCAACAAGTATAAGCAAGAGCCTCTCTTTCAGGCAAGAGCCCCCAGAACCAGGACATTATCCACCCCTTATTCTATACCATCTACATCATGCCCAGATCTTACCGTTTCCAATTAATTGCCACCACTTTTCCATGTCTTTGATATATATATATGTGTACATATATATTCATACAGATATAATGCCCTTAGTCTATGGGCCTCTAAAATATGCATTGAGTTCATTTAATCCATGGCTTTGGGTTCCATCTGTTAGAACAGTCTCTCAGGGCAGGTGAGATGCTGTGTGGTGCTGGACTGTTGCATGCTGTACTTTCAGAGCTTGCAGCTGATGTATCCAGTGAGGCTCATGCACACAGTCCATGGGATGAAGATGTTGATCTCGATCTTGATGAAGTTGCTGGGCACCAGCTGCTGAGGTCAGTTCTGGTCCCATCACCACTGCGCTTTACTCGGTTTTTCATCAAAGGCATTAGTTTGGGTGATTCTTACTGTAGTACAACTGATAGCAATTATAGTAGTGATGACATACAGTGACAGGGTTACTTAGCAATCAACATAATACAATTTGATTCATTGGCTATTCTCGCCCAAAATCAGATCCCCATGAGGTACACATCGGACCTCCCCATCCTTCCGCATCACCCACCAAGTGCACCCAGGTCCTTGAGCAAAAGCAATCCCACGGATGGGTTTGCCTTTGCCTGAGGCAGGACTAACCCAGACTGTCTTCCCTAACATATTCTTCATGTGCGCTATGGGGACTTTATCCCCTTCTACGGTACGTGGAAGTTTTGATTGGGCAGGGCCAGCCCGATTGGTAGATCCCCTGGTGTTAACTAGCCAGGTAGCTTTTGCTAAATGTGCATCCCAATGTTTTAAGGTCCCACCACCCATTGCTCTCAGTGTAGTTTTTAACAGTCCATTGTATCGTTCTATCTTCCCAGAGGCTGGTGCATGACAGGGGATGTGATATACCCACTCGATACCATGCTCTTTGGCCCAGGTGTCTATGAGGCTGCTTCGGAAATGAGTCCCGTTGTCCGACTCAATTCTCTCTGGGGTGCCGTGTCATCACAGGACTTGCTTTTCAAGGCCCAGGATAGTGTTCCGGGCAGTGGCATGGGGCACAGGGTATGTTTCCAGCCATCCAGTGGTTGCTTCCACCATTGTGAGCACATAGCGCTTGCCTTGACAGGTCTGTGGCAGCGTGATATAATCAATCTGCCAGGCCTCCCCATATTTGTATTTCAGCCATCGTCCTCCATACCAAAGAGGCTTCAAATGCTTGGCTTGCTTGATTGCAGCACATGTCTCACATTCATGGATAAGCTGTTGTGGTTTAGCCTCAGACAGCAGGAAAGAACAACACAGCTGCTCTCTCAACCTCCCCATGGCCGTGGGGAAGAATTGGAAGAAAAAGGTAAAACTCGTGGGTTGAGACAAATGCAGTTTAACAGAACAGCATTGGGAACAGGAAAACAACAACAACAACACTGATAGAGGAATGTACAAACACATTACAATACCACTGCTCACTGACCAGGGGACCCAGACGCCAGCCAGCTCCCAAGCTTCCACTTCCTGTCCCCTCCCCCAGCCAGCTCCCTGCTGTGGACTGGGTATAGTCACATGGTATGGAATACCTGTGTGCCTGCCAGACCCTGGGGAAATTTACTCTATCCCCCCCGGAACCAGGACAAACTTCTAAAATTAAACTTCTAATGGAAGTTTTGGAAGCACATGTAGAAGTTATATGAAAATATGCATATTTTATTCATTGTTCAAAGATCCAGAAGGGCCAAAGTTTAATTTTCTTTCATGAGAATTATTCAGTGGGGAATTTTGTGCAGAAAAGATGAAGTTATGTGTCTGCTCTATTCCATAGTGCCTGAGAGCCTCACAAAGCTACACTGCTCTCTCAGGAAGTTTTCTCTGTCTGCTTTCTGTCAACATGCAATGCAAATTGGCAGTGCTTATTCCTAGTGTGTCTGTAGTTGTAGGTTAAAATAATAGCATGCAGGCCTGAAAAACAGGAAACCTAATTACTAGAATGATGCAATTAAAATAATAAGGTGATTGAGAGTGCAACTAGTAAACAACTAGATAATAAACCAATGAGAAGGATGTCTGGAGTCCAGGACTAAAAGAGGCCTCTACAAGACACCCGTGGTATTATATGATAAATATATCCAAATATAGTACTCAAAGATATATGGCATGAACTGAACGCATGGTGCTGCTAATGACAGGTGCTTGAGTATATGCTTAGAACAAGGATAAAATAATTACCCAATTAAAAATGTGTGCTAAATGCACAATAGAAGATATCAACCAAAAGGCATGTTGTAAAGTATAAGGGATTGATCAAACATAAGTCCCAGTGAACCAATGATGTGAGACTCCTTCAATAGCTTTCACGTCATTGTATCAACACTTGGATGCTATTAGTGAGCTCTGACTAAAAAGAACTTGAGGAGAAACGGTTAATTGTAAAGTGCAATACATTATATTTAGTATGTCACTGTTCTTTCTGAGCAAAATGCCCTTTATGAGAAGAATAAAGTTAACATAATTTATATTAAAAATTATTATTATTATTATGGAAGAGAAATCAGGGCAATTATTTTTATTCATGCTCATATTCTGGCAACGACAATTTAGTTTTCTAATGCCTGTGAGACCCTGCTGAAGAGCTCAGAAAATCGGCACAGCTCACACACCAGTAGCATGCTGGCAAGGCAGCAGCAGACAGAGAAACAGGAAAGAGCCACTTTAAATCATACACTCTTGTATGTTGTTTTTCCTGTTCCAGGGTAGTTATCAGTGTGCTAAAGTCAATGGGGTTACCTCAAAGATTAATTTAGCCTATTATCTGCAGAATTTTTCAATAACCTTGTTGTTGCTATCACTTTATCACCACTTGAAGACATTCATGGCATATGGGATGTACTAAACACACAAATCCTTCAATTACTCACCAAATGCTGTGAAACTTGTAGGTGGCCTGGCACTCAAGCACTTGCAGCTCCTGATTATTAGCAGAATATCACGTATGAGCCCACAGTGTACTTGAGAAATTTGTAATTAAAGTAATTAGCATGGATTGAGAGAGTTGAAATATTTCAGATTTTTCCATAGGTCTATCACTAAATGTATATTAGGATCTGAGTGCATAATAGCTAGTTCCGAGTGTGTTTATAAGAGGTCTTCAGCTCTTTAAGGCAGAGCCCATCTCTTACAGTATACTTATATAGCTCCTAACAAAAGCAGACTCCAGGCACATATGCGGTCCCAAGTCTATTGTAGCTATTGTAAAGGAAATAAATCAATTCATAAACCACAAGACTGTCTTGTCAGAGGAGGCTTTAAATAGATATATTTATTCAGAGAATAAAACATTATATTGATTTAAAAATGTGTAAGCAGAAGCTTATTTAGATTTCATGTTGACCTTTGGTAAGATATACAAAGTGGTATATAATGTATGACTCATGTCAATGAATTATTTAGGAAGTCCTGAGAGGAAAAGAGATCATATGAACAACTGTGAAAGTGTCATAAGAAAGCAAGGGGAATATTCTGCAATATAGGTTATGACAGCTGGGACAATATATTATTTCAGATCTACTTAAATTGGCTCACGATAGCTTTGCCTCAGACTGAACTAGAAAAATAAATTGGGAAGGAGCTACTTACCCAGCTCAGAAGAGAGTGGGGAAAAGCCAGGTGGCTTGAGATGTGCAGAAAGTGGATAAGGTCAGAGACTAGAGTAAATCTATATCACTTGAGAGAGAAGAAACAGGGGGGTAGGAAAAAACCCAATTTGTAGCTAAATCATGGACGGACATTAGAAAGAAGCTGGAGAAAGTGGAGGATTGGCAGGATAGGGGTTTGGATGAATTGTTAAGGGAAGCCCAGAAAGTGTATGTCCACAGGGAGGAGGAAATACATAAGAAACAAGCCAGAATGTTGGTAGCTGCAGTCAGAGAAGGGCAAAGGACGTCAACCCCTGGAAAAGGGTTTGAAGCTCGCCAGATAAGACAGGAGACCCGAAAACCTTTAAGAGGGAGAGAATGGGGAACTGTGGTTTGTTTTTATTGTGGAGGAAAAGGGCATGTTAAAAAGGACTGCAGAAAGAGAATGATGGATGAGAAAATGTTCAAAGACTAGGGGTGTCAGGGGCTCTATTTGCTGGGAACCCGAGAAAAAAAAAAACAAAAAAACAAAAAAACAAACAAAAAAATTGCCCCAAGGATGTAAAATATCCTCGGCGACTATACAGGTTATTGGAGCAAAAGGAGAACCTTTTGGAGTACCCATAATAAAGGATGTGTTTTTTGAAACCCATTCTAAGGTAGGGATGGGGTCCCTGCTACTCATGCCTGAAGCAGACTATAATTTATTGGGCTGAGATTTGATGACTGAATTAGGAATTGGCTTAGAAGTAAAAAATGAAACACTAAAAAAATTAAACTGTGTCCCTTACGAGTAATAGATGAAGAGAAAATAAATCCTGAAGTCTGGTACACCCCGGAAACAGTAGGTAAATTAGATATTGAACCCTTTTCAGTAACAATAAGGAACCCAGAAATACCAGTCAGAATAAAACAATACCCCCTTCCTAGAGAAGGGAGGCTAGGTTTGAAACCTGAGATCCAAAGATTACTTGAAAAGGGGTTGCTAGAACCCTGTATGTCTCCTTTTAATACTCCCATCCTGCCTGTAAAAAAAAAAAAAAAAAAAAAGCCGGATGGAAAATATAGGTTAGTACATGACTTACGAGAAATTAACCAGAGAACAATAGCTAGATTCCCGGTGGTGGCGAATCCACACACCCTCCTGAGTCAAATAGGGCCCGATAATCAATGGTATAGTGTAACAGATCTGAAGGATGCATTCTGGGCACGCCCTCTCAAAGATTGCCGTGATTACTTTGCTTTTGAATGGGAAGACCCAGATAACCATCGGAAACAACAATTACGGCGGACGGTATTGCCCCAAGGGTTTACCGAATCTCCGAACTTGTTCGGACAAGCCTTAGAACAAATCCTGAAGGGGTATGAGTTAAGTGAAGGAGTCACACTGGTCCAATATGCGGATGATTTGCTCCTAGCTGGTGATAGCGAAGAAAAAGTGAGGCAGGAAAGTATTAAGTTACTAAATTTTTTGAGTTTACAAGGATTGAAGGTATCAAAATCAAAACTACAATTTGTTGAGAAAGAAGTAAAATATCTGGGACACAGACTAAGCAAGGGAACTAAGATATTAGACCCCGAAAGGGTGAATGGCATATTGTCGTTACTGGCTCCTAGAACTAAAAGACAGGTTAGGCAATTATTAGGTCTCTCTGGCTATTGCAGGCAATGGATTGAGAACTATAGCAAAAAGGTGAAGTTCCTCTATACCAAATTAACTAAGGATGGATTATTGAAACGGTCGGAGGATGATGATAAACAATTAGAAACACTAAAAACTGATTTAGTAAATGCCCCAGTTTTGAGCCTGCCAGATGTAAAGAGACCATTTTATCTATTTATCAATGTTGATGAAGGGACCGCATTTGGGGTATTAGCAGGAAGAAAGAAACCTGTGGGATACTTATCTAAACTCCTGGACCCCGTAAGTAGGGGTTGGCCTACCTGCCTTCAAGCGGTAGTAGCCGCAGCCCTTTTGGTAGAGGAAGCCCATAAAATTACCTTTGGAGGAGAATTGAGGGTATTATCACCTCACAACATCAGGGGAATTTTGCAACAAAAAGCTGACAAATGGATAACAGACGCCCGGCTCCTAAAATATGAAGGCATCCTAATCTCCTCTCCCAAACTGGAACTCGAGGTAACAAGCGTGCAGAATCCAGCACAGTTTTTGTATGGGGAGCCGAGTGACAAAATAAATCATGATTGTCTTTACAACATTGAGGAGCAAACAAAAACCAGACCAGATTTAGATGAGGAAGAACTTGGAGAAGGAGAAAAGCTATTTGTAGATGGATCATCCCGGGTAGCTGAAGGAAAGAGAAAATCAGGATTTGCAATCATTGATGGAAAAACATTTAGTGTAATAGAATCAGGACCTCTGAGTCCTAGTTGGTCTGCACAGGCTTGTGAACTACATGCTGTATTAAGAGCCTTGCAACTTTTAAAAGGTAAAATTGGAACCATTCAAAATATGCCTTTGGCGTAGTGCATACTTTTGGAAAAAATTTGGGAAGAAAGGGGTTTAATAAATTCTCAAGGAAAAGGATTAATACACCAGGAATTAATAATCCAGGTCTTACAAGCATTACGAGGACCAGCGGGAATAGCCGTAGTACATTTAAAAGGACACCAAAAAGGATTAAGCCCATTAGTCAGAGGAAACAATCTTGCTGATCAAGAAGCAAAAAGAGCGGCATTAATGGTGATCCAGACTAAAAGAACTCGGGAGGACTGTATAACTTGTGGAAAGGAATCAGACGAATTCCCATGTTATGAGTGTTGGAAGGATTTTGGAATCGATGCAGTCCCTTGCAGATGTCTAATTTATGATGAGTGTGACAACCCCAAGTATAGCCATTGCCATCTACACGGAAAAATTCACTCAATCCTGAGTTTTACAGTGCAGGAAAAAGATAAGCTGACTCAGATGGGAATCAGGGAGACAGAAAAAGGAAAGTGGAAACTCCCGGATGGCCGGGAAGTTCTCCCAAAACCTCTGGCTTTGAAAATCATGCAAAAATTCCATGAGAACACCCATTGGGGAACTCAGGCGTTAGTGGATCAGTTTGCCACAAAGTATGTGTGCATTGGTATATACAATATAGCAAAGAGAATAGTTAGCGAATGTATGACATGCAAAAGGATCAATAAACATCAGTTACGGGAAAAAGCCCTGGGGGGAAGAGAACTGGCTCACAGACCATTTGCTAAAATCCAGCTAGACTTCACTGAACTTCCAAAGGTGGGACGATATAAATACTTATTAGTAATCATAGACCACCTAACCCATTTTGTGGAAGCATTCCCGACAGCTAGAGCCACCGCTCAAACCGTAGTGAAGACTTTGCTGGAAAATATAATCCCTAGGTATGGATCCATTGAGGTAATAGACTCTGATAGGGGCTCCCATTTTGTTTCAAAAATAGCAAGGGAAGCTCTCTCCTCTTTGGGGACAAAATGGGAATATCATACTCCCTGGCATCCACAAAGCTCGGGAAAGGTAGAAAGAGTAAATGGGGAAATAAAGAAACAGCTCACAAAATTGATGTTAGAAACTAAGATGTCATGGGTAAAGTGCCTCCCCTTAGCACTATTGAATATAAGAACACAGCCCCGAACTGATGTAGGAATTTCCCCCTTTGAAATGTTATATGGGATGCCATACGATTTAGAAATTCCGCAGGACCACCCCCAACTTGAAAATTCACAAATTAGACCTTATATAATTCAACTCATGGCTAGGAGAGTAAAGCTGCGGAATAAGGGCTTAGTAGTACAGAGACCCCCCTTGGATGTAGCCATGCATAACATAAAGCCAGGAGACAAAGTGCTAATCAAATCATGGAAAGAGTCCCCATTAACCCCCCGTTGGGAAGGGCCCTACCTCGTTTTACTCACCACAGAAACAGCCATCCGGACAGCAGAGAGAGGCTGGACTCATGCGAGCCGCGTAAAAGGACCATTAAAAGACTATTCTTGGGAAGTGACAAGCCCGCCTGGAGATCTGAAGATTGCCTTCCGGAGGTTGTAAATGGACACACATATAACTGTGGTACAAATGAGCGACTACAGCATATCGGTGGGGTACAGTGATACAGGGGACATAAGAATCAAGTGTGACATTCTAAGCTGTACTTGTTATCCTTTTTATTTGTTTTATTTGTAAAGGGTGTCGAGAACGGAGGGGGACCCATTGCCGTTACGGGATACCCCCTCGAGGGGTTTGCCACCCTTGTGGGGACAAAGAGCGTGAGCTCACCAAATTGGCTCTAGACATAAAAATATTTAATGGTGAAATCCAGGAGCAATCTAGTGAATGGCGGGAGATATTTGCACGGGGTATTAAACCCGAGTACTATTGCTATCACCCTAGCGAACCTGCTCCATTTGTAATTGACATTATTAAAGTGTGTTGTCGCAAGACACTTAAAGGGGTTCAGTGCAATTCACCTGAAATGCACAGAAGCAAGCGACTAAAAATTGCATTTATTCTCCTGAAGACTACCCCTGCTGCCGAGAAGATGATACCCCTCGTGGCTCGACGCAACCGAGTCGACGAGCGAGGCAGAGGAGTACAAAGCTGTGGAGAACAGAACCCAAAGAGTGGGACTGTACAAAGACACTGGGAGGACTGCCTCGGTGTTAACCAAGGGAATCGCACGAAATGCCCCGGGAGGAGTGATAGCACTGAAAAGGACTGGGTAATTGCAGTGAGTGTTCAAACTAAACTTATTAACCGGCCGGGTTTCCACCCTTCTCGCCACACTCTAATTTTAATTTTACTAAATCTTGTAGGTGTCTTATTGTTTGCACAGCAAGGGGGGTTGTGTGTTGCTCTGGATGAGGAATGCTGCGTATATGCAGATCACACTGGAGTAGTTAGAGACACCATGACAAAACTACGAGAAGGATTAGAAAAAAAGAAAGAAAGAAAGAAAAGCACAGCAAAATTGGTATGAATCTTGGTTCAATTATTCCCCATGGATGACTACGCTATTGTCTACCATCACGGGACCTATGCTACTATTAATTTTGGGATTAACATTTGGCCCTTGTATATTGAACAAAGTAATTGAAATTGTAAAGGGCAGACTGGAAGCTGCCCATTTAATGCTTCTCAGGGCTAAATACGAGTCATTAGATAAGGAACCAGCAATAGAAGAAACATTAGCTTTAAGTCACACTGAACTCCAAAGATTTGATGAACAAAATGGTAAATAAAAAAAAATAAAAAAAAAAAAAGGGGGGGGATTGTAATAAATAGAATCATGTTTGTTAATCAAATCAGGCTTTCTTAAAGGCTGGTGAAAAATTACAATGTTTCGACTCTTCACATACTTAAATCGCAGGCATCCAGTGTGCTATCTGGTGCACTTTGACACCTCAAGGCCTAAATCACAGGCATCTGGTGTGCTTTAACACTTCAAAGGGAAGAGCTAAGTTGTGCGATAAGCTGAAAAGAGTCTCCCCAAGGACACCGATAAAGATGAGGAGCCTTCAGCCTCACGACCACCAGGAGGCGGGACAAGACCGACCCCCTAGCAACACGTCGCTCAGACACAGAATATACCAGGATTGACACATATACGGGAACCAGAAGAGTATATAATCAGCTACTTTCGGGAAGTGGGTGTGCGCCGTTGGCGGAGCAAAGACTCCCCGGCCGCCCAGCGCTGTTTTGCTTGCTGCCGCTTGCTTAATAAACTAATTTGATTAATTGGACTGGTTCCTGTCAATTATTGGGCCACAATCTATAACAGGAACCTGTCAGCTTTCTGTGCTTCCTCTGATGCAGAAAAGAGATTTCAGAGTCCTAAAGCAGGACTTCTGCCTTCTCCACAACTATCTTCCAAACTCGACTGGCAATTCAGCTGCCAGGCTGAAACCAGCAAGGCCACAATCAGAAATAGGACAAAAGCACTGTGACAAAACTTCCCCCTTCAGGCACAGAAATAACCTGCCCCAAAACAGAGCTTTGGAGGTAGCTGAAAGTAGGTTGCCTAATTGAACTTGCATTGTGCATTAGTGCATCATGGGAAATACTATTGCTCCCTTCAGCAATTATCAGGTAGAGTTACAGAGATGTTGATCAGCACAAAACTGTTCCCAGCACTGCAGGGAACCATAATCTGATCAGGGAAACACACTACTAATATTTCACCCTCTGCAATGCAATGGGCCCACCTTCAATGCCTCACCTATGCTTGGCTGTGCAGTCCAGACTGTCAGGGGGAATTCTGCACAGCCATTTGGCCTGATTCAGAATGGGGTTGAAAAATGAAATTCAGGCAATTTTTCAGGAAGGAAGAGGAAGGAAGAGGAAGGAAGAGGAAGGAAGAGGAAGGAAGAGGAAGGAAGAGGAAGGAAGAGGAAGGAAGAGGAAGGAAGAGGAAGGAAGAGGAAGGAAGAGGAAGGAAGAGGAAGGAAGAGGAGCTACGATAAAGATGATGACAGACACCATAAAAATGACCTCTTTGTGTCACTTAGGACACTTGTGACATAAGGCAGTATTCATTAGTGAGAATTGCAGTGTAATCCCTCATCATACATTTGATTAAATCTAAGTGACATACTGTGGTGACAGGCAACCTGTAGGCAGAGGATGCTCACTCTTGTGACTGTTTACTCAATTCCTACTGTGATATTAACTAACACAGCTCATGCTAAGGCCTGATGTATGCTGGGAGCAGCACCATTAGGTAAAAGCTAGGGCAATACATAGGCAGGACAGGTGGCCAGAAAGAGCTAAAAAGTCATTATGTAGCCATTATCACCTGCAGATTGCTGGCTCCTGCAGCCATCATCCTTGCATGTTGATTGTCTGGCAGTTTCTTCAGAATCCACTAACTCATGGAAAGGGTATAGACCAAACTTCCAAACTGAAAGGTAAAAATAAGTCAGTCTACCCCAAAAGCTTTTGAAGTGGATCCAACAGCAGCTGGACTGCTGAGACACTCATGCTTCCCGGTGTGATACAGGGGATGCCTGCACTGTGATGGAAGAGGAAGGATAAGCACTCTCACCGTCGACTAGGTAACTAGTTATCTTTTTTTTTTTTTTTTTTTTTATTATAAGTGTGTGGATTAAGAGCTTGTCATGGTTTTGGCCAAATTGGCCAATAGCCAGCGACAGATGCTCTTCCCCCACCTCTCACACACAGAGAGGAGGAGGAGAGATAAAGAGATTTACAAGTTTAAAAGAAACTAAACTACTTAAATGAAATATTAATAATAAAATAAAAAGGAAATCATTAAATAGATACAGTATATACAAAACCATATTAAGCTCCCAGGATGACGTCACCAGCAGGCACTGGGGAAGTCCCAGGCTGGACTCAGCAATGGGTGGGAACTGGCTTCCAGAGCTGGAGTCAGGAATGCTTGGATCAGGATCAAAAGCAGATGAACAGACAGGGTCCTCCTTGCACGTCGGCCATTGACAAAAGAGAGATGACCCTTTGATCCCTCAGCTTTTATACTGAGCATGGGGCAGATGTTGGTCAATTTCTGATCACCTGCCCTGTCTGCTTCTCCCCACAGGTGGGACCCCTCTACACTTTTCCATTTCTGACCCTCCCATGGGGCAAATAACAAAATTAGCTGACCTTGGTTGTTACAGCAATAAGTATAAGCAAGAGCCTCTCTGCATACCATTCCTTGGCATTAACTGTAAACATTGGTCTTATCACTCTGAACAAACCTCTTTAGACACAACATGCTGTTAATTTCAGAGAGTTAGAAGAGGCCTAGCTAAGAAGTAAAATTACTGAACAGAAAGTTGGTTCTGTTTTACCTCAAACCAGGACAGAATTATGGGTTATAAATTTTGAAACCTTGAGTGGTAGAATACCACTTGGGTGGTAGAAAAGTGATAGACTAGTCTGGGCAAATGAAATAAAGTTTAAATCACAGAGTACGTTGTCCTGTAATCTGAGCGATCCAAACAGACCATGACAGCTCTTTCTTAGCAATTCTAGGGGATTATTGTGTTTTGAAGAAAATATCAAAGAATGGGGGAACAGACTGAAGAAGAAGGAAAAGGTAACTACAGCAGTCTATCATCTTTAGGGGATATCAACTAATGACACAGACTCTCTGGAAAAATGCTGATACTCTTTCGTCCTGGTTTGAGGTCCTGCCCCCCCACAGGCTCCAGCAAAAGCCACGACACAGGCGCCAACCTCGGCCCCGGCCCGGCCCATCCCGGCAGCAGTCACTCAGCAGCCTGCGGTCAAAGTCACTCCGCCGCCTGCCCCCCCACACCTGTATCGCCAGCCCCTCCCCCGCCCGCACCGGCACCGGCTGCTCCAGCCCCGACAAGGAGCACGGTCACTGCTCTGGCTGCTCCGACAATGAGCGCTGCTGCTACTCAAACTCCAGCAGAACCGGCACAAGTTGTCCCGGTGACCAGGAAGCAGAAAAAGTTAGCTTGTTCCCCTGCCTCTGACGACAAAGACCAGCCCAAGCCAGACAGCGTGGGAGAGGGTTCCTCTGAGGGAACCAGGAGAGGGTCCTTCTCAGGCAGGTAAAGGAAAAGGTCCTGCTAAAGCAGATCCAGGAGAGGGTCCTTCCCAGCCAGCGTTAACACAGGATGAGGACTCAGATGCAGAGATAATCATTTAATCCTTTTCTATGAAGGATTTGTGAAATATAAGGAAGGACTTGAGTCGTCATGAAGGAGAAACACTTGTCTCCTGGTTGCTCCAATGCTGGGACAATGGGGCTGATACCACAGATTTAGATGGCAGAGAAGCTAAGCAGTTGGGAAACCTGTCCAAAGATGGAGGTATTGATCACGGAATCTTCAGAGTCAGAAGGGACCTCTAGAGATCATCTAGTCCAACTCCCCTGCTAGAGCAGGATTGCCTAAACCACATCCCTCAGGGCTGCATCCAGGCGGGTCTTGAAAATCTCCAGAGAAGGGGACTCCACAACCTCCCTGGGCAGCCTGTTCCAGTGCTCTGTCACCCTCACTGTAAAGAAGTTTTTCCGTGTATTTGAACGGAACTTCCTATGTTCTAGCTTGTGCCCATTGCCCCTTGTCCTGTCGCTGGGAACCATTGAAAAGAGCCTGGCTCCGTCCTCCTTAAACCCACCCTTTAGATACTTGTAAACATTAATCAGGTCCCCCCTCAACCTTCTCTTCTCCAGGCTAAAGAGTCCCAGCTCTCTCAGCCTTTCCTCATAAGGGAGGTGCTCCAGTCCCACAATCATCTTGGTTGCCCTTCGCTGGACTCGCTCCAGTAGTTCCCTGTCCCTCTTGAACTGGGGAGCCCAAAACTGGACACAGTACTCCAGTTGTGGCCTCACCAGTGCCGAGTAGAGGGGGAGAATGACCTCCCTCGACCTACTGGCCACAGTCTTCCCTATGCAGCCCAGGATGCCATTGGCCTTCTTGGCGACAAGGGCACACTGCTGGCTCATGGATAATTTGCTGTCTACCAGGACCCCCAGGTCCTTCTCCTCAGAGCTGCTTCCCAGCATGTCCGCCCCTAACCTATACTGGTGTTTGGCATTCTTCCTTCCCAGGTGCAGGACCCTACACTTGCTTTTGTTGAACCTCATTAGGTTCTTCTCTGCCCAGCTCTCCAGCCTGTCCAGGTCACGCTGGATGGCAGCACGGCCCTCTGGAGTGTCGGCCACCCCTCCCAGCTTGGTATCATCAGCAAACTTGCTGAGGATACACTCTGTCCCCTCATCTAGGTCATTAATGAATATATTGAACAAAATTGGTCCAAGTATTGACCCCTGAGGGACGCCACTCGTTACAGGCCTCCAACTGGACTCTGTGCCGCTGATCACAACCCTCTGGGTTCTGTCACTCAGCCAGCTCTCGATCCACCTCACTGTCACCTCGTCTAGCCCATACTTCCTCAGCTTCCTAATGAGAATGTTATGGGGGACAGTGTCAAAAGCCTTGCTAAGGTCAAGGTAGATGACATCTACGGCTCTCCCCTCATCCAGCCAACCCGTTATAACATCATAGAAAGCTATCAGATTGGTCAGGCATGATTTGCCCTTGGTAAATCCATGCTGACCACTTCCAATAACTTCCTGTTCCTCTATGTGTTTGGAGACGACATCCAGAATGAGTCGCTCCATTACCTTCCCAGGGACAGAGGTGAGACTAACCGGCCTGTAGTTCCCTGGGTCCTCCTTCTTGCCTTTTTTGAAGATTGGAGTGACGTTAGCCTTCCTCCAGTCCTCAGGCACCTCTCCTGTTCCCCATGACCTTGCAAAGACAATGGAGAGCGGTCTAGCGATAACATCTGCCAGCTCTCTCAGCACTCGCGGGTGCATCCCGTCAGGGCCCATGGATTTATGAATGTCCAGCTTGGCCAAGTGGTCTCTGACCCAGTCCTCCTCAACTAAGGGAAAATCTTCCTCTCTCCAGACCTTCCCCCTTGCCTCCAGGGTATGGGATGTGTGAGGGACGGCTTTATCAGTGAAGACCGAAGAAAAGAAGGCATTCAGTAACTCTGCCTTCTCTGTGTCTTCCACCACTAGGGCACCCGTCTCATTCATCAGTGGACCTATATTTTCCCTAGTTTTCCTTTTTCTGTTGATATACTGGAAAAATCTCTTCTTGTTGTCTTTAACTGCAGTGGCCAAGCTGAGTTCTGATTGAGCTTTGGCCCTTCTAATCTTCCCCCTGCATAGCTTTGTTATATCTTGATAATCCTCATAAGTTGCTAAGCCCCTTTTCCAGAGAATGTAAGCCTTCCTTTTTGGCAGTTCTGCTGGCTCCCCGCCTCGCTTCACCAAGAATTGAAAACTCTATCATTTCATGGTCACTCTGTCCAAGATGACCTCCAACCTTTACGTCCCTCACAAGACCTTCTCTGTTAACAAACAGTAGGTCCAGTAGGGCACTTCCCCTAGTTGGTTCCTTCACCAGCTGTGTTAGGAAGTTGTCTTCCACACACTCCAGGAACCTCCGGGACTGTTCCCTCTCTGCTGTGTAGTATTCCCAGCGGACATCTGGGAAGTTGAAATCCCCCACAAGAACAAGGGCAGATGATCGCGAGACCTCTGCCAGCCGCTTATAGAATACTTCGTCGGTTTCTACATCCCGATTAGGGGGTCTATAACAAACTCCCATCACGATATCTGCCTTGTTGGCCTTCCCCTTGATTCTTATCCATACACACTCAACATTGTCATTCACACTGTTGAGTTCTAGACATTCAAAACCGCCCCTAACATAGAGGGCCACCCCACCACCTCTCTTCCCTTGCCTATCTCTTCTGAAAAGCTGGTAGCCATCAATTACAGCACTCCACTTGTGTGTGTCTTCCCACCACGTTTCCGTGATGGCAACCACATCATAGTTTCCCTGCTGCACGATGGCCTCCAGCTCGTCCTGCTTATTCCCCATGCTGCGTGCATTAGTGTAGATGCACTTCAGTTGGGTTAATTGTCCTGCCACTTTCTTGGGGGGACAGGCCCTGATTTGCACCTGATCATTCTCGGACACTACTGTAGTTACCAAATTATCACTACTCCTTGTGTCTATGCTGCCACACAATTCACTATCCCCCACCATCGCTGAGACAGGCTGCAAGACCTTGCTATCACTTTTACCCATGAGCACTGCTATGTTGCTCCCAGGCACCACTTTTGTGATCCTGGTTTTGTCCCCATCCCCCATCAAACCTAGTTTAAAGCCTTATGGATAAGCCCTGCTAATTCTTGTCCCAGTCTCTTTCTTCCCCTTCGGGTTAGGCTTCCCCCGCCTGATGCCAGCATGCCTGGTTTCCTGTAGATCAGCCCATGTTCAAAAAAGCCAAAGTCCTGCCGGACGCACCAGTCACGGAGCCAGGAGTTAATTTGCTGGCTCCTCCTATTTATCCCCTCGTCTACCCCTGCAAATGGTGGGATAGAGGAGAACACTATTTGTGCTCCCGATCCCTTAACCAGCCGTCCCAGGGCCCTAAAGTCATTCTTCATTGCCCTCAGACTTCTGGTACCTACTTCGTCACTGCCTACCTGAAATATCAGTAGCGGATAGTAATCTGATGACTGGACCAGGGAAGGGAGTTTCCTCCGTATGTCCTTAATTCTGGCCCCAGGGAGGCAGCTGACTTCCCTGTGGGATGGGTCCGGTCTACAGATAGGGCCCTCTGTTCCTCTCAGAAGGGAGTCACCTACTACAATAACCCTTCTTTCTTTCTTTGTTGAGGACGTCCTGAGGCGTGGGGGTGAGTGACTAGCACTGGGCATTACACTGGATGGATCAGCTTCTCCATCCTCAATCGCCTGGTCCTCAATTTCCAGAGCCTCATACCTATTACGTAAGGGCAGTTGGGATGGTGAGGGGGGCCGTGAGAGGTTTCGCTTACCTCTCCGAGGAGGGATCTGACTCCACTCCCCCTTATCCCTTGAGTCCTCTCCTTCTGCCTGGTGACAGGAGGGAAGTGGGTCATCCACTTCCGATAGAGCCTCTTCCTGCTGCCTTTGCCTCAGGGTATGGCTCCACCAATCTATTTCATTTTCACAGTTCCTAATACTTCTTAACCTTTCTACCTCTTCCTTCAGTTCAACCACCTTCCTGAGCAGATCATTTACTTGATCGCGCCGTATGCGCACGGTGTCTCTGGATCCCTGCATTCATTACAGCCCGAGACCTGCACAGCCACATGCTTGCAAAGGAGCTCAGTCTGAGTTCCCACGTTCTTCCTCGCAGCAGCTTTTGACTGTTTTGCAGCCATGTTCTTTTCTTGTGCCGGGAGATGGAGAATCTCTGCTGTTTGCTTCCCTCGCGCCCTGAGCCCGTGCCCTTGCACGCCAATGTTCCTCTGCTTGTAGTTGCCCAGCTTCTGCTTAGCTTAGACTCAAGACTTCCAGTGACCCACCATACGAAATGCTGCTCCTCGTTCGTTCGCTGACCCACACAGGTTCGCGGTGACCCACACAGGCTGCCCGCGTGCTGGGTGCACAGCGGCCGGCCGCTGCGCTCCAGGACCACCCGTTTAGAGCTGCCGCGTGTGACGCTGACTCCGCCCCTGCCGCGTCAGCAGCCCGCCCCCGAGCTGCCGGTTCCAGCACGAGCTAGCCGCTTTTCCTGGCTACAAGAGCCCTCAAAAGAGCCCTTTGCCGGCCTTATCTGCCGCGATCCCCTTCCCCAGTGAGGCCTTACCTGCACTGAAGCTGGTCTCCACGGCGACATTGGTAAACAATTGATAAAGCGATTGTGAGAAAGACAAACGCTCTCAGTCTCTGGAGGCGACTGGTATCAGCTGTAAAGGGCAGGTATCCCTTTAAGGATGATATCAAATGCCATCCAAGCAAATGGACCAGCATGGAAAAAGGTATTAAGTACCTGAGGGAACTGGCTGTGTGAGAGGTGATTTATAGCAATGTTGTGGTTTTGGCCGGACTGGCCAATCGGAACAACAGATGGCCCTCCCCTACCCTCTCCTCAGAGAGGAGAGGAAGAGATAAGGAGATTTACGAGTTTAGAAAAAGAACTAAACTGCTTTAATGAAAATAATAATAAATAAGGAAATAAGAAATAATAATAGAATAATAAAAATTAAAGAAAAAAAGTATACAATATATACAAAACCATATCCAGCTCCCAGGATGACAATTGTGTCACCAGCAGACACAGGGAAAGTCCCAGACTGGAGTCAGCGACAGACAGGAGCTGAATTCCAAAACTAGCTGCTGAATTCCAGAACTAGCGTCAGGAATGCTCAGATCAGGATCAAAGGCAGACAGCATCAGGAATGCTCAGATCAGGATCAAAGGCAGACGAACAGACAGGGTTCTCCTCTGACCTCGGCCATTGAAGGAAAAGCAAGCCAGAGCAGCCTTGCCCCTTTGATCCCTCAGTTTTTATACTGAGCGTGATGCAGATGGGATGGAATAGCCTGTTGGTCAGTTTTGGGTCACCTGTCCCGTCTGCTCCTCCCTGCAGGTGGGACCCCTCTACGCTTCTCCGCTTCCAACCTTCTAACGGGGCAAATAACAAAGTTAGCTGACCTTGGTTGTTATAGCAATAAGTCTAAGCAAGAGCCTCTGTGCATACCATTCCTTGGTATAATCAGGTCTTATCACTCTGAGAGTGAACAGTTTATGAACAATATGCTGTTAATTTCAGACTTCAGTCAGTTGGAAGAGGCCCAGCTAAAAAGTAAAATTACAAATCAGAAAATTGGTTCTATTTTACCTCAAACCAGGACAAGCAACTGGCAAGTGATTATAGACCCTGATGAAATGCCATGCAAATTATCTTTGTTGAGAAAGTTTGTGCAGAGTGCACCATCAAATTATTCCCACACATTGTCAGCAATGGTCTGGGGAGGATCTGATACTGAATGATTTTACAACTGTAAATGAGGTGGATAACAAGGTGCGACAGTATGAAGACAGTCTCTCCCATCCCCTTCATGTAGCAGCTGTGGAGAAAATGGCTGAGCAAACTAAGACCATTGCTGAGACAGTGGAGAAAATGACTAAGACAATAGCTGAGCAAAATGAGAAAACTGATAAACTTTTGCATGAGCTGCTTGAAAACCTGTCTAAGAAGGGGAAAGAATCCCACTCTTCCCCTGAACAGATGCAGGTTGCAGTCATTAAGAAAAAATGCCCTCCTACAAAAACAACTCAAGGGAGACAGGATCCACTCTCAGATTTCCTATGGCTTTGCCTCTGCAACAATGGAGAGGACGTGAGTAAGTGGGATAAAAAAAATCTACTCTGGCCCTGCAGGCTTGAGTTGCAAGGTAAAGCAGATGGAAGAAAGAATTTCTGCAGGAGGATGACTGCTCCAGTCCATGGTAAGCGATGCTCCAGTCCTTGCAGGAACTCATCTGCTAATTGTAGATGTTGTTTTCAACATTAGAGGTGCCCTGCCTCCAGCCAGGAGGAGGAGAGGGACAACAGAGTTTATTGGACTGTGTGGATTCGATGGCCTGGCACATCCCCCCCAGCTATAGACTGGGCATGGCTCACATGGTATGGAAAACCTGTGTCCCTGCCACAGCCTGGGTAAAATTAACCCTATCCCCCCCCCGGAACCAGGACATTCAGGAACAAAACAGGAGGATTGCCAGAGCATGATACAAAACCTGTCTGCCAAGACTGGCATTTGAAATCAAAAGTCTACTTCTTAAAATTTTTTATTCTGTAAAAAAAAACCAACCCAAACCAAAAAAACCCAACCACCATACATGACAACAAACAAGAAAACACAAACTTCTGTTTCAGTTCAGTTTTTCCCATTTCATTTCAAGCTGGTCATTGGAAGCAGTGCTGTTTATGTGGCTCTGCTCCCAACACCCTTGCACAAGAATGGAGTTTTCCAGCCTTTCCTCTCACCATAACACACTACTGATCTGCACAAGAGCCATTGTCCTGGATCAGTCTGAGACAGTAGGTAGTTTTAACCTTGATTACCCAAATCCTAGAGTCTTAAATATAAGGTTTGAGGGATTTTCACTGAAAAAAAGTATAGTATGATAAAAGAAAAAGCCTAGAGTATAACCACTTCTTATAAATTATAAAAATACATAGATAAAACACAGTAGAGGACAATAGCCTTCTTAGAGTATTCTATAATATGGTTTTGAAAGTACAAATAAGACTCCCTATTAAGGCTGAGTGGAAATAGTACAGACATATGTTCTCCTTATGTTTGCTTAGTAGGAGTTGAAAAAACTAAGATTCCTAGCATTTTTCATAGTGGCCCTTTTCACGTTTTTATGGTGTTTTGCTTGGTTAAGGGGCCCAAATCAGCCCCAGAGCACAAATTAAGTTGACCAGAATTTCAGTCACTATGCTAGCTGGTGGGCCCTGGGCAAATGCTCTTTTCAAAGAGCCTTCAAAAGCAATGAGAGTTATACCCTGGCAGCACAGAGACTCTATAAGCAAACACAGCAGTTATGTGCTTAACAATTACTCACACACAGCCTTGGACATTAGAATCCAACTTACTGAAGTAGCCCTAAGTTCATCCCCTATGCTTATATATTTTAAGAAGATTTTTTAAAAAAAACCAAACCCAACTTTCCAGCTGGATAGGTACCAGCAGCTTCCATTTTATACCTCACCTCAATGAAAGCACCACTATTCATGCAGTCATTCCCCCTTACTCATCTGAAGAAGAGGCCGGGGCACTCACAGGGCAGCATTATGAGCTGCTTAGATGTGAATACATCATCCATCCTTAGCAAGAGGACTTGCTATAAGATGGCTGCATGCCAATTACAGGATCTTCCAAGATGACCCAAAGATGAGGCCTTGGGTTGGCTCAGTGCCTCCATGCAGAGACTTGGGCTCAGATGAGCATGGAGGCAGCAGAAGATTTCGTGGCATGTGCCCTGGCCCTGGCCCCTGCCCTCTCTCAGCCGCACTTCCCAAGGCAGCTGATGCTTGAATCTCCCTGTCTTTGCCCATCAGCCAGGATACCTCTCCCTGCAGCCCCTACACCTTTCTGGAATATCACCAAGCCTTTCATGTGTGCCTTGCAATCCCATCACATAGGGGAACCTTTGCTTAAAGCTCTGGTGATCCTCAATTTAAAATGGTCTGCTGGCAAAGAGGACAGCTATCACACATGCATGAATCCTTCTGGGATTTAACATTCAGGGGCCTCAGATACTCAGAAAGCTCACCCTCTTAGGACAAATAACACCATTCCCTTTGGTGACATCCCAGAGAAGAAGCAACTGTCAGCAAACTTTTGTTTTGTAACTTGGGCTGGAAAGAAATGCAGTTTTGGCCACAGCAGTCCCCAGCACAGCCACTGGCATACTTACTGAGATAGCAGCTATCATAATGCTGATTATAAACCTACTTGCATGATGGGATTCAGCCCTACTGAAATGTAGATACTAAAACTTATTAGCTTTAATAAATAAGCTTATTAGCTTAGACTAAAGATTATCTCAGTTAATGATTTGCAGAAAGAAGGGCAGCCTTGATCTCCCTCAGGAACACAGCAGGAATCATTCAGTTGGAAATAGCAGCACAGATGCAGTAAACAAGCACATTAGGTGCTCTTCCTCTTATTGCCAGTGCTACCTATCCAGCAGAAGGGGTGTTTCAGGTACCTGACATCCACACAAGCTCTAGACACTCAGTTTCCCCTCTTGCAGCATCTTATCACCACCACCTGTGCTTGAAAGGCCAGCACAGACTGTGTAAACCCAGTTTCACAGATTCTGACCAGGAGGGAGAAGAGCAAGCAAGTGAACACATGGACAAGGTTGTTGCTACTGTAAATATGAATGCTGTGCATTCATATTATGTCCTTGCAATGTGCTTTCTCTGTTTCTGTGCAGAACATATCCTATGCTATTGTAGTCACAGCAGTTTGCAAAAAGCTTTGTACCAGCACATGCTGTATACCAACAGCTAGCAACTTTGGAAAGTTGAAATTGTCTGCAACAATCAGCCACTGTTTCAGGGAAGAGAACAGGCTGTCCTGGCTTTGACCAGAAGTTTTATTGGACTCTTAATGATCAGCACTCTCTCTCAGATGCTTTCATTACTTACTGAAATAACCAATTATAACCTGCCCTTGCTGCTTTAATTGAGCAATGAAGTGACTTAAGAGAAGCTGTGATTTTTTCTGGGTTTTGTAAAGTAGATTTGTTTTAACTACTTTAAATTACATTAAAGAGCACTAAAGGAACTAGATTCTCATCAGCTCGAGCAGAGGTTCACTGCTGGCTGAACTTTTGTGCAGGCTGTGTCAGATCAGACTTCTCTAGCCTGTCCTGTCAATGTGCTTTGCTCACAACAGATCAGCACAGTTCAGCTGCTGGCCATGGATGAATCAGTGTTAACCTAAAGCAAACCCAGTGCTATCTGCTAGGGTGGCTTGTGTGATCTGAATGGGGGACCTTTGCAGGGTCCAAATCAGAGGATTATATAAATCAGCAGAAAGAAGTTTCTGTACTAGGCACTAAGGTAACAAACAAATCAAGCCACACAACTCAAAACCATACATTTTTCACAGCCCAGAAGATACAAGTATGTTGTGGTCTCCTTCCTAAAGGGAGCTTTAATGTTAATATGGGTGTGAATACAGAATTTAGGTATCCCTGCACCTCATGACAGGCGATGGCTTGATTTGGCAGTGCTCTGCCATCCCTTCCATCACCCTGTCCCAGACAGAGGCTAGTCTACTCTTGACTCAGGCTGTTTACATACCCTTGGCTGAAGTTGAGCCTCTCACATGGCCACAAAGATTACATCTGGGTTTGTACTGACAAGATTTTAAACCTTTTAAGGCTTGTTTGACAAAAGAGCTAGTCCTCAGAGTTGGGCCAGTTCTACAAGCCTCTAAATCTCATACTGACCAGCCAGCTCCACAACACAAATTATAAATAACTGAATGTGTTGTGTCCTCTCTTTCTTCACATACTTGTTAGCACTCAACTGTTGGTGACAGCTCTGCACAGAGCATGGCAAGCTCCCAAGAAGGGAACAGAGCAAACATTGTCTCCCCTCACCCATGTTGGGGATTTTTTTACAGTACCCCTCAAGGTGAATTAAACACGTTTGTGCTTACATATAAAATAAATAAATAAATAAATGAACGAACAATGCATTGGACAGAGTCCTATCACCATAAGTGGTTCTACAAGGAGTCTGCAAAGATGTGTCATGAGCTGATTCCTTATATACACTCGCATCAGCACCAATCCCATGAGCGGTTGCAAGAGGCATCTCAGACTGGCCTTGGATCCATCCCCCAGTACCAGTTCTGCTGCCCAAAGTTGGCCCCTAGCACTCCCATTCCAGGATGGCTACAAGACAATGCTGTGGCTGTTTCTTATCTCATCAGCAAGGGAAACTTCACTCTCTTACAGGGAGTCATTCTGGAAGCAGAATTCCTGCTTCCAGTCAGTTTAACCACTTCTGCAGTTGGGCCTTCTTGCCCTCCATGCCAGATCATTCCTCAGTCAAAAATTAGCACTGCTGAGCAGTTACAATTTGGATTTCCCCTTCACCCATCACTGATGGGCTTTGGTGGATGCCAGCTTCATGGGACTGGTTGTTGCTGCCCTGCCACTTCTGTACCTGGAGGAGCTAGCCTCCTTGGCCAGCCACTGCAGTGAACACTCAGAAATGGCTCCCAAAAGCTGCCTAAAGTGTGAAGCTTGACAGATGAAGCTTTGAAACTTCCAGACAAAACTTCCTACTCCATTCTAGAAGAGACAAATGACAACAATAATGCAATATAGTCAACTCTATACTCCTCCTAGCTCTGTGCTGTGCAGGGCTGGTAGAGAAGGGTTTAAAGTGTTGTTCAGCCTTCTCCTCTACTCAGCATGCAACCTTTTTGCTGAAGTGACAAGCCAGAGTGACAGTTATGGCAGCTTATGACACAAAATGGCAAGTAGTCTGTTGGAGCTTAAATCAACCCATCATTAAATCATCTCTCTCATTAGCAACTGAGTAATTTCACAGAAGTCTCTAACTGTCCTTTGAAAGGGATAAAGCACTCATTAATGTTAATCATAGCAGGATTAAGGTAGTGGCATAGAGGTGAAAGTCTTGGAACCCAAGTTCCAGCTGCTGGAACGCCCATGTGTTCCACAAGCAATAGTGCTGTTTTATGTTCATGCTCTTTAAAATTGCTCTTTAATATCTGTTCATTAAGATATATTAAGTAACCCTGGAATAGCTGCAGTTTAAGTTGTGCTGCTTCAAATGTGAAGTCTATTACTGAAATTGTTCTAAGTTTTGATTGTTTAGGTTTTTGACACTGGCTCAGCTAATTAATGAAAAAAAGAAAAGCAGCACATTTGATGTTAGCTTAACAATACCAGTCCATTTTCTCCATCCTCCTATTATTCCATTACTTTTTCCTCTCCAACACATGCACAGTTCTTTTATTTGGGAGGAGTTAATTTGTTAACAAAAATGCTCAATAAAAAGAGCATTATTTATTATTCAATAAAATGAACCCACCATGACTGATTTCTTGAAGTCCTTTACTGTTGCTTACCATGCTATTATGTGAAACTTCATAACAAAATACCCAAATTTCTAGTGCTATTATTTTTTGACTCATTGCCTACAAACCCCCTTGTAGGAAATGTCCCTTCCTTGAGGGAAAATGCTCTCTGTAACAGTTTCACAGCAGTGTAAACAACCTTTTTAAGATACTGATATTACATACAAAAAATAAGTTCACTTTTTGTAAGCTCAATGCTCAAGGTTTTTTTCTTTCATATAAATTATTGTATGTGCATATGCATGCATGTATATCTGTCTTGTTATATTCACATACACTCACAATACAGATATACTATGGCCCAGATTTCCCATTGCATATGATTGAGATGATCACTTTTTCAGACCATAAATAGAAAACCAAAATTGCACACACCCACCACTGTGTATCCTGTTAGTCACCTACACAAAAGACTTTTTACTTGTTGATCACATTGGCTATCTTCTAACCATTAATCCCTCCCCCAAGAAAACTACTGAAAGACATAAAACTCTATATTAGATTTAGATGATAAGAAACCAGAGCAAAAAGTCAACCATAAAACAACAACAGCTAGAGAAACACACACAAGTCCTTGGGGGAGGAGGGGGAGAAATTAAGACATACTTTGAGACTTTGATTTTAAAGCTGGGATTTGAGAGGGGCGAGAGGACTTTTAAAAGGCTTTCCTGGACACAGGATGCTATGGCAACATCATCTGCTGTGGCTGAAGAAAGTTTTGACTCTTACAGAGGGCCTGGCCCCCCCTCCTCTACCAGAGAGGTAAAACTGCCACTGTTGGTGCCCCAGACACCAGTGATCTCAGGGTCAACAGCACTGTCACATAGAGGTGAGTCGGTGCTCCCTGTTACTTTGACCACACAATCTCCTCAACTGTAAGTAGCCCAGGGATAATATCCCACAGGAGGGGTCTTGCCTATTACTAAGGAGTCTGGGCATCACAGCAAATACACAGAAGTATGGCAGTTTGAAGGAGAAATGAATGATGTTTCTCCAGCTGGTTTTGGTTGTTTTATTAATGTCTGGTTCGTTAGGGTTTAAAGATGATATTTTATGAATTTCTATAGGCTCCTTAGAGAGGGACCGGTGGACAGAGGAGAGCTAAGTTGGTCAAAAGTGTATAACAAGTCCTTGCAGGAATAGCCCTTCTATATTGGTGTATTAACTATACATGACCACCTATGTGCGAGTGTACTCATGCTAGTCATTAAATGATACATTAGCTTCAACAACAGATGCAAATCCATGCCCAAGAATATTTTGCATTCTATATGGAATAGTAGTTTTAACATGCTTCATTGTGCATGAAGATGAGGAAAAAAAAAATAAGCTAATGTATAATCAAATTCTAGATAGATGGGGCATATATTTTTTCCCTTCCATTAGAAGAATAACCCCATGCACCAGTACAGGTTGGGGGCTGACCTGCTGGAGAGCAGCTCTGTGGAAAGAGACCTGGGAGTCCTGGTGGACAACAGGATGACCATGAGCCAGCAATGTGCCCTTGTGGCCAAGAAGGCCAATGGTCTCCTGGGGTGCATCAAGAAGAGTATGGCCAGCAGGTCGAGGGAGGTCATCCTCCCCCTCTACTCTGCCTTGGTGAGGCCGCACCTGGAGTACTGTGTCCAATTCTGGGCTCCCCGGTTCAAGAAGGACAGGGAACTGCTGGAGAGGGTGCAGCAGAGAGCTACCAAGATGATTAGGGGACTGGAACACCTCTCTTATGAAGAAAGGCTGAGGGATTTGGGTCGTCTTAGTCTGGAAAAAAGACGGCTGAGGGGGGACCTTATCAACACTTATAAATACTTAAAGGGTGGGTGTCAGGAGGATGGGGCCAGGAACTTTTCAGTGGTGCCCGGGGACAGGACAAGAGGTAATGGGCACAAACTTGAGCATAGGAAGTTCCACCTAAACATGAGGAGGAACTTCTTTACTTTGAGGGTGGCAGAGCACTGGCACAGGCTGCCCAGAGAGGTGGTGGAGTCTCCATCTCTGGAGACATTCAAAACCCGCCTGGACGCGTTCCTGTGCAACCTGCTATAGGTGACCCTGCTCTGGCAGTGGGGGTTGGAGGTTGGACTAGATGATCTCCAGAGGTCCCTTCCAACCCTATGATTCTATGATTCTAAGAAGCGTTTTGGACATGAATCTGACCAACGGGTGGGACCTTGCATTTTGAGAAAGTCTAACTTTGGGTAAAAATTAGCCAAGCAAAACAAAAAGTTGAGATCAAAAGTTGTGCCCCCATTACCAACAAACAGGTTACACAACTTGCATGCTATGACTAATTGTCATGTGCATACTGAATGCTGTTCTTGATGTGTCTTCCATTTAAAGTTGATGATTTTTGAGATTAGGAAGGAATGACCAAAACTCCCTGTATTGACTACCAAAGACAGTCTTACCAAGTTACTGGCTTACATAAAAACAACAGTTATTTATTTTCTCAACAAAAATGTCTTTGAAGAGAAGCAAAGGCAGATAGCCAGGCGATAGCCATGTTTCAATTTGAGTTGTGTCTAGTTAACCTAAATTTTATAGCTGGTAATCAAGAGACTAGAAATAGACTGCTAGGGCACACACAAAACTTTGAGTATACGTCACTCCCTGTCTATTAATGATTCATTTATTTTGATGAGGCTCTTTAGTTTGGGGTTAATTTGTTTGTTTGTGTGTTTGTTTGTTTTGTAAAACCTATATATTTACAGCAGGCCAAAGACTTAGCAGTGCCCCGTGAGGTGTGTACTACTGTTCCTAGGATGCAAGAACCTATTCAAGGCCAAGAGCATTCTCTACTGAGAGGTAGGCTCTAGCCACCCCAGGAGCTGTTGATCTCAAACTTGGAAATTAAGATATTAATAGCAATTTCTTCTCCCCCTGCCCCTTTAAATTTTCTTGGAGAAAAAGTGAGTTGATCAGACCTGCTACTTAAAAACCCTTCATGATAATCCGTGTCACCCTGTTACTGCCCACTTTCTACACTTCCATTTTGTAGCAAGAACATTTTTATAGCAACTAACCTTCAGGACTCTGCATATTCCAGGTTCCACACTAGCAGAGCCTCCTATCACTATAAATCACCTCTGCACTGCAAGCTCCCATCACCTACCTATTCACTTCATAAAATGAATCAAGGTCCTCCTCTGCCAAGTTCTCAGTGCCTTAAGATATCACTTACTTGAGGTCAAGCTCATCTCTTTACAGCAGCTCTTGCCAGGGACTACACACCTACAAACACCCAAATTTAAGCTTTCAAAGGGCTGAACAAGAAGTTCTCTCAGGAACAGAATCCAAACTTTGGATGTTCTTCCAAGGAAGACCTGTTTCTGTCCCAGTATGGTTGTCATCACATCAAAGTGAAACACATGCCCCTTCAATAAAGCTAGACGATACACAGTAAAATCCCCTGCAGAGCTATTATTAATGGGGAACACATTTTAAAAACCCTCCATTTAGTCTTGGACTACTTCACAATTTTGAGTAGTACTTCAATTCTGCAGATAGACACCTTGAAATGGGGGACGGGGGAAGAGCTTTCTATTGAACTATGTGAAGATGTTTTTTCCCTGCCTTTTATTCAGCACTTTTACTGAGAGATTTTTTAAAGGCAGGCATAATCTTCTGACACACTGATTTGAAATATCATGCAGAATGCTTATTTACTATTTCAATTACTTTAATTTCCAAATCATTCTCCATTAACATGCTTGCTCTATGATATATAACTGAAGGTGACCCCTCCTCAGGTTGCTGTAATTTCCTTCCTTTACTGCTCTTTACATTGAATTTCATTAGTATCTAGTAACCCAGTACGCTTGGTCTAAGTAGGTCATCCTGAATTTAGTTACTGCCCTCCTTTTGTATAAACCCAACCTCTTTATATGTCTGTAGCTATGCTGAGCTGCACTCATCAAGGGAGGACCAGAATAGGATCTAAACCTGAGATCACAGCCCTTATACTGGGGCTCTGTACAAACCTCATAGCAAGCAACAGACACTTGTCACAAAGGCCTTTACAAATAGGAAAATGAGGCACTAAAAGACGATGCATCTATCCTAAGTCCGTGACAGGGCACAGAAAGGACAGTGGATCTGCTCTAGCCCTGTAATACTTTTACTACTCAGCTGTCAGTGTAATTGTCTAACATAGATTTTGATTTCCCAGTCAAATCTTGGGGCCAACAGATTTGTACTTGAAACATATTCGCTCTTTCTGTGCAGAATGGTAACATTATACATTCAGATTTTTTCAGGTACTCAGTGCTAGACAAATTTGACAAATTAATTGATTTAACTTCCTGCTCCACATGCAACACACAACCAATTCACATGTGCAGAAACCCCAGCATAGCTAGTAATTTAGTTTTGTGGTTATTAGGTTTTGTGATTAAAGCTCATCTGCATACCCACAAAGGAGCTCAGAAAGACAATGACAGGAGAGGGAGCCCAAATAACATGCTCCCATGCTCCTCCCAGGTGGCCATCAGCCCATCACAGACCCACCTCCAGAAGCCCAGAGGAGCACAGGGGCAACACCGAAAGCAGGAACTCAAATCCAGGACTCACAAGGAATGAATACCTTGCCCAGGCCCCTCCCAGGGCTGGCTCAGCAGAGCTATCAGCCCCACAGTCCAGGCGTGAAACCCATCACCATGAGTCATCGGGAGCAGCTTTATAGATCACCTTTCCAACTAAGGGACCCGCTGACTAGGGGTGTGGGACACGCTATGGGATGCAGGGGAAAAGGAGTTTGGGATCACACAGGACTTATGGGACATTTAGGGGAAGAAACAAAGGTGGGAAAAGGGAGGGGGTTAGGTGATTTGGGGAGGAAGAAGAGTGGGAAAACAGAGGGATAAGGGGATAAAAAGGGTCATTTGAGTGTAAACAGTTGGCTGGCCAGTATGCTTGTCTGGCTATGCCCTGCACCTGATCAGCACAGTCTGTCCCATCTTATTAAATTCCTTTCTAACTCTTTCCTGGGTGAGGGGCGCTCTATTCTGTGTGCATATGGGGGTCTGAATGCCACCAACTGGAGTCAGACCACAGGTCGGAGGGCCCACATGTCCCTGGTGCTGGCAACTGGAGCAAGTGCAGGTGTGCGAGCGAGCGTGATCAAGTCAGACTAGCCCATAAATAAGTGAGGCAGCCTGGGAGCAAGGGGATAAGTGGGTCTCTAAGGACCAGCTCTAGATGTGAGAGCACCTGTGTGTCTTCTAAGGGTGAGAGCATGGGGGACATGCACAGGATCAGCTATAGGACCAGAGAAGTCCTGGCCAGCTGCATGTGGAGCAAGGCTGGGGCCTCAGGGGCTTGTACAGACAGGTGCCAGCAATGGGGCAGACCAAGATCCAGGGTCAGCTACTGGGCAGACTGAGTGCCTGAGCCTAGCCTCTGGAGGAATCTACCTTGAACATGAGTGTGTGTATGTGTATATTCTCACTTGCAGACTTCCATCCTGCTCAGCCAGAGTGCTGTCTGTGTGTGTGAGTGCTCTGAGTGTCTGTGATCAGACAGATCATAGGGGATGTGAGCCTTCCCCTCTACTCAACGCTGGTGAGGCCTCACCTGCAGTCCTGTGTCCAGTTCTGAGCTCCTTGGTACAAGAGAGACATAGATATACTGGAGGGAGCCCAACAAAGGGCCACAAAGATGATTAAGGGACTAGAGCATCTCTCTTATGAGGAAAGACTGAGACATCTAGGACTGTTTAGCCAAGAGAAGAGAAGGCTCAGGAGGCATCTTAATGTATACAAATACCTGAAGGGAGGCTGTAAAGACGACGGAGCCAGGCTCTCTTCAGTGGTGCCCAGTGATAGGACAAGAAACAACAGACACAAAGTGAAACACACGAGGTTCCATCTGAACATCAGTGTCCTGGTTTGAGCGACACAGGATTAATTTCTCTTTCAGTAATTTTACTTTTCAGTAAGGTCTCTTCTAATGCCTGGGAAAACTGCATTTTTAGAAGACTCTAGTGTCTGAATTTGTGAAAATATTAACTTTATAACCAGCTAGGCTATGCAGGTTTCAAGGTCTCAGTGTTTTTGAGCTCGCCAGGTGCAGGGATGAGGAGGAGCAAGACCTCGGCAGTTGACTCAAGCTGGCCAACAGGATTCTTTCATACCATGAACATCACATTAAATATAAATTAGAAAGTTTGCTGAGGAGTTTCTCTCTCCTATGATGGCTGCAATCCTGAGAACTTTTTGACTTGGTGCCAAACCCCTGAGGCCTTCTCCTCCTCCTAAAGCCATATCACTCATGATGTACTTTAAAAAGGCAGAATATACTTTAAAAGGTAGAATCTCTCACTAAGAAAGAGCAGAGAGCTGTAAAAAGGTCACAAGGCCCTGTGAAACCAGACACGTGGTATAAACGATAAATGCCTTGCTAATGAATATACCCTTGAAGAAGAACAGAAGACTGATAACAAGGGAACATTCCACCACAGAAGGCACAGAAACTGGCTGAAAACCGGACAGCTGCTGGAAGAAGAATAAAGTCAACAAAGATCTGCAGTAACTGGGGGAAAGGTAAAGGTGGCAGTGGAAGATTGCAACCACCGACTCAATTAGAGACTGAACAGAACTACCCCACACACACTGTACTGGAGGATGCGCACATCAATTAAAGGACATTGTAGCTTTAAATGAAAGTGAGAGACTGTACTAACCAATAGAAATTGTTAAGATAAGGTACTAACCAATAATTATAATTAAGGGCGTGTGTTTCTGTGTTTTGAACCATATAAATATTCCAAGGAGGTTGTAAACTGGTGTGCTAGCTTTGTGGATTACCACCTAGCACCCATCTCTGTGCAGAAAAGATTTAAATAAATACCTCTGCTCTGTGTGTATATTGGCATCTTGCACACCGGGTAAATGACCCCGCTTTGGGGCAACACTCGAAGTGTCTGTCATTTGCTGTCCGCTGCTGGGAGTGCACAACTTCCTACTGATGTAATTGACTGAGTACAATCCTCGTATATTTTATATTGGTATTGGGATCAATATTGTTTCTTTAGTGTTAATGTTAATTAAATAGTTTATTCGATTAAATCTGTTTATATTTCAACCCTCGAATTTCCTTATTTTTTCCACGATTCCCCTTCCCGGGTGGGGAGGGGTCATTGGGTGAGAGAATAATTGTCTAAACGACAATAAATTGTTGTGGGTTCTTCAAACCATAGCAATCAGGAAACACTTTTTTCCTGTGAGGGTGACTGAGCAGTGGAAGGGGTTGCCCAGAAGGGTTGTGGAGTCTCCCTCTTTGGAGATATTCAAAAGCCATCTGGACATGGTCCTGGGCAACTAGCTCTAGGTGGCTGTCCCGGTTCCGGCGGGGATAGGGTTAATTTTCACAAGGAGCCAAGACGGGACACAGTCGGGGGACCGGGGGGGACGGACGGCTGACCCAAACTAGTCGAACGGGTATTTGATGACTCGCCCAGTACATAGCCGGGGAGCTGGCCGGGGGAGGGGGCAGGAAATTGCCGCTTGGGAGTGGGCTGGGCTTCGGGTTCCGGTGTGTGAGCAGTGATACATTAGTCGTATTTTGTATATTCCTCTGTCAGCACTATTGTTGTTGGTTTCCTCTTTCCTTCGCCGTTCTCTTAAAGTGCCTTTATCTCAACCCAAGAGTTTTGCTCGGGGGGGGTGGGGGTGGGGAGCGAATAGACTGCCTGCTCTTCGGGCTGGGACAGGTACAACAGGGCTTCGGGCCAGATACAACAGCTTTTGAGAATTTTGAATATCCCGGGGATGTTCAAACTAGCATGTTCCTATTGTTATGTCTCCTGAATGTGTTTCAGGTCTTGTTTAGGGTTAAACAACTATTTAAGACTACCACATCACTGTCAGAAAGGGGCTGACTTGTTTGGCAGCTGATTACAACTAGCAGTGCAACATAAGGGCAGATGGGAGAGACAGA
Source organism: Rissa tridactyla (assembly GCF_028500815.1). Classification (NCBI taxonomy): domain Eukaryota; kingdom Metazoa; phylum Chordata; class Aves; order Charadriiformes; family Laridae; genus Rissa; species Rissa tridactyla. Next base: position 26,030,942 of record NC_071496.1, read on the forward strand.
GTGGACAGCTGAGTTCACTGGGGGTGAAGGCAAGTCATCACAGCTGGAGAAACACTTCTGCACAAAGACAATTGGAGAGAGTTGGAAAATTAATCCCAGCTATGGACACAGATGATAGATTTTGCATAGGCATAGTTTATATAGCCAGCAGACACTTCTGGACTAAACATCAATCTTTATCTGCATCTGCAGAGAGATGAATAATGATGTGTTTCTTTCCAGTTCTTTTTTTCCTAATTAAGAGATTCTATATTTGATTCAGTAAGTCATCTATGCAACAATTATCTTACTGTGAGAGCTCTGCACCAATTTTCCCCATCCAGTGCCTCATCTTCTTGATGCTGGTTGTTACCAATTAAGAATAAATCTAAATAAACTCTGAAATGAAGTGTACACTGCCTTTTAAGCATGACTACTGTGCATAACTATAAAAATCTCAAAATTCTGATGGCAATGATCTACAGAACAGAAGACTTTTGAAGACCTCTTTAATAAGGATCTTACCATAATTCTCTCATCCTTGGAGTATTTTTTTCTCTTTTTAAATTATGGAAGCAATAGGGAAGAGACTTCAAAAGCTATAAAAAAATTAATTTGTGCAACTTTCCTGGAAAAGTGTCTGTTGCTTATTTATTACAAGATCTTGCTAGTTACTTTTTTTGTGCTATAAACAAACACTACTATGTTTTAACAGAGTTAATAGCATGACCAACTGCATATTCTAGAAAAACTGTGAAAGTGTCTCCTGTATCCTCCAGTTTAAGCCTTTTTCTTACTACTGCCCATCATCAGAATTCAAATGTTTGTCTGGATCATCATTTTATATTAAGAGAATGAAACATGACAGTCTGTTTAAAGTATAATAAGATCAAAGTCTAAAGCGGCAGCATTCACATTTAACTATTCATACTCAACTGAAAAAGAGATTTAGCAACCGGTATTACAGTAACCATAAATAAAACAGATATATAGACTCAGGTGTTATCCAAAACATATTTTTAATGTAATCTGCATTTGGAGCCTAAAGAGAGTAAGAGCAGAGAAATATATTTGTTATTCCTTTTTTTACATGATAATTGAAGCTAAATTAAAAAAGAAAATGCAGTATTTCAATACACATAATTGATATATTTGAATTTATAATTGAAATATTACAATTACATGGAATTTCCCTGCACAGGAAGTCTTTGTGATAGAATGGAAACAAATACAGAGTTAGTTAAAACCAAATAAACAATCACTTTTCATTCTGCTTACTGAGGGTTCAACAGTTACTTTCACACCCAAAGCAGAGATTTGAACAATGTAAACCAAACTATATTTAAGTCTAGTATGTCTCCATCATATTCCTCAAAGTTACTTTGAAGCATTAAATACCACTTCACTGTAGGCACAGAACACAGAAATTAGTGTTAAGTCTTTGTACTCGCATTTGTCAATATTTTAGAGTATAGCAGGCATTCCACTCTGTAATTCAAAGCATGAGGAAGCTATTTCAAGAGTAGTCTTGCCACTATTAACTTGAAGTTGATGTAAAACTAAGAGGCGGCACATGTCTTTCCTATCAAGGTTTTTATCCTTTTTTAATCCTTTAGTAAGAATTTTGCTATAGCATTCCATTCCTTCTATAAGATAGTGTTTTATAAAAGAGGAGAGAGTTTAATTTCAACCAGTTTCAAAACAGTTGTTAAAAGAGAACTTTTGGTATTTAGGTAATATATAAAAATACCTCCTCTCTAAGGACTGTTGCAGAGTATACATGGAAAAAATTACCACACTGTTGCCTTGCATTTTAAAAAGTGTGCTTAACAATTAGAACCTCACAGAAGCCACAGGCAGCTGAAATCTTGTTACTGACATAAGCGATATAAAAATGGGAAAATAATTTTAGAATTTGGCAAGAACAGTGTTTTGGGGTGGGTATTTGGGGTGGTTTTTTGTTTTGTTTTTTTTGCTTGTTTGTTTTAAACCACAATACTTTTCATCTTCCTGGCTGAAGTATTTCAGTGGAAGCCCAAGAAGATAAGAAGGAAGAGTGCTTTGAGTATTTATTTAAAAAAATAAAAAAATAAATCCAACTTCAGAGGTCTCAACAAGCAAGGGGGTATCAGTATCCTTGTCTTTAAAAATACATACCTGCAAATTATTTAATCAATTTTTAAATCTATTTCACCTCCACAGGGCGTACAATTTTTTTTCCTCAATGTTCTCAATATCTTTATGGGTTGGCAGCTCTGAAAAAGTACTTTTAATCAGAAAAAAAAACAAATGGGAAGAACAGAAAAACAATGAGTTAATAATATGACAAAAAAGGATAACAGTTCTGTGTGTTCTGAGTGCTCTTTAGTTCCTTGTCCTTACTATAGTTTGTGTTCAGCTAGAAACACTGTTGCATTTAGCATCAACACGTTTCACTAAAATAATCTTATTCCCATCTCTGAATGGGTAATAAGACTAAGAATTAAAAAGCAAAGAAAACAAAAAAACCCCACCCTAGTCCAAAAAGTTGGTATCTATACTTAAGTGTAGACATTCCTGGTTTGAATTAGGGGCTTAGGGGGCAAAACTGCTACTACCCATTAGCACTGGCCATAGTGGCACAGACATCTCAGACAGGGCCTTACCCTCCTTCCCAATCAGTAAATCCTTAACTAATCCTTAACACATTATCCAACATAGGCTCTGTACTGATTTCTTTTACAATGAAGCAAAAATTAAATGGGGGTAACATACACATACAGGGTTAAATAGAAAGTGGAATTAAATGCATCAACTTATCTATCTGGTCACCTGAGCTTGAATATCATCACAGTTAAGAATTCATCAGACAACCTCGTGACCTTGCAAAATTAAATTCTGAATATAGGTGATAGTCTTTAGGATTGATGTGTATTGGTAGATATTTAGACAGAATTACATACAGTAAATCAGCACTTCATAAGTTAAAAACAAACAGAAAACCCCAAACAAGTAGCTAACAATAAGCCCTGTTAGGCCTGGCATTTTTCACTCAATTTACACATTTTTATGCTTTCTCTTCTGGGGTGTTTTCCATTCAAAACTTTGTTAACAATAGCAGCACATACTACCATAATTTTTTAGTTCTATTTCTGGACTAATAATCTCTAAGTAACTAATTTTAAACAGAATATTATACAGTTATAAAGACAAATTCAAATCACGAACACTAAAGAGCAGTACAGATTCCAGAGTATAAAATGGTGATCTAAAAATCCCTTTCTCTGTTACCTATAGAAAGAAGACTATTTTTTATTACTTGAAGTATAATGCTTTTTATGGCTTGAATTATAATGTGGATCGTTTCTAGTGTGGTATGATTTGTTGATTAACCCAACTTACAGAGTAGTAGAGAAGCATATCAAAAATAAGAAATACAAAATAAAACCACTTGTTCTCACAACTGACAACTTGGGTGGCATGTAGTTTAATCAGAAAAAAAATCAGCCAGTTTAATAGAAGGTTTACTGCTGCACATTTGCAAGAGAAACAAATAGGATTTCCTTATACTCAGAATTTCATACAATATAGGTATGCCATGGGGCAAAGAGGTGAAAGCTGTTTCTAAATAAGAGTTTGAAAGTGGCAATATACAAACAGCACTACTTTCAACATATCTTTGTTTAAAAGTATCCTAATATTTTCCCCAAGAATGGCTAAGCTTGTTGTCTCCACGCTGTACACTAAGAGAAAACTTGAAACAGCCAAGAAGCAAGGATGAACTTTTTTTTTATATATACTCTTTTATACTCTCAAGACATTCTTCATCAACTTAATTCACAAAAAAATACTCCGACATCAAATTTAAAAAAACCCTCCTAAATATTTTTTTTCCTTTATCTACTTAATTTGGCTTTTAAATATCTCTATCACAAATAAAAGCATAAATCAACTTGTTGAGTTTCTGGAGCAAGAAACCCATTTACTGCCCATCACTGAAATGAAACATCAAGTCAACAATATCCAATATGCTAGAATACTAAATTTGCAGGTAAACTGTATTCTACTCAACACAAATTAATTTCACTTAGACATTTGCAGGGCTAATGTGCCATAATAAATTCTACTATTAATCAACAGTAAAGTGCTGAATTATATTAAATACCTGAATCTCACTCTCCTTTATGAAATTCTTTTATAGATTTCTTATCAAGTCAAGAGAGTCCTTCCTGTTGTAAAAGTTAAGCTATTATGTAAATATTATAAAAATAGGTAAGTTTAATTAGGAGCTATATATACACAACAGAACTTCCGCTTTTTCTTTAAGTACAGCTGACAGACAACAGAGATGGAAAAAAACATGCATTTTTAAAGATATTTAAAATGAAGAAGAGGAGACACTGCTATAGAATTTCTATTATTCTGACATATGGCCATTTCTATGTTATAATGATACTGATGATGCCTATATTTCTGGACTGATAAGCATCACACCACCAACGTGCTTTAGTTTCTTTTGTAGCTAAAGAAGTTGATTTGTAAATTTAAACTATGGCATACATTTCATCTATTTCTCATTAGAGTGTATCATTAAGTTTGAGGTTCAACTTTGAACAAACTTTACATCTAGTCACATAACCAACACAAGCAAGACATTAGAGCAAAAGGGAAGCTGTCAGTTGTACATGATGAGGATTCTTCCCCTAACTGCATGATGTGAGAGAACGATTATCAGATTAAAAGTTCAAGTGGATTACCATGAGAACAAGAGAGATTTTTTTCTCACAATTTAGCACAGAGTTCCAGAGGTTCAAGAGGAAAGCAACCTCAGTTACTGCTAGAACAAAAAAGTTAAACTCCAGTTCAGAAAGGTGATATGTAGCTCCAAAATTTGTCATGCTATGAAGGCAGCGTCCTCAAAAAGAACTCCAAACAAAACTGCAAATTAAAATGTGCATTTAAGTTGAAAGTGGCCAACTGCTGCATAGAAATATGTTCACACATGACAGTCACATTTAAGTCAGTGCATAGAGAAGATAAAAAGCACTTATGGTAGTTGCAAATGTTAACAAGTCTATACAACTTGCACAGTTTAACAAGTCCATAGAAAAAGAACAGAGTAAGAGTAGAAATGCTCAAGCAAAACCAAAAAAGATGACCCTCCAACTGTATAAAATCCACACAACAGTTGTAATAAAAAGACATCAGTGGAAAATATTCAACTCAGTCCTAAACACCCAACAGGCAAATAAGACCAGAATAGACAAGCCTTTGGCAAACAATTTTAAGAGTCTAAATATGGCACTACATTTCTAAATAATCCACAAAATATAATATATGGCATATTCAAATATTGGTTAACCAACTCTGCAGATGCGATGCTAACAACGCTTTAGCCAATGAGAGCAAGATGGAGCAAACTAAGGGAATACTGGTATATCACAACAGTGCTCAAGAAAAACATTGTCACCAAGTCATGCTTCAACAACAGCACTCTGGGATGGGACTGCACACTATTATCTATGGAGAAAAACAAATTTCTCTAGTTTTTCAGGGATGTGCCCTGCATAGCATATGTTATGATTCACTATAACACGAGCAGCAAGACACTGCAACGTAGTATGATTTATAGGCTGGATTAAGTTTTTTGCTATTTTCTTCTCATCCAGCAAATCACTAGCAGTTTGTTTATACGAGTTTGTGGCATCGAAGTGTGAACCTGACTTGATAAGAAAATTCATGATGCCTGGATGGTTGTTTAGTGCAGCAATATGTAAAGGACTGTTGTTATCAGAGTCTCTGACATTTATATTAGCACCACATTCCACCAGGATAGCAGTAACTTGTAGAGAGGGGAATTTACAAACTGGGTAGCGACCCACACATGTAGTATTCTTGTCAACAGCAAGGTGAAGTGGACTAAAATTATTCTTCCCTCTAGGCTGAAGTTTAAGAAACTTGTAAATAGTCTGTTTCTTAAAATGTTCCTGTTCTGAGCTGCAAGGTACTTTTTCCAACAAGCAAATTAAATGCAAAATGATAGAAAGGGCTTTGTTCATCTGTATTGGATCAGGAGGGCACTGCATTTGTTTCATGGCCCGTTCTATTTCAAGAACACTTTTGCACAGTATACCCATGAGATCATCAAATGTAACAGTAGTGCCTAGCAGGCCTTTTGCCCTGTCCTGCAGCATGAAGGAGAAGAGTTCAGCAAATGATAGTAAACTGCTGGCTGTCATAGGGCTCAGTGGATCTAGATTGCTCTGCTGCATGTCCAAAGCATATTTCCATAAGTTGATGCACCGCTTAAAGTTTCCAGAGTCTGCATAGACAGCACCTCTATATCTAATATAGTAGGATGTATCTGGGTGAGAAGGACCAAGAATACGTTCTCTAATTAATAGTGCTTGCATTCTCATCTCATCAGGGTCTGCAATAAGATTTTCTAGCTCTTCTGAGCTGTTTACCTCTTTAGCATAACCATAGGCCATAATTAGCATTTGTGGCACAGGTTTGTTCAGAATACTAGTCCTATCACTGTATCTCATTTCCATAGCTCGCTTCCAGTATTTCAAAGCGCCAAGTAGATCTCTCTTTTTGTCCACGAATGTTGCTCCTAGAAGTTCCAAAGCATTTATACATTCTGTCTTACTGGTCTGTTCATGTTGGGTCAGAAAGTCCACAATATTTGTGTGGCCTGTCACACTGGCTGACAGAAGGGGAGTCATTCCATAGCCATCCTTTTCCATCTTAGCACAATACTTGAGAAGCATCTTCATGATCTCTAAACTTCCAGATTCTGCACAATCATGTAATGCAGTGTTTCCTAGCAAAAGAAGAAAAACAATTACATAAGCCATAATCAAATTACAGTCCAAATATCACCACAGTAATAGTTAAAAAAATAAAAATAAAATCTTTTTTGACATCTACAGACTATGAAAGGCTTAAATGACAAGTCAAAACATTCAAGACCTGATTAAAACATCAAGGCTACCAGGCAGTTATCCAAATCAAAATGCTTGACATTATTACCCAAAACAATTAAACAGATGTTAAGGATACTTATGTCTCATTATTCAAAACTTAAACCAGAATTCTCTATTACATGAGCAATTTTGTATTTGCTTTCAAATATAAAACAGAAACCTAAGCTTGCCATCTTAAGTGGTTATATTTTCCCTTCTTCCCTTGTCAAATTTCCTTCCTTTCTCCCTATCTCCATGCACAATAAAAAAATAACATCTGTATAAAAATTAAAGATGTGCTAACATTGGCCTCGCTCACCTCTACACTGTACCTCTTCCTCTCTCTTTCATCCAAAGTCTTTAATCAAAGTGTTCCAGGGTAATAATTGTACAGAAAGGCAAATACAACTCATCACAACAGGCTCTTCATCTCAGATGGGGCCTCAGAGACTGCCAGAATATTCCAAGGGACCTGCTTATTTTGTCAAGCCTATGTATACACACAGATAAACTATTCTTAGTACTTTATTAGGTCTTTATCCTGAAGTCCCACATTAACCCCTCTGCTCAGGATTCCCAAAAGCCAAAAAAACCCCAAACAAAAACAAACCACCAAACAATGCCTTCAACACGCAACATGCAGTCATTTGTTTTATAAGTCCTATCATTTACATTAAGATTATTTCTCATCAAGAGAATGCGCAATGTCATGCTAAAGGCATTCAGGTGGCACTCAACACTATGTGGTGAAATTTCCAGCAAGGACTAGTGCCACCTGACTGAAAAAACATATTTGCAGCAAATGAAAAAAACCAAACATTGGACGCCATACTTAAATATTTAACTACTGTGCTTCAAGTAGAAGAAAGTTTTGCTTAAGATCATATATGAGTATTTCACTGGGGGAGACAGGAAGATGGATGGCCAATAACTCACCCCCTCCCCTCCAACATAATAAAGCCTCTTGTGTGGTTGATTGCTTTTAAAACTACACAATTTAAACCTAACTTTTTTTTCATGTATAATACAGAATCATTCATACCAACTTTTCAGCCTCCCACTACATTAACATGAAAATAATTAACAGCACACCCATGTAAGAATCCCACCCCTCCACCCCCCAATTAAAATGTCATACCACTAGCCTTGCAAACTCTGGTTTACTGGCCATCAGATCATCAGTATCTGTTACACTATCAGCAAGTTTCCACATTCTCAAGTGAGACCTCCTTTTCCAAGGATTCTGTACATTCATAGTCATCTGATTTGGTTTTTAAAAAGTTCAGAGGGAAAGTTTCCTAAAACTTCTTATTTGCATTTTTGGCAGGCTTTTTTCTATGCCAACATGATACTGATTTGCAGTGGGCTTTGCTGTTGTATTTCTAGATCTATAAAAGAACTGAAGTACGTAGGGAAACAAAGCAGTAGTCTTGAAATCTTCAGCTGATGTTTGGGAAAAGTGCATTTTTGTAGGTATACAGCCTCCTGATCTCAACAGCTTAGATTTACCATCCTACATTTTCTTAATGTATTCCTCCCTCCCCCAGGCTCTGATCTCTAGAATGTGCAGTTCACTCTTTATATTAGAGTGTTTAGCCAGTAAAAGTCAAATCAGTCCCTAAAGCATGTATGAGATTTGTCTTAAAAGCTGAACACTGCATTGAAATAAACTGAAAATAAGATGGAGGTAAAGGCTTTCCATTAAGAAATTCCTTCTGCCCAGAATGTATTGTTCATGCTGTCTTAAATAGGTTAAATTCAAATGCAAAAATATTTGAAGTTGGTACATGTATATATCTATCTACAAGAAAAAAAAAGACAGACTTGTATTTGTTAAATACATTTCAGAAACAGAAATTTTGTTCCTCGTTCTCATTCCAATTATAAGAATCTGAATTAAGTTTATGTAAATAATCTTGGTATCTTCTAGCTTTTGACTTCACAGCATTCTTATTTCCTTTTTAATGAGAAACTTGGTAAGGGGCTATGAAGTCAAAGTTTGAAGAAAAAAAAGCAAAATTCAGAAATACCTGGTGAAACCATGACTGTCCTCTAAATTCAATACCTACTTGTCACCAGCAGAACCAGATGCTTTAGATCCACAATGCAAACCTCTATCCTATCTTTTAAGTTAGATTATCAAGTAGTAGCTTGCTTATATCTTCTGTAGATAAACACTAGTATGAGAGCAAACGTATCCAAGAGTTTTGCGAATTTTAGTATACAGCAAAAGGATGTAGAAACTCAAGGTCTATTTAGATGAAAGTGTTCTAATGGGCACAGAACATTTTGCCACTGTTCTCCCAACCATCCCCTCCTCACTTTCTCTTCTAATCTTTCATTTCCTGAAACTTTAAATGTAAATTAATCTGCTGCTTCTTCCTCAAACTTGCTTGTGGACCATCAGAGGAAGAACTGACAGCACATTTCAAGACTTGCTTATTGCTTTCAATTCCAGTAATCAGAAAGACAGTAGTAAGGAGGAACAGTAGTTACTCAAGACAAACCAAGTCTCAATCCAAGCACACTGGATAATAAGAATTTAGTTACCACACTAGTCAATTTCATACCAAAGGTGTGCAAAAAGCTATTTTCAAAAGATTATGACTAAAGGTTAACAGTTTTTTACAATTATAGTAGAACAGGAGCTGTGATCACATTTTGTCCCCTCAAACAATTTTTAAGCGCAAGTTTCAAACATTAAAAAAAACCAACCACCAAACCCAGCCCACAAAACATTAGATTGTTTATTAACATACAGTGAGCATAACCTGCTAAATATTCTTTTTTCAATACATTTCTGAATAGCAGCCAACTATTTTACTATCACTTACAAAAAAAGTAAGCTGAGGAAGATACCCCACACAAAGTGGCACCCAAAATTATCTGTTAGATCAAGACTCATGAAACTAAAACCAGGTCTTAATAGGAAGTGATTTTCAGTCTCAAATACCCTAGGCAATCTTTGTCACTAATGGAGTGTTAAGTCAGTGACAGGAGCTTCACCTATAAACTGGTCTGGTCACACTACAGTTTCTACAGAAACCAACAAAATTTCCAATCACTGGAACAGATATTTTTCCAAATTTAGGTGGATTAAAAGTTTGGTTTGTCAACTGTACTTTATTAACTATAATTCCTTCTTTCCTTATTATGGAAAACTGTTCATACCTCCAGATTGACAAGCATGAGACTTATAAATTCCTAAGATGGAAAGAGATCAAAAGCAGACAAATACACAAAACCAGCTTGCCAATATACAGACACATTATAAAAGTCATCTTGCTGTGCTGGAGAAAGTCTAGTTAAAACTTAACTATAGCTGTCAAACCAGAAGTAAATACTGACTGGCTCCTCAGGCCATCTGCACTTCTGGAACACTCAGTGATAAAGCCAAAACCAGATCCATCTGGGTGTAGGATGAGCCATCAGTTAACATAGCCAGTTTAGGGTGTATTCAAGTCCATACTACCTCATTCACAGCAGAGCTCTGAAACACTAGAAAGGTCTTTTGGAGGGTGCCAATTCCAATGGCAATCTAGACATGGCCTGGGATGAAAAAGATTCAGAACTACAAATGTTTGCACCAATGTATATCAGAACCTTGTGTTAGCTGGGCAAATTTAACTTTATCATTTAAATTTCAAAATATTAGTGTGCGTACTTTAAGTTATACTTGAGGTGTTAGTTGATTTAAAAAATAAACCAAACAACTCTCAAAAATGTTTTATTACAGACCATACTGTACTTGTTAAAATACTAGAGTCATCCTTAGGTCACAACTATTTCATCTTTACATGTTATCATGCATAATTCTTTATTTTCTAACTTCAAGTCAATATTTTTAAAAGAGTCATAACATAAAAGCATATTAAAGACAAACAAATCAAAATGCACTAGTAACACCAAAGTTCTTACAAATGCTTCACAACTATTGATATACATCTTGCTAGCTTTGACAATAGGATCAATGGCAGCTATTCATATTATACACTGTAGATCCATCACTGCATAATGTAGCCCTTTACACTCTTTTCTCAGTTGACAGACATGTATACTATGACAAATAGTGCAAATTATATGATAGTGCAAAAATTAACACAAATTAAGTTTAGCCATTATCTGCATAAATTCAGGTACAAACCAAGAGTTTATATGTCATTAATTTACAATGCAGCTATGCAAAACAAGTGGAAATATTCCTAAACCACCAAGAATTTTCAGTACTCTCTCCACCTGGATCTCCTTCATTAAGAGATTTGCTTTTTTATTAGTATTATAATTATTTACTCAAACAGTGGTTACTAATGGCATATCAGAAGTAGGGTAATTTTTTAGCTTTTTATATTGTAGTAGGCCTTGGAGACCACAATTATTTCAAGCAACGCACAAAATAATAAAGGAAAGTAATCACAACTCATTTTTAGTGGCTGCACCTCACTTCAGTTTGACTGGATGGAACAGCATCAGGAAGGAAATATTATAAGAATACAAGCTTCCATAAACTAAAAGGGGACATGGGCAGATAGATGGATATAGAGCTGCCAACTTAAAACAAAAAAACCCCAACCAATGCATTACCCAACAAAACACACACATACATAAAACCCAGTCTTAAGAAATAACAAGAATTCCAGCCATCTATCTAGCAATTATCAAGTGTTAAATTTGAGGAAGAATTTAAGAGGACATGGCAGTTAGCCTTGATATCTAACTTAAGGTCTATGTTCCACTTCACCCATGAATTCAACTGTTCAAATATAAGGATGGCAAATCACAGAATTACAGAATGGTAGGGGTTGGAAGGGACCTTTGGAGATCATCTAGTCCAACCCCCCTGCCAAAGCAGGTTCACCTAGATCAGGCTGCACAGGAACGCATCCGGGCACGTTTTGAATGTCTCCAGAGAAGGACACTCCACCACCTCTCTGGGCAGCCTGTTCCACTGCTCTGTCACCCTCAAAGTAAAGAAGTTTTTCCTCATGTTCAGATGGGATTACCTATGTTCCAGTTTGTACCCATTGCCCCTTGTCCTGTTGCTGGGCACCACTGAGAAGAGTTTGACCCCATCCTCTTGACGCTCACCCTTTAGATATTTATAAGCATTGATGAGGCCCCCTCTCAGTCATCTCTTCTCCAGGCTAAAAAGAGCCAGGTCTCTCAGCCTTTCCTCATAAGAGAGGTGCTCCAGTCCCTTGATCATTTTTGTAGCTCTCTGCTGGACTCTCTCCAGGAGTTCCTTGTCTTTCTTGAACTGGGGAGCCCAGAACTGGACACAGTACTCCAGATGTGGCCTCACCAGGGCAGAGTAGAGGGGGAGGATGACCTCCCTCAACCTGCTGGCCACACTCTTCTTGATGCAGCCCAGGATGCCATTGGCCTTCTTGGCCACAAGGGCACATTGCTGGCTCATGGTCAACTTGTTGTCCACCAGGACTCCCAGGTCTCTCTTCTACAGAGCTGCTTTCCAGCAGGTCAGCCCCCAACCTGTGCTGGTGTATGGAGTTATTCATCCCCAGGTGCAGGACCCTACACTTCCTCTTGTTGAACTTCATTAGGTTTCTCTTCGCCCAACTCTCTAGCCTGTCCAGGTCTCGCTGAACGGCAGCACAGCCTTCTGGTGTGTCAGCCACCCCTCCCAGTTTTGTGTCATCAGCAAACTTGCTGAGGGTACACTCATCCAGGTCATTGATGAATATATTCATCAAGACCGGACCCAGTACTGACCCCTGGGGAACACAACTAGTTACAGGCCTCCAACTAGACTCTGTGCCCCTAATCACGACCCTCCGAGCTCTGTCTTTCAACCAGTTCTCAATCCACCTCCCTGTCCACTCATCTAGCCCACACTTCCTAAGCTTACCTATCAGGATGTTATGGGAGACTCTGTAAAAAACCTTGTTGAAGTCAAGGTAGACAACGTCCACTGCTCTCCCCTCATCCACCCAGCCAGTCATGTCATCATAGAAGGCTATCAGGTTGGTCAAGCATGATTTTCCCTTGGTGAATCCATGTTGACCACTACCGATGACCTTCTTTTCTTCCACATGCTTAGAGATGATATCCAGGATGAGCTGTTCCATCACCTTTCCAGGGATGGAGGTGAGGCTGACTGGCCTGTAGTTTCCCGGGTCCTCCTTCTTGCCCTTTTTGAAGACTGGCATGACATTAGCTTTCCTCCAGTCCTCAGGCACCTCTCCTGTTCTCCATGACCTTTCAAAGATGATGGAGAGTAGCTTCGCAATAACATCTGCCAGCTCCCTCAGCACTCACAGGTGCATCCCATCAGGGCCCATGGATTTGTGGGTATCAAGTTTGCCTAAATGATCTCTCTAACCTGATCCTCCTTGACCAAGGGAAAGGCTTCCTTTCTCCAGACTCTTCTCTCTTACCTCCAGGGTCTGGGATTCCTGAGGGCAAGCCTTAGCAGTAAAGACTGAAGCAAAAAAGGCATTCAGTAACTCCACCTTCTCTGCATCCTCTGTCACCAGGGCACCTACCTCATTTAGCAGCAGGCCCACATTTTCCCTAGTCTTCCTTTTTCTACTGATGTACTTGAAGAAGCCCTTCTTATTGTCCTTGACATCCCTTGCCAGGTTTAATTCCAAGTAGGCCTTAGCCTTCCTCATTGCATTCCTGCATACTCTGACAACGTTCCTATGCTCCTCCCAAGTGGCCAGTCCCTTTCTCCACATTCTGTAAACTTCCTTCCTCCATCTGAGTTGCTCCTTTCTTGCTCATCCATGCAGGTTTTCTGCATCCTTTGCCTGATTTCTTGCTCCTAGGGATGCACCGATCTTGAGCAATATTCAAGTGGTGCTTGAATATTAACCAGTTTTCTTGCACCCCATTTCCTTCTAGAGCCTTAGCCCCATGGGATTCCTCCAAGTAGGTATTTGAAGAGGCCAAAGTCAGCTCTCCTGAAGTCCAGGGTTGTAATTCTACTTATTGCCCTGCTTCTTCCATGTGGGATCATTAACTCCACCATCTCATGGTCACTGCAGCCAAGGCTACCCCCAACCTTCACATCCCCAACTAGTCCTTCTTTGTTAGTACAAGGTCCATCAGCGCACCTCTCCTTGTTGGCTCCTCTACCACCTGGGTCAAAATGTTTTCATCAGTGCTCTGCAGAAACCTCCGGGACTGTGCGTGCCTGGCTGTGTGGTCTTCCCAGCAAATATCAGGGTGATTGAAGTCCCCCACGACAACCAGGGCCTGTGATCGTGAGGCTATTTCCAGCTATCTGTAGAAGGCCTCATTGACTTCCTCTTCCTGATCTAGTGGTCTCTAGTAAACACCCACGACAATGTCTCCCATATTAGCCTGCCCCTTAATTCTTACCCATAAGCTCTCAACACATTCTTCATCCACCCCTAGACAGAGCTTGATACATTCCAGTTGCACTCTTGCATAGAGAGCAACTCCACCACCTCACCCCACTGGCCTGTCTTCCTAAAAAGTACATAGCCATCCATGACAACATTCCAGTCCTGTGAGCTATCCCATCACATCTCTGTAATTGCAATGAGATCATGGTCCTGTGACTACACACAGATCCCTAGTTTTTCCTGTTTATTCCCCATGTTGCGTGCATTGGTATACGAGTATTTCAGAGAGGTAGTCGAGCATGCAGGTTTCCATGGAGGGGAGCAAGAGGATGCACCACAGCCATTCATACCCTTGAGGTGGCTGGCCTTATGATTCTCATTTTGGGAGTCAGCTAAGGAACATTTATCACTGCTCTGTTTGGCCTGGCTTATTCCCCAGTTGGATGTGATGGTGTGAGCATTGCCATTGTGGACCCCGAGTCCTTCAGTTTAAAGCTCGCCTCACCAAGTTGGCCAGCCTGTTGCCAAAGATTCCCTTGCCTCTTCTAGACAGGTGGATTCTATCCCTCTCTAACAGGTTATAGTCAGCAAAGCATGTCCTGTTGTCATAAAAGCCAAAACCCTCGCGACAGCACCAGGCACATAGCCAGAAGTTGATATGCAGTATCTGTTCATTTCTGGCTGCTCCCTTTCCTCTAACTGGTAAAATGGAGAAAACGATAACTTGGTCACCAATTTTTTTTTTTTTTTTATTGTCTTCCTTAATTCTGCCCAGGTTCTGGCTTGCAGTGTCATTCATGCCCACAAGAAAGAATAAGAGTGGATAGTAGTCCGTGCTCTTGACGTTGCAGCACCCTCTTGGCAATGTCTAGGATCTTAGCTCCCAGAAAGCAGCATACCTCACATGCCTCCCTGTCAGGTTGGCAGATGGGCACCTCAGTGCCCTTTAAAAGAAAGTCACCCACTACTAGCACTCGTCGTTTCTTTTTACAGTATCCACTGTGTGCTGCTGGTACAGTTTCCCCTTGCAGGTCTTGCTCATGGGCAGCTATATCTGTTAAAGCTTCATATCTTTTTATGGTTGTGATGCTGGAGGGTGGAGACTGAAGTGGAGTCCTGCTTTTGTGGGTCACCAGGGTCATCATCATCCTCAGTGGTGTCCACTACAGGAACATGGTTATGAAACCACCTATCTATCTCAATCTCGGCTCCTCTAATACTGCACAGCCTTTTAACTGTTTCCTGCAACTTGGCTACTTGACGTAACAGATCATCAAGCTGTGCAAACCTATGCAGGTACTGTTATCCACTTCATAAATACTATATTGCCTATAGTAACAGGAATAAACAGTGCCTGAACACTATCTATGCAATCCACTATGCCTATCCACTGTCTGGGCTCCCCGGTTCAAGAGGGACAGGGAACTGCTGGAGAGGGTGCAGCAGAGAGTTACCAAGATGATTAGGGGACTGGAACACCTCTCTTATGAAGAAAGGCTGAGGGATTTGGGTCTCTTCAGTCTGGAAAAAAGACGGCTGAGGGGGGATCTTATCAATGCTTATAAATACTTAAAGGGTGGGTGTCAGGAGGATGGGGCCAGGATCTTTTCAGTGGTGCCCGGGGACGGAACAAGAGGTAACGGGCACAAACTTGAGCATAGGAAGTTCCACCTAAACATGAGGAGGAACTTCTTTACTTTGAGGGTGGCAGAGCACTGGCACAGGCTGCCCAGAGAGGTGGTGGAGTCTCCATCTCTGGAGACATTCAAAACCTGCCTGGACGCGTTCCTGTGCAACCTGCTCTAGGTGACCCTGCTCTGGCAGGGGGGTTGGACCAGATGATCTCCAGAGGTCCCTTCCAACCCTATGATTCTATGATTCTATGAATTCTACAGTCAATCCAATTTTTGTAATAAATTATTTCTTTAGTAAGAAATTAAAGTCAACATTATATCTACTGCTGTATTAAAGAAGAAATAGATTGAAAAGAATCAGACACCCTTTGAAAGCCATTTTCTTTGATAAGCAGCTAAGAAAAACACATACAGAGATATTGGACAAATTTTTTAAGTGTTCTTTAATTTAAGGATGATTATTTCAAAGCAGACTTCATTAAATTTTCTTAATCCATTTCTAATTCTTAAGTCACTTGCTGGAATTCGATCACATGTAGAAGCTAGCTAATATTACAACAGCATGAGAAAATTCTCATTCTTGCACAAGAACAAAATTGGACTGGAAATATTATGCTAGTCATAGCACTTCGCTGATAGAGAAGGTATTGTTATATTGCAGTATATTGCATTGTTAATACTGTTTTCTATCTAAATAAAACTCTACTATTCGTACTACCTAATAATGTTCTGTAATTAAAAACAAAATGAAATAATCCAAATCTCACAAAGACACATTAGGGAAAAAAATATGTTAAACTGATGTCATAGTTTCATGTTTCATTCTTTCATTATAGTCCTACTTTAACAGAGGTAGTATGAACATTACACAAATGCTTCATGTATCACAGAACTAATTCCCTAACTATTGAGTCTTACCAAAAAAAAAAAAAAAAGGCAGCTCATCTAGCAAGGTGTGTCTAATGAGGTTGTGCCTTTCTATGTCAGAAGCAAATTATTCTTAAAATAGGCTGTCAGTTTGTGACATGGGGGAGGAAAGAAAATGAAGCAGTGACACAAAGTGATTTGGCTTGATTTACAACAAATATTAACTACATCCACTTCCTAAAATTTGCAAAATGCTTAATCAAATTTCTGAATAGCAAAACTTTTTAATTTAAAATTTTATTTTTTAAAATATAATAGCAGTGTGATATCATACTAAAGATCTCTTCCTGAAAATACACACTCAGCTGCTGAACTGTACACACCGGTCAATCCTTCAGATTAAATAATTTTTTCTTTGTATGTTTAAAATAACCCACATGTATATATTTTTGCAGCCTCACAGATGAAATTAATCACCTTCATAAAGTGGAGTTGTTCATAAAACACTGAAATTTTTAATTTATTTTTTTAAGCAGAGTACTTGAAGGAAATAAGTCCTCTAGCAGCTTTACTGATTTTTGAAAGAAATTATTGATACATACATACAAATATAGGCAGTGCAAAAGAAAACTGATTTACATCTCTACACTTAGTATATATGACAAAGGAAAATTAAAGGGATGCCTTCCTTTTAAAAATAAATTAAGTAAAAATTGCAAAGAACTGTTAACCGCAGCAAGTTGTTCCATATTCTGTAATGAAATAATTGTTCCCTTGGTCAGAAAATCACTTAATGATAACTCATATTATGAAGATTAATAATACAAAGTGGTAACAATGTATAAAATGTTGTGAAACATTTAATTTCAACAGGAACTATTTTTTGCATCTGAAATACAATAATTTATTCCTTTAAACTGTACCTTCTTTTGTTATTTTATTTATAGGCATTTGTACTAAAGTTCAGTTTCACATAACATCACACACAAAATATCTACAAATTGCAGTGCAGACCATTACGTAATATCATCCAAAAAGCATTTGCTTTCAGGGTTAAGCATATTTAACCACTTTCTGAAAGAGCTTAACATACAACAAAAAGTAATGAACATTTTGTCAATCACTGTACGACTGTTGAAAGCAGAACAAAAAAAAACCTGGGAAAACTTGTCTTATTTGACAACAGAACTAAATAAACGTGACCCTTTTCCCAAGTCAAAAGACTCCATGTTTACATCAAGAGTTGAAACTTTACCTTGAAGAAAGTCACATTACTTAAGTATAGATCAGAAAGTCCTTATGATGTGTAACAGAGCTCACAGTGATGACCACAGAAGGTTTACCCTAGGATCTCTTATGTTAGAGAAAGGACATTTCTGTTATGTGACCTTTATGATTAACCTTTGATGGGAAGAGTGGTAACTTCTACCACTACTTCTTCCCCTTCAGGGTACATATGCATTCCCCTGGTTACTAGGCATCAGACGTAATTATGTTGGATCACTGCAGCAGCTATAAAAAAAAGCCTGTTCACAAAGGCTGTTTATCATTACTC
This sequence comes from Rissa tridactyla, assembly GCF_028500815.1. Lineage (NCBI taxonomy): Eukaryota > Metazoa > Chordata > Aves > Charadriiformes > Laridae > Rissa > Rissa tridactyla. Next base: position 26,049,252 of record NC_071496.1, read on the forward strand.
TTATCTTGATGGTTTGAGTTTTGATTTACATACCACAGCAAAAAAGAAAAATCAAGAGAATGGTTTACATGAATAATGTTAAATTTTCATTGTCTAACTACTTTAAGTCATATGAAAGCACTTTGTATGTTTATACATACTTCAGCTAAAAAAATTTGACTCTGTTCCTCTTTAAAAGCATAGATTGCATTTTCAACTTCTTCCATCATTTCCCTGAACTTGTAAAAAAAACCAACAACAACAAAAAAATAAAGAAAAGAACAGAACACATCACAAGTTTAAAATATTCACCAGTAATTCAGCACCATCCAGAAACACAGATGCTTGCAGAGAATTCTGGAATGCATTTATTGTAGTGTACAAAAAAGCCTGCATTTCCATCTCGAATAGTCTTAAAAAAAGACTCTCATTTAGTCACAAGGTGTGATTTCACTGTAATTTAGCTAACTGGATACAAATCCCAGTATAAATGTTTATTTCAGTTAATGAAGAGTAAGCTTCAACTGATTCACAGAATAAAACAACCTTATCCTAAAGCGTTTCCACCTTTGTTGGGGTTTTTTCCAACAATATTTAAATTTATTTCAACAATATTTAAAAGACACTTAGATGTGTGTCCTGGTTTGAGCGACACAGGACTAATTTCTCTTCTAATGCTTGGGAGAACTCCACTTTTGGAAGACTCTAGTGTCTGAATTTGTGACAATATTTACTTTATAGCCAGCTAGGCTATGTGGGATTCAAGGTCTCAGTGTTTTCAAGCCTTGCCAGGTGCAGGGATGAGGAGGAGTGAGACCTGGGCACTTGACCCAGGCTGGCCAACAGGATTATTTCATACCATGAACATCACATTCAAAATAAAATAGAAAGTTTGCTGCGTAGTACTCACTCCCCCTTGATGTCTGCGACCCTGAGAACTTCATGCCCTGGTGCCAGACCCTTCCTCCCGAAGCCTTTGCGCTCGCAGTGTCCGACATTTGCTGTCCACTGTTGGCAGTGCACAGCTTCCTACTGATATAATTGGCTGAGTATAATTCTTGTATATTTTAAATTGGTATCGGTATCAATACTGGTTCTTTAGTATTATTAATGTTAAATATTTAGTCTTATCCTATTAAATCTATTTGTATTTCAACCCTTGTGTTTCCTTATCTTTCCCCGATTCCCCTTCCCAGGTGGGGAGGGGTCATCGGGTGATAGAATAATTGTCTAAATGACAATAAATTGCTGTTGATTCCTCAAACCATAAGAATGTGGCTCTTAGGGACACAGTTTAGTGGTAGACTTAGCAGTGTTCAGTTTACAGTTTGACTCGATGATCTTAAATGTCTTTTCCAACCTAAATGATTCTATGATTCTAAAAGAATTACAGTGACTTAAGAGCTCATTCAAATCTTTGCTTTACACTAGGCAGTATCAATCCAATATAACCTATGGCTCCCTAATTTCTACAAAGTTGGGCCTACAAAGAAACATCAAAATAAAATTTTTTATATAGTCCTGTTAGCGTGCTTTAGTCATGTTCTGGACAAAGTAAAGTAAGACAGCTATCTAGAGAAGGCTTATTTTGCAATGGCAGAAACCTGGTTTAGAATGAGTGGTTTTAATCACAGGGGTTGGAAGGGACCTCTGGAGATCATCTAGTCCAACCCCCCTGCCAAAGCAGGTTCACCTAGATCAGGCTGCACAGGAACGCATCCAGGCACGTTTTGAATGTCTCCAGAGAAGGACACTCCACCACCTCTCTGGGCAGCCTGTTCCACTGCTCTGTCACCCTCAAAGTAAAGAATGTTTTCCTCATGTTCAGATGGAACTTCCTGCGTTCCAGTTTGTGCCCGTTGCCCCTTGTCCTGTCACCAGGCATCACTGAGAAGAGTTTGACCCCATCCTCTTGACGCTCACCCTTTAGATATTTATAAGCATTGATGAGGCCCCCTCTCAGTCATCTCTTCTCCAGGCTAAAAAGAGCCAGGTCTCTCAGCCTTTCCTCATAAGAGAGGTGCTCCAGTCCCTTGATCATTTTTGTAGCTCTCTGCTGGACTCTCTCCAGCAGTTCCTTGTCTTTCTTGAACTGGGGAGCCCAGAACTGGACACAGTACCCCAGATGTGGCCTCACCAGGGCAGAGTAGAGGGGGAGGATGACCTCCCTCGACCTGCTTGCCACACTCTCCTTGATGCACCCCAGGAGACCACTGTCCTTCTTGGCCAATCAGCACAACTTCCCCATGGACAGAAAATTAACACATAAGTTCAACTAACTTGTCTTTAAAAAATAATAAGAAAAAAAACCGAAATTGATTATACTGTATCATCGAACTCTTAGTTCAGCTTTCATGTCTTGTTAAATCTTGGCATCTTTGCTGACAGTTTAAGAAAGAAGATAATTTGTTTTATAGTATAGACAGTGAAAAAATGAAATTGGATGAATTTTATGTGTCGTCATAAAGCCCTTGGCTAGGAAGAGATCTTCAACCCGAGCTCCACACAAGGTAGTGGAGAACTGCAGAATGGGTCTTTCCATTTCCATTTCCCAAGAAGTTCAAAACATTCAAACTGAAAAAGCTGTTTAAGCATTTCCAAGAGAATATTCCAACTTACACTTTAAGCCACCTGGAGCTATACCTAAACTGCACTAAAATATTAAATTTATTTTACACAGGCCAAAGACTGACATATAGAAAATACTTAACTCTCAACAGCCTGAATCATAGAATTGTTTTGGTTGGAAGAGACCTTTAAGATCATCAAGTCCAACCATTAATCTAGCACTGCCAAGTTACCATTCAACCATGTCCCTCCGCACTACATCTACGCATCTTTTAAATACCTCCAGGGATGGCGACTCAACCATTTCCCTGGGCAGCCTGTTCCAATGCTTGACAACCCTTTCAGTGAAGAAATTTTTCCTTATATCCAATCTAAACCTCCCTTGGTGCAACTTGAGGCCATTTCCTCTTGTCCTATTGCCTGTTACTTGGGAAAAGAGACTGATACACAACTCGCTACAACCTCCTTTCAGGTAGTTGTAGAGAGCAATAAGGTCTCCCCTCAGCCTCCTTTTCTCCAGGCTAAACAACCCCAGTTCCCTCAGCTGCTCCTCATAAGACTTGTGCTCTAGACCCTTCACCAGCTTTGTTGCCCTTCTCTGAACACTCTCTAGCATCTCAATATCTTTCTTGTAGTGAGGGGCCCAAAACCAAACACAGTATTCGAGGTGCAGCCTCACCAGAGCCACGAACAGGGGAATGATCACTTCCCTAGTCCTGCTGGCCACACTATTTCCAATAGAAGCCAGGATGCTATTGGCTGCCTTGGCCACCTGGGCACACTGCTGGCTCACATTCAGCCGGCTGTCGACCAACACCCCCAGGTCCTTCTCTGCCAGGCAGCTTTCCAGCCACACTTCCCCAAGCCTGTAGCGCTGCATGGGGTTGTTGTGACCCAAGTGCAGGACCCGGCACTTGGCCTTGTTGAACCTCATACCATTGGCCTTGGCCCATCAATCCAGATCCCTCTGTGGAACCATTGTACCCTCAAGCAGGTCGATGCTCCCACCTAACTTGGTGTCATCTGCAAACTTACTGAGGGTGCACTCGATCCCCTCATCCAGATCGTTGATAATGATATTAAACAGAACTGTCCACAATACCGAGCCCTGGGGAACACCACTTGTGACCGGCCGCCAACTGGATTTAACTCCATTCACCACAAATCTTTGGTCCTGGACATCCAGACAGGTTTTTACCCAGCAAAGTATATGCTCATCCAAGCCATGAGCAGACAGTTTCTCTAGGAGGATGCTGTGGGAAATGGTGTCAAAGGCTTTACTAAAGTCCAGGTAAACAACATCCACAGCCTTTCCCTCAGCCACTAAGCTGGTCACCTTGTCATAGAAGGAGACCAGGTTAGTCAAGCAGGACCTGCCTTTCATAAACCCATGCTCACTGGGCCTGATCACCTGGTTGTCCTGTACATGCCACGTGATGGCACTCAAGATGATCTGCTCTATAACCTTCCCCAGCACCGAGGTCAGACTGACAGGCCTGTAATTCCCTGGATCCTCCTTCCAGCCCATCTTGTGGATGGGCATCACATTTGCTAGCCTCCAGTCAACTGGGACCTCCCTGGTTAACCAGGACTGATGATAAATGATGGAAAGTGGCTTGGTGAGCACTTCTGCCAACTCCCTCAGTACCCTTGGGTGGATCCCATCTGGCCCCATAGACTTGTGTGTGTCTAAGTGGTGTAGCAGGTCGCTAACCCTTTCCCCTTGGACTATGGGGGGGTTCATTCTGCTCCCCGTCCCTGTCTTCCAGCTTAGGGGGCTGGGAAACCCGGAGAACAATTGATCTTAATGTTAAAGACTCAGGCAAAGAAGGCATTAAGTACCTCGGCCTTTTCCTCATCCTTGGTCACTATGTTTTCCCCCGCATGCAATAAAGGATGGAGATTCTCCTTAGCCCTCATTTTGTTGCTAATGCATTTATAGGAACATGGTTTATTGTCTTTTACAGCACTAGCCAGGTTAAGTTCCAGTTGGGCTTCGGCCCTTCTAATTTTCTCCCTGCATAGCCTCATGCAATCTTCCTTCTTGAACAATGTCCAGCCTTCCTGGACTCCTTTGCCCTTCAGGACTGGTTGATGGAGTCCCTTGGGAGGCAGTCTCTTTAACAGGTCAAAGTCTGCTTTCCCAAGGTCCAAAGTGGCAGATCTACTAACCCCCCTCCTTACTTCTCCAAAAAGTAAAGATAAACAAATCCACATGGCTTCTAACAGAGAATAAGCTGCTCTACTTCAACAGAAAACTGCAAGAAACTTTACCCTTTCTTAAGTTCCTCTCTTCTTACATCCCCCTTCCCAGATTCCTGGAAAAGCAGACAGACTGGAGGAGTATTCCAAGTCTGCAGGAGAAGCAGAAGCACAATTATCCCAAAAAATCTGTCTATAAGGGAAAATGTTTTTAATTTCAACAGGAACTAATTTTTGCATCTGAAATTCAATAATTTATTCCTTTAAATGGTACCTTCTTTCATTATTTTATTTATAGGCATTCGTACTGAAATTCAGTTTCACATAGCATCACACACAAAATATCTACAAATTGCAGTAGAGCATTATGTAATATCATCCAAAAAAAGAAAAAAACAACACCCAAACCAAACAGACACAGAACACTTTTAGAACAAGGGCTTTATTTACAAGGGAAAAAAAAAGAGCGTTTGGAATACTTTTTAATTTTTTTTTGTTTTTTTGTTTTCCAAAATAAATCTTGGCAAGCAGACAAGACCAAAAAAAGAACTCAGAAGATAAAAAAATCTGTCAGATTCTGTGATGTTTACTGCAAGGGAAGATTAATTATTTTTCATGTATACTAAACCACACTGGTCATATAGCAAAGAGTGTGCATCCATATAATCCCCCTACTTCTGGTCTACCAAGTCTGTAAAAAAATTCCTTCCCTGCCCCCCCCAGCAGGTTTGAGTATTATGCTTTTCAGTCTTCCGCATAAATGATAACACTAAAATAGTGCTAGTCCTTGATATAGTACTACTATATGTATAACCTTGATAAGGTACTCACAGAGACTGAGGTCTGTATACTTCTAAACTTTCCAAAATGAGCAAGTAAACTGAACAAGCCTCATCCTCTACATTATTTTACAAAGCCATTATAATAAAATATGGCACCATAGCTAATGGTATTTAAGAACGAGACTTCAAATCATAGCATTATTTTGCATTTTCAAAAAACACGATTCCCTCTAACTTTTATGGTAGTATGGAGTATGATAGACAACAAAAAAATAGGGTTTCCAACCAAACATTCCTGTACAAATCTCAAGAGATACCTAAATTAATGCCTAATCTAGTAGTTCTTAAATTTTCCTAATACTTAGAAGGGGGAAAAATTAGTCTTTTGGCTAGCAGATGTATCTGTTGACAACTGAAGGGAGACAGAGGTAGTAAAGACCATCAGTGAAACCCAGGAATATCATCTCGATGAGAAAGAGACCATATTCCAAGCAACTCAGCAATGGAAAGAGTTACAAGCCACATTCAGAAAAAAAATAATAATCTGACTTTCAAGCAATTATTTTTGGAAAAAGAGTCCTTATTCCCTGTGCCATTATGTACACACCATCCTGGCTATCAGAGCTTGTGTACTTTATCTATAGTTTAACTTCTTAATTGCAGAAAGGAAGGGAATGAACCTCCATTATTAGAGAAGGTCTGATGGAGAAGGGATAAAGCATAATGCAAAGTGTCAAAACATGCATTGCAATTTCTCAAAGTGCAAGATCCAAGTATTCTGTCTTGAGTCAAGACTAGAGGTGTAACATCCCTTTAAAACAGCTTGCATGCAGAATATCTCTGTTGTGGAAATTAAATTAATTTTAAATAGAAAATCCAATTCCAACAAATACAGCCCTGGGTAGATCACCAAACCAGCCCAATTCCATAATTTTGAGGCCCAGCAAAGACTGCTATCATTTGAATTACAAGAGCAAGCATCTCCCCAGCTCCCACACAAACACTAACTAGCCACAAGAGGACTGCAGAAAAACACATCGGCAAAACACTGATCAAGATTCCACAAGTCTATTAATACTGTAAGGGAGCACTGTCCTTTAACTACAGATCATTGGCAGGCTTCACGATGCAGCAGAATAGAAAACTGCATGCAGCCAAAATGCAGAATGCTATATTGACTTGCCTAATTGATCTCAAAATACTAGTTTCATAAATTGAAAGGGCAGTTTCATGATCCTTATTCATTAGCAATCCTAGTACTACCTACATTAAGAATGTTCAGAGTTGCTATGAATAACAACAAACAGTTTGGAAGGGATATTAAGCATGTTTCAGGATTTCAGCTGGACCTTTTCTTGAAAAGCAAGATGAAATGGGGGTAATCTGCTGTAGTGATCCTGACAGGGAGACCACTGTACATCAAGGAGTTAATTAACAGTTAATAACAGTTAACCTGAGTAGGCCCAGGCCTGTGCTGCGTTGCAGAGCACAGCATGGTCTTCAGGCTTGTGTTGTGCTGCGCAGATTCCTTGGCTGCAGGATAAACTCAGCCAGCTCATTATAACAGAGGAGCCTGAAGGCAGCTCCCACTTGGTACTGGCGATTATGCCACCTGTGTGCCCTTGCCTTTATCTAAAAGTGCAGCAAGAAGTTCTCGTGATAATATCCTTTCTGTTTGGCAATAGAAATAATGAATAGAGTTGTTTTCTTTTAAGAAAAATCCTATAATAGCTCAAATGACCACAGTGGGGTAATCCTTTCTACAGATGGGGTCCGCACAGTGTGCTGTATATGGATCAGAGTCCTGTTCAATGCTGTACAACTCAGGGTCCCAGCATCTAAAGGGATGTAAAATAATCTATATTATTGTCTCTTACAGATGGACCAGTGCCTCTTGATGCAAAACATCTGCCTAATATAGATTACATGCTTATAGTCAGGTAGGTAATTTCCTCTGAATCTTCAGATATCAATTGTCATCAGAGGCAAGACAGTCAGGCTTGATTTAGTATTATACTGTGATAAGCAGCCTCTGTTAAAGCAAGATGATGTCGCATTTTTCTCTTGAAAATGCTTACCATCTCATCACTAGAGTTTTATACCTGAGTGACCTAAAATTATTTGAATTGAATTATGCAAGTATAAAACTGAAGTCATGTTGTTTATTCATTATCTCTACACTGTGTTGTTGTCTGCTTAAAAGTAACCAATGAGTGTTTGTCAGTCAAATACTCTCTGACCAGGTTCTTTTAGATATTCCATACAAGGAGGATTTAATGATTCAATGCTAAATTTAGTTATGTGAGGATATTTGATGTTACATGGGATTTTGATTTAGAAAAGTGATACAGCAATATACTGAAGTCACAACATAAGCACAATATAGCAATTGTGATATACAGTTGGATCACAATACAAACTTGATTCCTAATACCAGTCTCTATATGCACACCATCATGATGCTGGGTCTCCCCAGTTGCTGGGAAGGAATATGTGGGTTGAAGCCAGCTCAAGCCCATTGCTTTCTGCAAAGTTCATTTTGTTGGTTGTTTGATTTTTATACTCTACATTGGGCTGAGACACATATACCCTTCCCCCATGTTGTCTGTCTGGCTCAGGAAGATAATAATTTCTATTGATTATTTTAGGAAGGCCATTTACATAACCAGTTGACCCACTCAACTGATACAGTCTTTTATCTACAACAAAGGCCACTTTCTGGTTCCCTTGGTGTTGAGATAAGTTCAGCTTCCTTTACATAGCTGTGGTCTCCCCCGACATCCTTTTCTGAGCTTCATGAGCATGTCATCCTTGCCTATCTTCTCTGAGCCTTCTTCCATTGTAGGGGTTCATTGATCAGTCACAGTGTTTAAACATAAAAGATTGATTTTTAATAATATTTTAATTTATCTACAGAATGACAGCTGTTTCAGTACTGCAGTTGCTGTTCAACAGTTTCAGTTTCAGAAGTGGAAAATGAAAGCTGAACAAGCTAAGAAAGTTGAATTCATAAGAACAGCAAAAAAACCCTAAAAACCCAGTAACTTGAAACATTTCATTATAAGTGTATTTCCATGCTGTTCTGGAGGTAATGTAACTCAAAGTTCAAGGTAAGAATTCATGGTAATTAGACTTTTAGGCTAAAATTTCATTTTCAGGAGTTCAAGTAGATTGCTGTGGTCATTATACTAATTCAGGATAGGCTCATGAGCTCTAAAATGGCCTGTTGTTCAAACTACCAGCATTTGGACTTCATCAGTCTTGTTCTTTAGTATGCTGTTGCTCAAATAGATGCACAAAAATTAAGGTTCTTGTGGCATAATTGAGTTCTGTTTTCCTGCTCAGCTGTACTTACCTTCAAAGGACCTAAAGCCCTTAAGATTTAGATCAACAAAAGGAAAATTGCAGTATTATTACAACAGCTTCCTCAAAGAAGATTGAGCTTGTACTGGTTTGGGCTGGGATAAAGTTAAAGTTCTTCATAGTAGCTTGTACGGTTCTATGTTTTGGATTTGTGATGAAAACAGTCATGTTTTAGCTATTGCTGACCAGTGCTTACACAGAGTCAAGGCCTTTTCTGCTTCTCTCACTGCCCTGTCAGCAAGTAGGCTGGGGGTGCACAAGAAGTTGGGAGGGGACACAGCTGGGACAGCTGACCCCAACTGACCAAAGGGTCATACCATACCATCTGATGTCACACTCAGCAATAAAAGCTGGGGGAAGAAGAAGGAAGGGAGGGATGTTCAGAGTTATGGCATTTGTCTTCCCAAGTCACTGTTATGCGTGATGAAGCCCTGCTTTCCTGTAAATGATTAAACATCTGCCTGCCAATGGGAAGTAGTGAATGAATTCCTTGTTTTGCTTGCATGTGCAGCTTTTGCTTTATCTATTAAACTGTCTTTATCTCAACCCACTCTCTTTTACCCTTCCAATTATTTTCCCCATCCAACTGTGGGGGAGTGAGCGAGCGGCTGTGTGGTGTTTAGCTGTCTACTGGGGTTAAACCACAACAGTCCTTCATCTGCTACCTGGATGCAGGTAGCATTTTAACCACAGCAGCTTGTCCTGTAGTTTTTGTACTCTTAAGGCTTCTAGTGCACAGTGTGAGGAGACTTGGCAATTCTGGGCAGTGAATTCCGGTGGACAGCAAAACATTTAAACTATGAAGGCATCTCTGTACCATGTAGTGGATTGAACCATATAACAGCAATAGTCTGCTGCAGAACGCAAGCTGCTGATGAGAGTTTCATAGATTGTCAGTAATGCTGCTTAACATTGGGATTCCTACCTGATATTCCTGAACTGTGTGGCACCAGTGTCGTCCTACTGCTCTGATTTCTAACGTGGTGGTACCAAATTACAGAGATATACTCAAAACTGCATCATTTACAGTCCCTTTGCATCTGCTGTCCTGTAGGTCAAACCCTAAGGATACTGCCTAGTGAGAGAAAAAGCAAATATTATTCTGAATCACGTTTTAAAGCTTTTAAAAGAAGAACTTTAAAAAGAAGTAAAAGTTACCTATAAATCACTGTACTATACGTAAAGTATTGTCAGTAAGTAAGGTAGTAGCTGTAGTATATTGAGTTACTTTAATGCTAATGAACTTGAATTTTAATCTTTGGTTGCAGTAGTACTGTAACACTGAACATACTTCTTTGTGTTGGAGCTCCATCTATGTATGCAATTGCATTAATACAGCCTGTCTCCTTTGCTGTGTTTTCCAATGAAAATTCTTAGGAAGTTCCCTGATAGTTAGCATGCAAATAAGATTTCTGGCTGTTTCAATGTATGAACCATGTTATGAAAATTCCCTTCTCTAACTATTCTATCAGCCAGCTTTTATCGTATGTTAATATATATATTGGTTCACATTATACACTGTAATGTAATGAGGTAATAGAATTTTACTGAAGACTTTGGTATTGTTCATGCTTAAGTAAAACAAACTAAAGGACAGCCCAGCCCTGGAAATAAGGACTTTGCTTGGAAGCTTAGAGCTGTCCATGAAGGATAAAGGATATCCCTGGACAACCAAGATAACACCAGCATCCTAGCCCCTCTAACACGTCTTTGAAACCCACCCAGCATCATCTGGCATCATAGCTAAGTAACTATAGCAAGACTGATTCCAGGGACATCTGGATCAATAGACAAGCAGCAAGAATTCTGCAAAAAATAATAGTTGCTTTGCAAAATTTTACTATGATCAGTAATGGGTAGCGTGTGTGTTAGTGATTAGTGAAATCATGTTGTACCTGAACGTTTGAAGAGTATAAGAAACCTGTGTAAAACCACATTTGGGGTGCCCCCGTTTGGCTGGGACACCTCATGTGCATGAATAAATATTTAGCCTTGTAATTCTATACTTTACATCCTGACCTCTCTCTTCATTCGGCATGGGCCAGTTGTGAATTTTCATGGCAAGGGCATTGGGGCTCTCTCCTGGTTTGAGGTAGAACAGAACCAACTTTCTATTCAGTAATTTTACTTCTTAGCTAGGCCTTTTCTAACTCTCTGAAATTAACAGCATATTGTGCAGAAAACAGTTCGTTCTCAGAGTGATAAGACCTATGTTTATAGTTAATGCCAAGGAATGGTGTGCAGAGAGGCTCTTGCTTATACTTATTGCTGTAACAACCAAGGTCAGCTAATTTCGTTATTTGCCCCGTTCGAGGGCCGTAAACAGAAAAGCATAGAGGGGTTGTACCTGTAGGGAGGAGCGGAAAGGACAGGTGACCCAAAATTGACCAACAGGGTATTCCATCCCATCTGGCCCATGCTCAGTATAAAAGCTGAGGGATCAAAGGGTCAGTCTCTTTTCTCCAATGGCCGACATCCGAGGAGGACCCTGTCTGTTTGCCTTTGATCCCAATCCATGTGTTCCTGACTCCAGCTATGGAATCCAGTTCCCATCCGTTGCTGAGTCCAGTCTGGGACTTCCCCAGTGCCTGCTGGTGACATCATCCTGGGAGCTTGATACGGTTTTGTATATATTGTATCTATTTCATTATTTTCTTTTTATTATTAATATTTCATTAAAGTAGTTTAGTTCCTTCTAAACTCGTAAATCTCTTTATCTCTCCTCCTCCTCTCATTGGAGCGAGAGGTGGGGGAGAGCATCTGTCTTCAGTCATTGGCCAGTCCGGCCCAAACCACGACAGAATCAAGACTCAGAAATTATATCCTAGCTGTACTTTTGCATTTCCACAACTCTCCTTCCAACATATCTGCATTCTGAATTTTAGTAGTCCAACACAGTTGCCGGATTTTGTCTGTATTTTAGAAACAGGACTTAATCACAGAATCACAGAATCTTCAGAGTTGGAAGGGACCTCTAGAGATCATCTAGTCCAACTCCCCTGCTAGAGCAGGATTGCCTAGAGCACATTACTCAGGACTGCATCCAGGCGAGTCTTGAAAGTCTCCAGAGAAGGGGACTCCACAACCTCCCTGGGCAGCCTGTTCCAGTGCTCTGTCACCCTCACCATAAAGAAGTTTTTCCGTGTATTTGAACGGAACTTCCTATGTTCCAACTTGTGCCCATTGCCCCTTGTCCTGTCACTGGAAACCATTGAAAAGAGTCTGGCACCATCCTCCTTCAACTCACCCTTTAGATACTTGTATGCCATAATAATCACATGTTTTTAAACTACTCTTATACCCCTGCCTCAATTGTCATCCTGGCTTTTAGATCTCTGTGAACTTACCTATTTTGTCATCTCCAAGTATTTGGATGTTTCCCTGGAACTCTCAACACTTGAAAACATACTTACACGTTTTTCCCAGCTCTACAATTCTCCCCTTTTTTTAAAATGTGAATAAAGTCCTATGTTACAATAAGAAAATCTACTGGAAAAGTCTAAGTTCGAGTAATTTTACCCTCTCATTCTTTCCCTGGTTTCAAGAATACCTGGAAGAGAACCTCTAGTAATCTCCCATAACAGCATTTTTCTAAACATAGTAAAATTACATTAGTTTTGGTCTTATAAGAAGCTTTATATTTTAAAAAGCAGCAAAATTGACAGTAGCTAAAGTTTTTGTATCTTTCACAGAAAAGTAGGCTTCTCCATTAATGGCCCAGAAAGGGGTCTTGTTTAGATACAAGGATAGCAACGACTTTAACTACTCGAGCAGAGCACTCTAAATTGTCTTCATCTCCGTACAACAAGCACCCCTACTCTCTGTCAAGAGAGTTGTTAGACAACAGGGAGGAGTAGAAACTGAAAGCAATAGACAGAGACTTCGAGGTGTAATACGACAATGTAGAATGAATCCTATTGGAAACATTAATTTTTAAATTAATAGCTAGTGAACATTCTTGCAAAACAAAGTTCAGAAGGTTAGTTGTTGAGCCTCAGCCACTGCAACACCCATACTGTTGTAATATTTAAGGCTACCAGTTTTGCTCAGTTCTTCTGCCTTTCCACAGCTGACTTTCAGGGTTTATAGCACTTTTTTTCTTCCTTTAGCTTGTCATTGCTTATTAAATAACTTCAGAGACCAGACTGCTTCATGATGCCAAAAAAGTATGCTCATGTCATATCGGAGAGGAGCATTTGTTTCCAAACACAAAAAGGCAGTCCATACTTGACCAACAGATATGTACACACATGCATTTGTGCACACTGTAGTCCAAAAAATAAAATCAATTTTTATGAGCTAAAACATATCCAATCCAACTTTTTTATTTTTAAAAAATAAGGTTCAGTTAATACCTTAGGAAGTTTTGTTCATGTGCCTAATTTGTAAGTCACACAAACTGAAGGAAGCAGAGAGAGGAAGGAATGAAGATAATAAAAAAAACTGAGAGCAGCGAGAAAATCCTCAGGAGTGCACAGCTGCCATTCAGTCATTTAAACGATAAATAAAAATAAAATTAATGCACTAGTAAAGTGAATAATAAGGATGAGTAAATTAAAGCCTACTCCACTGACACAAAGATGAGGAATAAGAGATCCATAGATTTTTTTTCCTGTTGCATCAGATATTTAGCAGCTCTGCTCTGTTCATACCTACCATATTGTTATAGAAGAAATTTAATTAACTACATTCCTCTCTCTGAATAGTCTCGTTTAGCATTAGCAGCTAAAGTAGTTGGAAGCCTTAAGCCACAAGAACTGACCGAGAGTAAACTTTTTTATAAAACTAATGCTGCTAACAAAGAACTAGCTGAATCCAGCAGATATGAGCAGAATGAAGAAGATAAGGACCAGGGAGACAATTCCAAGGGAATGAAGTAACTTCAGAAGAAGGACAGCCCAGCAGCAGTGAAAACTAATAAGAAATCAAGAGACCACAGACCAGAATTAAGTGATTGGACTTGGCGATTGGGTGATACAGGTATAATTGAGAGGCATGAATTGGGGTAGGGGTACCTCCTCTGGAGGCACCCAGCTCAATCTGTAATCTAAGAACTAATAAAAAACTAATTGGAAACCTTCACTTGGATTTTGTGTTCTCAGCAGGATCGTAGGGTCGGACCCTGTTACAGTGGCTGACGTGTGTAAATCCATAACATATATAAAGGGGTGAGTTTTAAACTAAAAATAACGTATATTTTATATTTAACTTGTTATTCCGAGAACCCAGTCTAGAAACATGACATTTTTATCCTATCACAAGTCCATGATTCATAGGCAACCTTAAAATCTTATGAAGAAAGATTTATTTTGCTCTGACCACCTCTATGACAAATGTTTTGTTTAGCTTGCTTTATATTAAACCCATGTAACTCCATGACTTGCAGAAAAAAAAGGCATGTTTAACTGAACAGCTTTTTCAAAGAGATTACTCTCATATTTGGCATTTAACAATATTGTGCAGTAAGCTAGGCACTACAGGTTTTTCTGTCAAAATATACTTGAAGTATATTATACTGTTAACATTTTAATTAGCCAGGAAAGGGCAACTCAAGTATCATGCTACAGAAAGATTTAGTAGCAGATTTATTATTAATAAACATATATAAAATAAACAAGCTGCTGAGACACAATCCTGGCTCAATGAGCTAAAAAGTTAACCATAACCTGCTTTTTAGGCCAATATCATATTCACATACAAGTTTGAGATGTAACAAAAGCCAGCAATTAGAATAAGAGGTCCACATAAGAGATCACAGCAAAAAGGACGTAAGTCTTCACTTTGAACAATGTGTCAGGATAGCTGTAAACAGAGGCAAACAGATGTCCTTCATGATCTGTGCACCACTGGAAGTCTTTCTGTTGTGATCACAGTCACACGAAGCTTCATTTCCTTAATTCTAAAAAACATTATTGTTTACTAACATTGAAAAAAAGGTCCAAAAGTATTCAAGAATTTGAGGGAGAGGAGGAGCAAAGAGCAAAGTGATTATTTGTTTCCAATGTAGAAAAGAATTCTTCTCCTTTATGAATCTTTCCCTATTCTAGTCTTAGTGGCACAGGTGAATTTTATGTACAATGTATTTGGTTTGTTAAGAAACAGTATGAAAAACATACTAAATTTTACACAATATATGCTCATATATTTATTACTACACAAACCTGCTACAAATAGGAGTTCTCAGCAAAAGTCAATTAGCTTTTTGCACATGCAAAGTCTTTAGATTAAAACGTATCAATTTAGAATTACATTTTATAGCCAGTATTAAATGAGTATGCTGAAAAAACTTGTAAAAACATAGCTAATTACACTTCATCTCTTACTGGAAAAAACATTCACATTATGAGACTAGAGGAATATTTTTGGATGTCAGAACACATGAGTAACTTCACCTCTATTTACTATAAGGAAAAATGAAATTATGAACTTACCTTTAACACTTTTTCTGTTAACATCAGCTCCTTTTTCAAGTAAATACTGAGCAATTTCTTTGTGGCCTTTGTAACATGAGATCATCAAGCATGTATGCCCATGACGGTTTGATACTTCCAAGTCTGCTTTGTGCTCCACAAGATATTTTACTATTTCCAGGTGACCATCAAAACAGGCAGCTCTAAGTGGAGTTGAATTTGTTAGAGTTGTGTTGTTGACAGATGCACCATGATCTAACAGACACTGAACCACCTTCAAGTGGCCAGCGGCTGATGCTGCCCATAATGGCGGAGCTCCCTCAATGGTCTCACCATCAAAATTAACTGAACCACCAATTTCTATAGAAGCAGAGCAATAGTCCAACAAGTATTCCACCATGTCAATGTGCCCATAACGCGCTGCCATCAGAAGTGGTGTGGCACCATTGGTTTTTTCTGACATTAGTAAGGCCACCTCTTCTCTGGTTTTGCTTGCCAGTAACTTGGAAAGGAGCCGTAGCTTGCCATCACGAGCTGCATTAAACACTGCTGTCTTTAGATCCATTTAGTCTGTACCTCTATCTCTTGAAGGATACACACTTGCCTTTTTCAGAGTCACAAACAAAAGCTTATTAGAAACACACAGCCCAAACAGAGCATTCCCAACTTTTTCCTCAGATCAGGCAGTTGGGACAACATGGAGACTCTGAACAAGGTCCTGACAAAGCACAGGCTGCACTTGATAACTCTGCAAAAGAAAAGAAATCTGAATGTTTTTACCTTCTGCTTCTCAAATAAGTATATACATTTACGTTTTTCTACAGCTATAGTCAAACAAACCACTGGTTGTGGTGCACCACCATCCAGCTGCCTTCCATGGGACTTCCCTGGACTGCACGGTGCCCCTTAAGGAAAGATGTTGAGCAGGAAGCTGGATCCTTAGATTTAGTATCAGACACCGCCAAAACCCTGAACTTGCCCTTCCACCACAACCACCTTCAAATCTCCTTCAAGACCACACTATATTTGCCTCCCACCCCAAAGCTGCCTACTCCCCCAGGATTACCCCCGATGCCTCCCTTCAGATCGCCTCCCTCTTTTTCACCCCTAGTCCAACAACCACCGCCCCCCACCTCTGAGCAACCCATACCACCCCAAGGTCCCCCAAAACCCCTTCCCAGCTCCCTCAGAGCCGCTCCCCACACGACCGCTATGACAGGGTGGCCTCCACCGCCTGCCCATAGCCGGAGAGGCGGCAGCAGCACCACCGCTGCTGCCTACAGGGAATTTATCGGTGAGGAAGGACCCAAGGATGTGGGCTACCTTCCCAGGACGCCACCGGCTCTCTCCCGCCGAAGCCACCCTCACAGCAAAGTGCCTGCCACCTCCCGCACTCTGTCCAGCTCCTCTATAACAGACTAGTCCCCACAGCGACTACCCTCCACCACCAACCCTGCAACCGGGCACAGCGGAACCTACCAAGCATATCCCGGCCGCCGCCAGGCCCAATGAGAAACACGCCTGAGCGCCGCCAGCCACTCGGAGCAAGGCGAGAGGTGGGACTACGCCGCCGCTCAAGCTACACTGAGAGCGGGCCGGTGCTGGCGGGCGATGGCGGTGCGATAGCTGTCCGCTAGGGGGGGGCTTTTCCCCAGCCCGTGCCTTATTTTCCTTTAGAATAAAACAAAGGGCGGATCAGCGCTACAGCGGAGCGTGCACCGGCGGGGAGGGATGTCGCAAGGCTGAGGGGACAGCGGGGGCACACGGTACCGGGGCTTCCATGGAGAGCAGCA